>NC_068558.1:5562500-6187500 GCF_022201045.2 Citrus sinensis
GGGGCGTAAGTGCTCTGGTTGGCTATCTTAATTCTATCTAACTGGAAAATTTGGTTCCTGCAGGCACATAAGAAATAAATTGGGAATGA
The DNA here is from genome assembly GCF_022201045.2 of Citrus sinensis. Classification (NCBI taxonomy): domain Eukaryota; kingdom Viridiplantae; phylum Streptophyta; class Magnoliopsida; order Sapindales; family Rutaceae; genus Citrus; species Citrus sinensis. Next base: position 5,562,590 of record NC_068558.1, read on the forward strand.
CCTGTCAATTATGGATCTCTGCATCATTATCAAGTACGAAACTATTAGTCCTCTTCTAGATGTCTTCCAAATTTTTAGTGATATCAGAACAAAGGAACACTTGTTTAGTAAACTATTTTTTTTCCCTTGTTGATTTACCCATACCTTCTAAATATGTTTGGAAAACTGAGAAGGTTCGTTTGAATTTAGTGCTGCATGTGAGTTTCTTTTGCTTTTTGTGTCCGATACCGGTGACTTTCTTCCTACCATTCTAAATTCTTAACGGGTGTGTGTATCTATCTATTACATTGTATTTTCTTGTTTTTGTATCGTTGTCAGTCCTTTCTCCAAGCCAATATGCTCTGTAATTATATTAGGACACACGGAACATGTGTCACTGTAACAATAACTAAAAACTTTTGAGACATAATAAGTTGGAGATGCCCAAGAGGTAGGCACTATGATTACAATTCTAGGAGAGAATGAGACTGTATTGCTGAGCACAAATACTTTTGCTTGAGTTTGTGTACATAGAATGATCCATTTATAAGTGATTAGAATACTATGGTAACTTAACTGCTCCTTCTCCCAGATGGAATTGATGGTACGTGAGTCATGTGTGCCGTATTTGGAGGTGGGCCTATCATCTATGCTTCATTGCTATGACTAGAAAGAATGTGGAAAACTATGCTAAATAATGATAGTGGGATGACTTAAATTGTTTTGTACAACCTTTAAAAAATCAAGTGTACAACTATTTAATGAAACAGAAGCTGAATTTTGCTTATATGCATATTGCAGTTGAGATTGCTATATAAAAGTAGTCTCTCTTTCTCTCTCTGTATCTTTTTTGTAATTTTGATGAATGCATTTTTTTTTTTCTGGTTTGTATCAAATTTCTTTGTTCCCTTATATATTCTTCTGATCTTGATCTTTGCATTCTGTTGCTATAGAGTTTGGCCTGTCGGTTCCAAGGTGACTCAGTTGGCAGATATCGGAATACGAGGGGTTATGCTCGGCTGAGAAGCAACATAATTTTAGCTTTTTGCTCAACATTATATTAATACTGCTTGATACTTTTTTAAGCCGTTAAGACTGATTTAGTTATTCTAGCGGAGAAGATTTTGTTGATGAGGAATAAGAATTTTACCATCCTGTGTATCATTTATTCATTAACCCTGTAGTGGCCAAAGGTTTACATCTTTCTTCTGTACTTCTCGTGCGATCGCTCTCATTTTCTTCCCCAATTTGGTTAGCTTTCGTCTCTTATTATTTATCAATATCTACAGAATAATTACGAATAATTTCTTGGTTAAACTTTTATCTTTTTCCCAGCTACTGATGTCAGGCTGACATCAATGAACGTTTCTTCAAAATGATATCTCTATTGTCTACTTCCACAATTATGAGGGTTGATTTGACCCGGATCAAGTATAGTAGATGAATTATAATCAACCATATAAAGTTTTTCATCGTATATTTGATGAATGGGCAGCAACATTTTCCACCTCAATCCAACTACAACCGGCTTCTTTTCTCAGCCCTCTCTCCCGCATGAAGTTTCTAATCACACTTGCAACGTCCCAGTTGCCATGGCTTGTGTATAAATTACACAGCATAACGTAAACATAATCACTATCACCCTCCAATTTAATCACCTCTGCGGCAGAAATCCTTGCTACATCCAGATCGCTACAAGCTCCAGAGGCACTAAGCAACGCTCTCCAAACCACACCATAAGAGCCAAAACCCAGTTCACGTATCATCCTCTGTGCCCTCCAGACCTCCCCTTTTTGTCCCATAAGCCGAATCATTGAACAACAATGCTCAACTGTTGGTTTAATCCCATAATCCTTGGTCATTGATTCAAAGTACTCACTTACCTTATCAAATGGAATGTCCGTATGGGAACATGCACCTAATACATTTAGAAATGTGACCGAATCAGGTTTTAAATCCCTCACCGTCTTCAATTGCTCAAAAAGCTCAATCACTTTGGTCAAATCACCATTCCTAGCATAGCCAGTGATCATTGCATTCCACGTCACCAAGTTCTTTCTACATAGTGATCGGAACATCGAATCAGCAATCTTCACCTGTCCACATTTAGAGTACATGTCAAGAAGAGCACTCGCTACAACTATTGATGCGTCCAGACCTTGCTTTATCACGCAACTATGGATCAGCATTCCCCATGTTAAGGCTGAGAGACCAGCAATACCGCTCAGCATAGTGGAAAATGTGTACTCATCCATTGGGACATCTTTAGACTGCATTTCACCGAACAAATGTAGAGCTTCAGGAACTTGATTTCTGTTGACATATCCCGTTAAAATCGAATTCCATGAAGATGAATTTGGACTTGGCATACTCGATAAAATCATAATAGCATCTTCTATATCTCCAAACTGGGCAATGCCATTTATCACTTCATTATACGAGATTGTGTCAGGATTAGGCAACCGATGGAGAAAACCGAACGCCAATTCAAGATTTCCATTTCTAGCACTTGCAGCTATAACCGAATTCCAAGAAATAATGTCCTTATCAATCATCTCGCCGAAAACCCCAATGGCATCTTCAACAGACCCGCATTTTCCATACATGTCAATCAAGCAATTAGCAATGACAACGCCACGCTCCAGGCTATATTTAACAATCTTAGAGTGAATTGCCATGCCAAGCTGCAACGAACCCAATTGACCACAAGCCGCTAAAGCTGAAGTGAACGAATAGGCGTCAGCATAAATTTCGCTCCTCTCAAGTTCAACAAACAAATTTAACGCCTTACGATATTTCCCAGATTGCACGTACCCAGAAATTAGGGAATTCCAAGACACCACACTTGGTTGAGGAATTTCAACAAACATTTTGTGAGCGTCAGCCAACGAATTAATTTTTCTATAGAAGCCCATCAAAGCAGTGGACACAAAGACATTAGAGAGAAACCCAGATTTTAAAATGTAGCAATGAAGCTGTTGGCAGTAAGTGTCCCAGCCCAGGTCACTTGAGGCTCGGAGCAAATGAAACAGGACATACTCATTTGGTCTATAACCAGAATCAAGCAATTGGGAGGCTTCATATACGCCAAGCTCAGTATTAAGGCCACCTTGGGCGAGTACTGAAATGACATTTGTCCATGATTCAAGACCTGTTCTTTGGGGAAAGTCGTCAACAATGTAATTGTCAATGCGTAGACTTGTAGTGCTAGTGCTAATACAGTGACTCGATGTGCGAAGGGCACTGGGATGCTTTTTGGTTAGCAGATACTTTCGAGCTCTCTTGATTATAATAAATTTATGCATATCTTTGTAATCCAAAACCGTATCATAGTTTGCATTGCTGACTCGGAGCTTTAAAGCAATTTGAAAGTTGTTTTAGAACATACCCGATCTTTTTTATGGTTCCATAGACAACTGTCTTTCACAATTTTTTTTTTTTTTTGAATTGTGACGGGGTTACTTGCGGCAGCAACTAGGGACAAAAAAAAAAAAAAAAAAAGCGAATGGCCCTAACTGCTGGATTCAGAAACTAGGCTTATTCAATCAAACTTATCTCCCACGATTGTGTTTTCTAGCTGTCATGCTCTCTTACTCTCGTGCCCTTCTATAACTATACTCTCCTAGCCATACTTATTTGACTTATTCAAGTTAGAGATAGCAAAATTTGGATCTCTATGCGGATAAAATCCGGATCAGTAAAAAAAAAATACGGATCCCTATGCGGATAAAATCCACATGGATTATCGGCGAATATTCTAGATATCCGAATCTGCAAAAATTAAAATTCAATAATTTACCTAATAATATTAAATAAAATCCAATCATAATTCAACAGTCAACAATTTAATACCTAGAATAACATACAACACCATAAAGTCACAAATAAAAATATCACAATATAAATCAAACATCAAGAATAACATAAATTCAAGTCTGGCATCACCACAAATCCACAAATAAAATTATAAAAAGACTCCAAATCCACATAAAATAATGTAGATCCCAATATATTTCTTAATTTAATTTAACTTATATTTTTTTATTAATCCTATTATTTTTTATTTAACTTATATTTTTTTTCATTTAATTTGAATTTAATAAATAATTAAATTAAAAATAATACAAATCCTAATTTTTTTTAATTTAATTTAACTTCTATATTTTTTTTAATTAGTCTTATTATGTTTTTTTCATTTTACTTATATATTTTTTCATTTAATTTTAATTTAATAAATAATTTAATTAAAAAATAATGCGGATTCGGATATCCAGTTTTTTGGATGCATTTGCATCTGGTTACAGATCCGGATCCGCATTTTTTAATATACGGATCTAGATTTTTCCAAATCCGGATCAGTTTTGCCATTCCTAATTCAAGTTTCTAGCTACTGAGCTTTTCTACTGTCATCCCCTCCTATGGCCATGCTTATTTGACTCAGTTAAGCTTCTAGCTATTGAACTCTCTTGCTGTTGTGCCCTCCCGTAGCTGTACTTATTTCACTTATTTTGGCTTCCAACTACTAACCTCTCCAATTGTGGTGCTCCCCTGCAGTTTAACTTATTTAACTAAAATTATATTTTCGCTTTTTGACCTTCCATTTCTTGTTACAATTTATCAATGATGAAAAATAAAAAATGAGGTGAAGAGGTAACAGCCACTCAAATACGTTGGTAGAATATTTTAACTCCTGGAGTGCTATACTTATAAAATTGAGAGACTTGATAATATACAATATACATATTGCAAAAATGATATCGTGCGTGTTGCATCATTATTTTTTTAAATTTATCATTTTACTATCATACTGTGATATATGAGGATTATATTTAGGATATAAAGTTTGCCTCCTAAAATTTTGTTAGTGCAGTATTACTATTTTTATTTAACTAAGACAATTTTTTTTTTTCATCTATTTCATTAAGTTGAAGAAGCACAAAACTTCTAAAATTTTGGGAACGATAACAGATCCGAGGATCGTATGCAATTTAGATTTCGATTTCATAAAGTCACTTGTAACAGACTACTAGTTGTTCTATTTGTCGTTTATAGCATTCAATGGAAATGATTATCAATAGAAATTTGGTTATCTCGATAAAATAAAATTTGGTTAGATTTGCAAATTAAATATCAAATGCACTTAGGGCTAGTTTGGTAATAATTTAACTTTTAAAATAACTATTATTAACCATGATTATAATCAGTTATAGTTTGGTAATTATGTAACTTTTAAAATACCTGTTATTAGCCATGATTATAATCAGTTAAAACGTTTGGTAAAAATTAACTTTAAAAGTACTATGATTTTTAAAAGTATTCGTATGTGTTTGGTAAATATTACTGTTAAACTGCTGTAAACACATATATATAAAAAATTATTGTATATATAAATTAATTGATAACTAAAATAAATATTTTATTATATTATTAATTTTGTTCTTTATTTTTTGTCTCAATATAATTGATAATAATAAGAATCTCTTTAAATTTAATGATTTTATTTCCTAATTAATAAGGATGATTTTTTGTTTTTATAATATATGTGAGGATATATATGAAATTTTATTTAGTATAAAAACTTATTCTCAAAATCAAATTTTAAAAAGTTATTTTTTCTTACTTTTCAAAGTCTACTTTAAGATGAGGTGATTTTAAGAAAAGTTATTTCTAGAAAAATTTATCAAATATCAAAATTAACTTTTAATTTTTTTAATATTTAGTCTCCAAAAAAATAATTTCAAACGGGCCCTTAGCCTTATCGACAAACCTTATAGTTTGTTATCTTTGATCAAAATAGAAGTAGAATTTAGACTACCATCCATTAACATGAACTCTCATAAACTTCTACGAATTTTATCCCACGTTTATATAATTGTGAGATGCCACTATATGGTTAAAGTTTGAACATTTTATTGGGAAAAAAAATGGCAAAATTGAGAACGCGAGAGCTAAGTATTTCTTGCAGGTAACAAAAAAAAAAAAATACGCTTAATGTTAGCCGAAAGGCCGAGAAAGGTTTTAAAAAAAATACGCAAAAAAAAAAACAAAACAGAAAAAATGATGCGCACAAGCAGCGTGCGTACAAATTACAGTCAATGTTTTGTACAAAAAGAACAGAGAAGCTTGCCATATCATGCAGACCACGGAGAGTTTAATAAACAGCAAACAGCGTGACGTGGCATCTGTCGCGTTCTCTCTGCATACGAAAACAAAGTTACAAAACATGACCGTATCGAATACGACACCGTACATGTACTAAACCGTCCTTGTATTTGGGGAATCTATTAATATCTATTCTATATATGGCCTAGTCTTTAATTACGGCATTTCCCTAACCACTATGAATTGTTATTGTATCTAACAGAACGGCGTTTACTGCTACAACGCCAATAGCCTTCGATCTTCAAATCTAATCATGGTATAAACAAAATAATTATGATCGAAATTTAAATTAAATTTCTGTTTATAGCAACTTGTAATATTTTAAGTCTATTCTTGGCCGGACTTAATTATCTTTAGTTTTTTTTTTTCAATTCTATTACACTAGTTTGTTTTATATCTACGGGTCAATGGATGTGTATGGATATTTGTTTTGGCGTAAGTTTAGTTCATCCCGAAAATATTATCAAAGCTCCTTTTCAGCAGGTAGTTTTGAAGATGATGGAGACTAAAGCGCCTAAAATTTTTTTTTTTTTTTGTTGGGAATAGCGGTGATTGGATGAACTTGAAATCAAAGAAAACTGCCGTTAAAAGTGACGCCAACGAAGGCACTTCGACAGTCAAGTCAACCGGAGGTTGAAGGAGATGATGAATTTCAAAAAAAACCCTTGAATGATACAAAATTTGAATGTTTGTGTGAGTTAGAGAACTTGCCTCCTTTGTGAGACTAACATAAACTTTTAAGTTGAAGTGCCCTTGAGGGCATCTTTGTATCTTTTTGGATAGGTGGTAGATTGTTATTGGTTGTTTACATCCTCAGGTAAAGGTTTAAGAGTAATTTAGTGTTTCTTATTGAGGTCTTTGGGTTTTCTTGGGGTGGATGGTTGTCCTTTAAAAGATTGTCCTTACTATGATTGGCTCATTTCAAATAAGCTAATTCGGCCGAGAAGCATTTGATTTCGCTAAAGGAGAAGTAGGTAGCTGACGGCTGTGTGTGTGGTCCCCATTTCTCACATTTGATTCATATGGCCTGTAGTCAGATATTTGGGGGACGGCCCAAATGAAGACCATGTTGTGAAGATGTGTCTTGGCCTCATTGGTGAAGTTGTCACTGCTTTGTGGTCCCATACTGACATGTGGCATTTTTAATGTATTGTCGAAGACATTTTCTATAGATTTCAGGTGATTTAGGTGGCTAAGCTGATTTTATGGGATTTTCCCATTACACCCTTGTCTTTTCAATTCCTTCTTCATTCTTCATAGAGACTCAAGTGTCATATAAAATGTCTTCACACGCGTCATATCCTAAGTATTTCTTACTCAAATCTTACCATCAACAATATCCATACATGTTACCACTTTTATCACAGTAACTCTACTCACTTAGAGTCCTTGCACTTACAATATTGAGTGCAAGGGTTCGACCCTCCATAAAAGCATTTATGGGGGTTATTTACAATCCTCCCTCAATTATCAAATAATTGAGTGGAGCCAGTTTATCCCTCACGAAATGTGAGTGGAGTGGACAGCTCTCGAATATTTGAGAGAGTTTGAAGAATTTGGGCAGCGCTTCAGAGTAGTACATGCCACAAAGAAGGTCCCAATTGTAGAATATGTTTGTAAATATTAATTGTAATACCTACAGTCTTGTATAACAGTATTAAAAAAAAAAACTCTACTCACTTAGTCACAACTCAGTAGTGCACGTTTAATAAATCGTACCTAACTAATACGTGTACAATGTACTCGTATTAATTTTCTTATATTGTATGTCAAGTTCTTGAATATTATATCCAATGCATATTTAATTTAAAAAAAAATCTGTGGATAACTTAATACAAACAATTTCTAAATCATGAAGTATGTACATGTAAAATGAATCATCAATCCGACGTACCATATTCAACGCTTGTAAAAAAATAAGAAGAAAAAGGAAAAAAGAATTGATTACGACTGTAGATTTTGAGGATGTAGAAATTCTTGGTTAAAAGAATTCAAAAAAAAAAAGAGTAAAAAGAAGAATGCTATAATATATTAGAGGTCAATACAATCAAAAGCTACATGAATTTATTGTTTGTTCACTTTACTTTCTGTTTTTAAAGTACTGCATTATAGGGTAATTACTATTTTAGTCCCTACAGTTGAGTTAATGTCAGTTAGTCTTTGTATTTTTGAAAATGACCAAAATGGTTCTATAATTTTAGTTACTTTCATTATTCCATACAACTTAAAATTCAAATAAATACGACATAAAATTAATGAGTGAATAACATACGATAATTAAGTAGACTTTAATCAAAATATGTATACAACAGCGACCATTTAGCAAATTTTCAAAAATGAAAAAATTGATTTAGTAATTGACTTAAACTATAGGAATTATTAATTACACTAATTGATATTATAATCATACGTCTACCCATAATCTAAATCATTAAAATTATAAGGTATCACGTTTTATTGAGCATAATTGAAAATTTTACGTAAAATAAATGCAACGTGGAATAAATATACACAAAATGAAGGAAGGTCTACTCTATATATTTACAACTATAAATATTTATACAGTAAAATTTTTTATCAACGGTGACTCAAACTCAATAAGTAAAAATTTTGATATATGAGTACTCAAACTCAAATGTTTTGATGGAGAAGTAGTGTTAATGTGTTTTCACCCGGCCATTGCCGAAAATTTGCAAAAATCATTGGTTGCAACTCATAACTCGACTCAATTTTACTCTTACACGATGAATTAACTGTGTATGATGGTCGAAGGTTCGAAAATAAGAAAATTTGATTTCACACACAAAAAAAGGACAAAAAAAGAAACAATAATGATAATAAAAGGAGAGAGAAGCTATTTGTTTCTCGTAATAATAACAAGAAACGAAATTAATAAAAGCCCTTTCGCATTAGGTCCGTTTTTTTTATCACAATCATGTGTGGAGCGTGGGTTACTCTGTTAAAAGCATCGGCCGGCATGCTAAAACTCGTTGTTGCAATCAACTGGTGCGCAAATTTACATTACCCATAAAAAATTACAAAATCTTTAATTTAGATTTTGTTTAAGATCGAAGTGTTGTAATTTTTAAGTTACAATGTAGTAAATATAAATTTTAAATAATAAAATTTTGATAAAATTATTAAAGATATAGTAGATTTCTATTATACAAATGAAAAATCACATCAACATAAGTTCTAAATTATAACAGCTAGTATTTATCAAATACTTTAACAGTTGCCCAACTTCAATATCAAACACACCCTTAGACTTTGAACTAATTTTTTAATCTTGAAATCATATTGATATGAAAGTGTAATTGCAGATTGGGGTGAAGAAAAAATTTTTATTTTAGAAAATCATATTAACAAATGACATTTGGTAGATTATTTAGGCAAAATACATTAAGGAATTGAAACTACATCTGATTATATAGAGGGGGAAGCTGTAAACGTGCCAAAAATTTTAGGATGATTTTACGTTGAAAACGCATAAGACTTTTTTTCTTCTTCTTCTTCTTCTTTTTTTAATTTTGCAATGAAAACTTACTTTTGTTTTTTGGGAATGTGAAATAAAATAGCTGGTTAGCACGTCTCATTCTCATGGGCATCTTGACTGATCGGGCTGTCAGATGCAACAAACCCAACAGTTCTCTTGACTTGTTTAACTGTATAAGCCACCTATGCATCTAATTTTTAACCCAAAATTTTCCCAAAACATTCTTCAGTCATACTGGAATTATATGTATTTAGAATCTACGCAAATTTTCTAAGTATGATGTGTGTGGATTGCAATATAGTAACGGAATAAAAATGATTTTTACAAGCCCATAGTTATAAGTTTATAAATTCGAGCAATTTTTTATTTACCAAAATTGTTAAACTAAGTATCGTAAAATATGTAAAATATTATTTAATTGGGTGATAGGTGTTTCTTCGACTCATTCTTAAAATTGAGAGTTTGAGTCCTCTTATATATATTATGTGGGTAATGTTTTTCAAAAATGTAGAAATAGCAACTTTGACCTATATTAGGTTATCATAGAGTTGATTTAGGAGATTCCATAAATTTCTGACTAAAAATTTTTTGTTAGTGTAATTGGGAGAAAAAACAAACCATATAATATGATCATTGGTCCGGAAAAGAAATTTAAAAAAAAATGGTTTTAATGTAAGAGATGCAAAGTTACACTCATCAACAAAGTTTACTGGGTCCATAGAATATATAAAAAGGGTGCGCTCAAATTTTTTGAATTGAAAACCCATCATAAAATTAAGCTGACTGCCAAATAAATATTAAAATGATGATTCTGATGATAAGTGTTATGAATGAGTATCACTGTATCTACACAAAGCATAGTATTAACTAAATTAAATTAAGCAAAAAAAGATGTGTAATTGCCTAACTGGCAGTATATGGACTTTCAGAAAGCGGTAAAAAGAAAAGCTTATTATCCAAATGGGCAAGATTTGCATGTTACTTGTCCCTCTTTCGCCATTCATGATCACACATTTTCATAGTTTTTGCAATTCTTAAAAAAAAAAGAAAAAGAAAAAAGAAAAAAAATACAGTTTGATTAATAATATATTTTTTTCTTTAAAAATTTACAACTGTTTTTTCATATTTTATTTTCAGAATCATAATTTTTGGGTTGTGTGTTTCTTTTGGTGGAGGAATGCTTGTCACCTACTCCTTTTAAGTTCCCCCAATTAATCTCTCTATTTACTTGTGAGAGAAAGAAAAGTGCTTTTGCTTCAGAGGTTGCTGCTTTTGCTTATGCTCTGTGCCAATGGAGAAGCACAAATGCAAGCTTTGCACTAGGAGTTTCTCTAATGGCAGAGCCTTGGGTGGTCACATGAAAGCTCACTTGGCAGCTCATCCTCTACCTCCAAAGACGAATCAACAGCAGCAACCCAGTGATAGTACCGAGTCAGCTTCAACTTCGTCTTCATCTTCTGGAGAGGGGGTGGAAGTGAAAGGCAAAAGCCCAGAAGTTGCAGAAGAGAAATCTTTGGGTTACGGGTTGAGAAACAATCCAAAGAAGAGTTTCAGGTTTGCAGATCCTGAGTTTTCTTTTGCAGTCGATTCTGGTTCTGTTGTTGTTCAAGACAGAGAGAGTGAGACTGAGTCAAGAAACCCAACTCGGAGACGATCTAAGAGGAACCGGAAACTGTTTACAGCTCATCAGGATCATCATCAGAAACCAATGTTGAAAAAACCCAATTTCCTTGAGTCACCAGCAGAGCCGGAACCGGTGAGTTCAGTATCTGATACTTCTCCTGAAGAGGATGTTGCCATGTGCCTTATGATGCTTTCGCGCGATGTGTGGATGAGAAACAATGACGAAGCACAAGATCATAAAATTGTCGAGATGGTGGAGGAATCCGAAGAGATCAAGTTGACTCGCGGGAAATACCGGTGTGAGAAATGCAAGAAAGCCTTTCGATCTTATCACGCTTTGGGCGGACACAAGAAAGTTTGTGAAACAAACATTAATGCGGGTACTAAAGTTGCTGCTGATGAAAAAATATTTGAGTGTCCATTTTGTTACAAGGTGTTTGGTTCTGGTCAAGCACTTGGCGGCCACAAGAGATCTCACTTGTTAGCCAATTCATCATCAACTGCTGCCGCTGCTGCTGTTGTTGCTACAGACCCTGCAGTTAAGTTTGAGAACAATTTGATAGATCTCAATCTTCCTGCCCCATTGGAAGAAGATGACTTTAGTGTGGTTTCAGATGCGTAATAGATGATTTGGGAAAATCAAACTGTTCTTTGTAGTTAGCTTTAATGTTCATTCGATAATTTTTTGAAGTGTATGGATTCTCCTTTGTGGAAAGAATAGTTCTTTTCTTTGGTTTCTTCACCGCTTACTTTGTCATTACTAGTTTAAACTCAGTCTCTGTAACATTGACTGACATGCCAACATTCATCCCTTTGAAATCTTGAACTCATTCATTTAAGCAATTTAAGAGTGGAGCAAGTAAGCACGCATTCAAGAGTGTCCTGGTAGCAATGCTTAGCAAAACTTTGTTTCGTTTCGGATGAGTACTTTTGGGGTTTTGCCAGTGGACCCAAGAACATGTTCTCTGCAAGTACCTGGGGGAGTTCAATTCAGTTAATGTTACATGTCCTATTCACGTTTCCAGCTGTTCATGTAAAAACTGCTTGCTAGTTGCTAGTTTCTACTCTCTTTAAGTTAAAGCTGACAAGTTTGCTAAAAAAATGATCATGGGCTTTGTCCGCTTGGGGAACGAAGCTGAAGAAGAAGAGTTCTTTCTCTCTCACAAGTCTCGCACACTATTTCTTTTGTTCTCTGATTCAGGCTTTCAGCCTCAGTTTGTTGGTTTAGCTTAAAAGTATAAAATCAATGATTTGATTAGAAGATGAACCACAAACTACAAGATGAAATGACAGGAATAACCTCAATGGACCACGTAGTTTTTGTTTACGCACTCATATCCCCATAATGTGACTGGTGGAGATCTGAATTCTCCTAATTTTTTTCTGACTGGAAAGATATGTAAAAAATAATCTGCCTTGAAATGAACGAAATATCCGGGCAAAAGGAGGCACCCAACCCACGCTATTCTTATAGAAGAATCAGTCAAGATTTATTTATTAAAAGGAAGTAGAATACTAATATAATGGAGAGTTAATTAAATTAAATATATGAGTTGATAATGCTTTAGGTTAGTAAAGACAGTACAGTCTTGATTACAAGGACATGTCAGTCAATAAATGATTGGTCATTGGGTTCCTTTCTTTCATGCATACCAATGTGATTTCTTGGTTCACAAGATTTTTCAGCTTAAATTATGTTAGGGATTAGTGCCAGTGCAACCCATTGTTAGTTGTTTTCACCTTTCATGGATGGGAAGCTTCATCTACCCAAAACCATTTTGTGCTCTCTCATCACTTTCTCATTTAACCTATGAATTTTTTTTCAAGGATAATTTTGTCCATGTAACCCAAATTATATATTTCAAAAGTTATATTCAATTTGACTTATGCACGTAAAATAGATCATGTTCTTAGTAAATTGTGCCACCAAAAAAAAAAAATTCACAGTTGAAAAGATGCCATTAATTATTTTTGTTCTAAATTCTTAATTAGATTGAGTCAAATTAATTTTTTGATTTTTAGAATCAAAACTCAAAGCAAATTTTATGTTCATGGTTTCTCTAAATGATAGCATATAGTTGATTTGATCTCTTACGATGAAAACAACAAATTAAGGATGAAATACGATTAAGTTGTCGTGAGAAAGGGGTGGGAACAAAGTAACGCAAGAAAAAAAAAATTATGCTGATAAATATCCAACCATATTAACACCAATTTGTCTGACAAAAGACTTGTCTATTCAATGAATAATGCTAGAGACACAAACTATTTGCATTGATTAATTTGTTTCATTAGCTGTCATTACATGCATAAACTTTTATATACCACATTAATTAATACAAAAAATTATATCCCCCAAATAACTCTTTTTTTTTTTTTTTTTTTTTTTTTTTTGTTTTTGCTCGCACCACTGCTAAACCCCTTAAAAGGGTATATTATAGTTTTGATTATTTTGCCTGTGCTTCTAAAAACTTTCACTTTCTCACAATTGTGATTGCTAATGTCCCCTTTAAAATGCATCGTCTTCGTAAGGTCACGGTAGTAATTGCTTATAAATTTACAATGTAGATTCTTGCTAAGGGGACGTCAAAATAGCTTTTTTTTTTGGGCCTTTTCCTGTCAAAAAAACACATGCAATGAAAAATTACGTTGAAAGTGATCATTTTTCTTTTTCCGGGTTGATAACAACGGTTAAAGTGGTTATTGATGTACCTTGTAGTGGAAATGAAGACAAGAAAAAAGCGAAGGGGTGAAATATAAAAAGAAAAATTAAAAAAAGGATTTTATTTTCTTTTTACTAGGCCCCGAAATTGCAAACTAACAAACTACTATACAAATTATTAAAATATAACACTTTACTAGATTAATTTTTTTTTAAATAATAGTTTAATATATTTTTATCACTTCCATTAGTTGACCCATTAATTGACTTATAAAATACCAATTTTATTCTTAACGAACAACTCCTAAAATAAAATAAAAAAAGTAATAGAAATGAGTGCCGTGCGAATTTACAATCTTACCCTATTCTTAGTGTGAAACAAAGTACCATTGCTGCTTATAATGATATTTAAATTACAATATTATCCCTGCAATTGATCTATTGTATTGCAAATTGATAGCTGTTATTTTTAAAAAAGTTAATATAGTGAAGTGTTATCTCTTAATAATAAGCATTGCCGTAATGAAAGGATAATAACCCTAACACTTAATTACAAATTTGGGTTTCATTTGATAAAAATATAAATTTACTCCTATGACGTCAACATGATACCATCATTAAACCATTGGCAGTGATAGAAATATATAATAAACTGTTATTTTTCAAAAAATTAAGGTGAAATGTTATCTTTCAATAATTTGTGTGGTTGTAGTGAAAGGATAATAACTCTTAAAAAAAGCATACAACAAAAGATTATTGTTTGAATCATTCACAATGCTAAATAAATTGATGAAAATAAAACATTTACAAATTAGGGAGATGTTTACCTATCTAAATATTTGAAAGGAAAATGAGCCCTGGTTGAAGCTCGAACTCGCGGACGCGCCCGGATGTTAAAGGTGTGAGCCGGTGGCTATTTTCATTTTTTTAAAAAAATAATAATGTTAAGAATCACTTATCATGGGAATGGGACGTGACTATTTTCTCTATTTAATACGCGAAATAAATTATGACCAAAATTAATTACGTAGGTGCTTCATATCAACTAATCCATTATCCATGATTATTAAAAAAGGATTTTGGTGGTTCTGTCATTATCAAAAGGTTAGATAGAATAACACGATAGGGCCTATCACGGTGCACGTAACACGAGCCTTGTGACAAGAATGACCATGTGTATTAATGAAACTCGACAGGCGCCAGCTAATGCAAAGAAAGAGCTTAGCAAGAGCCAAGAAGTGGGCTGCTCTAATTTTTATCCACGTGATAAATCGCATTAATTTTCCACACATCCAACGGCAGAGGATCAGTAATTTTTTTATAAAAATGGTTGATGCACAGGAGACGCATGGGAGGGGTAGATTGGTAAATGAATTCATTTTGAGGAATTTTAGTCAGCGTGAGTTGTGCCACGCTTCATGAGAGTTGGGCGGAAGAAAAGACGTGAAGTCGCGAAGTGGGTTAAAGTGGGGGTGGCAGTGGCTTCTCGGTCAACTTCCGCAAATCATTTTCTTAGAAAATGTTATCCGGGCCCCATCTGAACCCGCTAGAGTTATTTCCTACGTGGAAATTAATTTATTATCTTTTTCTCCAGTCAAATTTATCATTCACCCGTGATCCGAAATTAAAAGGAACAGTAGCCAAAAAAGAGTCCGGCGGAAAGATGAGAATAAGTGAATGGGGTCTGCACTTGTCTCTTGCGAAGTGGCTAATTATGCTTTTTATAACAGCAGTCCCTTTTTTTTTTTTTTTTTTTTTTTGGTTAATTATTTTTTTTAAATTACATTTCAAATCACCGAGCCGCAGTGTTTTAAGGAATTATTGACCCAATAATCCCTGGTGTTTCAGTGCCATGGTAGAATTTAGAAAGCACTTTCTTCACTTTATCTCGTGATATTCTTTTCCCGAACGACAAGTTCCAACCGACATATGTAGGTCATATTATAGGATTTTTTTGATTTATCTTAGGGTACACTAAATCATAATTTTGGGAATGATGCGCTTCCGGTTTTGAAACACTAATGGCTTCAATTATTTTTAAGAAACATATAACTCTGCACCAGAAGTACATAAGATAACAAATTTTAATGATAAATTGTATACGGTTATTGACGAATTGTGTTCGACACAGTTTCCTTGAAAATTCTTTGGTAACAAAATGGAAGGGCATTATGTGCCCAATAATCTACTTGGTAATTATTAACCCTCAGTCCATCACTAAAAGACTTAACAAACTACGCAATGTGTATGCATCATCATTATCAACATAATCATTTATATACCTCCTTGTCTGCTTTCTATTTGTCTTCCTGGCTAAACATTTTATTATTTCCATAAAAAAGCTGTAATTTATCTTTGTATTCTCTTGTTTAGTACGCTCATGGCTCGGCTGGGACCCGTAGGTTTTTGAAATTTCGATCCAGGAAAAAGAAGGTTGAAATAATAATTGATAACATTTATTGAGTAGGAGAAGAGGTATAACTTAGAAAGTCTTAACTCAGTTTTCATGGATTGAGAAAAGACTCTAAATTTTTTTCAGAGTGCCAATGTCTTATTTGGTGTGAATATTTAGACTTTTGAGAAATACAAACTTGGCTAGTTAGTAGTTGCTGACAACTAGCTAAAACAGAAATGAATTTCAATGCTCTCTCTGTCTCTTATTTTGCGGTTGGTTACCAATAACTAATGCCAAATCTGCATACATTCAAAATATGGACGTACAAAACAAATAAAGGTTTAATATTTTCAAGGAAATAAGAGTCCCTCTTGCGGCGTAAATGCTGTTGGTGTCAACAATGTAAATAACCATGAATGCCTCTCACCAGTCACCACCCCACTTTTCTCTTTAACAATTCAGTGCTTTACTGCGGATAGCGGCATCTCTCACTTATTATTACTTTATTTCGAAGGCTCAGGAGTGTGTGTTAAGCCCACAACTTTGTTGCGTCCTTTGGCATTAACCTTGATTCACGCCACGCCGCATTACAAACACCATGATTTCACGCACCAATTTTATAGGTCGTCACAGCTAAACACGGCAAATTAATGCTCCCTTGCTCACTCACTTCAGTCCCCGTCAATATGCTGCCTGCCTTCCAGCAGCCACACAAAAGCGCGCAGCATGTGATCCGAGCCTTTCGATTACCTAAAAGTCCCAACACCCATTATGCTATGCCTCCACCCCTCTATACCGCGCATGGATATGATTATCTGCTGCATCTACTGAACGCCAATCTTCACCGTCCGATTCAGGTTTTATCCGACCTCCTTATGGAGATTGATGAAACTCTTAAATTCCAGATTAGTATACTTAGCATGCACGTGCTGAACGCTGATCAGATGACTAGATGAGGTACTAGTCAAGCCTGGGTCAAACTGGGGGGGGGGGGGTGGGTTGGAAGGAGAGGAGGAAATTAGCAGCTATTTTACCAAATATAATGTCCAGCTACAAATCCCACATTAACAAGATCTACACATCTATACAAATAGCTTTCTACGCTTACCAAGTATTTAAATCATTATAAATTCACTCACATTAGTTCGACGGAGAAGTAGTTTTTGAAATAATACAATTTCATCAATAAATTATGTGCACATTAAGAAATAGATTATGACCATAGATTTATATATCATAAACTCATTTAGATCGTATTGCACCATTAATATAATTATGTAAACTTTTTTTTAGATACAGTGACTGATTTTATGAGTAAGTCAAATTTCTATGGGCTAGATTTACCCCGTTTATGTTTAAACTTGAATGTGAAAACATATTTTAGAGAATGATATTTTTTTCCTTTTTTTGGGGGGGGAGGATTTTTTTTTTAATTATGTATACAAAGATTGTTTACTGATATTACATCGATATTACAATTCATATTTACAATCATACTATACAAGTGGGATTACCGCCATATATTGACACACTGAAGCACTTGTCCTAATACTTTAAACCCTCTAATGTGTCTACTTCACTTATTTTTCGTAAAGAATATATTGTTTCCACTCAATTAGTTGATAATTGAAGTAGTACTGAAATTAATCTCCATAAAACTCTTACGGAGGATCAAACTCTTATATTCAATATTATAAGTACAAGACTTCTCCCATTAGATCATATTATCAAAGGTCATTTAAAACACACAGGCATCTTTGGAGCATGTGCTGCTGTAATCCTTGAAAAAAAATTCTTTATGGTTATCAATAAAGATTGGATAATATCAAAATGAACAATCATATGGAGCCAAAAATGCACTGCGGCCTGCTTAATTGGATTGTTTTGGATGTTTGTAAATTGGCCACGGTCGCATATTCCAAAACGATGATTAAAGCCACTGTATGTGCTTATGCAAATTTTGTTCATTTCTGGTGTTGTCCCCCCTCTGTGTTGTTGCAGATAAAGCCATGGACAAATAAATATCAAATTCCACTTTATAGTTTATAGCTTTTATTAGGCAACTGCCCTGTACTGTCATGGTTAAGAAATATAATGCATAAAAGGTAATTTTCTCACTTGGAAGTTTGTCAATTCGTTATGGACTCCATGACAAAAATTTTAACATTACTTGATAATTAACCGTAGCTTCCATTCTACTGCCAAGAATCAAGATACCCAGCTTGTTTAAATACATAAAGACAATAAGTGGAAAATCGAAAAATTAAAAATTAAAAAGAAAAAGATTTTCTACTCATGGCAACAATCAGTGGTATACATATATATCGTTCTGTCACACGCATCCATTATACTGTATATTAAAAGGAAATATAAATGAACATCGTAGTTGTAATAATACTAAAAATATCAAACAAATTGATAATATGTTGCCAAAAAAAAAAATTACATTGATACTTTGCTACAAATTTCTTTGAGATGTAATTTTATAATGAATCATTCTGTTTTTTTAGATAATCAAAAGAGTGACACTGTTTCCTTTAATCACAAATATTTTAATAAAGAATTTAGGTTTTGAAGATGATGTGTGTTGATGTATGTACTTTTCAAACTAGGCCTAACCCACCATGACAGGGCCACGACCACATATCACTGTCATGGAACTTGAGTCACAATTTGGACCCAACTCAACGTAGGGACTTTTCAGTAACGGAGAAAGATTTCTCGAATCATACATAGCTCAGGGCCTAGGCCTAATCATGACCAAAAGGAGAACTATCTTAATCTCAAGAGAGTAAAGGAAGGCGGAAATCAGACCTATTGGTTGAATGGCAGTTAATCCACCTTTCATTGCACGCCTAGAAAGTACAGTTTCAGTCTTTTGTGAAGGAAGACTTATTTCAAATATTTAGAAATAGAATGGGTTTCATATAGGCTCAAATATTCAAGCTACGCCTTTAATAGAGTCAATACAAGAGATCTGAAGATAGATCCATTTCATTTCAAACTCTTTTAAGTATATATTTAGATTGCACTCCATCGAGTCCATATATGATCAACTCATACATTTTATATTCAGGTTGGACTCAACATCAGGACTTGACCATAGTAGAGTATAGTTAGGAGATAAATGCTTGATTAGTCTCTATATTTTATAAAATACCTCAAGATATTCATGTAGTTAAATGTATTACATTTTTACAATTACTTTTTCCTTCTTTTTAGCCAATTCATCACCTTAATGGAGTTGATACAAGACAAGAGATCTAAAAATAGATCCATTTCATTTTAAACTCTTTAAATATGTACTTAGATTGCACTGCACAGAGAGTCGATACAAGGTAAACTCAGATATTTTATATTCAGATTGGACTCAATATCCATACTTGACCATAGTAGAATTTGTTTAGGGGATAAATACTTGTTTAATCCCTTTATATTATAAAATATCTCAAAACATCTATGTAGTTAAATATATTATACTTTTACACTTACTTTTTTTTTTTAACAATAATACACTTTCAACAATATACTTGATATTAATTAATTTATCTATAAATGAGTAAATTAACCAATAATTATTTATTAAAAATTAATTAATTAATATCAATGTGAAAGAATTATTATTTTTTGTACATGTACAACAACCTTACTATCATCAAATTTAAAGCAATGTTTCAACAATATCATTAATAATTATTTTATAAAATAAATTAATTAATAAACTAATCCTAAAAATAAAATAATAATATAAAAGTTTGTGTAAATTTTTATAATACTTTTAAGGTTAATTTAATAAATTATCATTTTTTATTAATATCTTAGAAATATTATTAAAAGGGTATTATTATAAAAGAAAATAAAAAGTAAGGTTAGAAGTACAACATATTTAATAATAAGGATGTTTTAAAATATTTTTTAAATATAAGAACTGAACATACACTTAATTCCAAGTATGAGGACCAATTAAGTATTCACCCGATAATTAGGTCACAAGAATTAAATGGAGGCCAAACAACCATCCTGCAACCGAACAGTTGTTGCCAAATGCCAATACCGGCTGGCAATGTTCATGAATCGGCCTCGTTCATTTGGATTCTTCAGCCGGTGATAAAGAGTACCATTCATGACGCAGCCCAGCGACGTGCATGTTGATAGATGATGATGGCCCTGCTTAAAAAAATCGAGTTCTCGCTCAACAGAATTCTTGCACATTTCTGCTCTATTTCATGGGCTCAATCACATCACCCGCTCTTGTTGGCCTTGTCTCTTGGTTTTAGTTACTTTTTCATTTCTCTTTCCAGCTAATAGTAATAATAAGACTGCTTAATTATAATATAAATTCATTTTAAAGAAGTTAAAAGTAATTCTCAATGGCCGCTTTGTATTAACAGGTGCGACAAATAGGCACAGCAAATCAATGGCCGACAAGAAGCACAAGTATTTTTTTTTTTGACAAGAAGCACAAGTTTGGTGATGATTAGTCGTAAAATATAGTTGGATGTCAGAGTCATTAATACGTCGTTGACAAAAATGGTGGCCAAATAAGAAAAACGGTACTTGTTATTTTGAAAGTACAACTATTTTGCAAAATTTCATTAATCAGCTTCAAAGTCTACTTATGTCGACTACTTGTTTTTTAACTTATTTGTTGATCATGTGCTATATGTATATATAATACACACACACACGCACATCTATGCATGATGGGTAGTGAGTTTAGACATCATTCATCATCGGTCGACCCTAACTCTATGCCAACCATGAACAAGAAAATGCCTTATCCTATAATGTGAGAGAATTAAGAAGCACTTGATAGACTATGTATATAAATATGAAAGAAAATCCAGATCTATGTCAACAGTAGTTGATACAATATTAAGAAAAATTATGTAATTAGGTGCTTCAGGGTGGAACAAAATATGATGCAACGGAAGTTTAAAGTTCAAAATACTCCGTTGATTCTAGAGAATGCCGGAATAAAAGAACAACTAAACTCATGTTGATTCAAAAGAATGCCGTGAATTTAGGAGTTAAGACTCATTGATTCTGCAGAATACCGAGAATTAACTAAACTCAAACACTCACAAAGAGATTTGAAAATTGAAAATATTATTAAAATCGAACATCTATTTGTAAAAGCTACAAAAGATACTTATTTATACTAACTAAGACTTATCCTAATATGATTAGAAAACCTATTTTAATAAGACTTATACCTAAATTAGAAATATTACTTAAATAAGCAATACCAAAACAACAAAACTCTAAATAGGAAATCAAATTAAACTAAAATACAAATTAATTAAAATATTCTAAATATTATACATTTAAATCTAATTAGAATTTCTTCAATTTCTTGCTCTGCATCAAAATGTTATTGACTTTTATCTTCATTACAAGATTAACTCTATCAGCTACATGCCTACATCTCAAGATGCCACTAAAATATATATGAAAAATACAATATTTAATATATTGAAATCTATCTATCTATTTATCTCTATATATGTAAAAAAGAGAATCTTATCCTAAATATAATCTGGGTCATTCTTCTATTATGAATAATTATGATCTAGTTGGCGATTTAAGTAGTTCACAAATGCTCTTTTGGCGAAGGACACGATTTCTTTTCTCTATATTGTATTAACATTTCTTAGTTAACATTTCATATAATTGTTTATTATACTAAAATAAGAATAATAATACTAAGGGCCAGTTTGGGAATGCTGTAACTTTTAAAATAATTATTATTAGCTGTGTTATAGAAATAATTAGTTGTGAAGAGAATAAATTAAATGTTTGGTAAATTTCGTTTTCAGAACTACTATAAATTTTGAAAGTAGTTATGGATATTTGGTAAATTTTATTGTTAAACCATTGAGAGAAAATAAATGATTAAAATATACATAATGTAAGATAAAAGTTATTTATACATATAAAAACATGTTCATATAATATTTTTAATTGTGTATTATAATAATTTGTATTGTATTGATTTTATTTTTTTATCTTAAAACAATTGATAATTAAATTTATAATATAGTGAAACAAATTTAATAGTAATTCATCCAACAAATTGATATTAATAAATTTGCATTGATGAATTATAATAAAAATTTATTAAAATATTGATTTTGTTTCCAATTTGAATAAAGATAATTTTGGGTTTAGGTAATAATTTTAAGCATATTTATGGAATTGAATTAAACGATAAAATTGATTCTCAAAATCAAAATCTATAAACTACTCTTTTTTATTTTTCAAAATCAGCTGTAAGACAGGTTGATTTTGACAAAATTGATTTTGATTTTTTTTCCAAACACTAAAATTAGTTTTTAAATTTTAAAAATCACTTTTAAGCCTCTCAAAAGCAATCTCAAATGGACCCTAAGTATTCTAGCATATTGAACCTAATTTATATCTAACATTCATTTATTAAATGGTATAGTAATAATTTTATTAGTTTGATCCGGACTAAAATAATTTTCTAACTTCACCATTGATGGTAATTGACGGCAGAGTTGTGCCGACATGTAAAATATACTGCTTTATAATTTATTTGTTTTTCAATCTCATAATTAAAATTTATTTTATATTGTAAATGATAGTACAAAAATTTGGGAACTAAAATTTCACATATGTAGCTATTCCTTAATATTTTAGGCATAACAAGGTTTTTACCACAATAGACATGTAGTAGTGGATAGATTTTGGAGAATGGATAGACACATACACGGCAGATATGGTAATATCAAAAGAGTAGTAGATTTAGGGTAATTAATGTCCACCTTTTCCTTAAGGCAACATTAAATATTAATAAGAGTGTTTAACTAATGGAAGAAAATTTTCCAAAAATTCGACCAATGAGAAAACAACAGAGGAAGTGGTAGCAGCAGAAATGACGCTGGGAAAATTGGAAAATAATAACGCAGCCCACGTAAATAAAATTGCTCAAATACAATGGCGGTAAAATTGAAAATCACGCAGCGACGTCCCAAATAATAATAATAAACATAAAAAAGGTATTGAAGTATAAAAACAGCTACAAAATAACTCGACATATCACGAAGGGCGAAAAGATTAGGGAAAAAAAAAAGAGTAAATAAATAAAACTAAAATTAAGAAAAAAAACGTAGCTCTCTTCTTTCTTTGTCGTGTTGGCGGTGCGAAATCGAAGGCTCTGTCTCTATTCTTCTTCTTCTCTCTCTCTCTGTCTTTGATTTTCTATGCAAATTCTCTCCTCAATCCGTAAGTTAACTTTTTGTTATTTAAACCTTTTTTTTTATTCTTCAATTTAATTCTATCCTAAAAAAATTTATAGGTTTGTTTAATTACTGGATTTAAAATAGATCTTAAAATCATAGATCTCGTTCTTTCTCTGAATTAGGGATCTCGAACTTCTTGCAATCATACAGCTCGAATATCGAGGTATTTTTGTAAGTTATTGTGTGATTGGAGGGTGTTTAGGTTTTGATTTGTGTAGATCGCGAGGAGTGAGGGTTGTCAGGTTATAGTCCGATCGATGGCTTCGAATCCTCCGCAGTTTCAGGTGGAGGATCAGACGGACGAGGACTTTTTCGATAATTTAGTTAACGACGAGGACGATTTCGTTGGCCCCACCAAAACCCCCATCGCGACCAACATCACCACCTCCTCCACCTCCACATCCGCCGTTAACGATAAATTTACGGTTGACTCCAATGACTCTGATTCTGACGATGCGAAAGCTTTTGCAAATCTGACTATAGATGATGGCGGAATTGATTCGAGACAAAAAGTTGCCACGGAATCGATTGGGGAAAAGAAGAGTGAGCCTGATGATTCAATAGAAGATATTGGTACGGAGTCAATTGCTGAAAATAAGAGCAAGTGGAATGGTTGGGAACAAAACTTCGGTACAGAATTGAATTTGGATGATAAGAGTGATTTGGTTGCTGGTCGTTTGGACGAATCAAATAATGAGGGTGATGCAAAGGATGGGATGGATCCGGTTCCTCATAAGAATAATGGATCCATGGTTAGGGAGGTTGGGTGGAATTCATTTTATGCAGATCGAACGGAGCAGAATGGGAATCATGGGTTTGGTTCGTATTCAGATTTTTTCAGTGATTTGGGGGAGAATTCTGCAGAGTTCCCTGGAAAAGTGGAGGGAAATGCAAATGTGGCTCTTAGTGAAAATGGAGAAGCTAAGATTCTATCCAGAAATGAAGAATCTAAAACAGGTTCACTGTTAGGGAACTCCATTGATTATGGTAATTATGCTCAGTATCAAGAGAGTCAAGTTTATGGGGCTGAACAGAATGCAAATGGTCACGATTTGAATAGTACTGAATATTGGGAGAGTATGTATCCGGGATGGAAGTATGATGCAAATACAGGGCAATGGTATCAGGTGGGTGCAACAGCGAACACTCAACAAGGGAGCTCTGATACAACTTTTGGTAGTGATTGGAATGTTATTTCAGAGAAATCAGAGCTTGCGTACTTGAAGCAAAATTCTCAGTCTATTGTGGGGACAGTTTCAGAGACGAGTACAACTGAGAGTGTGTCCAATTGGAAGAGTCAGGTTTCTCAAGTGGATAATAATGGTTTCCCCGAACATATGATTTTTGATCCTCAATATCCTGGTTGGTATTATGATACAATTGCTCAAGAATGGCGCGCATTGGAGAGTTATAATTCATCAGAACAATCTATAGTTCAATCTCATGATCAGCAGAGTCAAAATGGATTCACTTCTGCAGATGCGTATTTCAATAATAGTAACAGTATTTATGGTGAATTTGGGCAGGCTAATGATTATGGGTCTCAAGGTGATGGTATCCAAAGCCTACATGACAAGCAAGCTGATAATTATGGGTCTCAAGGCCTTGGCAACCTAAATCAAAATGGAAGTTGGGCTGAGTCTTATGGTAATTACAATCAGCAGGGTTTAAATATGTGGCAACCCAAGGTTGATGCTAATGCTATGTCTGTTTCAAATTTTCGTCAAAATCAGCCAGTGGATAATTTTTATGGTTCCAAGGCTTCTTTAAACAGCCATGTGGATCAACAGAATGCTTTCAGTTCTATGCGGTCTATTCCATCATATGACAAAGCAAGTCAAGGTCATGGTGTTGAAGCTAAAGGGATTTCTGGGTTTCAAAACTTTGTGCCCAGTGGGGACTTTAGTCAGCAGTTGAATCAGGCATATACGAAGCAGAATGAACAAATGCAGCACTCAAATGACCTCTATGGCAGTCAGAACAAAGTAACTGTTCCACGGCAATCACTTCAGAGTGATTATCAGAATTCTTATGCTCCAAACATTGGAAGATCATCTGCTGGGCGTCCTCCACATGCATTGGTTACTTTTGGTTTTGGTGGAAAACTCGTAGTAATGAAAGATAACAGTTCTCTTCAGAACTCAGCTTTTGGAAACCAGGTTAGGACTTGGATATTTTCTCACTGTTTATTTTAAAAGGGCAGTGAGTTGGCTAAAAAAGAGCAGTTGCAGAAGATTTTTGGGATAGTCTTCAATTCCATACTAAAAAAATAAAAAATAAAAGTTCTGTTTTAGTTTATGGGCTAAATACTGAATTCTTATGCTGTGGCTAATAATTAATTTTTTTTTTAATTGTGAAGGGTCATGTAGAAGCATCCATTAGTGTGCTGAACTTGATGGAAGTAGTGCTGGGAAACACTGATGCTTCTAGCACTGGAACAGGTGCTTTTGGTTACTTTCGTGCTCTGTGCCAACAATCTTGTCCAGGTCCATTGGTTGGTGGAAGTGTTGGAAGTAAGGAGTTGAATAAGTGGATCGATGAGAGGATTGCTAACTGTGAATCTCTTGACATGGATTATAGGAAGGGTGAAGCATTGAAGTTGCTTCTCTCATTACTTAAAATAGCTTGTCAGCATTATGGAAAACTTCGATCTCCTTTTGGCACTGATGCTACATTAAGGGTAACCTTCTATTTTATTTTGTTTTTCTTGAACTGGGTCATGAACCTTCTTTTTTTTGGGTTTAAAAATGTTTTGCATTTATTTTCTTAATGTATTTTCTGCAGTGCTTTCCACTTGCTCTACCACTTTGAATTTGATCCTAGATTATTACCTTGTTGTATGCTGCATTTGGTAACTTTTGCATAAAATCATGTTTCTCATGTGGTGTTAAGCACCTTGTATATCTTGGCAAAAATGCATCCGTATGCCCATTATTTGCAAATTGTATTGAAATAAAACCCCAATTGGTACTGTCAACTCTATGTAATTGATAAGTCGAAATCCTGGTGATTTGTTTATAAATAAATAAATCTTTAAGCTATTTGTAAATGAGAACGTTGTAGTTTACATTTCATTTTCTGCCAATTTATATCGAGGTTATTTCATTTTTTTTAAAATTATATCTTTTGAGCTATTGTCTTGCATTTGTTTTGCCTTCATAACTGTGCAATCTTTTTAGTAGTTTTCACAGAGCTTTTAGTGCCATTTAGGGAGATAAGTTAATTTTGCATTGGATGTTCTTTTGCTTTTGTGGTGTTGATAGGAAAGTGATACCCCAGAATCAGCAGTTGCTAAACTTTTTGCATCTGCCAAGATGAATGGCACACAGTTTGGTGCTCTTAACCACTGCTTGCAAAATTTGCCATCAGAAGGACAGATTCGGGTATGCTTTGGATCACTACTCTTTATCCATGGGACAAACATTTTGTCATTTTTCTGAAGAAAACTGTGCAATGTCTATTCCAGGCAACTGCTTCTGAGGTGCAGAACCTTCTGGTCTCTGGTCGGAAAAAGGAGGCTCTTTTATGTGCACAAGAAGGTCAGCTGTGGGGGCCTGCACTTATCCTTGCATCACAACTTGGCGAACAGGTTTGGCTTTTGTTTCACGTTGTTATCTCTTTCTTAGGACATGGATTTATATTTGAGAAGAAGACTGTCAAATTTGTGCTTAAGCTTGCACCTGTCTCGTCTTTCTCACACATACTGTCATTCACTTGAGTGCTTACTTTGGGACATGGGAGTTTGCAGTTTTATGTTGATACTGTGAAGCAAATGGCCCTTCGGCAGCTGATAGCAGGATCTCCTCTGCGGACATTATGCTTGCTTATAGCTGGGCAACCAGCAGATGTGTTTGCCACAGAAGTGCCAGCTGTTAATGGTTTTCCTGGTGCTGTTACTATGCCACAACAGTCCACAAACGTAAGATATTGGTGTCATAAGTATCTGTCCTAATATTTTATCACTCAATTTATAATTTAAATTAATTTGTCTTTGTGGTATTGGGGATTCATATACTAGAAATTATACATCCTTAGAAAAAAAAAGTGGGAAATACATACTGGAGCGAGGGCAAGTTTCTTACTAGGACTAATCGGAAAGTGTGTCTGATCATTCTGGTTGGGGTGGTGATTTTAGTCCCTTTGCGCAACAATATGGTTATATTTTAGCTCGAAGAGTAAATATGCCTGTCCGAGGACCAGGTTACCAAACTCTTGAAAACTTGTGGCTTTTAGAAAACTGTTATGTCATTGTCATATTTCTAAAATTTACAACTCTTCTTTCTGTATATACGTTAGTTGTGGAAGATTTAATGTTTGTTCTGTTTTGTTTTTTCGTTTTTCTTTCCCCCTTTTCCTAACTCTGGAACTACAGTTTGGAGACAATTGCATGCTCAATGATTGGGAGGAAAATTTGGCTGTGATAACTGCAAATAGAACAAAAGATGATGAACTCGTGATTATTCATCTCGGAGATTGCTTATGGAAGGACAGAAGTGAGGTATATTCAGGTTCATGGCTAATTTTCTTTACATTTTATGGAACTATTTCATTCCTGAATCACAATTGAGATTTATGCTTCAGATCACTGCTGCTCACATCTGCTATTTAGTTGCTGAAGCAAACTTTGAGCCATATTCAGATAGTGCGAGACTTTGTCTTATTGGAGCAGATCACTGGAAATTTCCTCGAACATATGCTAGTCCAGATGCTATTCAGGTGCTCTTTAATATTTTTGTGGCTCTTGTTAATGACTAGATTACATGGTTATGGTTTTTTAATCCAACCAAGAAAATAAAATGCAGATTTTAGTTGCTTTTTGTGGATGCTATTTTCGGGTAGTGTTCTGGACTTTTAACAATTTCCAATACTAGTATGTATATTAAGCTGGGAATATTTTCTCAGTTATTAGAAATATTGATTGATTTCAATGAGTTTTCGTTAGTATGATTGTGTTCAAGTGGTTGCAACTCATCTCTCTTTCTGAGAACCACCAGCCCTGCAAGGCGACATGACATGCACACAGGACAAATAAACAAAGCACTATATGCTTATCTGTGCACCCAGTAATTTATTTTGTATATTATGCTTCCTAAGAAAGTCTTAATTGGTTGATTGAATGTTGTATGGACAGAGGACCGAGTTATATGAATATTCAAAGGTGCTTGGAAACTCTCAGTTTAGCCTGCTACCCTTTCAGCCATATAAGCTCATATATGCACACATGCTCGCTGAAGTGGGGAAGGTTTCAGATTCTCTAAAGTATGTGAAGTATTCGCCTTTTCAATGTTTCTGCCAGTTCTGCCTTCAGTTCTTTCTAACAGGATGAAGTTAATTCAGGTACTGTCAAGCTTTATCAAAATCACTGAAAACTGGCCGAGCCCCTGAAATTGAAATATGGAAGCAATTAGTATCATCTCTTGAGGAGAGGATTAGAATCCATCAACAGGTATTTTTTGGTTGCCGGTGAGTAATTTCGTCAACTTTCAGGAATTTAATTCTAGTCCTAATAATGAAATATGTCCACAGGGTGGATACACAGCAAATCTGGCTCCTGGAAAATTAGTTGGCAAATTGCTCAACTTTTTTGATAGTACTGCACATCGTGTTGTTGGCGGTCTACCACCGCCTGCACCATCCGCATCTCAAGGAACTGGTCAAAGTAATGAACATGATTACCAACCTATGGGCAATAGAGTATCAGGTAGTCAGTCAACAATGGCTATGTCATCATTAATACCTTCTGCTTCTATGGAGCCCATCAGTGAGTGGGCTGCTGATGGCAACAGAATGACAGTGCCTAATAGAAGTGTCTCAGAGCCAGACTTTGGTAGAACCCCGAGACAGGTGGGTAATTGCTATAAAGTAGAAAACCTTGTGTTTACTTTTAACTGCTTGATGTGCTTGCCCATTATCTTGTATAATGTTTTTATGAGGTCTGCTTTGGCACTTGGTAGCATCAGGTTGATTCGTCAATGGAAGCAACCTCATCTAGTGCAGAAGGCAAAGCATCAGGCTCAGGTGGGACATCTCGCTTTTCTCGTTTTGGATTTGGCTCAGGGCTTTTGCAGAAGACAGTGGGGCTGGTCTTAAGGCCTCGAGCGGATAAACAGGTAAGTCCTTGAGGTATATTTCCATGTTATGTCAAGATTAAATTCATAAAACTTTCATGGAAGAATGATTGAAAATCTCTGTTGGTACAAAAGTTGATCGTTTTCTGTATTTCCATTTCTATTGAAGGCTAAATTGGGTGAAAAGAACAAGTTCTATTATGATGAAAAGCTTAAGAGATGGGTAGAGGAAGGTGCTGAACCCCCAGCTGAAGAAGCTGCCCTCGCACCCCCTCCAACAACCGCAGCCTTCCAGAATGGAACGTCTGACTACAACTTGCAATATGCATTGAAGAGTGAGGGTTCTTCAAGTAATGGGAGCCCAATAATCAGAAGTTCACCTCCTTCAGAACAAACTTCAGGCATACCTCCTATTCCAACAAGCACAAATCAGTTTTCAGCTCGTGGACGTATGGGTGTTCGATCAAGGTGATTTTTTTGTTCTTCCCCCCCCCCAAAAAAAAAAAAACTTAGCTTTCTTGATGCTTTTTAAGGTATTCTGTAGTATTAAAATTGAATAGATGGTTAAAAACTTGTTGGATCAGTGGGAGCAGGTGCTTCCTTTTAAGTTTTGTTCCATGGATCTCATTACAAAATCTTTATGCTTCTTACGGCTTCGATTGCAATATTATGTACTCGGTGTAAAATTTGTGTCTCTGTTCCCCACTCTCTTTAGATGTCTAAAATATTAGAGCCCCTTGTTATAGGCTTAGTGCTAAAATGTTGTTTGCTCCAACAAAGGTTTTAAACATCAGCTAATTTTCTCCTAACCGTGAATTAAGCTGGATTATTCTTTTGGACACGAAAGGCGAGGCTTCAGTTCTGTGTCAGGTGGCTTTACCTTCCAAATGTTGCAACCTAACCCTTTGATATTTTGCTGCTTTGAAAAATGTGGTAGAAGAATAATTAATTAAAGATTATTGAGTAATCTTTAATGTCATGACTGTCCACACTATTCAGAAATTGGGGTAATAAAATTTATGTTTAATGTTTCATTTACTTTCCATTCTTCATTCTTTTTTCTATCATATGAAAGGTGATTTAAGGTGCTAGTCAATCTTGATAATGTTATATTAATGGTTCTTTGACAGGTATGTCGACACCTTCAACCAAGGTAAAGCAAGCCCAGCAAAATCATTCCAATCACCTCCAATTCCATCTGTGAAACCAGCTGCAACTGCAAATGCGAAGTTTTTTGTACCTGCCCCGCCATCACCAGCTGAACAGCCAATGGAGGCTATTGCAGAAAATGTTCCAGAAGAGAGTGCAACTGGTGAGAAGCCTTCAACATCCATTATGAATGACTCTTTCCAACCTCCCGCATCATCAATGACGAAACAAAGGTCCCCAAGCATGGATAATATCCCAGGTGGGTCTATGACAAGAGGGAATAGCCCCCTTCCGCCTCATACTAGGCGGACAGCTTCATGGAGTGGAAGCTTTCCTGATGGATTGAATCCAAATTTGAGAGAAACAAGACCTTTAGGTGAGGCAATGGGCATGCCTCCATCATCATTTTTGCCTAGTCCAATTAGCGGTGGCAGTGTTGGGGATGAGCTTCATGAGGTGGAACTTTGAAGAAAAGTAATGATGTAAAATAAAATATCAAATTTTTGTTCCTTGTGGTCAGTCCATTCAGGTAACATGCTCTTATGCATCTCTCAAATATACGAAATTGTGGTGCATGCGCCGGGAGGGTCCATGGAAAAGTATTGTCGTCCTGGCAGTGAATGCTGAAAATGTCGGTGTTTAACCTCAAGTCTCGAGCAATATCTAATATCTATGCTTAAGGAGTTGCCACCGTCTAATGATTGAGGCCAGAGGAGCTGGGGATTTTGTCCTTCCATTTTGGTTTTTGACTAAAAGGGAAAGAAAGTCTTAATAGGCGCACTATTGTACAGTTCATTTGTTCATTTTTTTTTCAACTTTTGGGAAAAAAGCGACCCTTGAATTAGGAGAAAAGCCTCAATGGGTAACTTCTCAAGGGGAAAGGATAATTAATGTATTGATATGTAGAAAATAAGATGTTTTGACCGTGTTTCCTTTCTTTTTGCCCCCTCTCCCGAGTACGTTACACATACTGGTATAGTTTTACATAGATCTGCAGTACATTTGAGAATTCTACTCTTACTAATTTGGAGGAATAATATCAATTCCACTCGCAAACTAGTAGGAGAATAGTTTTTAATTTAACCCTGTCAGTTCAACCGTTTCTTTTTCGCAAAATTCCATGACCAAACTCCCACGAGATGATGTGAGATTGCGAGTTATTACATTAAACACTTCATAAATAAACTTTTGTACATTATAGAAATGATATATTTATTCGATATTTTCGATACAAAAATGTAGATTTCATGACTTGAAAGTTGAAAGTAAAATCCTTTCGGGAAAAAAAAAAGGGGGAAAAAAAAGGTAGCGAGTAAAGTTATAGCGTCTTTTATGTTTGCCAATAAATCAAACCAATGTTTTGACGTTAAAATTCTACAGAACCGGGTGTTCGAGGGAAAGGTATGGCATCTCTTATATTCTCCACTCCAGTTGCAAATTGCACAAGCCTTTCAAAGCCAAGTCCAAAGCCCGCATGAGGAACTGGCAAAACAGATATCACGATAGATCAAGATACACAAATTAGCAGGAAACCATTTCAACCATTCAGAAACATGATTATCTGTTGATTAAAGTAAGTTCCAGATGAACAATTTTTTACCCCTCTCAAAAGCAACTTATTATACTGCTATCAAGAAACCTGTCTGCCATCAGAACAGTTCATTGATTCAATGTAGTAGTTAAACCACACTCGGTCTCTAGTAAATTTGGTGAGAGTATTATTCTTGCCTCTCAAATCTCATATAACCTCCAAATGAGCATGGGAAGCAGAGGAGATGGGGGCCAATAGAAAACTGTTCTTCGGTCTATTTTGATGCATGAACATGGTGTACAGCAGACCAACTATACTCAAGGATGTAAAACAAGCTGCTTCCCTTGGTTAATTTGTTGAACAGACATTTTTACTACCAACAATTCAACTCTAAATTCCAATAATGCAGACAACAGAAAATGAGTCCTCAATCTGTCAGTCACACATAATGAGATCAACTTGTGTCTGTTCTCCATGCACAAATGAATCCTCAATGATGAAAATATTGGACGTATGATGGTTATCGAGGCAACCCACCATCATTATGGTGTACCCAACAGTGAACCTATTAAAACATATGGAAACCATAGTTGTTTAACTAAATGAGAGGTGGGCAAGAATAAATATGGAGAGCCAGCCTACTTTCCCTTGAGGTTATCTATTCTCACCAGAGCAGGAAGATGAGTAATCCTATAGAGACCTATAGAAGTTTAACTTCTCCCTAACTAATCGATTTAGATTGTGAAATTACTAGAAACTTGGTCACAATAAGTATATTGCACATTAAAGTGTACCCGAACAACTTATTGGAATTAGTCCCACCGCAACAGTTACTGAGAAAGGTCAAGGCAGGACAAATAGAAATATGCCTTAAACTAAATCAACTCTACCAAGCCCCATGCATGTAAACATGAAGGATAGAAACAGGCATCTTACAATTTAACTTGAATGTTTAGAAATAAATCTTCCAACACAGAGAAAACATAACACGTAAAACAATGAGTCAAACTCAAGCTTCACAATTTTCAGCAATTTAAGAAATTAGTAACTTTTATCAAGATGAAAACCAGACCTGACCCATAATGACGCAGATCAAGATACCACCAATAGCTATCTCTATTCAGCTTTAACTCATCCAATCGACCTTCCAGATATTCAAGTCTTTCTTCTCTTTGGCTTCCACCAATAAGCTCCCCAATCTGACAAAAGAAAACAATGAAAACAGTAATAAGCAAACAGAAATATTCTCATAGAAGGCAGCACTCATGTTCTATAAGCTCATTCCCAACACTCATTAACATTTACAGTGAATCTAACATATAAACATAAAATAAGAAAAAGAGTATATTACTTGAGGAACCAACATATCCATGGCCGCGACAGTTCTCCCATCATCATTCTGCCGCATATAGAATGCCTTGATCTCCTGAGAGTTTTACATTGAGGAACATAACCAATTATCAGTTCCACACATGGCAGAAAGTCCCAACATATAACCTGCCACTTTCTTCTAGAAGAGAAGCAGAAAAGGGAAGGGGATTGCATACCTTTGGATAATCACTGACAATGACAGGACATCCACCAAATGCCTCTTCAGTTAAATAACGTTCATGCTCGCTCTGCAAATCGCATCCCCACTTCACCTAGAGAATAAGAACGTGGCCATTATGTAAGATATTTAACATGTATAATTATATTAATTTAACAGATAACGACAAACCAAAAGACTAAATCCTCGTTGCACCATACATCCTGAAAAATTATCAACGATCGCAAGCGAAAATTAGAACATCAGACATGCCACAAGCAAAGATCAAGATAGGGGAGATTATTCTTGCACTACTTCGGAACAAATAAGGAGAGAGAAGTAAATCAAATATATTGATAGTCAGGAAAATAATTCTCAATTATAACAAGTGTCACCATGCATCCACTATTAGGTATTGATAGTCAGGAAAATAATTCTCAATTATAACAACTGTCAACATGCATCCTCTACCAGGTGTTTTTCTTGAATGTCAATATATACTTTTTCTTTCTCAATTGGAAAATTTAGTTCTCAATTGGACAATGACACCCCAACCCTGCACCCCCTATTGGCTGGCCCCAGAGATTAAGGATGCTGCACCAAAATATGAGCGACTGGCAAAATTTGAACCAAAACATTAAGAATGAGAGCACTCCACTTTCCATTGTGGTGAATTCCGCCCTCCCAACTCCCCCAACCCCAACCTCCCACAAAAAAAAAAAAAGTGCATTGCGGCAGCCAATAAACACTTGTTGATCACAGATAACAAAGGTCATGCATTCAGTTACTGATGAATGACACCTAGAATGATGAAGATTATCTGGGAAAAAGAAAATTCAGTCGACAGGGAAGCAACAAAAGAGGAGATAAGATCATGTTACATTCACCCATCTAAATATCCTCATATAGCAAACCGTTTTTTCTATCAACACTTTTAATCATTAAGAGAATTAGAAAAGGGAAAATAAATAAATAAATGATATAGGTGATGCTGAATCATGATTAATGTATATTACCAGATAACTTTATGTGACTACTGCCTCAAGCTCACGAAAATATACACTCCATGTCCTATTGACATTAGGTAACAAGTCATTGTAATGATTGAATAATCCTGCACAAGTTCTATGGTTGCTATTTGTATGCAGAAGTTGCATGTTTGAATGCACCAAAAATGACAGTCCATTGCCTGAGCTGTCT
The DNA here is from genome assembly GCF_022201045.2 of Citrus sinensis. Taxonomy (NCBI): domain Eukaryota; kingdom Viridiplantae; phylum Streptophyta; class Magnoliopsida; order Sapindales; family Rutaceae; genus Citrus; species Citrus sinensis. The sequence continues at coordinate 5,597,648 of NC_068558.1, forward strand.
TAATAGCATGAACTGTTTTCGTCAAGTAACACACAACAAATGACTTTTGCAGCTAAATCAGATAGGACACATGGTTAACGCACCAAGGAATATGTAGCACTGTTGCCCAAATTATCTCCAGGATAGAAAGAAAAATCACCCAATAATAAAGGAAAAACTTCACAAAACTAGTAGAATATTATAATTCGGCATTCAAAAAACATAATCAATACATTTGTGGACACAAAAGCCTGATCTTCCTATACCCAAGTACGAGAAAAACTATTATAGTGCATTAGTGCTGCATCAGAAAATAAAGAGATAGCAATAAGGTTTTAACCAAATCACATTCAAGGAAAACATCTGAAATTGAATTTGCACCCAACTGGGATCACAAATGTTCCAACAAATTGAAAAAAATGCATTACCGGGAATTCAAATTTCTTTTTTGCTTTTATCAGGAGCTCAATTGCGTCAGTGTAACTCAACTGAACAAAGTCCCTCTCAGCCACAGTCTATTAATCAGATAAATATCACCAAATATTAGGGAATTAATAACAATGCAATTAGTTTGAAAAAGTTAAATATAGCAAAAAGCACGGAAGGATTAATGAATTACAGAAGGGATTAAGAAAGATAAGTTACACTGAGAGCTCATACACTCAATCGATCAATGATTCCTTTCTCAATCCAAGTGTTGAAAAAATCCATGTCTTCCTTGCAATTATCGAGGATATATCTCACCTTCCATAAATAAAACAATATGAATCTCTTTCATCCAAAATGATAAACTCAAGAAATTCAATGTCTGCACCTGCATGCAAGAATACAGTCTACTCATGAAGTTGAATTGACAGCAGATGTGAAAAGTAACATACTACATACTGGAGATAGGCAGTTGCGCACGCCATGTCATCTTTTAGATCAGCAAATGCTAGTTCTGGTTCAATCATCTTGAATAAAACAAAAATGTGGTTCTCACATCATTCAAAAAAGAATAAGTACTAATCTTGAAAAAATAAGTAAAAATAAATATGAACTTACAAAAGATAGCAAACACAAATGAGGATGGCTTACCCAAAATTCAGCTAAATGCCTAGAAGTGTTGGAATTTTCTGCTCGAAATGTGGGACCAAATGTATACACCTGAGAAGAAGCAAAATTATATTAATTCGAAACTAAAAAGATTACTTTCTCAATTTGTGATCAAATTAAGGACAAGTATGAGATAGAAAGTAATACATTAGAAAGAGCGGTAGCATATGTTTCAGCATTAAGTTGGCCCGATACTGTCAAGAAAGCTGGTTTTTCAAAAAAATCCTGAGAAAACAAAATAAGAAAGGAATAATAAATTAATGGCAACTAACAACATTACATGCTTCTTCAAAGTGCTGACTGGACATAACTTTAAATACAAAATAGAATTCAACAAAAACAATTTTCTGAATACTAGCTTTCAGCCATAATATAAAACACAACACAAAGGGGACTAACTCAAAAATTTTGAAAACCAGACTCAGACGTATTCACCTGTGACCAATCGATCAACCCATCCTTTGTTTTTGGAATGGCATCCACAGGGGATTCAGCTGCTTCTCTAGAACTTGGAATCTATCAATTTAACATAATTTTAGTGTTGAGATCTACCAAAGAACTTTATTAAAAGCAGAGCATAAGACCTATTATACAAGCAATTGGTAATCACCTCTCACAGAATTTCTATGCACAGAGATATTTTACGGAAACAAAATTTCTCACCACTCAGACACCAATTAGGAAAGAAAATAAATGATCGAGCAAACAAAAAGAAATGATCTCAATGAAAAAACAAGCATGCTGCACGCATAAACATATATCATTAAAACAAAACTGAAATTCTAATAGGTATACCCTAGACGTAGTCAATATGTGCATCATTAATTTATTTTTTTGGTGAATTATAATAAATCTAAAAATCATATGGCAAATAAACCAGTGCAAAAGGTTATACTATTTTAGGCTACCGAGCATACCAGTGTAGTCACACAGAACTGTTCACCCGCTCCTTCACAATCTGAAGCTGTAATAATAGGGCTGGAGATCCAAATAAAACCATTTTCTTGGAAAAACTTGTGAGTAGCATAGGCCAAAGCATTTCTAACTCTTGCAACCTAAAACCAACTTCCACCATTTAGTAAAGAGAGAGATTAAACAAACAAAATAAATATATGAACAAATATCTCTGCCGCCTACCAAAGCCCCAGCCAAAGGCAAGCCATTATAGAGATCTAACCGCATGCTTTAAGCACGTCAAATAGAAAGAAGCTTAATAACAACTATAATAAAATGAAGAACCTACCGCCCCAAACGTGTTTGTTCTAGGACGAAGATGAGCTTTAGTTCTCAAGAATTCCCTGCTGACTCTTTTCTTTTGAATGGGGTAGGAAGGATCACTTTTGCCAACCTATGAAAAGAAATGAATGGACAAAATCAATGCCACAACTAGCAGCCAGAAGTACATGTAACCACTCAGCAATAAGTCAATAAGTACATGTAAATGTGAGCCGTTGGCTCTATGACAACTTAGAGGCTAAATTTGCAAACATGCACAGATGCTACCAAATTAGTAGAGAAGTTGTAGAAAGTTCTGAACTTTTTTTTTTTTTTTTCAGAACAAGTTCTGAACATTATAACTTCACTTGAGTAATAAAAGGCCGAAAAAGGTAAAAACTCTTATCAAATGGAATTGAAAAAAGGGTCTTGTTCAACTAGAACAGTGAGCAATACCATACCAATACAATCTTGTTGACCTTCAATTCCACTTTTTGTTTTGATCCTTGGCTTGGCACTACATTACCTTGTATCCATATTGATGCACCAGTGGTGATCAAGCCAGATTTAACCTATTAATAATAAACACCAAAGCTTGACATAAACAGATAATTGATGACTAAGATTAAATTAAATTTAAAAAAAAAAACTTAAAAATCAGTATGATAGAAAAATCTAATAAGTAATACCTGATCATAACCTTCAGCATCAGAGGTCATCACACATTGCATGTTTGAAAGACATGAACCATCATTAACCTATACACAGCAAACGGAAAAAGGTTATGAATACCAATAATACTGGACCTTTTTTTTTTTAATTGCTTCATAAGCACTGCCATAATGTTTTTATGGACACCCAAAACCCTTACTCTCACACATTGTGAGAGTAAGGACTCTCCTACTAGACCACAGTCTCATTGGTAATACTGCACTTAAACAGTCGTCGGTGTACAAATTTCATTTTTATAAACTATAACATAATATTATAGAATATATGTGACTTTTTGTAATGTGACAATTATATAGTAATAACTCACACATCAAATTCCAGAGTGCAGTGGCCAGTGAGGAAATGGGCGTTACCTCGATAAATGTGACACTGCTCTGGGCCCGTAGAGTTCGTACCCAGCCCGCGACAACAATCATCTGCCCGACCCGGTCCAAACCTTCATTAGGCCCACCCTTAACATCAACAATCTTCAACTTCTTTCTGAACTCCCCAACTTTACTTCCCATTTCGCCCATCTGTTTTTCCGCCAGTTCCGATTTCGTCCTCTCGCCAGAGTGCAGGGCTCCGGAGATCACTGAGGAGAATAATCTACGGGGGGAAATTGGCGAGCGGCGGATAAGTGGCGGGAAAACAGGATACGGTTTTGTTAGGTTTTTGGGATAGAAGGAGAGGCACCGTAGAGTAGAGTACGGCCGTAACCGGAGAGTAGTGGACGGTGCAAAAGCAGCAGCCATTTTCGTGCTGGCGGGAGGATTATTGGATGCTGACTACTCCCTGCTGTTTTGTGCTGTTATCTTTTTGAGGGAAGGAGTTTAGGGCCTCAACCTGAACTGAATTTTTTTTTTTTGTCGAATATTGCTTGCTTAAGTCCCTTTAGTCGTCAGTATTGCTGCGCAGATCTATATTTTAGTTATAATTTTATAAATGCCCTGCATATTTCAATTTAATTGTGATTTCGTCTAAAAATATTTTACAATTTTTTTTTTAAGGAAAATTATCGAATATCTTAAATTTACACTTTTATAAAAAATATTACAATATTTTAAGTATATATATCAATCATTCATTTTAAATTGACAAAAATTATCTGCCAACTACTAAATTATTAAATACTATTTAAAATTTAACAGAATTGTAGTAAATTAATATTTTACCTTTAAAAATTATTCTTTATGTACCTTTAAAATCTCTTATTATTACTTATATATTTTTAAATTATTATTTATATCATATAAAAATATTAAATTATTTCTTTTACGTCAAGCTTATAATAAATTTAATTAAGAGTATACGATTAATTTTTTTTTTTTAACGAGTAATAATATAAACCAAACTAAAGACACGAAAAACAAGCTTTGTCTTACTTGGCTTGACAATTTCGTACTCCCCAACGCGTCAACACTACACCACGGCAGAACTTGTCTGGGACCGCATCTAATCGGTCCCACAATTGTATTCCCCGTACCCGTGGTAATCGGCGTTGCCAATCTTCGACAGCGACAACAAAAGCACCTTAGAAAACCACAACAAAAGCACTGGTTTATCTCGTACATACGAGATCACAAACTTATGATGGACCTCTCATCCCTCCCAGAAGCTCAACAGCAAAATCAAGATTACGCTTCTCAATCTTATTATGATCAAACACAAATCCAATCATACGATCAATCATATTATTATTACTACCACCAACAACAACAACACCATCACGCTTATTACCAACAATCATATTACTCCACAGCCTATCAGAGCCTGCCACATCAGCAGTATCCTGAAACGAGTACGTTAAATCCGCCGGGGGTTTCAGTTTCTGCAAATGAAGCGGCGGAGATAGCCGGCCCCGGTGGGGCCCAACAGGCACGACAGCAGCATAGCGCGTATTATCCGGCTGCTGCGCCTTTGTCACAGCTGGCGCAGTTTGCAGGGACGATGCAGGCGGCGGAGGGGGCGATGGGCGGAATGCATACGCCGGTAGGTGGTCTGCTTGGAATTTTTTATGACACCCTTCCTTGATTCAGTCATTGGCGAATTTTACAATTTTATTTTATCCTTTCTGTAGGACTATTATTATTTAATCTCATGTGTCATTATTAATAGTAAACGAATGAATTTGGAGAGCTCTTGCTATTGATATTGCCAGTGTTTTTCTTATCTCTAACGGAACACTCAATTTGTCGGTAGCAATATGACTAGAGAGAGCTGAAATGTAAGGTTAGCAGATGTGTGAGGGCCATTCTACCTTGCTGAGATAAATATTCCTGTATTGATACGGGTTTGTTATGGACCATTGGCAAGGATTAGGGGTTCAAAAATATCTGATATCAATACAGGAAGGAATTATGGAAATTTCCATAATGTAAACTGTTGAACTGAGCCAAGCAAGCTTGAGCTTGTTCACTTTGGAATCTGTGTTGTCAGCTCAGCATAAACGAGGATGAGCTTAAGCCTTGGCCAAACTCAGTGTCGCAGTTATGCGCCTGAGCCAAATTGTTGAAATCTTGCTTATAGCATTGCTCTTGACATGTCCTTTTGTATTAATCTTAACTGATAGTTGCCTTAAATTTTCTTGATATTGTGTGGTAGAATGTTAAGTCTCAGTAAGAAATGGAGATGCTGAAATTTTACCAACTAGAGATTGCAAATCAGGAGCCCTTCTCTTGTACGATGACCATCATATTATTGTCATTTGAATTCTCATTGGATTGGATTCTTTGCGAAAAGGAATAGGTATGGATCTTTTGAATCACTTGTTTTGCTTTTAGTAAGTGTTTTAAAAAATATTTGAGGTTAAGGACCTACTTGGATCACCCAGACATTTACTCTTCTGATAAGTTCACTGGTCACAGTGAGTGGGATTCAAAAAATTTATTGAGGTTTATCTCATTGAATTAACTCACTTGATTATAATTGTAGTGAACTATTTATTGGTCTGCCTACCCAATTCTACTCAGAATTTTGCATGTCTGAGAGTTTTGCTTGAGTTGCAATCACAGTTTCTGATGGGCAATATGGTTTGCCTCTTTAAAATCTAATTATGTGCTTTGAGGTGGAGATTCCGAATCTTAGGTTCTTCTTTCTTTGTTAAACTAATAGTGTCTAGCATGAAGAATTGTCTTTTGCCCCTCCTTTCATAAAAGGTTTGGATGGGGATGAGAAATTTCACTCACTAAACACTAACCATCGCCCCCCTATACTAACATGAACTTGGGCGACCGTGGGCTCAAAGCACATTCACTCTAGACAACCTGCGCCCAGAAGGCAACCGCGCAAGCCTGAATAATTGATTTGTTTGTTCTTTGCTAGTACAAGTCGTTAAATTATTGCGTTTGTGCACACCTGGAAAATAATTTAGCTTAGGCTTTTAGCTTTTGCAGTGTGGACGTTTCAAATTGCTGGTGTTGTTGATCGGGGCTATCTCGCATATGATTCTACTGAGCAAGTCCCTCTGCTGTTTTACATGTCTAATAGCATTACAGGTGACACGTCATAGTGCATGTCATATGTAATCAATATTGATACATTATTATTCTGTTGATTTTTTTATTTTTCCCTGATTTTGAGAACTATTTTTTCCTCAGCATGTTATGAAGACATTTTTGGCTCTGCTGTTTTCATGATTATTTAGTTTGTTCATTTAGTTTTGAAATTCTATTTTAATATGACTTGTTTTTAGATTTGAATTTTGAACCAGACTTCCCCTACAGCTTGTATTGAGCACATGTTTGGCTGCACAGGCTTTTTAATACCCAAGCAAACAATTTAATAAATTTTGCAGGGTGGTCAATTCCCCAACAAAGGTGGTTGCAGACAGGGTGGCAGGCCATTCCAAGGTGCTGGTCATAAAAATTTTGGTCCCCGTCATTCTAATCCCGCTACTTCTGGCAGATCTTTTCGTGGAAGAGGACGTGGTCGGGGTAGGGGAGGTTCAAGACACGTCCTAGCACGTGGTGCATCATCATCTTCTCCAAATCCTGAATATACTGCTGCTGAGGGTGCAGAACTGGCAGATCCTTCACCTAATGCAACTGAAAAAGCAGCTCAATTTCTACCTGAGCCATTGCTATCTACTACAGCAGCAGGGAAGGTAGAGCCAAGCCAGCAACCCTTGAAGTCAGCATGGTGTGAACTTTGTAGAGTTGATTGTACTAGCTTGCAAATTCTTGAACAGCACAGGAATGGAAAGCGACATAGAAAGAACTTGCTGAGGATTGAGGAGTTGAGAAAGGCTGTTAAACCAATGGCCGAAATCCAGATGGAACAGAAACCCATAGCTGAGTGCCAGACAGAAGCATCTGAGCAGCCTGAGCTTGCACAGGATGGTGAAGAAAAAGAGGCAGCAGTTGATGTACCTTCTGAAACTGTCAACGATGAAAAGGAAATAGAGGCTGAGCATCCAGGTAATGCTGATGACCAGCCTGAAGTTCCTGTGAATGAGTCTTCCAATCCACAAGAAGAGAAGCCTAGGATGGATCGCTTTGATAATTGGAGGCGTGGAATGAAACGTAAGAAGAGAGTTGGTCAAGGAAGAAAGTGCATGAAATCAACATTTGAAGGTTCAAGGCAGTCAATGGAACCTCCCAAACCTAAAGTGGTAATTCCCTTAATCTGTAGCTTGTGCAATGTCAAGTGCGACACAAAGGAAGTTTTTGGACGCCATCTTTCTGGTAAAAAACATATTGCAAAGCTTAAAAGATTTGAAGGTCACCAAGCCATGTATGGGCCTGAGGGGGTTCAGGCTCTTTACCCCCCTAACCCTATAGTACATACTCTTTATGGTTCTCAGGGCTCATATCTTCAGCGTGGGGCTTATTTACCATCCCAAACTCACCAAGCTGTGGCCACATCAGTTAGCACGGATCCTCAATTTCAACACTATCCCATGGCTCAGGCAGAAACCACTGTTCAAAATGGTGGACAGAATGCTGTTACAACGGCATCAGAAGCTCAGCATTAGGTAGCAAAAGGAAGGTTCCCACCAGAGTAGCAGAGTCACTGGAGTGTGAAAACGATGTCATATTACATTGAGATGGCAGCAAATGCAGTTTTCGCTGGCTTAAAATATATAAAAATATATTCGTAAATAGCGATATTGCTTTATACATTCCATGTGCAATCTTTTTTTTTTTTTATGGCCTTCTTTTCAAAACGTTCCAAAATATATCAATGCTTCCATAATATAACTGTGCATTTCCGTTCTAAAATTAAGGGCGGCAACACTGTTTCAAGTATATCAAAGGAAGACTTTCCACAATTCCACTTTGACTGCTCTGGGTCAGAAAAAAAAAAAAAAAATTGCACACACCTTCAACTAAAAAAGTTAGTTAGAAACAGTCCGGTTTGGTATTAACAAACCGGAGGTGTCCATCGTCATCCCTAAAAACAGCTCTCCCAGCCAGTGGGAGTCCTCATCATCAGTCAACAACTCTGATTTGAGATCGCCCGTCTATTTATTTATAATTTCCTTTCTTGACACTATCCCTTGCCCAGCAGCAATAAAAATAAATAAATTTAATTTAATTTAAGCTGATCTTTGCATGTGAAACGTGTTCTTTTTTTCTTTTTTCTTTTTTTAATTCACGGGAAAAAATAAAAATAAAAACAAATTTTTTCTTGTTGATGAATAAAGCTAGGCCAGCAGCGGAGTTGTGTGATTCTTCCTCCATTTCTCTTTCGCATGTATATGTAATATGCATGTACAATAATAATCTCTCTCTCTCACTCTCTCACTGACCAGTACCACTTCCAGCTTTAGAACTGGCAGCAGACTCATTTTTACTAGCATTCCAATTCCTCCTCTTCGTTGCAACAAGTGGGCTGCTATCCTCCTCCTCCTCAACCGCCGGCGGATTCTGCTCCTGAATCCCCTTGAAAACAGGGTGCACGTACGCATCCTGGAGATAGGTTCTCAAGTTGAGGTTTGGTTCTGTAGCCAGTTCAAGTGTATCCTTCACCATTGCCTCCTGCATTCAGCTTTCATTTCTCAGAAAACAAACATCATATATTCGCCACCCAAATAACCCCGAATACAAATATTCCAACAAACCTGTAATGGGAACGTCACAAATGCAGGCTCGAAACGACCCTTGCAGTACACATGAAGCCATATGGTTATAACTGGAAGCAGGATCAGCAATGGCGTTGACTTGTCAGCTTTCCTTGTGCTCAACAATCCCATCAATAGAAGTTGAGATATTATTAGATTTATTATTATACGCCGATGCACATCAGGCCAGAATGCAGCTCCACTCTCATATATTTGGTCGTACACATTGATAACCTTACAAAAAATTGCACACACCTTTAACTAAAAAGGTTAGTTAAAAACAGTTTAAAAAATATATTTTTTGCACACAATTTCTTTTTTTACTTTTGTAATAATTAAGATCCTAACATTTGAATTCCAATAGAATGTATTACTCATTTATTGGATGATTGATTTTTATTAAATTATTTAACTATTATCTAATGGTTATGACTCAAATTGTGACTTAAAAGTTAAAATACCTAATATTTTTTATTGTAACTACTCAATTAGTATATATATAGATACTGATACAAAAATTAAATATAAAAATTAAAATTCTTTAATTGGCTTGAACTAAGAGGTTGAAAAAAAAAATCAATTTGTAGTATTAGGCTTGCACCATAGCAAATACAAAACTCTTTTTCTTATGAAATCAAAAAAGTAAAATATATTCTATCAAGAAAGAAATATATTAGGACAAGAAAATATATATTAAAAAAATAATAATAATAAGATCCATCAAGTATCGTAAGACTTTGGGGGTCAAAAAAGTCCAAAACAATTCCTCAAAACTAAAATAACAGCCTTTGGATATTTTGTATTTGATTCAAACAAACAAACTTCATCTTGACGTCGTTTCCACCGCCTAATCACGTGATCATCTGCAGCATTTCCTCCTTCACAATTCCGCAACAACCCTAGTCTTAGCCTAGAACTCGCTCGTAGATAATATAATATAGTAGGAGATAAAGGATAATTGAATTTCAATTGATTTGGATAATACAGTTGCAGTTGAATCCATGGCTGACCCCTCCGATGATTTAGACCAACTTCTCGACAGTAAGTCTTCATCTTTGTTCCTTTCGCTTAAAAAACTCTATATTTATTTTAACGAAAGTTTTCCTAATTTATTAACTTTTCAGGTGCTTTGGATGATTTCCAGAATCTCAATCTCACTAATCCGTCTCAAAGGTCTATAAAATTTGTTCGAAATTTGAATTTTGAGTTTTGATTTCTATATGATATTTTCCTTAGCTGTAAAATTTTGAAGTTTTATTCGTTTTGGTTAGAGAAGTCTTAGCTTTTTAGTTGCTTAATAGGAGTTGCGAAGGGAATGGCGCAGAGAAGAAGCAAGAATCTGGTTCTTTACCGTCTGGAGTGCAAGGGTTGGGCATGGGATTGCCTGACTTGAAGAGCAAGAAAAAGGGAAAACAAAAGGTGTCAAAGGAATCCCATGCCACTGAGGCACTTGATAAATTGAGGGAACAGACTAGGGAGACTGTCAAGGGATTGGAGTCGATGGCAAAGCCGGGTGAGGATGCAATGGTTGATGATTGGGTTAAGCAGTTTGAGGAGCTTGCCGGCTCTCAGGTGACAATTTTTACTCCTTCCCTGAATGAATTGGGTTTCTGGGTTGTGTTCATGCTTTTGAGTTTTTGCCCTGGATTGAATTTTAGAATGTTGTGAATCATTATTAAATATGATAGTGTAGTTTTTGTTTAAGTGATTATGACTTTGCTTATGGATGTCTGCTGTTTGGTTTCAATTGTAACATTGTTGAAAGAGGACCATGACCTGAAACATCATTAGAGATTGGAGTTTGGAGGGACTCTTGTTGCATCATGTGGCCTCATCAGTAATTAGGCATACTTGACCCATCTGTTTTTCATGCCTACTTTGGAGTTTCATTTTCAGAAGCACTTAAAAAAATACTGTTGATGAATCTCTTGTTCTGGGATTGGTAATATTTGCATGAGATTGATTTGCAACTTGTAGTGTTTTTATTCATGGATATGGTTATGGACTTATAGTTGGCATAGACCAAAGCTCAACTTTCTCAAATGGTCAATCTAGTAGCTTTATGATGCATAGACCCATGCTTTACCTCTATATTTATTGAGTTTCCAATTATCAAGAAAAAGGCTGTATAGAGAGCTACTCTTCTTCGCTTAGCAATACTTTGATGTTTAACCTCATTGTCCTATGTTGGAAGAGTGCTCAAATTCGATAGCTCTGATGCTTCATTGCGTGATGCATGGGAGGGTATAGGGTGCATTTTTCAGTTGAATGCCGCATGTCTCAACTGTAATAGCATTAGTCTGTGTTCTGAAATTGCTTGAAATAATTTGAGTTTGAGTTGGAGAGCCTTTATCATGATTCCTTATATCCAATCTGACATCAGCGAGAATCATGTGGTCAAATTGGTAGGGGCTTATAGCTGAAATGTGATTATGTTCAATGTTTTTACTGAGTTCTCTTGCTTCAATTATGGGTTTAGATAAGATCAAACGTTGGCGCTTCATCTACTAAGCTAAATTATGTCCTTTCCTTATATATTTTGGCACTGGCTTTGATTTGATTCGTAATTCAAAGTATAGAGTTCAGATTAACGTATCATATGCTCATATGTGTCCTCCCATTTGTCTACTGAGTAAATTAGATATCTGTATGTTTGATATTAAGATCTTGGGAATAAGACATTTTTACCTTTTTTTTTTTTTTTGTTCTTTCATTTACCCAGGACATGGAATCAATAGTGGAGACCATGATGCAGCAGCTGTTGTCTAAGGATATTCTTTATGATCCGATGAAGGAAATCGGAGAAAGATACCCTAAATGGTTGGAAGACCACAAAGCCAGTTTGAACAAAGAAGAATATGACCGTTACTTCCACCAATATGAACTCATAAAACAGCTTAATGAAGTATACGAAAATGACCCTGGTAACTTCACCAAGATTGTAGATCTCATGCAGAAAATGCAAGAATGTGGCCAACCACCAAATGATATTGTGCAAGAGCTTGCTCCTGATTTTGATTTAGCTAGTCTTGGCCAGTTGTAAGTGCTCTTCTTTTATTACCATAAAAATCAAAATTCTGATTCATATGCAGTTGTCTGGCACAAGTGTTCACATATACAAGAATTCTTGAATTTATTCTGCCAAAACTATGCAACAAAAATGTAAATAACAGTAACTGGTCAGTGGAAGGCGGACACGTCCTTTAGATATTTATTATCAATGTTAAGTAAATGGGAATTAACTTTATGTGTGTGCGTCCGCACGCTTGTATGTATGACATGACTAATAAGTGTCTGACTTTTGCAGGTCTACAGAAATGCATGATTCTCAGGAGAAGTGTTGTATAATGTGAAGCAGCATGTTCTAGTTGCAAGTCCCAGCTGTTGTTTCAATTTGTGCCTTAGATATTCTTTTCATATGAATTTGCAAGGAATAAATTAATTTAATTTCAATATCAGTTCAATGAGATATAAAGTTTGGGGATAGAGTTGAGTGTATGCTTGTTTGGTGATTCTTTTAATGAACCAGGTTAGCTTTTATTATTTATTATCCAAAGAGGTTTATATACCAATCACCATGATGTGAGATCACCAAAGGAATAATTTTCTTGTTTGATATTTTGAGAATGATGGTCCGTTGCAAAATGCTTCGTCTTTTGATTCATAACTGACTGTACTAGATTTAAATGAGTGACAAAAGTTTATCTGGGCAGCTAAGCTTGAGCTTCCACAGGATTATTTTGCAGACTGCTCCTGGCTAACCAACCCACAGCGATGGTTGTTAAACAAATATTGTATAAGGCAGTATATTGATTTCGAATACAACTAGGTGCAAAACTGGACAAATTTCAAAGAATAAACAAATGAATTGAATGGACAGGAACTTCGTTGTTACGGTTCATGTAAAGAATGGAATAAACGAATTTCTGGAGAAGAAGAAAGAGGACGGAGGCATGGATGTGGGCCGTCATCATGCTAAGCGTCTGATGGTGCAATCCAGTGCCTGCCATTGATGAAACTCTTCACAAGAAATGGATGGGCTGATTCGTAATCCAGCTCTCTAGCCCATGACGCGCCGCGGACGTTTGCTGCTCCAGGCCCCCAGCACTTGTACACTCCGAAAAATGCAGTCCTGCATTTGCAAATCGAAAGTAAAGCGCGTTTCAGTCAGACGCACAAAGCATCAACTGACACAGTACGTCAAAATGGAATGTTGAATAGAATTAGAAAGATGGGGCAGCATTTCTTCTTCTTTAGGAATTTGGAGGTGGGATTTTACTTGTTTTTGTTACTGATGTGGTCCCAGTCATCCCAGCCACCGTGAGCAACCAAGTCGTCAAAGTAAGTGAATGAGTAAACAATTCTCGAGTACTGGCCCATGGCTCGGCCCACATATAGTGGGCCCGTACCCGTTACCCTGCATCGTACAAAAGCAAATCCTGTCTTCTCATCCGGCGATTTTCTATCGTGGGCCGCAATTGACCCGAATCTTGTGGCTATTGAATGCAGCTCACAGTCCTGCCGCCAATCAATCAACAGTCAACTTTTCTTTTCGTGACCAAAAGTAAGAAAAGGCAGAAATTAATATATATATATATATATATATAAATATAAAAGATTCTTTATGAACGCTAGAGTCGCTTGTTTTCATGCAACTATGCCTATAAGGAAAATTTCAATAATTTTCCCACCTGGATCCCACCCGTAAAGTTCTTTAAATGATAAAAATGTATTTTTTCAAATGGATGCCATAATGGGATATGATAATTATAAATTAATTCAAACTTTAAGGGACAAAATTTATATATACTTTACAGTTAATGATGAACGATGATTGCTTAATTTACAAGGGGCACTTTTAACGAGTATTAATTGACTAGTAAAAAGAAAAAATTAGATGGTGACCAAATCTGAGATAATTATGGATTAGTTTTAATTCATGCATGCTAAGCTCGAGGCTAGCGAGTTGTAATCTGCGTTCTCTACATTTCTTCATCTTTCGGCGAATTGGGTGCCACTGTTACTGACACAAAAACACGTTAAAGAAAAGTACTATTTCCTTTTATTTGTTTATTTATTTTTTTTGAACTTCATAGACCATAAAGGCAGAAACACAGAGAAAACAGAAAAAAATGAAACATCCTTTTCACCATTAAAGAGTGGCCATGCTGCTGCTGCAGGGTCGGTTTTATTTTAAAACAAGAAGACAGTGAGTCCTAGATCACGAGTATATATAGAGTATGGAGGATATCGTTAAAAACAAAACTTATAATGTTAAATGTTGAAGAGGATAATGAAATTAGAAAAAAAAAATGGTGCTTACTTTGTACATGGACCGGCCATTCCCGAAAATAAAGTCGATGGAGCCTTCAATGTAACATTCCTTGAAGTAATGCCGCCCTGCGTCGTCACAAAGAGTGTCCTGTGCCCCATAAAATCCACAGCCTGAGAAGTAAGCCTTGTCTCCGGATATCCTAAACGCCGCCGCTTGCCACCCTTGCATTCCTGGTAGTGGTGCTGGCGCTGTGTTCTACGTAAACATTACCATATGTTCTACTTTTAACTTATTGCAATTCAATTTCGCAGAGAAGAAATGTGACATGCCATGCATCGTCGCAGTTAGCTAATACATTTTTATGGAATAATTTACAATACTAACCCCAGTGTGTACTTTCATCTTTGTACAATTATTTAAGTTTGATTTTAGTCATATACCTTGAAGCTAATATTCCTAGCAGAGAAATAATTAGCAAAAACAGTTACAGAAGCTGTCTGGTAAGTGCGCAGCTGCTGGCCATTAGCCCCACGATCACATGCTCGATCATGCCACTCGATCACCGTCCGATCCCTCCCTGCACCTTGAAACGTGATGTACGGTTTCGACACTGGCACCGTCACCTTCTCTCTGCACCGCATCCACCATATCAGAACTCACAACTCATTACGTGCAGTAACACACCACTAATTTTCGTAAGATTTGTTATTAATATTATTATTGGTCTTACATGTAACAACCTGCGCTAATTTGAATAAGCACGTTCATTCTGTTTCTTTCAGGGACGGAATCAACGGCAGCTTGGACCGATTTGAACTCGCCGGACCCATTAACATCAACGGTGATTACACGGTGGCCGACGGGTCCAATCCACATGTGATGGTGCTTAGTAGAATTTGCAGCTTGAGCTGTGGCCGAGATCGTAACCTGAAACAATGCAAGAGACAAGAAAGAAGTAACAATGTACAAGTGAAAGAACGAAAAACAAGTAACAGATGACATTAAATTAAACAGCATTATTTAAAATTGTCAGAGAGAACGTGTGTAATCTGCTTTCGAAGAGGCTCCGAGAAATTTAATTGAATGAGTGCAAGTACAATGGAAGTTGGAAATTTAAGAGAGAAGCATTTATAAGCCGAACGAATTTGATCTCCAGAGTTGAAGTCACTCTTAGTTAATGAATAAATAATATATATAGTTAATAATATAATATTGATTCCTTTCGGGGGAATATCAATGATATTATTTGGGTTCTCATTTGCAACGGTCATTTTTTTTTTTTCCCTCGCTCTTAGGGACAATGCAGTTTGTTTCGGCCATAGGTTTTACAGTAGCTCTTGGCTGCATTGTAAGCACGAGTCTCCATGTGGGGGCACTATCCTTTTGGCCTTGCATTACTTTACTCAGATACTTTCTGAATACTAGAATCTCTCTAATTTTGTCTGTTGGATTAATTAATTAGCTGTCATAGATTCCTACAAGCTACACTAGTTTCCTTTCAGAATGTTATATATGTTTAATGGAATGTTATAATCAAGTGATTAAGAGATCAAAAAATACATACACAAATTCATTGGCTAATTGGACTCGGAATCTACATTGCTATGATTCTCTGTTTGTTCGCTTATGCTCAGTTAAAACACCGTAAACCCTCATGACAGAGTCATTAGATAATAATGAATCAGATCATATATATATATATATATATATATATATATGGATGGCCAATATGCTTAGGGATATCAGGTGATTTCGCTAGTTAACTTCCCTTCATTATTGAATTAATTATATGCAGTAAAAGGTCAGCTTACTGCAGATATTGCCATGTTACTTATATATATGAAAGCCTTTCCAAATGTACGTGATGTATGTTTTTCACGAGCAAGCCTAAAATATTTCGATCTCAACTCAGGTGTGAGCCGAGCCTGGGCGGATATGAAAGGCTCATCATTCCTGGGTACGAGGGTGACCACTGGTTGTTTAAATGTTTTCGATATTGATACGATTAACTCCATCGAAAACGGTCACCTCTAAAACTGTCGAGTATTCAGTGGTGGCGCGTGCACGGCCAACGATGGTCCAGGCATGGCTCAATAGTATTTTTGTATTCTTTGATGTAATCTCGTCTGTTTCAGGTACCCTCAACGGGAGCCCACTTCTTTTGAAAATTCATGTTTTTGAACGTTGGGAACTCTGAGATGAAACCTTTCCCCAATCAGGGCTAGAGACAAAAATCACCCTAACTCGTACACAGATTGAGATTCCTTTTCTTTAATGCCATCGTGAAAGTCATTTATGATGATTGGAGCAGTAATTCGAGCAGTGGGTCCGGGTCTAAAGAGTGAAAAGATACCCTTCGCACGTCATGGTTTGCACTTTGCTATGATTGCTCATTTTTCGGTCCCTCCTGGTTAGTAAAATCAGGACCGTTGTTCGCGGGTAATCTGTTGTGTGATCCAGTGTGGATTCAATTACTATAGAGCCGCGCTTGGTCCCTTAATATCTGGCATTGTTCACCGTACACTTGTTTTTATTTGAGGCTCGGACATCGGTGGGTCAAGTCTCTTGATTTCAGTTTCTAATTTGGACCGACAGTTGGCCCAAACTTAATACACAGTAAAAAGTAAAATTAAAGGCTGAATACTGTTTACCAATTACCACAGATAAATAAATACATCTTCGCGGATAGATACATCTTTCAGGTCCGATTCTTCTAATAAAGAGAATTGAATGTTAAATATTTTTTAGCAATTCATATTTACAATTATAGAGCTAATCGGCTGCGTCATTTCGTATACTTAACCAGCCTTATCTTATTATTGGGAGGGAAACCAAAGAGTCCCACGTAGAGGTGGCAAAAAAGTCCATCCGGACCGGATTCGGCCCGGACCTAGTGTATTCGGTTCGGGTAAAATTCAAACCGAATGTATGAAATAAGCGGATTCAGATATTGATTTTCAATGCCCGGCTGCTTCCGGGCACGGGTCCGGTCACAGCACCAAGAACCCGGACCTATGCCCATTTTTTATAAAGTAAAAAAAAAAAAGGAAAATATAAAAAACAAAAAACATTTTGCTTTGCCCAATTGCCCCAAATCCAACCCTAAATCGCGAGTAAACATAACACACACACACACTGAAATCTCCAAATCTCGGCAGTCGGCACTTCCCTCCGTCTCTCCACCAGCAGCCACCATCTTCTCAACGGCCTTTTTCTTGACGCGATCATCAAGAGCATCTTCGACAGTTTTGAAGGTGCTGAATTTCGAATATTAACCAAACTTCTTGGTCTCGACGGGAAATAGCTCCTCGTACTTCATGTTTTTGGTTGCGTCGATATTGTAAATCTTTCCTGCTTCGTTATTATTATTATTATCATCATCATCAGCAGCAGCAGCAGCAGCAGCAGCATCCGCGATGGACGGTTGAGATTTGTCGTCCTCGATGTTGTTTTTTTTTCTTATGCTTCTGTTTCTTCTTCTTCTTCTTCTCTTTGGATTTGCGAGTTGCAAGAGTTTCATCTTTGAAGGTCAACCTTTTTTATTTCGCTCGCTTGTAAGGATCTGACATTGTTTATGTTTTTGATTGATTGTGCAATTTGCTCTATTCTATGTAATTTTTGAGTTTTTCTTGTGTATACTTTTTGATAGGGATTGAATGAATTTAGATAGCAGATAATAGATTGAAATAATTTTTATTTGTTATTTACTTAAAATTTATAAAATAGATTGAAATAATTAAGATGTTGTAATAATTTATTACATAAATTTTTTTTCTTTTTAATTTAAAATGCGGGTAGAGAAAACCCGGATGAAAAGACCATGCTCGGCCCGCATAGAAAAAATTCGAGCACGGTTCAGGTCCGGGTCCGGGGAGCTATGAGTGTCATGTAGGCCGGTCCAGGGCAGCCCCAAACCCGGACTTTTGTCAACCGTAGTCCCACAACGGAACTCGAACCGATTCTCTAAAATAAATGTTAATTAATTATAATTGTGAAAAAAATTTCTATGGTAGCCGATCCAAATCTAATGGTTCAATTTGATTTGGTTAAAGGCAGGTCTTGTTGGGTATTAGTGTGTTGTAGCTGTTAAAAAAAAGGTGAATAATTATAAAATAAAAATTAATAATATATGTTAAATATGATTTTTAAATAATAATTTTAATAAAAATAAAAATAATTATAAAATTTTCATTATATAAATAATAGATCAAAACAAATTTTACTATATTAAAGTGTTTAATATGTAAACTATAATTATCCAATCTCAATACCAAATATTACAGTAATCAATTTCGTTTTTATAAAATGAGTAATCATCTGTTCAGTTTGACTTCAAAAAACAAACCTATTAAAAAAAATTGAATCCAACAAATGATAAACCAATTAAATCCCGTTCAGTTCAGTTCCAAGAAAACATTGGGAACTTGGGACACAATCTGTTGGCCGTGAAACACATATATATAAATAATTAATGAAGTAATTTTTGTATCATTACAAAGCTATTTTCAGCTGAGAGTGGACAAAAGCGCGACCTCTCATGCTAAATTCAACCGCTGTTAGAACCTCGAAATCCTGGCAAAATTAAACCGGTCTATCAGCCATTGTTCCTCCACCAAAAATTGAGCAAGCTCCAAAATCTGTCTCTAAGACTGTTAACAGAGCCTCATGTCATCCAATTCCAGTGTAGCCATCAATTAAAAATCTACTAAAACGGCTAGTTTCTCAGTACAACTTGTTGAATCCTGAAGGCGGTGAAGATTCTCCCAGTCTTGGAAAAAATATTTCTCTTTCAAGTGAGACTTGAAGACATGACATGACCTTCGTTAACGATACCCAAACAATAGGAGCTGAACAGAATGCATAGAAAAATACTGCTAAAGCTCTTACGACGCCGTTTGAGTACCAGGGATATGCCATGACCAAAAGTGAGCCAAATATCAGCAACCATGGAGCCAAAACAGGAAGAATTGGCAGGAAAAATGAATTGATTGCTATAGTGGAAAGTGCAAAGGAGCCAAGAAAATATAATGGCCAAGCCAGTAGCGGGTGAAGTGTGCTTGGCACAAGAAAGAATGGCATTATGTAGGAAGCAAGAATGGACCAAACTGCTACTAATTTTAGACCTGTTTGTATTATGGAGATGCTCTTGTCTGAGCGGCGATAGCACAGCTTGGGCATGTTTGGCTTTGCCAGACGTGTCACTGCTATCATTCCAAGATAAATCACTGCCTGGATTATCACCATTGTCATCTCTGCACTATACCTGGACAAGTTTGTATACGTTAATGACATGTAACGATCAAAAACACCTTGTGTTACCTTCTACAAATAAATAAATTTGAAGTGCATTCTTAATTTACCCGAGAGTTTGAAGACGATGTTTATGCCATTCAATGCCTAATGGCAAGACAGGCCATGACCACCAGTACCATGGCTTCAACCACGGGGCACCTGGGAATGTAATTACGCTGTTTGGCCCGCAGGGTACACTCCATCTCAGTCTAAGGTCTGGAACCCACATAAATTGGCACATTAATAGCTGGATGAATAATTCACTTCAAGAAAATAATATTTTTCTTTATTATACTTACAGTAATACGAGGCATCCATTTGATAGCCCAAAGGAAGTCTATAATGTCCATCAAGCTTGGTGCCATTGAGGGAAGGATGGAACATTGGCTTATCAAGCAAGTCAGGGAAATAGCTAGCGATAAAGCCCTGGTCTGCACCATCTGGATTTTCTCTCCCAGTTTCTAATTCATGTATCATATCCTTGAACACTGTCTCTGATGGCTGCAATTTCATATACATAAAAGAAAAATTAGAAACAATTCATTGCCTGTCCTTGGACTAATAGATAATAA
Source organism: Citrus sinensis (assembly GCF_022201045.2). Lineage (NCBI taxonomy): Eukaryota > Viridiplantae > Streptophyta > Magnoliopsida > Sapindales > Rutaceae > Citrus > Citrus sinensis. The sequence continues at coordinate 5,617,851 of NC_068558.1, forward strand.
AGAACTTGGTATGAAATTACCTGCAAGACAAAAAGGCCCGTATGGAAGATGCAAGGATTGATAAAAACTGCACAAAATTGGCCGCATTGGAACAACTCATCTGTTTTCTCAAGAAAGAGGTTATCAGAATCAAGCATGACCACCCTGTCATAATCCACTAGGTTCCATGCATAGAGTTTGTTTAGTGTCAATTTGAATCTCCTGTCAAAATTTGCTTGATCCTTGTATGGATTATTAAGGTTCTCCACTCTCACCACCTTTGCTCCATCTTCCTGTTCCCTATGCACCACATTAATAAAACTTATCATTTCCTAATTCATGTCAACATTTAGAGAACTTGAACGCATCATATGTCAATAGTAAAGCATTTCTAATATCAATTAAATTTATGCAAGTGTTTTTCTTGGATGATAATGATATAAAGGTATTATTAAAAAAAAATATTGGGTGGTTCAAAATATATACTCTCTCATTTGTTGAATTATTATAGTCTATATACTTGACAACTGGAATTCACTAATAACACTCAAGACTTTCTCCAGAGAAAACTTTGAACTTAAAAAGTGTAAATTGTTGTTAAACCAACAGCAGTTTGCATATTATGACAAACAAGTTTATCAGGCAGGTATGAAAGTTCTTGGAAAGTCATTTGAAATTGATTTAAGTGATGGACAGCGGTCGGACATCTCATTTGAAAATTGCCAAATTTTCATATTGTTCCCATGTGCTTTTACCCAGCAACTAGGTATTATATCTACCATTTTCCTTCATAAAGCAGAGCGTTATGGACTGGTCGGTGAATTGACCAACGTAATTAAAGGCACATGACTAGCTGCTTGCTCCAATTTTGCTCCTTGCGACAAAAAAGCCAAAATTTCTCACCTTATGTTTTCAACTTTCTGTTAGGTGTATTATAATTACAAATAGACGAATTTTTAGTTTGAAATGTTGAATGTAACTTGAAATATCTTATGTCAAAGAGAAAGCATTTACTGGCCTAACAAACATTGCACTTCAATTTTAAACTGATTTTCTTTTTCTTTTTTTTTTGGTTTGAAATGTTGAATGAAACCAAAGAGAGCAAAGACGAAAGGCAGGCAATTAGCATTGCCTCTAAAATAAGAATGGCAGTTAGTTAACCATTAAATTGATTGATTGGACACACTTAACATACTAGTAGTAGGCAGGTGCGTGAGGTAGAAAAGTCAATTATATTATTTGACTGAAAATTATCAATAGCTAAAATCAATGAGAAGCAAATTTTCTCAAGAAAATATCAGGGAAAAATATGCAAAAAATGAAATTTATTGAATTCCATTATAGTTTATCTTATGGAAGAACATTTAAGAAATGGTTAAAGAAAAAACAATTCACATTCGTTTATTGTTTCTAAACAATGTTCCCTACTTGTAAATTTTCCCTTTCTTGGCTCATAAGAAGGCAAGAAAAGGAACAGTGGATTACAAGTCACACCCAAAAGCACTTTGGATGCACAGAAAGTAATTTCTTAAAAACAAATTGGAAAAAGAAGGAAGTAGTCTATAAATTGCAATATTTTAGTATATAACAAAGGACTAATGAGTAATGAGTCTAGGGAAAGTCATATTCCATTTTTGAGAACAAGGCTTTACAGGTCTACAGAATTATTTGTAGCTTGGCAAGCGAAGAGACCTTAACAAAATATGCGTTTTGGATGACACGTGTATACTCCATCACTACATGAGGTAGTAGGGTCACAGAAATATGCCCACATTATCTGTTTTTCAAAGTACCGATATTTAAAAGCCAAAAAATTACGAAACAGATCGAGGAAGCCAAACAAACTAAAACGTACAACCCACGATAAAAACAAGGACTTATTCGCTAAATAAAGTAGCTTTTTATATGGAAGGTTCATTCCCCTCACGAATTATGTCATTATTCACCGGTTCGAAATTGATGAAAACTTTACTTTCCTATCGGTGAAAGGGTATCGGCACAAATACCATCTCCGAATCTCCTAAGGCACAACACTAATGAAAGATTATGGGGAGCCACGCGTAATTTAAAAGCATATTTCCATCTGAAAAAGACTTAAGGTATAAAGGATGAAGGATGAAGCCTAAAGGCGAAGTTGCTTTTTTTTTTTTTATATCTTTTTCGTATCTTTTAATTACTTCATTTTCTTGAAAGTTCTCAGCTTCGAACGTGTAAGACCACATAAACAAAATATGGACCAATGAGATAATCTAATTATCTAACTAAAGCGACACCGCCTCCCAATTTATTGTGGGGACGGTAGAAATATACACTATCCCATTATAAAATATTGTAATTTAAACTCCCACGGAGCACGCACATATGGAGTGTGTTATGATTTTTCAAAGATTACAGTACCCATTTGCTCGTTCGTTAATGGAAAAAATGCGGACTCAGTCATCGAGTATTGGTATGATTCTAATTCATTTGACGGGTTAATATTTGAAAATTTTCACAAGTTACTGCGGGGCCCACGGCAAACAAAAGATGAAATTACCTTAAAAAGATCAAAAGCAGACAAAAAAAACGGAAAAAGGAAAAAAACAGTAACAAGGGAGACTTACAGAGCTTGAACCCATCGGAGAGGAACGTCGAGGGAGGCAATGACGACAATATCAGCGTCCACGTGGAGCCGAACAAGCGATCTGATCATGACACGTGTAGCCACGTAAAACTCGTAGTCCCTTGGCGTCCCCATATACATCATGGTGGCGTACGCATTCTTGTGCCGCTGTGGCTGCCGCTGCTGCGCCGTCGTCGTGGCGGCGACAAAGGCATAAAACAAGAACAAAACCCTCAAAAACCAAAACCCAGAAGCGTTTTTAAGCTTCTCTCTATAGGCCATTCCTTATCTCTCCTTCTTTTTCAAGCGGTAAACAATCAGTATAAGAAGAACAAAAAAGCTCCAAATGCGCTTTTTTGTTTATTTGGAAATTCTATAATCTCTCTCTTTGCGCCACTATGAGCTAATTATGTACGGTATATATAGAAATTAGAGACAGTCAGAGATGAATCGTTTTTTTGGAAAGGTAGCTGGGAACGGAACGCTCTTGATAAAGAGTATCTATTCCTCACGAAGAGTCTCTTATACCTTTAATGACCCTGTAATCTTATTTAAAAGCCCACTGACTACTTTAAGATGTTGGCCGTTGATTAAAGAAAATTGGGCTGTTTTAGTGGCTGTAGAAAAACGATATTACATCGCACGGCCAATTTTTTACCGCGTGATTCCAAGGCGAGAAACTTTCTTTTTTTTGAAAAGGTGTCAGAAATAAAAATATCTTTACCAAAAACTGATTAAATTCTTTTTCTACAGACCCATACAGGCCAGGGCATTTGGGGATATGAAGAAGAAACAGAAAGTTTCAAACGATCAAAACTAGTGACATTTTGCCACGTGGCTTGCGTCCAAAAAGTAACCAGTAATTTAAAGAAAAAGAAACCATTTTTATTTTTAAATTGGTATTCAATAGCGCGTTAAGAAGAATCACAAAGCCGGAATTCAGGAACGGGACAATTCCTTGACCCGGTTTTGAGACATGGTTCAACTACAAGTCCACAAGCTAATACAACTTTGCTGTGGATTTCCTTCAGTTGCAGACCTCCAGGCTGAATCATTTCATTGGATTTATCATTTATTTTTTTAGTTCTTCGATAAATAAGATGGTTTATTTATCTAGTTCGATAATGATAAGTTGTACACATAAGAACTCACTATCTTGTCGATGACTGGAGAAGATGGAATTTTTTTTTTTTTTTTAACGAAAATAGCGACTTCCGTTTATCTTTGTTTAAAATAGTAAATTAATACTTATGAAAAAATAATAAATTAATATAGCATGGGCTTTTGTTTGTTTTCTAATATGTAACTCTTACTTTAGATTTTAATTGATATTCAATAATTACTTGATATGTTTGATTATATTGAATATTATAACGTTATTATTTTTAAATGAGTAATGTTATACATCTTAATTTTTTTTATTTAAAAAAATTATATCAAATGATATAATATTTATCAATTAGCTGATGAGATAATACATTTAATTCACTTAGATTTATAAAAAATTATTAGCCACTCAATTAATAACACATCATTTGAGATAAAAAAAATTAAGATGTCTATCGTTACTTTTTTAAAATACTTTAAAGTTTTAGAATTTGATTCTAAGTTTTAAAATAAAATCAATTGTAAATCAGATTTTGAAAATATCTAACTTTAGTGATCCTCGTACTTAAGGAAATAGTGTCGTTCCAAAATTCAAAGAGATATCTATTACGATTTGAAAATGTATGGACTAGTTTGTATTTATTGTAAACTCTAGTAATACTTATGTAATCCAATAAAAATCAAGGGTTATGATATATTTATAAGATTATGATATAAAATCTATATTTCAATTGTAGTGTATGTGTCATTCATTTATTGGTGTATTTAATAAAATTATTTTATAAATAATAATATAAAAAATCATCTATTAGTCTATTACCCATATAACAATGATTGATTGATAATATATTATTTGGATGTAAATTTTATATCATAATTTTATAAATATATCATTTGTTAAAAAAGAAAAAAAAAATAGAACTAAGATTCACTATTAACATGGAATGAAAGTCTCGTTAATGAGTAGTCAAGTAGAAGATATTTTTATCAAGGGCCCCTACGTGTCAAGTGGCGGTCAACCACGGTATCATGTAGCCCATGTGGCGTCTGAATAGACGAGTTACAGTCGAAGGCTTTTTGATGTTTCTTTCTAATTGGCTTTTGATAATGCTAAAGAATTATTTAAACATCGATTACTCAAACTCAGAAATCAGTTCAAAGGAACTAGTAATAAATTAATGTCACCTTACGCATTCAACTATTACTAGTCACTTTTGCTTGCGTGTATCATCTGATCATACTGATTATTGATTAACAACCGTCCAGTCCGAACTCGCTAAGTAAACTGGATAATCATATTTTCACGTCTCTGTCGTGAAAGAAGCAGCATTCACCTGTAACCATTTTTGTATTGATTAACGGCATCTTGCTGTACATTACACATATCCTTTGTACGTACTTGTACTCTCATCATCAATCTATATTATTATAATACAATTAAAAGTTTTTTTTTTTAAATTCTTCCAAAATTGCAAAATTCACGCTAGGATAACAATAAGCAAACGGCGGTTACCTTTATACCTTAAACTTGCACAACTTAAAAAGAAAAATTATCTGGTGTAATTCAGTATATTTGGACTTGACGTGGCAGGGAGGTTGGTTTGGACGCAATGCACTAAAATAAGATTCTACCCACCGCTCAATGCTAGCAATAAGAGTCAACTTGTGCCTAAATTTATACCTTCACCAGTTTGTGCGATGCCAAATGCAGTCCTTCACCAGTATGTGCGATGTCAAATGCTGTGCGATGAGGCAGATGCCTCGGCCTGGGAAAGATGCTGGCGGAAATGTTATTAAATTGTAAATTAAGTTGACATTGTCATTATCGAATAAATTAACATGAATTGTTATCTTTGGCTTAGTACGAAACGGCGTGCTTTTAGCTGTCAATGAATTGCCATTGCCGAGCAGGAAGTAAGCTTTGTAAGTGGGAGTGTTACCTGGGGATAATATGTCCCCACAAACTACAAATTTTTATTTTAATTTATGTTGCCAAATGTGACTACTCCAGCCTAGTATTACTTTTCTTTTTAATAGGGAAGTATAATTTTCATTTTGTTAAATGCTTGTTCAGTATTTATATTTTAATTTAAGTGCTTGTTTAGTTTATATATCTTTTAAAGAATTTCAAAATACTCCTATAATTAAAAATGTTATATTTTTACCTTTATTTTTTTTCCTTTTATAATTATACCCTTCCAAAACTATTCTTGACATTAATTAATTTATATATAAAAAATGTTAATTAGTAGATTAATCAATAAATATTAGTATGAAAGAACTAGTACTTTTTATACATTATATCACAATCTTACTAGTAATTATTTTATAAAAAAAATTAATTTATCAAATTAATCTTAAAAATAAATAATTATATATAAAAGTTTTTGTAAATTTTTATATTACTTTTAGGATTAATTTGACAAATTATCAGTTTTTTTCTTTTCATTGATATCCCCAAGAATATTGTTGCAATAGTATTATTGTAAAAAGAAAAAAAAAGTTAGGATAGAGTATAACATACTTAGGGTGCGTTTGGGATTGAGGTGTTGTAGCTTTTAAGCTACAGTTGCTGTGAAAAAAAAAACTGTAATTATGAAACAAAAGTTAATAAAATATAGTAAATATAAATTTTAAATAATAATTTTGATAAAATTATTAAAGATATAATAAATTTTATATTATACAAGTGAAAAATCATATCAACATATCTTAAAAACTACAGCAGCTAGTGTTTACCAAACACTTTAGTGCTGTAGCTTTTAAGCTACAACTGCCCAACCTCAATCCCAAACACACCCTTAATAGTAGAGGTATATTGAAGTATTTTTTTAAAATATAGAAACTAAACGAGTACTTAACTCAAAATATAGAGATTAAACGAATATTTACCTTTTCATTCATTCAAGCGAATATATTTACGTAATTTTTTTTCTTTCAAAACATAATAATAGGGGTTACGGTTATCTTTCTGTGAATCATAAAATTGATCTAAGGGATTACGATAAATTAAAGAAAATAAAAATAAAACGCATGTATGGAATATACGTGCAATGATAAAATATGTTATTGACCGGATGGGGACGGTGGGGTGCCTCTTCAGACAACCCAGAGGAGGACTCAGCATTCAAATTTGAAATTTGTTTCCAAGCTCAATGCGTGCAATTGTACGTAGTTGAAGTTTGTAGTCAGCAGTGGTTGTATGGTAGGTTAGGCCACGAGTATACGAGTGGTTCAATTCTAATGCGTCTAATTGACCAAGACCACTTTTTTGTGTTGGCTAATTCTATCCCCAGTCAGTGGAGTCTGGACAGACTAGTGGCACCCTCTTCTAACTTGATGGTACTCGTTAGTCGTTACAACTTTCACGTGGGTACCCTATCAAAAAAAAAAAAAAAACACTTTCACGTGGGTACACTGCTGGAGGTGAGGTTTTTTTTTGGTTTTGGGGAGGGATTCAATGCGGCAAGAAATATCTTGGGAATTTTCGGCGAGTGCACTCCTGTTTAGTTGATCATTGCCACATCATTCGCAGAGAAATTGGAATTGTCAATGGGAGGTTCAAATGTTAATTTTGGTGTTTGGTAAATTTTAAAAATTTATTTTGGGCTTTGATAAGAATATTTTATCTTACAGTAAATTTTAAAAAGTAGTAAAAGAGTAATTTTTTTTAACATTAAAATTACGGTATCAATACCGTGATAAATATAAATTTTAGTAAATTACACATAAGACTAATAAATAGAAAATAAAATAAAGAATATAATATAAAAGTGATAAATTAGTGTTAATTTACTTGTTTTACCTTTCGTTTATAAGTTTTGTTTACCAATAATATATCAATTTACTATTCATATGTCAAAATCTAAAAATCTATATAGTAGTTCTAATGTTATACCTTGAACCGCTCGACCATCTCTCCTACACAATGATTATGATCGAGATATGTGAATAGTAGGTTGTTCATATTCGATTGGTAGATGAGTACGTACAATCAAATTCATTCTAATTAGAAAAATAAAAAATCTTTCAACAAACAAAAAAAATAAATTCCTTTGAGTTTTGGGAAAAAGGATAGCCCCTGATTTTTCAATTTTGGGTACTCATTTGATCTTATTAGATATAGGTGATTTTCTTCTAGTATTCAAAGCTCTTTATTTTGTGGCGTGAAGGCATAATTTGTTATTTAATTTCATAAAAATTAAAATCACCTACTTATTTTAACGAGGTGATGGGGCACTAGCCATCTTTAATTTTCTATTATTTGACTATTTCTACCAATTTCAGTTTCCACTTCTCAAGGTTTGTTTCTTATGTTCAAAAAAAATAAGTATAAAATAAAATATAAATTTTGTAAATGAATATTTCATTTAAACAATTTTATATTTAATTATGGCATTGATGCTGTGGTTTTCAATCACAGATTCACAGCATCATAGAAATTTTCTTTTTGTTTTTTAAATCTAATTTTCAAAATCATTTTATCCTTTAATAAAATTCTATGTGTATATATATGTGTGTGTATCCTTACATTTATTACATTCTATATAAATTTGTTCTTATTTAATAATGGAATATTAAATATTTCTTTTATCAATTAGTTGTTAGACAACAAAATAAAAGAAATCAAATTAACAAAGTAAAAACATACACACACACTTACTCTGTGTAATTTTTTGATCATATAATAAATGATACTAAAAAGAAAGTTATATGTATTTTAATAATTTACATTTTCACAATTAATTATTTCTATAATATAACTAATAATAATTACTTTGAAAGGTATGACAATAGCAAAGTGACCCTTACTATTACATGATTATTCCAGACGTTTATATAATAAAAACTTACAAAACAAGAGACTACATATTGAGAGTATCAGCGAATTTCTCGTAAACTTAACAAGAATCGTGACATTTATTCCCCAACTCACTTGATTTTATCTTATACTAAGTTGGGCATGTCTCACCGTCTATGCTTTTGCCCTACAAGAAACATTTTCTATGTACGTTGTTGCTGAAATTTGTAAAGATGCCTTAGACTACAATAAATTAGAAATTGAGATTTTGTTTCTTTCCCTAAATAAAATTCTCCCAATGCCAGGAATACGAATATGCGAGAATAAAACATTAATTTATTTTTTTTTTGTCTTAACCACGAGGTATCCTGGAGAGGGCCCAACTATGGGAGGCACCTTTAAACCCGTACCACAATCCAGACCAGAAGTCCCCACGAGATATCCAATAAAACATCAATTTGGAAAGGCAAGTGCGAGATAATCAAGTTGTTAAAGTTATTTGTCTTAAAACCGACTTCTTCGAATATTCCTGAATTATGGAATACGAAATAATTCACCTTGCAAAAACAAATAATTTATTGGATAAATTTTCATGAATTAATACTGAAACTTTTCTCGGAGGAATGAATGAGCAATGGAAACTTTTACTCTCGTGTAAATATTTATTTGTAAATGGAAAAAAAAAAAATCTCAGCTATATTGGGTGCAAGTGCAACCGTGCAAACTTTCAAGCTAAAACTCTCCAAAAGTTTCTAGTTGTAATATCAGAAAATTTTCCCACGCCTCTATGCGACTTACAAGGAAAATTTCTCTAGTGAAGAGAAAATTTTGAGTTGGTTAAGCTAAAGAAGTGTCTTAGGCATGGTGGTAATATATTGTACTTAAGTCCGATCTTATACCTACATTTATACGGTAATGTATTGTTAATCATTCTCAATCGTAATAATACATGTTATTAATTTCAATAAAAATAAAATAAAAATGGAGTGACTGCAACAAGCCATCAACAACTGGTTCTTGCCTTTTGGCGTTTTCTTGTGCATGTGTAATAACCTTTTTTTTTCAACGTCTGATAACTCCCAAGTCCTTAATTCGGTGGGAGAAGAAATAACAAGTTTATCTTTGGCAAGTAGATATGGTCGGCTAAATATTTTTGCTATGAATCTTTTAATAGAGTCAATGGTCTCAAAAGTATACGCGGTGCTCATTGCCGTACACTCAATTTCTATTCTCGCAAGTCGCAACCACCAAGTCAAAGTGATAGATTAGACACGTGGAGAAGCAAGTTGCTGTGGCTTCATTAAATATATCCCAAAAAGCTTTTCATAATATCTTTCTGATTTTTCATTACGTCCTAAGTTATGAATTATGTTTTTTTTTGTTTAAGTAATACTGGATTTCTTAATAGATATTCAAATAATTTCTTCTCAAGTGTTATATGACATGTGTCTATCAGTTGATTAATGTTGTAATTTTTAAAATTATTTGTTATTCTATCTCGCTGTCTATTTGAGATTGTAAAGAAAATTTAAAAATTGTGACAACACTTGAGACATGTGAAACGCTAGAGAAAGGTAAGATGTATGGACGGATTTGAGAAAGAACCGCATAATATGACAAATGTGTACTAGCGTTGTACGAGAATTGCAGACCAAATGGGCCCTTATTTTATTTTTTATATTTTTTTCTCTCAAGCATTGGGCTTTTATCCTGTCAAGTCCAACACTTTGAATTCCCTATTTACCTCGGCAAGACGAAGTTAATTAAAAATATATATATATATTATTTTTTTATTATACCGAAAATTTTTAAAATTTTAAAATAATTTTTTATTACATAATTTCTATCTCCATAATTTTAAAATATAATATACTTTTAAAAATTATTTTCTAATTAATTTTAAATACAAATATAAGTTATAAAATAGTGTAAATGCAAATTTTATTAAAATAATATTTTATTAAAATTTTAAATATTTTTTTTTTCAAAATAAAAAAAAATTATTTGACAAAAAAAATTATTTTTAGTTAATTAAATAATTTTAATTGAAGGAGATTTTATAAAAAATTAAAAAGAGATGTCAAAACTCAAAAGAACTATTCCTCTGGAAGGTGCGTGCGATGCATAAAAAGTCCAATAATTTGAATTTCCTCCACAGAACAGGCTCCCCACATGTTTTGGCCTTTTGGGCTGCAGCTCCGCTGTGACTAATAATTAAGGCAACGACAATAATAGCTTTGGGCCTCTTAGCCCCTAGGTCGAGGCAAAATCAAATCATGAACGAAACACTTAAATAATGTTATGAGAAATTATCAATCATATATTTTTAAATTATTTTATTATAAAATAATATTATAATACTTTTAAATTTTATTATTCATTCATTATAAATTTATATTCTTTATTGCTCATCCACCAAATCGTTAGTTTTTGTTAGAAAGTGATGACATCACGAGGGTAATTTAGACACTTAACATACTAAATAAAAAATAAAAGAGAAATTATCAGACATCGACCTTAAGTTTATTGTGTTATAAAGAATACTACAAATATTTGAATTTATTCAATTTTCACCTTAAGTTTGTAATTTATATTAACCAACCATCAAAATGTTAACTGTCGTTTATAATTAAATTAATGACGTCAAAAGAATAATTTATACATTTAACATGCTAAATATAAAATAAAATAATAGTTTAAAATATAAAAATATTTTATCTTCACAAATTTGCATAATCAAAATAAGTCCACAAATTATCCTAAACCTTAACTCATAAACACCCAATCAATCCATTCCTTAAATTCGACTTTATAGTTCAATAAAGATAAATGTTATTTTATTAATTATGGTGCTAAAAGAAAAGGGCCTTTGAATTCAGTCACAAAATGGTAATTTTACTTAAGTATTGTAAACTATTACAATGATGGTAAGGTTTTGGTGGACAATTGATAGAAATTATAAAATAAACTCAAATTTTTGTAATTGTTTTTTATACTAGTTTAAACTAGGGTATATGGTTGATAATTTTCCAACTTCATTTTATGTTCAATTAAGTTTCAAGGTAAAATTATTAATTTACAATAATTTTGTTAATTTTCTAATGGAAACTAACGATTTGGTGGCAGAATAATGTGAGTGACTGAATGACACAATTGAAAGTGTTTTAGCATTCTTATTAACACGAAAATCTAAGAGTATGTCACTGAAAATTTCCATAATTTTAATTTGACCTGTTCATTTTACCGGATTGTGCATAGTTTTTCCTTTGAAGGCATATATTCTTGACTCTTCGGATGGAATTACTGCATGGAACTTTTCAATAGGCATTTGAAATTTTCTTTTCTTTTATTTTTTATTTTTTGGGAGAGGGGATTCATTTTTACTCTTTTAATTGTAAAGATTTCCAGTTACTTGGTTCTAATAAACACAAGACTGAATATTGATCCAGGCCTGCAGTATTGATTTACTTCATGAGCAGGTGCACACACTTGACGCTACTCCTATGCTAACATTTTCAGTAAACTTTAATTTCAGTGGCTAGTTGATTTCTCTGTAAGCTTTGTCCATGTCTGACTGATTATAATTCAGCCAAAAAAAAAAAAAAGCAAAATCGTATCCACTTAGAAGTACAATAATTGAGTTCGATCTGAGTACTTGTAGCTAGCTAGCTCGATGGTGAATGACCAGAAATTAAATGACTTAAAAGATCCTGACCTGAAAGTGAACGGGCACACACGGCACGACAGGAAACGAGTGGATAGATAGTTTTAAAGCGATATCAGAGTGAGAGTATGGAAATCATGTTCATCGGATTGTGTGGGCGTTAGCGTTACCCTCTCGCAAACAAGCCGAAGTGCTCGTTGCCATCTGCTGCCAAGACTATGATTACTGCTAGCAGGTGGCCCTGAATCAAAAGCAATCTGACCCAGTTGAAATACAAAGAGCCTGGATGCATATACCAAGTCAATGTAGGCTTGGCGCACAAGCCTGAAGCTGAAGCAGAATTTCAGCACTAACGGGCATACCAAGCCGGCGAGTATTGCTGGACATATGCTGTGAGACGTCGCTGCTGATGACAACAGTTTGAGCTTCGCCAGCGCCACCATGTGCAGCCCCATTTAGTAGTTAGACCTTTTTAATTATGAATCAGCAGGAGATTTCGGACGAAATTTACTTTCTGGTTTTAGCGATTTACAGAAGCAGATCGATTATGCTCATTTTTGTGTCCAAGTGATCAGTGTACTAAAATATCATCAGAATATCTATAGAATTAGGGTTTTGAGGCTGTTTTTAACTTTTGCACATATACATTAATATCCCAATCATCTTATCCATATTAATTTGACAAAAATGACCCACGTGATGACAAGAGTATTTTATGTGTCGCTCGGGATGTAGGGTTAAATGATTAAGAGTATATGTGTGTGTGTTATATATATAAGTAAAATTTTGATTTCGTATAAATTGGACAGATGGCATATCATCAGAAACTTTTCTCACGAGACGGTTCCTTTTGGGAGGAAAACAAAAAAAGGAAATAAAAAACAATATGCGGAAAGTCATTCTTTACCGCCGCCGCAAGGTTATAAAGGTAATTAAAAGCAATGTTTAACGCTGTCTTGTAACTTAGCTTGGATGAGACCATTTTACTTTCTTTGAACATTGAATCCAACTTTTGCAAGTGTAGTAGGTTTATACATTTACAAGTGACCCGAGTCGAGAGTAAATAGAAACTGCGTGACGTGGTACAGGATAATTGGTTTATCTGCTACTCAATCAGGTTAAAGAAAACAATGGCAATCTGTGGGGTGGGGTCGAGTGGAAACTGCTGGGAAGTTTCGTACTCTTTGTTATTTGCAAAGGGTTATCTCTCTATTTTTTGCTGTTTGACAATGACCAAACCGAAGACAATACTAATGGTGGCGATTTCAATAACTATAATGATAATGATAATGGGGTCCAGCTATGGTGACACAGTTGTATGGTATTACAACTGAATCCAGTTTTTGTATTTAATTCTGATGATAACTGTGGGCTAAATTTAATGGTTGGATTCAGCTGTGGTACCATACAACTGTGGTACCACAGCTTTGCCCATGATAATGATAGTCACCACACCACACACATCGTGATTCCTGATCTGGGATCCAATGGCCCATTTCTGTTTATGTCACTAAAGCACTTATCAACATCAATGGGCGCATATTTTTCATTTATGATGTGGCCCATACATATGGCACTTGCTACTTCAGAAATTAATCAAGACTTTCCTTAATAATTTTATTGTAGTACAGTTTGAAAATCGACCCTTATTAGAGGGAAATTTATTCTACTCCAAATGCGATGAGACAAGTAGACTCCTACTAGGAGAGGAGTTGAGTCCCAATAATACCATGCACACAAAAAAATAATTATATATCTTGAAGTCAAGAACGGTTATTAGTCGGATTAGCACTTAATCCATCCAATCTACGTATAGTGGGGGATAAGCCAGTTTGGTTTTGCAGATTTGCTCCATTTTCAATTTTTTTTTAATAAATTATATATCTCCAATTATATAACATTCTTATGTGTGGGAAATAAATACGAGAAATTCACAAACATAAAACTTGTTCATGAAAACAATAATTGCAAAAATTCACCAATTTAGTTTCACTCTTAAAGACTAAATAGATATCCCATTGGCATTTAGCAAATATCCAAATAACAAAATGTAAGGATTGCAACAATCTCTACAGGGACAGGGACCCTTGGGGATTTTTCTTATTCGGGGAGGGTATGAAAATAATTTTATACCAAATTTCTTATTCAGAGAAGGGACGAGGATGAGGTGGAATCTTCATCCTCTCTCCTTTTCCCCCATTTCCTTATATTAATTTTTAATTTTGATTTTATTTATAGAATTATTAATAAACGAATCATGAAATTTAAATTATAAAATATTAAATATTAGTATAAATAACAAATATCAAAATATTTTATACAAATCTGTTATAAAAATTTCGAGCCTACTTAACTAGTTATAATCCTGAATTACTATTCGAGCAAACCTTATTCTAAAGGCCTTGGCCCAAAATAATTTAAAATTATGAGTAATATTGCTCATATTATTTTTATTATTTTAGATTTGAAACATGAAGTTATCTCTCAATTTGTCACATTCCTTGAGGAAGAATAGGAGGAGCATGAGGTATAAGAGTAAATGTTTTTATTAAAATATTAATTTCAATATTTATACCCATTTCATTTATTTCATTATTGATATAAAAATAATTTCTTTTTATTATAGGATTATAAAAATTGACGAAGATAATTATTCTGATGATTAGTATTTTGTAATGTGATTTTTGTAATTGATTAATATTAGTGTAAGATATGTTGTCAAACCTTGCTTTTGTTTAAATTTTTATTTTAATATGACTAAATCAAGTTCAAAAATTAAAAATATATCAGTTATTCGAGGATTAAGGATCCCCTCTTATTATTCGAGGAGGGGACGATGATTCTCTCAAGCAATTCTGATGGGGACGGGGAGGGGATCTAGATATATGGAGAATATCAGTGATGGGTGCCGAGATGTCAGTCCCCTCCCCTTCCTATTGCCATCCTTAACAAAATGTCAAAAAGAAGAAAGGCGAAAATATTAGCATTTTCTTTCTAGTGAGTGCTTTAGAGGTCTCGGTGCGACAATGGTTTTGTGTTCATGCTATTATATATATATATTTTTTAATTTTGCCAACCCTAGTCGAATGGTTAATTTTATTTTTAATTTTGTGTTCGGTAAGTAATTAAACATGAGTAATAATACAAGTACAACCATGAATAATTTTACCAGGCTACCTTCAGCATCAAGCAAATCTAGGGCTGGCAATAGGCACCGCCCACAGCGGGTTTGCCATTACCAAACCCACCCGCAACCCGCAGCGAATTTTAATTTTTTAAGAAAACTCATCCGCTGCAAGTTTTGACAATTACCAAATCTACAATGGTATCCAGTGGAATTTTTTTTTTACGTGTTTGTACATTTAAAATCACAAATGTTCAATATATAAATTTACAATAATAACATACTCAATTTTAAATTTAACCAATGTAAATGAAAATTTTAAATTTCAACATTAAACCAACACAAATTCTCAAATTTAAGTGTAAAATACACAAATCCATTAAAAAAAAATCAAAAACTAGTATTTAAAAATAACAATTACATTTCATATTATCATTCAACACAAATTCCAAGAAAAGATTTTCATTTTATTCACCACCATTAGCACCCATCCAACATGATGCCTACAATAATGATTAAGATTAATATTTTCCAAAGAATAATACTTTTCAAATATTAATATGAAGAAAAAAATTATAATAATGAAATAATTCATACATTAAGTTAAAGAAAAATAGTTCATAAAATTTTATAATAAGTATATAATAATCCATGAATTAAGTTAAATAAATTTAGTGTCTTACCTCATCAACAATATATTCATTTTCAGAGAATTTGTTATTTCCTACTTTATTAGAAGATTCTGCATTTACAAGTAACAAGTATATCAAGAAAAAAGATAGATGATTATAAGTTTGTAATGTATAATAGATATTATATTATATTGAAGTAAAAATGCATTTTCATATCATTAAATTCAGTACATAACTTTGAGCACACATTAAAGCCTTCAACGTCTTTGGATGAAGTCTACTACGATGTTATTTTCATATCATTAAATTCAGCACATAACTAATTTTGAGCACACATTAAAGCCTTCGACGTCTTTGGATGAAGTCTACTACAATGTTATCTGACACTTTACATAATTGCATTATTTTCTTTGTATATTTTTTAGATTTAAAATTTTTTCATTAAAATTAAATTAAAAATATTTAAATAAACCTTGAGGGTTTGGCGAATATCAGTACAAGTATCTGACAGTTATTAAGATAATACCAAATCCACCCGCATCCAAGTGTGGGTTTTAATTTATAATATTAAATTTACCCACAACCCGCAAAATTATCTGCAACGGACAGATTTTTACAGGCAGATTTGAACGAATTTACGAATTTAGGGGCACAATTGTCATCCCAACCGCAAATCCCTATCAATAATAGGCAAGAACAGTGGGGTAGGGAATAAAATAATTTAGTTGATAGCTTCTAATTTTTCTTCGACTCCCTACGGGTTTTTTTATAAAAATATTATGTATTTGTTAAAACTGACGCGATACATTACAATTAGTTAAATTAAAAACACGATGTTTCTATAATTGAATCTTATTATTTATATTTTTAATCAACAAATCATATCATGCAGCATCTTTTCGTGGAGAAATTGTGACTCTCTAACAATCTTCAGTAAAGCTAAAACTATTTTTCCCGATTTTCATCGGCTAGACCGTGAACCACTCACAGCCCAAACTGAATCAATCTCTTCGGTTTAAAACTATTTGCCCAATGGGCCGTGTAGGTTACAACTTCTTGGGCCAAAATAAACCTTTAATATCCTCTCGTACCGAATCATCTCTTCTATTTAATTTTTCATTCCAATATGAAGTAGATTTTAGACGCCATCCTCACTGATACATGCCACTTTGTTTCAGTCTTTCATCAGAATAATTTTTAGACGCCATCGTCGCCGGCACATTTTTACTATTTAATGGAAATATAACTTTTAAATAATAATAATTTTGGTAAAAATAATAAATTTATTATGAATTTTTTTCATACGAATGTAGAGTGAAATCAATTTAATAAGAAGTGTTTTTAGTGCTGCTGCCCAGCTACAATACTACATACATTGACACTCAGAATGAAAAGGACTTTTTTTAACTTTCGAAAATGTCATAGATCATTCGATCTCAATGAATACACAAAGCTTGCTCCTCATCGTGTCATTTAGAAGTATAAATCGAGAAAAAAAAATATTTTTTTTTAACCAAAAAAAAAAAGAAGCGAAGAAAAAAGACCATGAAAATTAGTGATGAACGAGCACTCAGTATGAGTAGGAGGTTTTGTATTCGTCATGTAATTTTATCAGACGATTTAGAATTTATCATCATCATGCACGCACCACCAACGAAAATAAAATAGACAGTTATTAAAATTAAAAATAAAAAGAAGCAATGAAACCATCAGAAACATTGGATCAATGCATCAGTATCGACACGAAGTGTCTCAGACGACCGTCGTGAGAAATTTGAATCCAATCTCATCACCTGATTTCGAACGTGTAATCTTCAATCCAAGACACGAAAATTCAACATACGAGTTATCTAAAATTTTAAAATGAAATCCTTCTCAAAACTGCAGACACAGCGTTTGAGGTTTGGGGGTGATGGTTATAAAGATATATAGGTTTACGGAGATTTGTGTATTTGGAACCCTAGAATAGAACGGTGACGTTTTTCCCGCAAACAAATTTTCTGGCTTCTACAGGCCCAAAGGGGCAAAATGGGCTCCAATAGAACATATGCGACGGGAGTTGAGCTTTTGATACGCTTTAAAATTCCTTTTAAAACTCCTTTGTTATGTTTACGGTTTTATCATGATTGGTTATTACAGTACTCGACAAAGAGTTATAATTAAACTCACACACCCGATAAATGATACGTATTCCAAATACAACAGAAAATCTCGTGGAGTTTTGACTCGAATTTGTTCTCATAAGTTACAGAAAACAACTGTTGATGATGTGAAGAAGTCAAAAGCTCAACTCATGCCGCGAGCTTGCTATTTAGGCCTAAGCCCATTGCTTTTTATGTTCAAGAAATACTAATCCGACGGACTTTCTCTTAACATTGGACCTAAAAGATAAGAGTGGTACTATTAGCACCCCTCCATCAACGTTATAATTGCAATAGAGAAGACAAGTAATCTCGTAAGCCCACACTATTTCCTCTCTCAAAAAACTCTTATATACACCCACGCTCAAACCCACGGTTGTTTTTTCGTGCAATAAGAATTCTTAACACTATATGTTACGTCCTCTAAGAAAGATTTTTCTTAATGTTATGCAATACAGTCTCATCTTTAGCTGTAATAACTATTGCATTAGTTTATCTATTTATTTATTATAATAATAAATAGAAATAACTTTGTAATTTATTATTCAGTAATATTATAATATTTTTATTTTAATTATATTAAACATATAACTAAATAATGTACTATTTAATTATATTATAATAATTAATATTTAGAAAATTTTATTATTATCTAATAAGTTAATATGACTAATAATAAATAGTAATTTAAAATATTATTACATATGTTGCAATCTATATTTTACCAAAGATGATATTGCATTACAGTTTAATACATCCTAATGCAAATACATCATAATGCAATATAACTAATGCAACATAATATAGTCTGCTAAACACACCCTTATGTAATTGTTCTTAGGTACTAGATGAGTTTTTCTTTTCTTTTCTTAATTCGTAAGGAGAGAATAATGTGACATGCGCATTGGAGTTAGAAATTATAGATATGAACGTTGTTTTCAATATTGAATTTAACGTTTATTTGATTGAAATAAATGATCGATGTTTAGAATTTTTTATCACCAAGAATATGATGGTGGGTAGTGAGACCGAATAGGAAAAATAAAGAAAAATGAGTTTTTCTGAGTTTGGAGTGAGGAAAAAAATAACGTTTAGAAGAAGGGTAATTTTTGAATTAAAGTGAGTATTAATAGTAGTGATGAAATTTTAGTTATTATTTAATGGGATATACTTCAAGATGGTGTTTTAAAAAGGTTTTGGAGGGGTGTTAATAGTGCAACTTAAAGATTAATGCCATCGGTAAGTTTGGTCCGCTGTAGTTAAAGGTTTTATTCTAAGTGATGCATTTTGAGGTAGAGAGGGTTGGTGTAATTTTATTTAAAAATGATTAAATTGAAAGTAAATATCATATGTGTGGCTCGAATCATTTTCAATTATCACACACACCACTCCATATGTTATCCATTGAAGAGGATTATAAACTATGTCTCTTATTTTTAGACTATAATTTCATGAAAGTAAAATTTCTCTTGATTTTAACATATGTCTCTTATTTTTAGACTATAATTTCAAAATGAGTTTCAAAAGGATTACATCAAAACAACTCCTAATAAATTTCTAATATAATTATCCGAGTTAAGCGTCAAATAGGATATATAAGGCATTGACTATATATATAATCATTTTCATATGTGAATACCCACATTCTTTTTAATGTGAACATGTTCTTAAACTATGTAATTTAAGAAAATTATTCTTAAATGAACTATAAAACCATGTGGTTTAAGAGAGTTAAAATTAACTCTCTTAAACTCTAAAATTAACTCTCTTAAACTCTACGCTTTAAAAGCGTGTCCATATGAAAAAAAGAAAAAATAAAAGCGCCCGCATTAGAGAAGGACTACCCACATATATGTACATAAAATGTCCAAAACATTCAACTACAAAGACGAGAAAGAATTTGGCTTTTACATATGTACTATTTAAAAATACAAAACTGAACTGAAAAATAGAAGTATATTTGAACTTAAATAAGGATTGGTCCCAAGTGTAAATATAAGTTAATAATCCCTTTCAATAATATACATGTGTGACAAAATATTTTAAAAAGCTCATAAGAGCAAATCCCAAACTCTCAATTCTTTAGGTAGTTGTTTTTGAGGCTCTTCGACTGAGGATGATCCAACAAAGCACGCGATAGAACAGAAAGAAGGCGAGCATGACACCAACATTCACCCACCTGGTATCCTTCTCAAGTCCTCTACTCTTCAACACATCATTTCCCGTGAGCAAACACTTGGAAAAATGATCTCCATCAACGTTATTATATTTCTGCCAAGAGAAACACTCTCCCCTCGCACTCCAATATTCATTCGTCAGAAGAGAATCCAGCGGATATCTGTAAAGCGATATATAGTACATGAAAATCCAATACTTTGGTATGTATTCTTTGGGGATGAAGTAGCCTGAGAACAAGAAGAAAGCTCCAAGAACTGTGCATATGAGAGAGTTCCCGGAGATGAAGTCCGGCGAGATTGCACTCAGGAAAAGAACTAGAGAACTCGCCATCAATACTATAAGCCAGACCACGAATATGAAGAACACGAAAGCCTCAATTGAAGGATTGAGTCCTACGATCCAGTACACAGGAATGGCGAAGAGGAGAGACACCACAAACAGGAAGGGCAAAAACACGATGGTGTTGGCGATCAAGTATGATGATATTCTGTACGCTTCTCTTGATGCTTCTTTCATTAGGACCCGCCGTTCTTGAAGGTAAATGGGGAGAGCTTCGACTGTTGAGGAAAGGAGAAAGCTTAGACTGAAAGCAAATAATCCTAATCGCTCTGAAACTCCAGCTTCATCTTTTCTCACTCTTACATAAACACTTCCCAATCCGAATCCTCCCACCAGTGCTTGCATTGTTCTTGCCAAGAACAGCTGTTTTGTTCTGTAAATAATCTTCCAAAACCTTGAGCAGAGAACCATAATCTCATACAAAATGAGATAGAAAGCATGCTGTTGATGCTCGACTCCGCCAACTTTTTCACATCTTAAATCAGGAAATTGCTCTGCATCTTCTACCGAGGGCAAGAAATTGTTGTTGTTAGAATATGAATCTTCCAAGGGGTGCATAATTTCCATGGCAAATTCGATGGCATTCAGCTGCGTTGGAATTTGGTATCCCAAGTTATTGATGGTTTCCTCAAGCAATTCAAGGCTGCCATAATGAACAACCGAACCGCGAGAAAGGATCAAGAATTTTGAAATGTATTGAAGAATCCTGTAACTTGGCTGGTGAATAGAAAGCACAACTGTTCTTTGCTTTGCTTTCGCCATGGAAGCAAGAAGCTCAATTACTTGAAGTGCCGACGTGCTGTCCAAGCCTGAAGTTGGCTCATCAAGGAGCAAAATAGAAGGATTGTGAATCATGTCAACTCCAATAGAAACCCTTTTCCGTTCTCCACCAGAGATCCCTCTGTTCTCTTCGTCCCCAACAAAACTGCCAGCGACATGCGTAAGGCCAAGCTCATCCATCAAGCTTTCAACTCTATCTTCTTTCTCCTTATGGCTCATCCCCTTCAGCCTGAAGTTGGCGCTGAACATTAGAGTTTCCTTCACCGTGAGTAAAGGAAGCAAATTATCTTCTTGAGCTACAAAACCGCATATCTTCCTCAATTGGGCAGGTTTTTTAATTTGATGGCAGTTGACAGTTATGCTCCTTGGATCAAAATCTTGATCTCTTACTCGTCCTGATATTATCCGAAGAAGGCTAGATTTTCCAGTGCCACTTGGGCCAACAACAGCAAGAATTTCAGAATCCCTGGCCTCAAAAGAGACTGATTTGAGTATGTGAAGTGGCACCTTAGGCTCATGTAATAAATGAGAAAGTATTGAAGTATTTGGTTGAATGGCGTACGAAAGGTTTCTTACGGTAACTTTACAGGTTGTTTTCAACCGTTGAGGTGGCAGCGACGGCGACGGTGTAGGCTGGTAGAAAGAAGAGGAAGGGCTGGTGGAATATTCCTCAGGGGAATTGGAAGTTGAGAAGAGAACTGCCGAGTCATCTTCAATACTTGGCCTTGGTTGCTGGAAACAAGACCCCATTTTTGGGAGAATGGATTAATGCATTGTTGATCAGTGAGGCTTTTAATTAAATGGGAAATGTAGAAGATTGAGTAATGGAGGTTGCACCAACATTTAGTTGGTTGTGAAAGAAAGTTCTTGAGAGCTGGTGAAGGTGGTCAGCCATGTTTGGCAGTGTTTGGTGATCCAAGCAAATTGACTAATTTTGGATGTTTTCTCTAGCACGTAGTCTGCACCTAATCTTTTGAACGAATTAACCTGTCAGATGTTGCCATGTTGATATATGCTACTGTAAAATGGCGGCATATTTGATCCGTGCATACGTACGGTATTAACGAAACTGCTGGTACTGCGTTTTCAGCCTCCGAGGCGGTGAACACATAAATTCGTGTGTCAAAACAGCGGTGATGTTTTTGCGCAAATTGGCCTGATTCTCAATTGAGCGAAGCTCCTGACATTTTTTTAAAGCTCTTATAAATCCTACATATTATATATATAACTTTTATTTAAAAGAATGTTACAGAAAAGAATAAAAGGTTACAAATAAAATTTAATTAGCTATTAAACATTTTTTTTTAGAATACAGCTTTTATTACTACGTAATTTATTACTTTATTACCTCAAAATTATTTTGATCTTAAAATAATTATTTATATCATTTAAAGATGAGAAGGTTCGTGAGTTGTAAGTGTAAAAACATTTTGATTTAGTACGAGTGCTAAGTTACATAGACTTACGGTAACCCAAAGTAGTTATCCAATATCAAAATATGATAATATGTAAAAGAAGTGAGAGATAATGTATAACTATTTTTGGATTTGTTGTAATTATTTATTTATTTATTTTTTCTTTTGAACATGGATTTGCTGTAAATTACAAATGATGTAACTTACATAAAAGATAAATACTAATTTAACTAAATTAAAGGTCTTGCTAAGTTCATTTATTAATAAGACGAGAAAACATGTGGTGCAACTGTGGCACCGTGCTACAGTTGCATCCAGCCGTTGGATGTCAGTAGATCCCACCTATTTAAATATATCTAACGGCTAGATGTAATTATAATACGGTACCATAGTTGCACCGTAGCTTTGACTCAAGCTAATAAGACAATGATTTGGAACGTGGGGTTCTATAAAGATTTTAAAAGTGGTGTGAAAAGTACTTCCCTTCTCAAATTCGGCCAGGCACATGCCCAAAGGGGCAAACAAAATGAGCTCGCAGGCTGCGTAAAAGCCCATTGAATTTTAATGCTGCCTGATTACAATTTTTCTGAAATACATTATTGCAAATTTGGAGTGCTGCTAGTCACCAAAACCCCTAAAACCCCACAAGGAGTAATGCATCTCTCTCTTCTAACATGTTGGATGTCGAAGAACGAACTGAGTTCACTTTTTCTTTGAGATTCTGAGGACCCAAGAGAGAAAAAAAAAAAGAAGAAAAAAGTCAAAGATGAGGGAAGCAAAGGACGGGCCGCCAAACAGGGAATTGTATGCACTGTTGCATCTTTCGCCGGAAGCCTCCGATGAAGAAATCAGAAAAGCTTATCGCCAGTGGGCCCAAGTCTATCACCCTGATAAATATCAAGCTCCTCATGTATGCCCCTCAATCATTTATCTGCTTTTACTTTATTTCTATTGTAAATTTGCTTATCCAATTGCTGCGTCGTTTTCTTTCAAACTAACCGAAGTTGAGTTTGATTGTGTTTTATAATGTGATATTTTGCTTATCCAAAATCGTGTGCATTGTGTTTATGAAGACATATTACTGTACTACTGTTAATAATATTCTTTTTCCCCTTTTTTTTTTAAAAACATTATTCATATGTTTATTTTCTATATTAATCTTCAATGCATTGTTATAGAAGTAGTATGTGCGTCAATTGTTAAACTTGTTGCTCTTTAAGCATGATTAGGATCTTGTTTCGCTTTCTGTTACGTATGCCTCTTGTCTCAGCAATGCCTAGTAATTGAATTTTTACTAATTAATATGAGCGTGAATTTGGACGGGTTTGTTGATTTTGTGAAAGTGGTTACTGAATTTTTATTAAATCTTCATTTTCAGATGAAGGAAATTGCTACAGAGAACTTTCAGAGGATATGTGAAGCGTACGAAATATTATCAGATGAGAATAAGCGGCTGATATATGATATATATGGTATGGAAGGATTGACTTCTGGGTTGGAACTTGGTCCAAAGCTAAATAAAGTGGAAGAGTTAAAGGAAGAGCTTGAAAGGCTACGGCAGAGGAAGGAACAAGAGAAGGCTTTAGCACATTTTCGTCCTTCTGGGACGATACTGGCCAGCTTCTCTTTGCCACAGTTTCTAGAGGGTGATGGCATAATGAGAGGGTGCTTCCCTTTTTATTTTATTTTATCTTTCACAGTTGATGTGTTAATGATTTGTAGTGCTTCACAAGTTTGGAAAAACTTTCAACCCGAACTCTCAACACTCTCCCACACAATGCACACGGCATGCATGCAGGCTCACTTTCATGTCTGGTTTTTTTTGCTTTCTTGTAAATTTTCCAATAAATATATGCAGTGATATTTCAATGCCTTCGATGTCTCTGTAGTTTTTAGATTTTACTGCCTATTTTATCTGGCCTCATTGTTCAATATCCCCGAATTTCAGGATGGCTATGAGTAGTGAAGTTCAGTCTCAACTATCTAAAAACAGTATTCTTGCTTTTGGTGGAAATTTGGAAGTAAATGATGATTCTGGTGGTGGAGCTGCTTCAGTTGTGCTTAGGCATCAGTTGTCCTCTGTCTCATCTATAGAATTTATAGCTTCAGCTGGTTTACGGGCACTGGTTGGAATACAAACAACACGGTAGCTCATTTGTTTTGATGTGTCATTTTGACTATTTGGCATATATACTTTGTTCACTTTATTTTCTCATTTTATAGTCACCTATCATCACATTCGACTGCGACAATGGCCGTTGCTATGTCTTTGAGAGATGGCTCCATTAATCTTTCTAATAACTGGACCCGCCAGATCTCCGAAACAACGAATGGGAATGTATGCTACCTTAACTTACCTATTCTGTTAGTTTAATTTTTTTATCCTCTTTTTACTTGAATATTTTTTCTTCCTCTTTCTACTTGAAACTATTTTACTGGACTAATTTTGAGCAACAAGGATATGAAGAAAATTGTTATGCAGCTTTGTGTGTTTACGTTCACACCTGTTTTCTTACATTATGTTGTATACTTAAGGATGATATAAGAAAAAGTAAATAAGTCATTGCAAGTTTGATATATTTAGTGTAAACTTGAAATTATGGAAAATTTTTGAACAATGGAAAAGTATGAAATGTTGAGCTTCACATTTTTATTTAACTTTCAGGCTTCTACAGTCTTCAAATTGATTCTTGTTTCTCTTCTTGTTTTCCAGATACAGCTCTTGTTGGGTATAGAGTCATCAATTTCTGTTGGGTGGCAAAAGAAAGATGAGAGAATGTCTGCTGCTGGAGAGCTTAAGGTAAATGTGTTGCTTCCGTTTAGCATGCAAAACAGTCATTCTCACTGAGAGGGTTGAAGAGATATGCTTATCTTTACTGGGTATTTTGTGTGAACTGTCTGACTGTTTCTTTATTCCTTCCTTTTCGTGTATGTTCCCTGACCATAGATTGGCACAAGTTCTTTTGGGGCATCAGCTCATTATACTCACCGGTTTTCCAAAAAATCCCATGGTCGAATACAAGGCCGGCTTGGAAGGTATGTGCACAGAGTCTATTTGTTAGCAGTTGTAATTTAATATCATTATCAAATGCCTCCTGTTACGACTGATGACTTCATATATCTTACAAGTGTTAATATCTTTATTACATAGACCATGATTACTCTCTAACATAGGGTGATGATTAGGTGTGTGCATAAGGTGAGCGACTGCGCTCGCCCGATCAATCTTCTATATACATATTGAGTAATTTTTCAATAAGGGATCTTGTAAGGGATAAGCTTTAATTGGATAAACTTTTTGAGTTGAGTGTAACTCATACTTCTTTCCTATAAATTTTTTGATAAAATTTTCAAACAATCTTGCACAAATTACTCTGTAATCTTCCAAATATTTTAGCTACTTGAAAATGCTTTCTCTTGTGACTGGAAATATCATTGTTGCAGCACTGCTCTTGAGCTTGAA
This sequence comes from Citrus sinensis, assembly GCF_022201045.2. Taxonomy (NCBI): domain Eukaryota; kingdom Viridiplantae; phylum Streptophyta; class Magnoliopsida; order Sapindales; family Rutaceae; genus Citrus; species Citrus sinensis. Next base: position 5,644,076 of record NC_068558.1, read on the forward strand.
GTTGGTGGTGGGAGGAAAATATCTGAATTCAGCACCATCCGCATGCTGTATTCAGTAGGAATTCAGGTAATTGCTGCTTATTATGACCAAATATGTTCATGCTTTTATACTGTTGCTGTGAAACAAATTCCCGGTTTGTTCGACATATATCAACTGTTGCCAGAATTTATGTCTCAGAAAGGGAATGTTCCATTCTTTATGAGTTCCTGTAAAGGGGGTTAGAGTTCCACCAAACACATTGTCTATCACATGTGCTGACTTTTAGCTGGTGCCAGAATTATTTATCAGGAAGGAAAAGTTACTTTCTTTATGATGAATTTTCAGGTGGGAATAAGAGTACAAGAGGCTTAGGGGTGCATAATATATGCATGTTGAAATGGAGGGCTGTTTGTTTTAGTATATTTGTGACACTGCCATTTCTAAGTGCTTTAACTTAAGTGGATTTTGATTGAACTAGTTCCTTTACAGTAAGAGGAAAATGAAGCTAATGGATGTCTCAGTATGGCTGTGGGTTTGTTTATTGTCTTGAATCTTTTTTTTTAAGTTGCGTTGGCTTAGCTAGTTCCTTTAATATACTTTAGTGGATTTTGATTGAACTAGTTCCTTTACAGTAAGAGGAAAATGAAGCTAACGGATGTCTCAGTTTGTCTGTGGGCTTGTTTATCGTCTTGACTCTCTCCTTTTTTCTTTTTTTTGGGGTGAGTGGGTGGGGAGGGGCACTTTGTGGATAGAAAGTTGTGTTGGCATGGCTATCTGCAGTTGCTAACTTATCATTTGAATGTAAGAAATTATATTGTGATTGATTGCTTCTTTAGCTATTTCTAATATTCTGTACATCTGGAGATCTTAGACCTTTTTCTATTAACAGGGTATCTTTTGGAAATTTGAGTTGCATCGAGCGGGTCAAAAGTTAGTTGTTCCAGTAAGTAATCTTTTTCTTGTTTCGTGGATGTCAGTGCACTTTTCTTAATTGCAATAGGACTGGGATTGTGTTGAGGATGGAGAACTTAGCAGAATTTAGGGGATAAATGGCTCTATGTTTTGACTGCAAGCTTAGATTCAACTTAGTTGTGCAAGAAAACATTTAGGATGTGATACTTTTTAGCTGATGAATGTCATCTCTTGGATTCCATTAGATGTTCATGTATATCATTACCCTGTTTTTATTATTTGTTGGAACATTACATGGAAAGAGTTCCTGATATTTTCTCTTTGCTTTGCCTCTTGGGTTTGATCTGTGCTGACTGTTTGTTGTGTGCAGATTTTGCTTTCCAGGCATTTCAGTTCCTTCTTTGCAACCGGAGCATTTATAATTCCAGCATCAGTTTACTTTTTACTTAAGGTTATAATATTTCAGACTCTTATTTGACCTATTAGTGAAACAGTTGGATTTTGATTGTTTATTGTTCATTGGACGTAAACTGCTTTGAAATATAATACAGTTAAGCATGAAGGGTTTTTTTAATAGATGCTACTTTCTGATCTGTTAGGAAAATACATTATGTTTCGGGTATTGAACATATATGCAATGAAGTATTTTTAGCGTTTTTTTCTTCAACCTCTGAGTACTTTGGTGTTGGATCATCTATATGTTTTTCATTGTGTACTTCCAGAAGTTCATCCTCAAACCCTATTACCTGAAGAGGGAAAAGCAGAAAGCACTAGAGAATATGGAAAAAACTTCTGCTCAGGTATGATTATTCATATGATAAGGGTATGTGAGGTTTATATATGCCTTAGTCAACCTGCTTTCTGAATCTGCAAGAGTCGGATTCATTTTCTTGATCAATTCTTTTTTCATAAGGACTATATCTTACACAATGCACATTAAGAAATGGACTGGAATTCGTTATAAATGGATGAACTTTGCTTGTGTGTTTTGGACCCCCAACCTCCCAATTATTGGAAGAGTTTTGCTGGGTTACTGAGACTACTGTACCTTATCTTTCTGAAGAAAAGGATTTCATATTTGTTTTTCGTCTGGTCATACTAGTAGGAAATAACAGTGAGGAACCTCTTGCAAATACTAAACAAGGGGATTATAAGACTTATCACAAAATGGGAATGACTATTATGTGGTACTTTTAACATGATGGATATTTGAAGTTTTCTGGCCCTTATTGGATAACCTGCATTTCTCACTTAATATGTAGGTCCGGGAAACAAAGGCGGCAGCACAAAAAGCTCAGCAGTTATTACAAAATGTGGCCAATAGGAAAAGAAATAAGCAATTAGAAATAGGTGGACTGATTATTACCAAAGCAGTTTATGGAGCTCGTAAAGCTTTGACTAAGTTAGGTGAAACAGGAGAATCGAGTGATGAATTGGCTTCACAAGTCTTGGATGTTACATTACCTCTTAATTTCCTAGTAAATGATTCTGGGCGACTCAAGGTATGGTTCTCTTGAGTCCTGTTGCTTATATAATTCTGAAAACATGAATCTAGTTTGGTGCTTGCGCCACTGTATCAAGGTTTGCAAAAGCCATTCGTTATATGTTTTTTACTTTTTCACTCACAATTTTGACTTCACATATTATGATTGTTCAATCTTTTGGTTTTAGCTTCACGACGGGGTTAAGAAGTCAGGTATCATGGGTTTCTGTGATTCTTGTCCCGGAGAACCTAAGCAGTTGTATGTGGAGTACACTTATGGCGGCAATAGATACGAGGTAAGACTGCTCTCTGTTGATCTAGAATAATCATTCTTATGGTTGCTTTTCTGCATTGTGCTAATTTTGCAATCTGAATCAGGTTTTTGTCGATGATTATGAGGAATTGTTTATACCCCAGGAAGCTCACAGAATTTAAATGTAATTCATCATGTAAGTTAAGACTTGGTTACCTCTCGCATTTTTGAATGTATCACGTGTCATTTGAGGTACTCCACCTTGATCACAACTTTTGTTGCATTTCAAACTAATATATTAATTTCGTTTTAGGACAGTAAATCCAATAATAGCATTTACAAAACTGGGTGCATTATTCTTTGTGTAATTTTTACAGTGACATAATGAAAAAAGGCATTTGTTTATAACTTTTATTTATTTATTTATTTTTGTTTATGATCTTCTTTAGTCGTCTCTTGAACGCTACTAACTTGCACTTTTCATCACAGTAGATTAATTTCATCTTCTGTTACTACGGTTAAACCTACCCACGACTACACAGTCACCAGCCTGTAAACGGATTTGACAAGTCATGGATTTAAAACTCGAGCATTTGAAAGGAAGGGAAGAGCAAGACAGAATCTTAAATGATGATATGATTTTTCTTTAGGGAAATTTGTAATCTACCCCCAAATAAATTGATATTTTACACTGCGTCCCAATAAATTTAACTTGTTGTACTGCGCACCCAAAAAAATTGACATTTTTGCACCACGCCCCCAATTCCGTTATTTTCTCAGTTAAGTTTAACGGCTCCGTTTAACTTTTGATTGAATGACAAAAATGCCCCTCTATGTAAAAAAACAAAATTTTTAGCTCATTTAATTTTTTAAGGTTTTTTTTTTCAATTGCAATAAAAAAAAATAATTCTTCTTACATGTTCATTGTCACCACTATTATTTTTTCTTTAATTTTTAAAAGATTTTTTTTCAATTTTAATAAAAAAAATTCTTGTTACATGTACTAGAGCTGGCAAAATTTGACACGACCCGATTACCCAACACGAACACGACATAAATAGATGGGTATGAGTAGTCAAATTTAACACGATTATTAAATGGGTCGGGTCCGGGTCAACACGATTTTTTTCCGTGTCGGGTTTGGGTTAAAATTCTTGACCCATTTACCCGATCAATGACCCGATTATATTTTCTATTTTAAAATAATTTACATATTCTTATAATTAAAACTCAAATATTAGAGATGGTTTTCTTTTTTTTATTCTTTAAAAGGGTGAATATAAACACAGTGTTTTATTTATAAAATTTTACATACATTTAGAGCTTCAATAGTGTAAATGTGTAAAAATTGATAGACATGTATATTTTATAATATTGATATATAATATTATATATATATAATTAAAACCTCAATAGTGTAAATGTGTAATATATTGGTAGATATGTATATTTTATAATATCGATAAATTATGTATGTATGTATGTAGTTATGTACATACATATGTATGATAGTGTGTAAATATTTGATGTAACTTTTGTTCAATAAATAGATATTAAATGGGTTATTGGGTAACCCGATTATTTTTCCGTGTCGGGTTTGGGTCTCAATATTTTGACACGATTATTAAATGGGTCGGGTTTGGGTCGACCTAAATTTGACACGACACGAAGCTGACACGACACGAACACGACCCGATGACCTGTTTTGCTAGCTCTAACATGTACATTTGTCACCACTATTATTTTCCTTTAATTTTTTTAAAGACCTTTATTTCAATTGCAATAAAAAAAATTTCTTATTACACGTACATTGTCACCACTATTATTTTTTCTTTAATTTTTTAAAAATTTTTATTTCAATTTTAATAAAAAAAATTCTTGTTACATGTACATTTATCACCACTATTATTTTCCTTTAATTTTTTAAAGATTTTTATTTTAATTGTAATAAAAAAATTTCTTGTTACATGTACATTATCACCACTATTATTTTTCCTTTAATTTTTTTAAAAATTTTTATTTTAATTACAATAAAGAGAATTCCCATTAAAATTAATTTAAGGAATAAACTTCCAATTTTACCCCTCCACCGTTAAACTTAACTGAGAAAATAACGAAATTGAAGGCGTGGTGCAAAAATGTCAATTTTTTTGGGTGCGCAGTACAACAAATCAAATTTGTTAGAGACGCGGTGCAAAATGCCAATTTATTTGGGGGTAGGTTACAAATTTCCCTTTTCTTTATGATACGTTCGATAATATAATTTAGAGAATCTCAAAGGATGATACGATTTTTTTTACGATACGCTCGATAATATAATTTAGCAGCAGCATTGCTTTCAAAGTAGCAATCGTCAAAAACGGGAAGCACGTGTCCATCCCCTACATCGCCATTTGATTAATAAACAAAACCCCAGCCCAGCACTAATAGCGGTGCTCAGAATCAATCATAAAGCAGGGCCTCCACATTTCATACATGAGACAAAGCTTCTCATCGACCAGCAATAATAATAATAATAATAATAATACAGGAGCTTCTGTGCCGAAAATCACTATCAGGAGAAGGTGTGTTGGACGTTGAGCTCCCCGTTCGATGGATTAAATGATGCTTCGACTAGCGTAGAAGAACACAAATCAGTTCTTCCGGACCCCTCGAATCCAACTGCCACAGGCTTGGCCATGAGCTTCACTCCTTGCTTCCAATATCTTTTATCTGCAGGCATGTCACATAGGCATAATAAAAATTGAAATGATAATTTTTTGTTTTCTTCTTATATCCCATAATGACAATAGTGTTTCATAAAGAAGCACTGTCATAAAATTGAGAAGTGGCTTGCTTCTAATGAACCAGTTTCTAAGTGAATAAAAATATACCGGGTCCTGTTGATATGATGATGGAATTCTCTGAATCCATTACCCAATCAATCCATAAGGCAAATCCATGGCATAACCCAAGCTCTGTAAATTCAACCTGCTAATTTATTAAGCAAAGTTTTGTTAGATCTAGAGAAAAGTATAAACTGAGTCATAACAGTATTCTAATCTACTCATTACTAATCTACATATCAGTATTCTAATCTACTCATTACTAATCTAACTTATAGTTAACTGGGTAGTGCGAATGGTAACATAGAAATATATTTTGCATCCTGTAGTTAGGTAATTGGCAGTTGCAAGATCAGTACCCATGCTAATTCTATAAGTAGACAATCAAATTCTAACATGTCCAACAACATTCTAATTAGAAGGTGCATACCTGGACTTTTCCTTGACATGGACTTATTGGTTTTGAGAAATCAAACTCCATTACAGTAAAGACATTACTGAGTTTCTGGAAAAGCCCGATATGGTTACATCAGCACAGTGGAATGCAATTTCAATTTACTTTTTCTAAACAAACCTTATTTTTTGTTTATGTTTCTATCAATTGTTTTTAATTACCTTAATCTCTCCGCATTGCCACGTAAAGAAAGGCAGACAAGGACCCTCTTTTGGAGCCGGTAAATCCCCACATGCTCCTAAAGTGGTATTTACAACTGCATGGTCAAAGCCTTCGATCTTACTTAAGCTGCGACGACTGTTCCAAATATCCTGTTGAAAGGTTAAAATCATAACTTGATGCACATGAATTAATCCCATGACCTTGCTTATACCAAAAGCATATGTGAGTGTCTGCACATGCTTTTTTCTTGTGTGACAAGGATAAAACTTACCGGGCAAAAAATGGCACAGGCCTTCAATATTCCTTTAAAAGGCATTATAATCACTTCTTTGGAAAGGACAGGATCAAGCTTAGACCGTTCTTTCCTTAGAAAAATAAATAAAATATAGTAAAAACCATTAGATAAATTTCTTAAATACGGAGTATTTTTAAGAATAATAGATTAGATATGCACCACCATAATGCAGACCCCCTTTTTTACTATAAAAAATAATTAAAACAACACATAATTAATTTATCAATTATGTAACATATCATTAAATGTAGTCCAAGGGCATGTAAAGTAAACATGTTAACAAGGTCTGAACCAATATTGCAGTCATGTAGTTTTTTTTTAAAATTTTTTATTTTATAAGAAACTAAGAGAAATTTGTTAAATATCAGAATAAATTAAATAGAGCACAAAGAATGGGAATAGAACTTATACAAAACGGAAATCAATTTGTGTTACATACCAGAACCGCAGATTTTGCCATGGAAGCATGCCATCATTTCCAAAATAATATGGTTCTCCAATTAACAGGTCAACCTGCGATAGAAAAAGCATACCAAATTGTTTACATTCTGTCAAAAAGATGTACAATTCATATTATGCACCCAAAATGCCATAGTGCTGCTCTCAAGTAATAGGACTAGGATAACACATATGACCGAAGTATTCTACTAAGCTTTGGAATTTGAAAATCACCTATTTAGGGTGCGTTTGGGATTGAGGTTGGGCAGCTGTAGCTTAAAAGTTACAGCACTAAAGTGTTTAGTAAACACTAACTGCTGTACCTTGGAAGCTATGTTAATAAGATTTTTCACTTGTATAATGGAAAATCTGTTATATCTTCAATAATTTTATCAAAATCATTATTTAAAATTTACATTTACTACATATTACTAACTTTTATTTCATAGTTACAGCTTTATTTCTACAGCAGGTGTAGTTAAAAGTTACAACACCTCAATCCCAATCACACCCTTAATCTGATGGTAAAAGAGGACTTGTGGATTAGCTGCTTAGATCAGCATAGAATGTCCACAGAATGGATGCACAAAAAATATTTGTTTCATGTGGACCAACTTTTCAACAGATTCATGGAAGTAAAGCAGGGTCAGTATTTCAAATTTATGGCAACTGTATACAATCTGAGTGGAGAAATTACCTTCTTTTGTTGAGTGTCATCCATAGTCAAGCATTTTTTCCCCTTTTGAAGAATTTCTACACGATCTATTGAGAAACAATTTGGATCTGCAACGGTGCGCAAATATTGGGCACCCTTGTCTCCTAGACCTGGTAACAATGATAAAACATGTGCTGTTTTTGAAAGACGTGCAACACAAATTGTTAAGAAAACACTGTCATCAGCAACGACACACAACGGCTGGACTCTTCCCTGCAACTGCAAAGAATACAATTCATGTAAAAAAGATAGTAAATGTGTACATTCAAACTCTGGGGTGCTAGCCTATATGGCTATAAAATGTTAATTTTGATAATAACAAACCACATGTTTTGGATAAATAAAGAATTATATTTTATGATCTTATAAAACAAGAAAATGAGTATGTTTAAAACAAAAATGTATTTTTGGAACTAATCGGATAACAGGATAAAATAAATGGTAAACTAATTACCAGAGAGATGCTCTCTGGAATCAAAATGGCTAACCAGATTTAGCAAGTGGCAAATTAATTATCAAGCAGAAGCTATCTAAAATAAAAACGGCTAACCGGATAATGAAAAGCAACAAACTGGTTATACAAAAATTTAAATTTTTTTACTATAACGGTAACATCAAATAGAAAACTGGTTAGCATAAACAGTGAGCCGGTTAGCACCAGAAAGCCAATAACAACTAATTTTCTACTTCAACTATAAAATGACTCAATCAAATTCAAATGAGTGTTGGACAACTACTATTATCATTGAGCATTTTTCAACAATCTGAGCTTAAAATTTGTGTATTCATTTCATTCATTTACACATTAGGCTTTCATTCGTAATCAAACACATTGTGCGAGGTAAATTTATTTATAATCTTTTTTGTAAAATTAAGTTGAGATGTTAAAAGTGTTAGGATACATTTAAGTTAAGAGATTAAGAGTAATCTCTTGTTGTAAAGGTCTATTGACACCTTGAAAGTCAATTATAAGCGTTGTTAAAACCTTGGAGGCTTTCTTAGTGAAATCCTCAAACCCAGTAAGCTTGGAGGCGTAGACGTAGGCACAGTTAGCTGACCCACGTAACAATCATGTGTTTGCTCTCTCTTACCTTATCTCTTTATTTTTCATTACACATTAATGTGTTTATTTCGAATTTAATTACTTTGTTGTAAATGTCTATTAACACCTTAAAAGTCAATTGTAAGCGTTGTTAAAGCCTTGGAGGCTCGCTTAGTGAAATCCTCAAACTCAGTGAGCTTGGAGGCGTAGATGTATGCACGGTTGGCCGACCCACGTAAAAATCACGTGTTTGCTCTCTCTCACCTTATCTCTTTATTTTTCATTACACATCAATCTGTTCATTTCGAATTTAATTTCTTTGCTTAAATTGCATTAAGCTTTAGTTGCTTAAATTTTTAGAATCCTAATTCCCCCCCCCCCCCCCCCCCGCCCCCCTTCTCGGGTTGCTCAGTTAGTATTTCACGAGAAAAAGCAAAAAAGATGGTCTCAACATTCAAGTTGAGGACTGATAGTAAGGACTTGATAGTGAATAAACATGATACTTGGCATGTCTAAAATGGGAGCCAAGAAGCAAAATATCCCACCAAGTATATGAAGATTCTCCCGTCTGTTTCATGAGGTTGAGCTATAATTCAGGTTTTTAAGACAGCAAAGATAAACAAATCTAATCACTTTTGTCACTCTAGAATTGTTAAACCTCCAAATTTTGTTTTGAAGTTCTCTTTCTCTGACATAAATCACTAAGGGAAGCTATATAATCAGCCCACTTAGTTATAGCCTAAACAATGGTATGGTTCAAAATTAGTCAAGCTAATTCATTAGACATTGGCCAAATGGAAAGGAAACTTTGAGAATCTGCATTTTTAATTTCACATCACTTTCCAAATAAAAACTATCATAAGCCAGTTACTTTATGCAACGTCGTATTGCTTTATATTTTGATGTTGTGTCTTATGATTATTAGGCTTCATAGTAGATCTAATAGGTATCGAGGTTTATAGATATCCTAACAGTGTATTTCCATGAGAGGAAAAGGCAACATATTCTAATGGTTCTCTTCCAACTTCCATTTCTGGTTCGACAGGTATGCTGGCCTACCAACTGGTCAGTTAGCATGAAGATATAGCCACAACTGTGGTATCATTGTTGTAGACATTGAGTAGTAAGAACCTGACTAATAACCGCTGAGACTGATTTTGACAAGGTAACATCAACAAGCATAGTCTTGATCAACATTAGATCTGGGGAAACAGTCCAAATATTTTGAAAACAGATTTTATAAGCTCAGGTTTTGGTGCTCAATTTCCTACGGTAACTCTTTACTTTTGTGATAGAATGAGTGTATAAGCTCAGTTTTGAGTGAGAATAAGCACGCAAGGAGAGAAGAAGATCTTACCGCATTTCTCATGGCCATTACCATGGAAAGCCTCCATTCGCCATCACCATAGATGGCAATTCTTTCTGGTGGTAATGCGAGCTGAAAATCCTTAGCATTTAAGTTATGCTGTCTCTCGTCAGTTATTGGGATTTGGGACTTGAGTTCGTATGATACACTAGTTTCAGTATGCAAAGCATGAAACAACAATTCTTCACCTTTGCATATGGACATACCCTTACCTGGAATAAACCAAACACACTGCTTCCAGTGATCACACCAATTCCCAGTGCCTGAAGCATCAAACAAGCTTTATTTGTCAAATTAACATGAAACCATGGCATTTTACCATGCAAACTCGAAAGGTTATTCTTATTTTAAGTTAAGCATCTTTCCAGATTTACTTAACTGCAACCCCTAGCTGCAGATAGATCTTTAAACTATTCTGATAAAAATTTTGAAATGCCATGTAAGTTTCTTAATCATCTAAAAAAAAAAATTGCTCAAAGCTCGAAAAAAGATCCCTATTTAGTTCAACATAAACCAAGATCTTTTAGTTGTATTGGCTGCATGAAATTGTGAAGGTTGAATTTTAAAGCAATGCACAAAACTTTTAAGGTTGCATCTAAAAGTAACATCAAGGAACAATGTGTTCTAAAGTTATTTTATAGCAAGCTTTGCATCTCACCATTGATATCATTTTTAAAAGACAGATGCATCCAAGATGTGTATAAAATTAGTCATTTTTTTCTTTTGATAAATTGGAGAAATTGACAGAGAAAAGTATAGTTGCACAGAGAACTGCCATATGATATAATTTGCCTGCTATAGCTATTAGTTTTCATCACTGTTAGGCTTTTAAATGGGAGCTGCATATTTGTGCTAGTCAGAATCAAAACTGGGAGTGCAAATGTTGAAAGTACATGGCCAAATTCTATATCCAAACAAAGAGAGATGTAAGCAATAAGGAAATACTGAGGTTTTTTTTTTCATATATATATATTTCTTAATTACATTACTTGATTTGCTTTCAACAATACCATAAGTCCATGATACTAGAGCACTGATATTATGGTGACAGTGACTCACTTTTGTGAATTGGCAGACTTATCCATCTAGGAGCAGTGGAATAAAAGATTGTCCCTTCTCGATCAAGCTGAAGAACCCACCTGAAAACAAAAGACAAAAATTTCCAGGGATGCCCTCTACAAAATAAATTCAGATACAAATAGCAGAGATATAATTACCATGAAACTACAGCATGGACTCTACCATCATCAGTTGACTTTATCTGCAGCTCAGCTTCTCCATGACTGTCTGGCCGTTTCCAAAAGTCAAATTCAAATATTTTGAAGGGTTCCGAGAGCTGGATGAATGTGAATTAAACTACTGGTACTTTCTAAGAATTCTGTAGAAGAGTGGTTAACATCATTACCAGTTTGATTTCTTTTGTTATTGCATCACAGTGCATGGCATATTGTTGTGATTTGACATGTAAGATAGAATCCATGCCAGCTGGGACAAGATGAATGTCGTCCAATGCTTTTGCTTCATTATTATATAAATCATGCAGCTTCCACAAGAACGTGCTTTCAACCAGCTTAAAAAGGGATGAAAGGAGACAAACCCAGAGAAGAGATAAATACATTTGTATGAGCTTTAAAATTATTAGAAAATACGATTTCCCCCAAAGAAGAGCAAAATCAATACAATACAGTAAGGTAGCAATAAGCTACTAAAAGAAGACTAACCAGCTAGCAAAATCAAAGTGCCCCTGAGGCAATAAAAATTTAGTAAAAACAATCAAGTATTATCATGTATTGGGATAGGGAAAGAGCATTAAATGTATATTAGTGTTGTGGAGTTCAGTTTGACCAGATAGTATAAGGAAAAACCACTAGAAGAAAAGAAATCACTGCAATGTCACGGAGGAAGGCCTTGTGGATCAGTTAAAATATTTTGTCTTTCACCATCTTCAACTGCAATGTTGTCTATCTAAGAGAACTAACCTTTTCTCTGTTAAACAGACTCCATGTTGCCAAAAGGCCCCTAATTGATAAGTTAAATTGCCATACAAGCATGGCAATGTAAGTGAGAAAACCAATGCTCATGTTTGCTGTAAGGAAGAGAAATTGCAATTATAATAGATGAATACAACCAAACATGAGTTATACCAGTCCAGGTCCCACTATCTGAAAAGTTTGATGATAACAGTGGCTTGCCCCAACTTTACATTTGACTTAAAGGACAACATAGTCTTTGAACTCTGATCAATCTCCATTCTATAGGAATAGTACCTTCAAAGCTATCCCTTTCTGTAAAAGGATGGAAATATTGGGCCATAAAAAAGAAGAAGAAGAAAGCTAGATACCTGACCATAAGTAGTCACTCGGCATGGTACTGTTAGTGGATTTTCCACCAACAGCCTGTCATGTGCATGTTGTAGAGTTGGTATTAGTCCCTCACCCAGCAATTCAGAATCCAGTATCTCACTAACCTGCATTTTAGAGTGAAAATGTAATAATATTTAGGAAACGAAAAGAAGCCAACTCCCAGCTGTGTATAATTGATAAGACTGACATATTGTGATGGACACAATGGCAGATATAAGGCATTCCTATGTCTATCAATGACCCCACTTCAAACATGAAGTTGCACCTTGGCACAAGTTTTAAATAATATCGGTTTGATCTTTGTGGGATACTGCAAAAGGAGAAGCATCTTACTATTTAATTACATTTCAATTTTCAAAATTTCCTTCTTTAAACCATTCAGTAATCTGTAACCATGTATAATTATTCGCAGGGGGAAAACATGATGTTATAGCAAACATGAAAAAATCAATACTCACAAGAATGTCAGCACGAGAATCAATGTCAACACCGACTTCAAGTTCATCAGAACGCTTATTAATAACTTTGATATTCCTCCCCATACCATTAACATGCAGAACTTTCTTCATCAACTTCACCATGGGAAGGTAAGACTCACAAGCTGTAACCATTCCTTTGGTATTAAGGCTGGTTGTTGAGTCACTAGAACCCATTGCCCGAGCAGCCATCATTGAAAGCAATCCCGTTCCAGCACTGCACAATAATAGAAATTACTCATTTGAGATATATTAAAATATTTATTTTGGAAGAAAAATGGAACAGTTTAAAACTTGTTTGAGAAAAGAATTGACAAAATGTAATTTCTAAGAAAAGCTAGACAAATTTAACAATGTGCTCCTCACAAATTTTGGCACAATTTAAGCCAAGTTATTTTCTTTAATTTTTTTTTTTTTTTAAGAATCAGATAAGTTTCTAATGGCTTCAAAAATTCATGGAAGGAACTTCTATTAAACTACAAGACTATTTGGAAGCGCTTGTATTAAAAGATTATTGTTGTAAATGGTACCCGATATCAAGCACGTGGCAAGATTTAGTGACCATCTTGTCGATGGCCAGGCGATAGGCTCTGTTCCTGTACGAGTCATTAAGCATGTCGAGATACGACGTCGTGGCCAGAAGCGGTTCTTGCGAACTTTCCGGAACATCCTCGTTTTCCTCGATGACAACCCACTCCGAGTTACCGGTGAGTGGGTCGAGCTTCAGCTGGAACATTCGCTGAGTCGACATGTGGCGCGAGGCGATGGGTTTGAATGAGTGAAGGATCAAAATCAAACGAGTTGTGGCGCGGGAAGAAAGGGAGAGGGTTAGGGTTTTAGGTATCAGTGAGAGCATTTATACCGGGAGGGGGGGGATGATTTTAGCGTGTCACCGCCGCGAGCCCGCGCCTTTTCTATATGAGTTTCAAACCTCTTTCAACTTTCATTATAAACCAAGAACTTCCGCTCTTTCCCAAGTTCCATCATTAGTTTAAAATTTTCGAGTAAAGTTCGAAGATGTTATTACGACAATGCACATTAAAAAGATTGATAATTGTAAATTTTCAAGTTTTCAAAATTTACTCATATATTTGTTTTGTGTATCATTTGATCATCATAATTCCATTCTAGGTTGATTTTACTATAATAAAATAATTTTAGTTGTCTGTAATTTACTTCTTGTGGTTAATAATTTACTCATATACTTGTTCATGCCATCGTCGGTAGAACCCTTTTTCTTGATTTTTTTTTTTTTTGGGGACTAACTTTTAACTAAATGAATTTAAAAAAAAAAAATGGATGCAATGTTATTTTCTATTTTATTCATCTCAAATCTCACAATGTATTGAAAAATTAACAAGGTTAATATATTAAATTATTCAATTAAATAATTGTCGCATTAACAAAAACATTGACACATTAACTAATGAAAAATTGTAAAAAGCAAAAACGTGATCAAAACGAAATAAAAACTTGAAGATAATTTATCACGAAAATAATGATATTATTAGTCAATGTGGTATACTGGTATCTTCAATTTATTTTCTTTCGTTTTCCCAAAGAAAATAACTTTTTAATAATAATAATAATAATTTATATTTATCATTTAAAATTAAAACTAGGCCGTAAATTGCAGTTTACTTGCCATGGATAAAAAAATCCTGACATGGCATAGATGATTCCAATTAGGACGGATGGCGGGAGCGACGTCGCCGACGCCTTGCGTCTTCTGTCAGATCGCTCGCAATTCGACCTCGACGCCGCTCCTTCATTCGGTTTGCCCCGCTCTCTGTCTCTCTTCAACTCCATTCCTTTACATCTTCGGTTTGGCTGCAGGAGACCAAATGGCTGGATTAATTTTTTAACTAATCCACGGATCTTCCTTCATTTCCTTCGAAACCAAACAGGGGCCTTACCTTTGATTAACGTGCTAATTATTTTCGCTTTGCGACGTCATGCAGGACGAGAAGGTCGTCGCTTTTCAAGACATCAAGCCCGCTGCTTACAGGTTGCACTAATTTACGAAATAAGAGTCGTTCGAGAGACGAGATTATGAATTGATTTTTAATTTATTAGCGGTTTAGCAGTTTATTTTCAATCAGTTTAATCAATCATTATCTGAGTTCCGGCATATTATAAACCGATCGACTTTTGTAGGCATTACTTGGTTATTTCTGTGGACCACATTCCAACTGTTAGAGATCTCCAGAGGAGAGCTGAAGACTACTCATTGGGTAAATAAAATCTTGAAGTACAGTGCTTAATATGCAATATTTCCTTTTTGCTTTTCTTGTATTTATTTTCGTCGTGGCTAATCCTCTAGCTGTGATTTTATCAAGTGAGACACATGTTGAATGTTGGGCAAGAACTGTTACAACAAGATGCTCCTCAGTCCAATCAGTACAGGTATTGCTTATTGTGTATGAATGTTTGGCAAAGTTCTTTTTGCCTTTGTAACTTTCTTTCATTGATAAGAATTGGTTTGAAGAAGGTTTTAGTCATTCAAATTGCTTCTACAAACTGTTAAGCACTTGGCTGCAATGTTCTATCAAAATTTGCTATGCTTCACTGAGTTTATGAACACCAATACTGCAGTTTACTGGGTGATAGATTGTAGGCAATGGTGTCGTTCCTTCAACTAAGCGAATTTCTTGCTTATAATTCCATTGTGTTGTAAATGTGGTGTCTTTCTGCCACTGTGTAGTACCATTCATGCTCCAACCTCTTCTGCTGCTATCTGCCGCTTTTGTTCTATGCTCTGTGGTCATATAGGCTTTGGTGATTTTATCTCAAAATGATAAATATGCAGTGGAAAATGTGGCACAATGCAGAGCTTGTTTGTTTGTACATATATGCTTCTTCTTTTTTTCTTTCTTATTTCATTATTTGCATGCTAAAGAGTTGACAATGCTTATTTAATTTGAATCGACTATAACATACAGCATTTATCTGTATTGATCAATGTCATCTTGGATTCTATGATCTTGGTTTTAGTGAGATTGTGAAATCTAAATAATTAATTGTACATAATAAATAAAGTGAAAGATACAACATATCAAGATCCGAATATAGACAGAGAGAGAGCATGTAAGAGAGAGAGTATGTCTTGAATTTGAAACTTGTGAATTTGGGGTAACTTCAAGCTGTCTGTACTTCTCAAGTCAAGTTAGTTTTGAATCTAGTATGAGAACATGCTCTACATTGTGTGATCCTCTGTTACAATTATAACAGATTTGGGTTTCATCAGCCTCCGCTGAACAGTGTTAACCATCTTCACCTCCATTGTTTGGCTTCGCCTTTCATACCCAGGCAAGTCGTTGTCTTTGTTATTCTCATGTTATTTGTCTTTCAATACCTGATAAATGCAATTGAAGATACAACATAACTAATTAACTTTTAACAAGCTTTAACAGATGGAAACATGTAAAATACTTGTCTCTGGGACCATTAGGTGGGTTCATTGAAGCTGAGAAGTTGCTGGAGAAGATAAAACCTCTCTCATCAACTTCTTCATAGGTGTGGTTTTTTTTTTATTGGCTTAAATTATCTTTGTTTTTAAGTTAAGATATGACTTTTTCTTGTCGTGCTAATTATTGATCTGTCTTTCCCTAATAAGCGTTAGTAAGCTCTGTAATTTGTGCATGTTCATCAGATTCTGCATTGTGCATGAATCATATATGGGTGAATTGACACTTAAGATTCTGTATTCACTATGCCCTGGAAAGAGAGGATTCTCTAGAAGTGCATGTCTACGTGGTGGTGGGGGGCTTAGGATAGATCGCTCAAGTGTTTTCTGAAATTACTGGGAAAATAGAAAAGGGAAACTCCTCTTAATTGTAAACTAAGTTTTCCAGTTTTTCAAAAGCCAATTGCTTGTATTTTTAGAAAAGATTCCACGCATTTTTCCACATCAGCATTTTAATCTCATTTATGGATCTTAAAGTTCTCTATGCAGATGGACGTAACTCACTTAGATACTTATTTAAATTAGATAGTGATTTTGATTTGATTTCCTTCACATTTAATGGTCGTGGGTTTAGCAATCACATTTAAATTACTTGGAAATTTGCTTACTTGTATTCAAAATTGGATTTGGTATCTATAATTGTTCACTGAATGATTGAGTTCAGGAAATTACTAATTCCTGAATCCTGAGCTAAAATTACTTTAATTTGAGACCAAAAGTTATACGATCATCAATACCAAGAAAGACTCCAAGAAAAATAAGATGCATGAGTCCATCTGTTATTATGAATTTCTCTATTCTGAACTGTGAATATTTGTTCAATCTGATTGTTATCTTGCTTTTCCTTTTCAGTTCATGACTAATAACAGTCGAGTATGATCATTATCCTACTTTCCTTTTTAAATTAGGGAAATTATCACTGCACCACCTCTATTTTGTCTTATGTTCATTCAACCACTACAAAATTCTAATATGTTCTCTGCACCACCTTTCTTTTTAAATTTGTATCAACTAGCCACTTTGGCACTAACACCATTAAATATCTAAATGAAATGACAATTTTACCCTTAAATAAATTAAAAGACTATTTTATCTTATAAAAGCTTTAAAAAATAAAAAAATTATAATTATAAAAATACCCCTAATTTTAATAAAAAAATAAATCTCAAAATTAGAATTTTTATTTTTAATAAAAATCTAAATAAAAATTATAATTATAAAAATAATTACAAAATTTTGGGATTTAATAAAAATCCCCCAAATTATTAAAATTTTGGGATTTATTTTTTAATAAATAAATTCAGTTATTTTAATAAAATTTTACAAAATTATAATTTTTTAATAAATAAATTCAGTTATTTTTATTAAAATTTTGCAAAATTATAATTTTTTATTTTGCAAAATTTTAATAAAAATAAGGTAATTATTAAAATTTTGCAAAATCTAAATTTAATAAAAATCAGCTGAGCACCTCTATTTTGGATTTATTTTTTATTAAATTTAGGCGTATTTTTATAATTATAATTTTCTTATTTTTCAAAGTTTTTATAAAATAAAATGGTCTTTTAGTTTATTTAAGGGTAAAATTGTCATTTTGTTTAAATTATTTAACGGTGTTAGTTTAAAAGTGGCTAGTTGATATAAATTTAAAAAGAAAGGTGGTGCAAAGAACATGTTAGAATTTTGTGGTGGTTGGATGAATATAAGACAAAATAGAGGTGGTGCAATGATAATTTCCCTTTAAATTAAACCAACGAGGAATTATTGTAGTTCAAATTTCATAAATTGATAAGTTGTTTTGATGATGATAGGGAAAGAATTTGGACAGATGCTTGCTTAACTACTATTTAGCATCATTAGCCATAAAATAATTCTAAGCTGTAGTTAGGGTAGCAGCATATATTAATTAGTCCCCCGCAGGAAAGAGCCTAAGCTGCTCTCAATTTAACTTGTTGTGTAAATAGGATGGACGCTTGTGTTATTACCTCCTAATAAAATTATCCGCTACGACGGGGAAAAATTGAATGTACCTACATGGCCTATTGGAACAATTACAAACTTTTTCTTGACTTTTCAAAGGAAAATTCTCAGTTCAAGGAGTAGGTTTGTGATCTCAAAATAAATGGTTAGCTGAGATCAGGGTAGATAATAACTTATTGATAAAATTATGATGGAGATTTTAGTATCAGGATCATTGTCCTTTGTGCTTATTGCTGTTAGGCATCATTACTGGTGCACTTATCCTATATATTTTGCAATGTTGAAGTTGGGGAATAATTTACAATTAAGATGAATAAGCTGCTTCAACTTTAATGAAATGGCTATTAATGCTTGTGTTTGAAGTCGGTAGTACTAACATAACAAAATCTGCTCACATGTTTCTAGTGTAATGAGGCCGAGAACAGCTTGCAGAGCCTTTATTGTAACCCTATGCATAGTTTGAATCGTTATTCACTTGTGACCTGTGCTGTTAGCATGAAATTTTAGTTGGCGAAAAGGAAGCATTGTTATCCATCCCGTATTGTAAAAAGCAAGTGATTATGAGACCTGAGCATACTTGTGTTCGTTCAAGCATCTCTTGGTTAGGTCATGTAGGATATTAACTGTGAATTCGTTATGTACACCCAATACCGTGCCATGCTTCCAGCTGTAGAGGAAGACGAAGTCATACAATGCGTGAGCTCTCTATTTATGTCCTAAGATTTGGAAAAGCAATCACACCAAGTGTCAGAAATAACTGCAATATTCAATTAATAAGTGTATAAATGTGTAGGAGAGGAAAACTGTTGCAGCAATTTTCTAAATTCACAATGATTATGGCAGATAGAACTATGGTTTCTAAAATCCCACAGCATTTAGGATATTCAACTTCACCAAACCTGGTCCACAAAGTTGTTATTTCATCGGATCTTCAGATTTTCTGTATATCCTTTGTCTCTTTGTTAGATGTAACAGATGAATTATGAGAAAACACTGCATTTTTAGGTAAGTGTCTCATCCATTAGGTTAGCAATCAACTCACAAAGAACTATAACAACTTCTGGCTGGTAGTTAAGTTTCGTGATTGATATATTGAAAGCTAAAGTTTTGCTGATCAGAAAGTAGTTCATTATAAAAGTTTGTCATAATTTCTGGCCAAATAAAGAGGTATGTGAACTTAATTAGCTCGAACTTTTTTTTTTTTTTAAATTTTGGGGAGGGCGAAGGAAGGCTACAGGATATATGATAGATAAGTTTTGTATTTTTATTTGCAATGTTTGGTGACTCCTTATAGCTGGCTCCTACAATTATATGAAAAGGACTGGAGTAGGACGTATACATCATGGACTTCTCCTTCTTGTAGCTGTAGGCATGGCGTCCATGATTTTCATAAATTTATGGGGCATTGGTTGATCAAAAGGCATCCTCCTTCATTGTTTTATTTGGTTGTGGGTTCACAAAGTACAGCTATATTGGATGTTTGAACAAAACAATAATGCATTGCTTTCATTTTTTGTATTTTGTTTTAAAACATCGATTATATTATTTGTCTGTTTGGGTTGAATATATTGACATGTGGTCCTGCCAATGATGACGGAGAGTTGGCGGAGTCCAAGAAAGTCACATATTCTGTAGCATTTCTTTGATTTTCTGTTCTCCCCTTTACTCGGTACACAATAATTGAAAGAAAATGTTTTTATCTTCAATTATATGTATATTTATATGCATATTTGAAGAACAACGTGGTTTTAGAAATTTATGATACCATGGCATCTGCTTATATATAGTTGTTTATTTTGATAGAATTTATTATTTTTTCGATTAGAAAACTTATTTGGCTAAAAGTGTTTTGTGGTATTTCGTTTTCATAAACTTAAAAACAAATAAAAAAGACCTGCTGTCCGCACGATTGGGTTTGGTAGTTCGGGCCCGTGGTTATTTTAATAGGCGGCGCTTGTGGACTCGGAAGAATCTAACTCAAGTTAAAAGTATGGGGGGATTAATCTTTGATCCATGTGTGCTGTGCTGAGCTGGCGGGTCTCCATTACTCTTTATGGTTATTGGCAATTTTGCGTCGAATGCTCAGTATCTGTCCTGGGAAAAATGTCCCGGGGAAAAATTATCTTTCTGATGGAATTAAATTCTACTTTTTTTAATAAATTATTATATTATAATCATGGGTTTATTAGAGTTTATCCATAAAACAGTAGTATAATCGGAAGGCCAAGTGGGCACCTCTAAAAAATTTGTGCTGGGAGAAAATTGCCACCAAATTTCAATTGTAGGGGGATTAAACCCAAGTGGAAGAACAGAGAGCTCACTTTGATGTGAGTCGAAATAAATTTGCCAAAAGTTGTGCCTTACTGTCGTTTGGCCATTTAGTGCCATTTTTACTTCTTCTTTTTTTCCCCATTTTCGGACAAAAGCATAGGCTGGCTTCATTAGTGGCGTCTACCTAATGGACCAGTAAAAGTTGGAGCAGCTTCATATTTCTGCTACTGAGAGCTAGGTGAGAGAATATGCAAGAAGTTTTTGATATTTTGACTGCTGTCTGTAGGCTTTTTCATACAATATTTTTCATATATATATATATATATAGAATGCATTAAACAGAAAGCAAATCGAGAAGAATATTTTCTTTTTATTAATTTTCTATATATTTCTGAGTCAAATATGATTGTGTTTATGACTTCAACGCGTTGTGTCTTCTTACTTTCTATTTCCTAGTAGTTGAACCACAGCTTGCATTATATCTATTGATATCCTATGGTATGGATACAATTTTGGTCGGCTCGCAATGATTGACCGTTACAAAAGCAACTTTTCGACATCTATAGAAATTTCCAATGTACATAAAATTAAAGGACAATATTAGATGGATGGATTCAATGGATTCCTCGAGAGAAACAAGGTACACGCATTTATGTTGCTTAAGAGTGTTGCAATTGGACAACTGTTTCATAGATTAAGGGGTAGAGTTAGGATAAGCAAGAAACCTCTAATATTTCTTGTCGGCATGAATAAATTTATTTACTATTTTTTTATTAACTCACGCATTTATTAAAGTTCTAACTTAATACTAAACCGTAGCAAGGCCACTCCTTATCATTAAAACTAGACCTTATCTTCAGAATTATCTACTAAAGATAACATCTTGTCAACTAATCATGTCTAATGAGTTAAGTTATTAGGCTTTCATTGGTGAACTCTTGGATTGAGTGAGTTAGATGGATATATTTTGAGCTCTGTTTCTTGTACTTGTTTCAAGGGCAATTGGATTTCAGAAAATGCTTGAAACTTGTTTCAAGAAAAAATGAATTGATTTACCGCTAGCTGCATGAATGGTAGTTCTGAGCTGACTAGCATTAATACTCTGTTTGGCTTGCTTCTGCTTTCTCTCACTGAAATTGGGTTCAAGCTTATCCTGTGCTTTTTACTACTTGCGTATATTGAGTTGCTTGAAGTTTAATGACTCATTCCAGTTAGTATTGTACACTCCTGATCCTTTTCCTCGATTAGAATAATCTGCCAATGCAGTAAGGGCTCTCCATTTGCTTATTTATCATAGGCGTCAATGAATGACAAACTTGCTTTCCCTATAAGCAAATGAGCAGCTTTTCATTAATTTCGTCACTTATTACGGCAGAGTATTTAATCTCCAATTAAAACAAAAGACCCTAGAATCTTTTCGCCTGAATTATATGCAAATATCTTCACTCCCGGTCTAAGAATTGTTTAGGAGATATAACGTCAAATTTAAGAAATTTGCATAAATAACATTTCTCCCGCTGACTTGCGCTAGGCAGACCCTTATTTTATCCTAGTTCTTTTGCTTAGCCACCTAGCAGTCCAGCACAGCTTAAGGCTTTAAATGGTTGTGGGTTCTTGGCTGGCCCAAACAGCGATAGAAGAAGTCATCTTGTGGCATTAACGTTGGCGCTCTAAGAATTAACAGATAGCCACTTTCTAAAGTATTTAATCATCATTCATCACCTACTTAAAATCTATATTTTTTATCTATTAATAATATTCTTACTTTATTAAAATTAAAATGTTCTACTAAAGAATTAATTAGTGTTCATAGGAACGCAGTAACAGTCCCAGTATTAAGCCACCAGAACCTTTTCTCTCTCTCACACTTATATAACCAAAACAAGTCTGCCTGTTTCCCTCTGCATAACTTCAAACTCTTCCTCTTCCTTTGCTCTTCTCCTTCACTTCATGGCTCCTTCTCTGTCCATATATCATTTAGTAATTTTGTTATCTGCATTAGCCTCTGTTTCTTTATCAGAATTTGTACTCCCGCTAACACACTCCTTATCAAAAACCCAACTCACCTCCACTCACCACCTCCTCAAATCCACTACAACCCGCTCCGCTGCCCGTTTCCGCCACCGTCACCGCCAGCAACAAGTCTCCCTTCCTCTTTCCCCCGGAAGCGACTACACACTCTCTTTTTCTCTCGGCGGCTCCGCCTCCTCCTCTGTTTCCCTCTACCTCGACACCGGCTCCGACCTCGTATGGCTCCCTTGCCACCCCTTCGAATGCATTCTCTGCGAAAACAAGCAAGAAAAACCAGCCCCACTTCTCAATATTTCTCCAACTGCCACAAAAGTTTCATGCAAATCCCCTGCATGCTCCGCAGCTCACTCTTCTCTCCCAACCTCCGACTTGTGCGCCATAGCCAAATGCCCTCTCGACTCCATCGAGACTTCTGATTGCAAGTCTTTCTCTTGCCCGCCTTTCTACTACGCTTATGGCGATGGCAGCTTGGTTGCTCGGCTTTATAAAGATTCTTTATCTATGCCCGTTTCTTCACAAAAATCTTTAGTTCTTCACAACTTTACTTTCGGCTGCGCCCACACCACTCTCGGTGAGCCCATTGGTGTTGCTGGGTTCGGTCGTGGCCTGCTCTCGTTTCCCGCTCAGCTCACTTCTTTGTCTCCTCATCTCGGTAACAGATTCTCTTACTGTCTGGTCTCTCATTCTTTTGACTCGAACCGAACTCGTCTCCCGAGTCCGCTCATCCTTGGACGTTATGAAGATAAAGAGAAGCGTGTTAACAGTGAAGAAGCTGAGTTTGTTTACACAGACATGCTGGATAATCCTAAGCATCCTTATTTTTATTCCGTTGGGCTTGAGGGAATCTCTGTTGGAAAAAGGAATATTCCGGCGCCTGGGTTTTTGAGGAGGGTTGATGGGCAAGGGTATGGAGGGATGGTGGTGGATTCTGGGACCACTTTTACGATGTTGCCGGCGAGTCTGTATGAGAAAGTTGTGGCCGAGTTTGACCGCCGACTCGGGCGAGTCCACGAGCGGGCGAGTCAGATTGAGGAGAAAACGGGACTGAGCCCTTGTTATTACTTTGATCAGGTGGTGAAAGGGAATGTGCCAACAGTGGAGTTGCATTTCGTGGGAAGTAATTCTAGTGTGGCGTTGCCTAGGAAGAATTATTTCTACGATTTCCTGGACGCTGGAGATGGGAAGGCGAAGAAGAGGAATGTGGGGTGTTTGATGCTGATGAACGGTGGTGATGAAGAAGAATTGAGTGGTGGGCCCGGTGCTACTCTGGGGAATTACCAGCAGCAGGGGTTTGAGGTGGTTTATGATTTGGAAAAGGGGAAGGTCGGATTTGCTAGGAGGCAGTGCGCATCTTTGTGGGAAAGCTTGAACAAAAACTAACGTGCACCGAGTTGACCTTTTGTCTGCGGGGTTTTGACCCCGGTGAACAAGGTGGATTTCAGGCCTTGGGTTGGTCGTATCTTGTGAATGGATAAGTTTTAGTTTAAGATTAAGGATAAAGTTAAGGTTAAGGACTTAAGGTTAGGTGGCACTTCATTTTTAGCTTTGTGGACTCCACAAAAATAATGTAAATCAAGCTGTTTATACTTTCAACTTGTCTATAAGGTGGATGTGTAAAGCAAAATATGAAGTGCAGTCCAATCCCCAAGAACTAGTATAAATTGAAGATTGAACATAAATATGCTTCAATGTTATATTATGTGTATTGGTTAATTTTAGTTTTGTTTTGAACTATCATATTTTCATATCTTTGCATGAAGCTTTGAATTCATCATGAATTTATAAGCGAAAGCAAGAGCAGTCATAGCAGACTTTGCTGCAGATGAGCGCTCTATGCATAAGTGCTTCTTAATGATGACGACGCTATTATTTTCAAATTATCAGCTGGCTGGCAGTGGGCCTGTCAATCCGAAAAAGATGTACTTTTATGCCAAGTTTTTCCCCATTGTTAGTGTGGATGGTACATTAAATTTTAAAAAATGGGTTGGGGAGGGACGCCATGAGTTTTGTCAGATATTTTGCTTCTGATCGGAGACTCTTTTAATTTTTCCTATTTTCTTTTGTTTCAATTCTCTCAAGTGTCCATGATATTTCCCGTAGCTCATTAAGTTTGCCATTAATTTGATGCTGCAGATTGGGGCCTTCGTATGTCGTGGGACTAGGATTGATCTTTATGGATGGACCTCATGCTTCTTATATATTTTAATCATTAGAGATTATATCATTAAGTTAACCCAATAACCCAATCTCATATGTAAAGTTCTCTTCATAATCCTCGTTATTAGCTGGAGATGTGATTCATTGAACCAACATTTAAAATTCATTTAACAAGGATGCGTTGATATTGATGTGCATGGACCCTTCATTCCTGTTGTAGGTTTGAAAGCGTAGCGTAAACCCTCAGCCAAGAAATGAATATAAAGAGTGACGTTCCCACGAAAAGATACGGATCCTTTTCTGACTGACTAAGTAACTCCACTTCTCTATAGTTTTGGATTGTGATTCAAGCCAAGCGTCGCCAAAACCTTGAATCTCGATAGCTTTGATAGGCGTATGCTTCGACGCAGTCTCGACATGGTCGTCCAAAATAATCACGCACAACTCCAGCCTCTGTCGCTCAATAGTTGTGCATTCATGTGAATTGTGAAGTTTTGCTCAACCGCCAGATATTAGAGAAAAGTAAAAGGGTTTTATTCACTATCAAGCCTCCGATTAAAGAACAATCTTATTACACCTTTTGTCACAATTGGTTAATTTTTTACTAATAATAAAAGGACGATTTAATAGTTACTAAGAAAATGATTTTACTAGACAATGTTGTTCACATTGTCGAGTTAATTCAAAATTTTAACATTATTTATAAAGGATAAAGTGTCACATACGTGTGGCACGTGTGCACTTGCTCATTATATACATTGCTGCCTCTTATCATTTTAATCATGCAAGTATATTATTATTACAATGAGCGATATTACACTAAGAGTTCTCGTGCTTTATTCAATTAAGGACCATGGGCAAAGCTATAAATTTTTTCTAGGATTGGGTAGACTATCTTTTTTTTTTTTTTGTCGAGCAAAAAAAAAAAAATTAAAGCAAAGTTGTTAAATCAAACCATAATATTAAATTAACATTTTTTTGAGTTTTAAAAATACATTATGAATTAAGTTCATTTAAAATAAAAAACTATTAGGGCTCATTGGTCAATTGTGAGGGCAGCAGTTTGAACCCCCCCACAAAAACATTATGAGGATTAATTTCTTCTTTAATTATATTTGTATAATTGAGTGAAAGCAGTCTTCTCACTTACAAAATATGAGTAGAGTAGGCGTCTCTCGAATATTAGTTAGGGTAAAAAAATTGGACAATGTTTCATAATATTTAATATAAACTGGTCTCACTAGTAGTTTGACTGTAAATATCAGTAATAATCTCATGTAATATGAGTTATAATATAATTGTAATATCAGTGTAAAAAAAAAAATCAGCTTTAGAGCTGACTACAATACCCTACAAGTACCATATCCACAATCTGGCAGAGTAAGATGGTTATAGTTTATTAATTTTTAATAACTTTTTAATTATCTAAGGGGTTTGGCATCCTTGTGAATAATAAACAATAACATGATTCAAAATTGGTTGATTACTTTTAAGTATAAAAGTGCATATTTATAATATAATTCAGTAAGTCTAGGATTAAACAATAGGAACTTAAAAATCTAGTAATCAATTTTAAATAAAAAAATTACAGAAAAAGAAATTAATAAGGAATAATCTAAATTAAAAAAAAGTGCCAATGTTATGAGATTTACTTTTGGTATTCAAATTATGGTCATAATATCTCTCATATTTACATTTTATATTTTTTACTAGTTTGAATATTTTGCGACTTAGTTCTTAACTAATTATTCTATTAATAAATATAAGGATTGAGTACGTGATATGTTATAGCCATGTTGGAGTGTTATTACTATCGTATTAGTGTGTCAACACTATGTCTAAAAATCCATATAGATCCAAAGGGAATCTAAATCTATATATTAACATGGAATGAAAATGACTAGTAGAAAATACAAATTATAAACATACAATTAAAAATAATAAATTTAAAATCCACTTGAGAGAGTAACTAATTCCACAATTTGAATTCTTGAGATTCATTCTTCACCTTAATTTAGAAATTTAGTCACCCATATTAGCTAGCAAAACACTCATTTTATTTAACAAATTTATGAAATACTAATACAAGAAAATTGAAAACAAAGGAGAAAAGAAGAGTTTTTTTTTCCATAAAATTCACTTTAGATTTACATCAATTTTCTCTACAAAACTCACCTCTAAAATCCATCACAAATCTCTCTAATTCTTGCCTTCATCTATGCAAATTTAGAGTTGATCAAGTGTGGGCATTTACATAATATTTTCCTTGAGCTTGCAACCACAACCTTTAGATAAACTTTACTAATACAATCCAACAGTCTAAAATTGCAGCTATTATAGATCGTTGGACTCAATAAATCAATTACTCTAGGTGAAGTCAAAATGGGACTCTCCATTGGCTCATTTATCAAGGTGGTTGAACTAGTAGATTGATCGGTGTTAAATTTAGAGCAACAAGGTGCACTTGAGCTTAGATGCGTGGCATAATCTAAATCATTTAGAATTGGTGTCAGATTGAAAAGCTAAAAAATTTTCCAAAGGCTTTTGAATCTCTGGAATTCAAAATTTAATGTTCTTTTTTTTTTTTCGATCCAAGCATCATGAATCTAAGGATTTGCTTGCAAAATACAAAAAATCATACTTAAAGACAAATAAAAATAAACAATTCATAAAATGAGTTAGGAATTTGTAAATGTGGTGAAATTATTAGTGTTATTAACAATGTACATGAAAATTAATAATTTTAGCTCTTATTAGATGCACACTTTCTAGCATTAATCAAACAGCCCTAACTTTAAAAATTAAATATCAAATGTGTGATAAATATCTTGTCATCACTAGTTTATTTGAGAAAAAAAATTCTATAACAAGATGAAAGTGAGGGAGAAGATGTATGGAAAAATGATAGTGGTTAGTTTTTAAAACTTATAAATAATGTTGCGGCAATTTTCTAAATATAATAGTGATAGTGTTGCAAATACTGTATGGTAATTTGTGAAATTACAACATTAGAATTATGGTAAAAAAAAAAGTCAGATTTTGGCTAGGTTATAGCCTGTCTTTGCACATAAATAATTTCGCTCTTAGGGATCAAATCAAAAGATAAAAATATATATATTATAATACAATATATTTTATTTTATAAAATATTAAAATTTATATTTTTATATGTTATTTTAATCTTTATTACGTAAAATATAGTAAGTCGTGTGTTATTAGAAGACAAGTAATGTAACTATACTTGTTTGATAACGATTCATTAAAAATGATCGACTCTATGAACAATTTTTTTTTTCTGTTATACGTGTCCAATTTTTAGATCGAAATTGATGAAATGAAAACCGATTATCTAAGTACTAAAAGGATACAACAAGAAGAACTTCTTTTTTTTTTTTTTAAGTATGCAAAGGACACAAGATTTTTTTATTTTTTGAATTATAAATTATTAGGACAAATTTATTATCCTGATTTTATCTTTTTTAATATTCGAAAAATATCTACTTCACTCATCTTTTTTTAATATTCAAGGAACGTTACTCATATTTTGAAAAGAAAAAAAATACTTTCACTCAATTATTTTTTTATAATTAGAAAAGAAATTAAACCCATACAATATTTTGTGTTAGCTAAATCATAAATCTTCATAATTGTGAGGGCAGGACTCTAACGAGCCCCGAGTGACACACAAGATTAGTATTTTTAACATAAATTGTAAGAGTTATATAATAAGGCTTTTGCTACCTTACATGCACGTAAAGTACAATCTTTCACAAGGCTTGTGGATTCAAGTGGGATCCACATCTAAATTTGTGAGAGACTGTACCTTACATTGCATGTAAGGTAGCAGCTCCCATATAATAATTAGTTTCATTAAAATTTTTGACGTCGTCAATCCAGTGGGAAGCCTTGACAAGCGGAGATTTGTGCACAATCCGACGGCAGGGCCTCAGTTCAGAGTTCGGACCCGAGGTTCTGCTCTGAGTCAACTCAGTCATGCAAACCAGCTGTTTTCCACTACTCTCGCGCTTTGGCATCTATTGAAGCAGAACCCACCTTTTCTTTCTGATGGTGGCTGGTGGTCAATCATTCCGTGACCCCACTATTCATCTACCCTAATCATAAGTGTCACAGGTCAGAGTTGTATTTTTTTTTTTTTAATACAAATGAGAGTTGTATTTTTATTACAATAAGCCTGTCCTTATTCCGACACTTTGCTTTTCACAAGCTCGTTATTTTCTACTAATTTTATGACAATGAGTCAATTAGCCAATTATTGTAATGGTTGGTGGGAGATTTTTAAATTTTTAATAAATCGTGTGATTAAATACTTTAAAGAGAAGCAGATAGCAATGAACTACTCCTCTTCGTTTTCTTTCGACTATGCCACGTCATCGACGAAGTGGTCCGCTGTATGCCACGTGGCGAAAAGGACGAACAGGCCGCCGCGAAGCCTTCTCTTTTATTTGGACATGACGTCAGGCTTTCTCCAATTTCCGAAAAGCTGAGATGTTTTTGTCCGGGTGTCTGCACACAGCTAGCTGTCGCCATACGTGCGCTTCTTGGTTATTCTCCACGTTTTCCTCTTGCTAAGCGAGCAAAAGCCCGTCTGGGCTCCACTTCGTTGGCGCCTTTTTTTTTTCCGACAGAATAAAATAAACAATTTTCATCCACCTAATAATACAAACAACTTTTCCGACGCATTATTAAGATAATCAATAATGCTTTTATTTACATCCGTTAATAGCAATTAAAAATAGTAATACGAGTTAATGCTCGTATAATGATGTATGGGGCGTTCCCCTTTGTTAAAGAGTATTAATTGAAGAAATAGGTGTTATTCCTATAATTTTTAGTTTTGACATAAATGAGAAAAGCCACCCATCACTTAAATCAGCATTTAGAAATTGGTACGCTCTCAAGTCTCAACTGCTGCATGCCCTGTGCCAGGAGCCTAGCTTGGACCATATATATATGTGTGTGTGTGTTTTGGAAATTGTCGCGCTCAAGTCCTTAACCGCCAAATTTGCTCGCATCTTTCTCCATAAAATGGCCCCTAAATTGCCAGTCTCCTGCGCATAAAACGCCAAAAATACAAATATTTCATATTCATTGACTGTAGTGTAGGGCAATGACTTCGTTTGTATTTTGTGTGCCAATTGACATACACATACGCATGCTGCTTAGATTTGATGTCAGGACTGCGTGGCCATGTCAGAGATCGGCACATTTTTACAAACAAACAACTATTTTTTTCTTAAAAAAAAAATTGGGAGGAAAGAAACTTGGGCTGTAGCATAGTGGCACGCATTTAATATAGCTAGCGGTATGGGTTGTAGCGTATGATCCAAAACTTTAATATATATACTAAATCAATTGTACATCCGATGTACATTCATCGTACCTTAGGCACATATAAAAATTTTGATTTGTTTGAACTCTTCCAAGCCCCATGATGATGTTTCAAGTTGCCTGAAAAAACTCTAAGCATTGGCGATGGGAATGAGAAAATTACAAACAATTCTTGGATTTGGGAAAGATTTGCATGGATTTTCTTGTCTCGTAATCTTTCACCGTTTCATTCAAAATGGAAAGCATATCCTGAGATCTTACAAGAGTGTAATTTCCACTCAATTAGTAGGACACGCTGTTGAAGAATGAAACAAATACACAATTGCGTCTCTCTTGAATCCAGAATAACTACTAAAGTTTTATCAAGTTTCTAATGGTCCTTTCCCAATTGTAGGGTCTATTTATTATTGAGGTGATATAATTTTTAAATTATTATTTCTGTGAAAAAATTGTAGGGATTATAGTATTTAGTAAATCATTGGTTGAAGGATAAAAATTGTATGATATTTGTAGACATAGCTATCTAAATTTATCAATTAATTTAATATTTCTAATAATTTTGTCAAATAATATTACATTAAATAAAAAATTAAAAAACAGTTGGGCCAGCTTTAAACAGCCCAGCTGACCCGTTTGGTTTAGCTGATTAGAAGCTAGGAGCCCACATTGTTTGGCAGCTAAGCCGAAAGGGGCTTTGCCAGGCCCAACCAAAATCGCGCTTGTCCCAAAATTGTTTGAAACTCTGAAAATATATTTATTTATTATTACTGTTATTTTTACACAGCGACTTAAATATTTGTAATTTCTTTTTCTATTTTAACATTATTTGTTGTCAATTCATAGAAAAATATATACATAATTTTTATTCTTGGGCTAAATCGCATTGAAGTCCCAATATAAGAATTAAAAAAGGCAGGGTGCTGTTGATGCACTTCACGAAAATTAGTTTGGCACTTGGCAGTTACGGCCTGATGCCTTTTCCCGCCTTAGCAGCAAAATCAGAGATTCCTAAAGTGCGCTTCCAAAATTTACCAGCTTCGTTTTGAAATTTGAATCCACTTTTGTTGTTACAGAAAATAGAATTTTGTTGCTTGCTTTCTCACAGTTCCTTGGTACTCAATTATTCGACAAATGCAAGAATATAATCGATAAAATTCGATCCTTCACTGTTGCTTCAAATTTTTTTTTTCTTCTTTTTTCACTTGCAAATTCGTTTCATCCTTGTCATGTCTCTTTCATTTATTTGCAAACTTTTGATTCTCTACTCTTATAAGCCTTTTGTATGATTTCAAGCGTGCACAAAGCTGACGTTTTCCTTTTTAATCCTCTCAAATAAGGTTTCTGCTGTAGTAATGAAGTTTTAATTCATTTTTTTAACACAGTTCTGTTCACATGTTTTTCATATAATGTACTTTTCTTTTGCCTTGTAATCAACTTGTAACGAAACTTCTTTGTGAATTATTCCTTAAACTTTTTATGGGACAACTTAGACGATGCTACACATATGTGGCAGTTGTAAGTCTTGTGCCTTAATCTCCACTGCAGGAAAGAAACAATTGGAACTCGATTCTCCAAACACATAAAAGTTTCTTTATTGATCAGGTCTCTTTTGATGCTTCTGTTGCTTGTACGCATATTGCATTTTTGAATCTCATGTTTGATTGAGCCTGAGCAATACACATGAATAAGTTAAAGGAAACTTACAGAGACATAGTTATATCTAGAGGTAGTGAAGAAGGGGAGGAATCCACGGCGAAGAGATCAGGAGAATGGACTAAAGTGAAACATCCACCCATTGAGACCTACTGGCTTTTCCCTCCTGAGAAAGAAGATAAGGCTCCTTCATCATCAAAAGGGGGCATTAAGTCATTGCTAAATTACCCAATCAAGATTCGCGATTCGTTGAAAGGAATTGGAAGGAGCAAGAGCATGCAAGTAGTGCTTCAAGGAGCTAGTGATCCGAAAGATGAACAACTTGTTCAGTCCTTCAGGGAAATGCTCCTTCTTGAGGGTCAGTTACCGCCAAAGCACAATGACTATCACACCCTTTTACGGTAAGTGTAATGGTAACATTTTCTCTTAGAGGATTAGAAATGTCAGCGGTTCGTAACATAATAAGGTATAGATACGTGTATATTTTTAGTGGTAGTTGTTGTATCACAAGATGACACACCTTCTTTTTTTCTTTTTTCAATTTGGATTCAGGTTTCTACGGATGAGGGATTTTGATATTTCAAAATCAAAGGAGATGTTTCTGAATTATCTTAAGTGGTGTGCGGATTACGGAGTTGATACAATTTTGAAGGTAAATTCCGGATGAACTCTTACCCTTTCCAATGAACATATCATATCTTTGGTTTTACGACGTTGAATTTGACTGAAATATGAAGCTGTATTTGGAGTCGATTTATACGTTAGGTATAGCTGCTTAATGGACTCTGAAAGAAGTTTAGAATACAGCGATAACAATGCTTGTTATAAGCAAGTCCTCTTTAAAACTGCAGGAAACTGGCTTCCTTTGTAGATGGCTGAGATGCTTGGAGCTGTTTATCATTGTATTATGCTCTTCTTCGTACTTACATTGAACATTGTGTAGGAATTTAAGTTTGAGGAGTTTGCGGAGGTCAAAAAATTCTATCCTCATGGATATCATGGGGTCGATAAATTTGGTAGACCGGTATACATTGAAAGGATTGGGATGGTAGATCTAAATGCCTTATTGCAAGTAACTACAGTTGAAAGATTTATCCGGCATCATGTATCTGAACAAGAAAAAACCTTAAGTTTCAGATATCCCTCTTGTTCGATTGCAGCGAAAAGACATATAGCATCAACCACAAGTATCTTAGATGTGACAGGCGTGGTAAGTACCCCCATACATCTTCTGAAAAGTTTTTCTTAGAGAACAGTTAGTTTTATTTTCATGTCAAAGTGGTATGTAAACCTAGCTTGTTAACATTAATTTCTAAGCGTATGTTGGCTCAAAGAGTAGATTGCCAAGCTTTTTAGTAATTTACATAGATTGGTTAGTATTAAGTTCTAAAACTTTCATATGCGATCTTTACTTAGGGAATGTCTAATTTCTCGAAGCCTGCAAGATATCTCTTTATGGAAATTCTTAAGATAGATAGCAACTACTACCCAGAGGTAAGTGGATCCCAAATTGATCTGATTGTTTTCCAATTTTTGATTTTCAAGCAAAAATGCGGCCGTTGATTAGCCAATAGCCATTGACACAAAGCAAGATTGATGCTTCCCATGCCTAATAGTGAGGCATTGATTATTATGAACACTAATGTATCACGTGATTATTTTTCGGCCATTGATCTTGCAGACTTTACACCGACTCTTCATTATCAACGCTGGATCTGCTTTCAGGATGCTGTGGAAAGTAGTCAAGGCCTTTCTAGATGCACGTACATTAGCTAAAATTCAAGTATGAGTTCTCGTTAATAATGTTGAATATCAAGTATGGTGAGATTGAAGAAGTTTCTTCTCAAACGGTGGGTTCATTATACTTTCAGGTACTGGGATCCAACTACCTCAGCAACCTGCACGAACTTATTGATCCGAGGTTACATATCTAGTACATATCAATATGGTTATATGAATTAGTTGAGTACACAGTTTTGCTCTTGCCTTTATATGTTTCCACTGACCTTTGAATGTAGTGGGCCTACTAAAGATAGTTTTTGCATTCTGCAGTAATTTGCCGAGTTTTCTGGGAGGAAACTGCACATGTTCTGACTATGGCGGTTGCCTGTTCAGTGACAAAGGGCCCTGGAATAATCCAGAAATTAAGGAAGTTCTTCAGGTGAACTTCCGAGTTCACTTAAGGAAAATCAACTCGTTATCACCAATGTGGGATCCATAAATGAACTAATCTTTTCAATTTTGGTATCGACTTAGTTGAGATGATATTTTCACTTCTCTCTTGCAGGCAGTTTCTGCCACAGAAGAGGTGGATACTTTGGGAGGAAATGGGGGTGACCCTTCAGAAATGGTGAGAACTGAGGAACCTCATTTGCTATGCAAAGATGTTTATCTTTACTCCTTATCAACTGACTCCCAAAATCTTTCTGGCTTAATGTTATAAATATCTAATGCTCTGATATCTTTTACATTTTTGAGGCTGCTTCGTTCGTGAAAACTGTAATCTTAAAGATGCCATGGGTACTTAATTAAACCCCTGGACATCTTTTGAACATTTCCTTAATGTAATGTTCATTTTCGACAAGAGGTACGGTCCTCAAAAGAACTCAAGTTTCTGTGCTAGGAATCATCAGGCAGAAATGACTTTTCTATGCTGCCTGTCATACGTCTAGATATTTTCTATTTCAGGATTCAGATGATGCTCTGTCACCTGATATGCTATATATTGTGCACCATTTCTCTTCTGCTTGGAGGAAAAAATTAAAGATTCTACGATTTTGTGTATGAATGGCTACGTTTTGCATAGTTGCTTAGCATAGCTATAGACTAGCTAGCATCAGATGTTCATGTTCAATAATCAAATGCAGAATCTAAGCTGTATCATAATCATGGACTTGGGGGATGATTCACTACAGAATGCTTTGTATCAAAAGGAGGAATAATAATCATGATGCTCTTTAACTTAAACGAGTTTCCTTTTCCGCCTCTTTTCTTACAAGACAAAGGGTGACAGTAGTGAATGCTGAGTTTAATGCAATACAATGCAGGGCATTGTCCAAGATCAAGACGATTCAAAATATGAAGAAAATCTTATCAGAAATAAGCTTGCATCGGAAAAGATCGTGGCATTTGAAGCTGCACTTGATGAAACCAAGATGGTTAGTTGCACTAATCATTTTGATCCTCTGTTTCTAGCAATCTAAAACCTAATGCAAAATTATGTTAATGAATTTTGCGTCACAGAAAATCGAGGCATTGGCAGCTGCACTTGAGGACACAAAGATGGTGAGTCTCAAGTTCTGCTCACATTCTATATCCGACGATTAATTTCAATCTTTTCTTTCTAAATGTTTGCCCCACGCAGGCCTTGAAAGGACTTGCTCAGCATATTGAAGATCTGAAAAATTGAGCCAATCATCTTCAAGTAAAAGCATGATCCAAAACCAGAAGATCTATTTATAGCTACATTTATTTTTTGGCTGAAGGTTCCGGTGAATGTTCACAAATAGATTGTGTCTCGGAATGGTTGCTTGGACAAGAGAGCAAACGATAGAAGTTACAACAGTCTTTGCTTGAATAGCAGGCCATGTACAGAATTTGAGAATACAAGTTATAAATAGACAATTCCTCTCAAGATTTTGGCTCATTAGCCACATTCAATACATTATGGCCATGTTTGGATGTTAGGATTAAGTATGGGATTGGACTAATTTTGAAATTAAATTTTTATCCCACGTTTGGCAAGCTTAGTTGGATTGGATTAAGGGGGACTAAATTTGAATTTAATCCTAGAATCATGGGATCAATAATCATAATTTACACATGAGTTTAGTTGGGATAAGATTAAAGAAAAAAATTGTCAATTTATGAGATTTTTATTTGTATCATTTTTTTCATTTACACCTAATATTGATCGATTGATTGATTGATTAATTAATTAATTTTTTTTATTATGATTTACTTAAATTTTATTTTTATTTATTATCTATGATCTAATTAAATTGATACTTTTACTTCGGCCAACTCTTGAGATTAAAATTTCATTACTTGTATATATAATTATTAATCGATAAAATTAAATGTTTAATTATTTATTGCATTAGTTGATTGTCTTAAATTTAATAATCACTAATATAATATTAAAAATAATCATGAAAAATAATAATGCCACTAATTAATTGATTTTATATAATATTTTTAAATATTTGATAAAAATTAATTAAGTATTTAATTTTTTTAATTTATTTTTATTTGTTTATTATATTATGACTACAAATAACTTATTTACAATATATTTAATTTTCCTAGTAAGTGCTTTTTAAATTTATTTTAATTATGATTATAAAATTTCATGGATAATTGATATTTAAATTAAAATACCAACTTAAATGCTAGCTAATATTATTTAAATATAATTTAACATAATCTAATCCGGTATTGTACCAAACATAAGACTATATATTATAATCCAACTTAATCCAATTCAATCATGCGTGCCAAACGTAACCATAATCTTCACAGTAATGGGTACTTGAGACCAATTTACATATGGATAAAAATTATCTATTGATATGAGCTTTTATGAGCTTTTAATGATCTTGTGTCATGTATATTTAAGTAATAGTATATGAGTAAGATTTATTTTTTTTATTTTTTAATTACTAATTACTCATATATATTTTTACTTAGGAGGAGAGAATCATACTTCTTTACATATATAGGCCAAAGTACTTCAAAACGATCCACTTGTACCATATGACTTTGACTGAACCACGCAAATTTGTTGTCTTCATAAAGGGTAAGTAAAATTATAAAGCCAAATATATCGAAATTGTAACATGGGAAACAAAAATAATCATTTAATCACGATTATTAATCCATAAATCTGTTGTGCTTTAACGAAAACAAAAGAAAAAAAATTAATTTCGATCCATTTTCATTCACGTGGCCATATAATTCTTTAATTTTTCTTCTAAAACTTCCAGCTATATTTTACTTCAAAGGAGGTTTTTTTTTTTTCCAAAGACTTTGAAAGTTTTAAATTAATTAATTGGTTTTAAATAAAAAAAAGATTAAAAAGCACCAAAACCAAACAAAGCACCCAAAAGAGTAGGGTGCGCGATGCATTTATTTCCGCAAGTGGATTTTCCTCTGAACGTTCTCTAATTATTTAATTATTCGCTCGCTCTCTCCATTAAATCCGTCGAAAGCAAAATAAAAAAGAAAATGTTTTCAACAAAACTAAAAAAGCAAGCGACTACGCATTAATCAACCACCATCACAATTAATTTCTTCTGCGAGTACACCATACCTCAAATTCTCGATCTGTCCGCCCCAGTCCTTTTCTTTTTATTCACACTTTTTTATTTTTCAAAAACAATAAAAACAGATTCGATCTTCTCTCTCAACATTGTTTTTGGAAAATGAGCACGGGAGAGCTTCTAAGCATCGAGCCTCTAGAGCTCAAATTTCCCTGTGAGTTTCTCTTTTTTTTGTTGGATCTGTTTTTGTTTTCTAGGTTTTTATTTTTTTTCCGTTTTTAATTTGTGTCTCTTCTTCTTCCTTTTTTTCTCTTTTTTTTTTCCGGTTTGTGATGATTAGTTGAACTGAAGAAGCAGATCTCTTGTTCTCTTCAATTGTCGAATAAAACCGACAATTATGTAGCCTTTAAGGTATCGTTCTCTGATTTATACGTTAAGTTGTCATTTTTTTTAATTGTATCTTATATTGAACTACAACGTTTAATATCATTGTTGTATGATGCAATTTGGAATCTTGTTTTGTTGCTGGAAAGGTGTCGAAATTTTCTAACTATAAATTATTAATAACTCTCACATGGAACAATTTCGTGAATTATATACATTTGATAGGGTTTTATTTATTTTTATTTTTTAAATATAGGATTATATGATTGGAAATAAAATTTAAATGTAGATTTGGTTTCTCTAAGTTTGTTATTGATTATGTTTAGGTGAAAACAACAAACCCAAAGAAGTACTGTGTGCGTCCAAACACTGGGATTGTTTTGCCTCGATCTACATGTGATATTATAGGTACATTGCTAATTTTTCTTTTTTCTAGTGTTTTTAATTTTTTGATTTTGGTATTAGTTGATAATTTGCGAATGCCTGCTCTTGATTTAGTTACCATGCAAGCGCAAAAAGAGGCACCTCCTGACATGCAATGTAAGGATAAGTTTCTTCTTCAGAGTGTAAAAACGAATGATGGAACAACCGCCAAGGATATTAATGCTGAAATGGTATTCTTTTTAAGTGATATTGTTGATTATATGAGTTTTTATGATCTGTAATTTGAAGTTTTTAATTTGTGGAAGCGCTTTTGTGTAGTTTAATAAGGAGGCAGGGCATGTGGTTGAGGAGTGCAAATTGAGAGTGATTTATGTTTCTCCACCGCAACCTCCATCTCCTGTTCCTGAAGGATCGGAAGAAGGGTCTTCACCCAGGGGTTCTGTGTCAGACAATGGGCATGTGAATAGTGCTGAGTTTGCTGCTGTCAGTGCTTGACCCATACTTTGTTTTACATTTTGTTTGTTATCAAAGAAGCAAATTGATTGCATGCTTTTTCTCTGTGAAAACAGGCTGCCAGAGCGTTTACTGAGCGGATTGAACATCAAGACAAAAGCACAGAGGTAAAGTTTAAAATTCATTTGTGTCCTTGCGTAGCTTAGTTTATTTTTGCTTATTTTCAATAATAGATATCTACCTTCATTTGTTTTACATTGAATGCAAAAGCCATATACTGTATTGTTAGAGGGATTTATAACTAGTTAAAGGGCTTTAACTGTTAGACTAAGAAGCAGACACCTGCAATAAGAGATGAGATCATCTAGTTCATAAGTGTGTGTTTTGGATACGTCTGAAATAAGTCTTCATTCATTGAATCTATGGTTCTGCTTCTGTTGTCAGATGTGTTGAAAAATTCTACCACCTCATTTCATAATCCCTGTAGCCCGTAGCCCAGGATTGATGTATCATAGTTAACTGCAATTTCCTTAGGTGTCCATTAGGGCATTTTGACAGAAACACAATGCTAGTTGCTTTTCCTGCTGCTAGACTAATTTAGGGTTCGTCATGCATTCCTTTCCATACGCTTGTTTCCACGTGTTTAATGATAATGAAATTGTTTATGCTTCAACACCAACGAAATGACACTCTATAGAGGTTCTCTTCTACATGGTTGGTTTGTTTAGTGTTGATTCTTGTCGTGTTTGCAAGACTTGCAGCAGGCAGCAGCTCTATGCCTTGACTTTTGAATTGAGAAATTTTTGTTTTTGTCCTCTAAATTGCAGCTAGATTTTGTAGCATCCAGTGGTGTTAATTTTTTGTACTATTTCTTATTAGAGTTTACAGCTGTCGTATTTGCTCTTGAGAGTATCTGATTATTGCAGGCCAGAGCTCTTATTTCAAAGCTGACAGATGAGAAAAATAATGCAGTTCAACAAAATAATAAGCTTCGTCAGGATCTGGTTAGTGATTACATTTAACTTCATCTTTATGGTTTATTACTTGACTGTCCTTTGACTTTTGCTTTTTCTTTTTCAATTTCTTTACTTCACTCGCCGGAAGTGGACAGGGTTGGTTTAATTTTTGAGCCTCCAATATACTGTATGCCTAGTATTTATAATTTTTTTTCTTTTTGAAGATATATGCTATAAAGTATGTCCATCTTCTACAAGATCATTAACTTTTTGTAATGTGGGTATGGGGTTTATGGATTTATTGGAAGTCAACCCAATGATGATCTTGAATGCTACCCACTTTTAGGTCTTGAAAGACAAATTCTGATGCTTCATTTGTCCTGGTGTTTTCAGCTTGATTAGATTTGGGGATACTTTTGTATGTGAACCATAGTAAACATTGTAAAGAATCTTGCTTTCACAAATCTGAGTATGCTTTTGATAAGTTTCTTCTTCTTCCTTTTGTGCTTTATGCTCTAAAGCTTTGAACTATGATAATCACTTGCATGATAAAATTGCAACTTGTAGGAACTCCTGAGGCGTGAAGGCAACAAAAATCGTGGTGGCGTATCATTCATATTTGTCATTTTGGTTGGCTTGGTCGGCATTGTTTTGGGGTACGTGATGAAGAAATCATAAGTATCTGTCCACTACAGGGTTTTGTTGAAATTTTCATCTCTATGCCCTTTTGTCCTCGATCAAAGAAGACGAGGAAAGGGGAAGAAGACAAACTGATGAGCAGATAACGGTGTCTTCTTTAGTTAGCTTTTATCGAATTAGTGAACTTTGTTTAGGTGTGGTTATGGGTCTTTAGCTTGCTGAAATTAAGTGTATCTGATGCGGTGATTCATGCTTCTGTTAACATGCATTCTTTTGTAACTTAAAAAGAGGATATTATATTTTCATTTGTGTTCAGCCTGAGAGACTCCACTTATGGAAATACCAGTGACTCTTAATAAAATCTACGGCTTAGTTTTGCTGCAAATTCCTTCGATGGTACTTCGTTTTCCTGATAGCGCAGCCTCGAAAGAAACAAATTTCGGAAATCCATTTTAATTCTCATCTTCTGCAATGCTAAATATTCAATCACACGATCTTATATGACCTTGTAAATGTTCTTCATTGTTAAAAGCGAGGCAGTGAGAAAAAATATCTTTGTAATAAGAAGAAGATTTACGTGATTATTCTAGAACCTTATTCTCTGCCCTGGAACTTTCTGCACCGCTTTGTTCTGTCTTCCTTTCCCCTTCTCGGCTTCTCCACGTATTACCCCCACATCCATCCCCTCTACCCCTTCCATTGCATACACATATTTATACACACCCCCACGCACACTTCTTAAACCCTCAAGACCGAATAATAAAAACAAAAGCCGAAATAAGAAAGAATGGCATTATCATCATCAATGGCGCTGAGGAGGGCCGGCGCCTATAGACTCCTCTTCAGTAATCTAATTCGCCCGGCCTCTGTCTCTCGCTCCTTCAACACGAACGCTCGGGTCGTTGATGTTGAGCGTCGCTCTGATCGTTCAGTCTCTCGCCGTCGTGATCCTTCTCCCAGTTTCTTCCCCGTTAAGTTATTAATTAAATGCTCCCGAAATATCCCAGTTTCTTTCCTGGGGATACAAATGTTTGATTTTTTTTTTCTTAATGCATGTTTGGTTCTGCATTAATTGCAGATGCGTTGGATCCCTTTTCGCCGCCAAGGAGTCTGAACCAAGTGCTGAACTTAATGGACCAATTCTTGGACAACCCATTTGTGTCTCCCGTCTCTCGGAGAGGCTGGCTTGCCAAGGAAGATGACAACAATCTAATTCTGAAAATGGACATGCCCGGACTCAGCAAAGAGGACGTCAGGGTTTCAGTTCAACAGAACACTCAGATCATCAAAGGCGAAGGACCTCAGAACGAATCAGAATCAGGTGGTGGCGATGATGATCAGGAGAATGGGAGAAGGTACTCTACCAGAATTGATCTGCCTTCCAATTTGTATAAGTTCGATGATATCAAAGCTGGGATGAAAAATGGTGTCTTGAAAATTGTGGTGCCTAAAGTTAAAGAAGACGAGGCCAAGAATGTGTTCAAGGTCAATGTTGAGTGAGCGAGCGAGCGAGCCCGAGTCTTGAGTCGGAGATCTCTTGATGAGTTAACTAGGGTCCTGCTACTGTAATAATAATAATAATCTAGGTGCTGTAGTTTTAATTTAGATTTCAAAGCACGGGTTAGTCATAAGTTATGTGTGTCCTCTGTTACTGTATTCTAGAAAAACAAAATCAGACCCAAGTTTACCAAACACTGAGCACTTTGCCGCGATTCTTTTTTTTTGTTGATATATTATTTTCAATTTTTTTTAAAAATAGTATTTGTAAATACTGCTTTTTTTTTTGTAAGTACTCTTTTAACGAGAAAAGAATGAGGTTCACGGAGACAGTTGGGTTTTGTGTGTTGCCCCTGCAATGATAATAAACATGGAACAGTAGCTTTAATCACGCAGATTTTTGCTTGAACCTCAAAAATGCTGCTGAAGCAAATAGCCCGGAAACACTAATGAAGAACTGATAACACCCGGAAATCTTTACACGGCTTCTGG
This sequence comes from Citrus sinensis, assembly GCF_022201045.2. NCBI lineage: Eukaryota > Viridiplantae > Streptophyta > Magnoliopsida > Sapindales > Rutaceae > Citrus > Citrus sinensis. The sequence goes on from NC_068558.1 coordinate 5,685,812, forward strand.
TCGGATCATCTTTTACATTCTTATTGAGTCCAAAATCAGCTTTCACTGTTACTCGTTTGTTGGGTACATCCACTATGTACTCTTCTAATCCTGAAATAAAGTTAAAAATTAGCACGAGCACTATTGAAAAGCTGAGAGAACACATAACGATGAATTCTATCCAGAGGGATTGAAATCCTCACCAGTCAGCTTTGAAATAATCTGGCTGACTCTTCCTCTGCATCGAGTACAGCCCATGTTTGCAGTCACCACTATTACCTGAAACTGAACACATGTAGAAGGAAGACAGATTTAGAGTATAAAGAACAAGCTCTCAACTCGCTGTATCCAATGCTTTAATTTGCTAGGAATCGATGCATATGAACATGAGTCAACTTGATCAGAAGAGGCGATTGATATTGTCAACTTACGGAAGGAAGCGTTAGATCCTCAAAATATAAGAGAGACTGCTTGGATACCGCCACCATCTTCAGAATTGCATACAAGAACTGAGGAGCTGTATCTTCCGATGGCGCTGATGATCAGCTTTAGTTGTACCTACATTAAATGAGGAGCATGTACTTCTCCTCACGCATACTCAATCCAAACTTTTGCGTAATCAGCTCTACCCATACATGAATTCAATCTTGAAGATCTTTGACTCTTAATAAATTCACATTTTAATTTGTTTGCCACTCTCTTCTCTTCAAGTAGTTTCAACTGCTCAATATTTAAAATTTCATTTCTTTTTTTTTTTTTTTGGGAAAACATTATTAAACAAAAAGCATCATCTTCAAGGGCAATTGTTAGGCAAGAAAATAGCACGTTATGGCCACCGAAACCCACTGGCCTCGCATGCTGCCCGTAGCTGCATGTAATTGTGGGGTTCATGTTCTCAACAACGTTTATCAAATGACTGACCTCATTGAGTTTTTACTAAATTATTTTAAATTAAACAAGGTAAGTTAAGAATTGAAGCGGCTAGCTATTCAACAGAGTTATATTTGTTGATCTTTATTCAGCAGGCGTCTAGGTGTGGACAAATTTTTACTCCAATTCTTCAGAAAGGTACGTTGAAAATGAAGAGTTTGTCGTTAGTTTTGTTTTCCTACGCAATGAGCTAAAGAGCTTGGATCTGCAAGCTAGATATAAAACTAATTTAATACATAAATTTCATTCAAGGAACAATGCAATCAGTTGACCTCCTGAATATCTGTTGTGTTATTGGATCAGGGTCACAATCAGAAGCCCCAGCGACTCGTCATCACCCGTGCAACCAAGGTTAAATAATATTCAAAGTGTGCTAATAGTTTGATACTACAGTTCTAATTTCTTTTCTTTTCTTTTTTTTTAAAAAAGACATCGCCACACTCAATCTCTCGTCAGAGGGTTAAACTCGAATTTTATAATATCACCACGGAACGCACGGTTCATTAATTCAGACGGTGGAGATTCCGGAATATATAAAGATATTTTGAATCTTTCTAATGCATTATCTTTACAATTTTGTATATGAAATTGCTTCGACTTTTCCCTAATCTCCTCCCATCGCAATCACACGTCTCACTCTTGAATTCTCTCTATCATTAAGGAAATGCAAGTAGCAATAGAGAAAAGCATACAAACATTCTCAATACTGGCGGCACCAATTTATTTTCTCTCATAATTCAATGTTTACAACCACCTAGCTCACCTCTAATGCAAATTGATGGTGGCTTGCAAGGCCTGTCACAATTGACCGTAATCTTCGAAAACATTAACTGTAAATTTAAATGCTGGAAAAGAGAGAGAGAGAGAGAGAGGGAGAGGAGACCCAGCAACACAAAAACTTGTAAATTGATAAGAAATTATCATATATTCTAAACAAAATTCCGTGTAGCTTATCTGATATCTGCTGCACTGAAAGCATCAAAATCAGGATAGGCAGGTAAAATTCAACATGTGCATGACGGCAGATTCGGAGTGATATTGCAGTCCATACCATACAGCAATAAAACTGCAGCATATAACAGAGAAAATTCTTGAGCGCAATTTTTACCTCGTTGTCTTGTACACGTCTTGATGCTCACCCAGGTAAAAGTAAAATACACCACATGGATGTTGCGATCAAACTCACTGGAAGTGATCCTGTAGTGTGACTGTAAGATTTGATCATTTCTATAGCTATTCTTCCTCTTGCAATATTGAATATTAGTAGGTGCTCTAATGGGTGTTTAGATGGCAGTAAATTTGTCATCACAACTCCATCAGAAAATAAACTCACTGATCTGAACTTGCTTATCCTTTCTGTTAGTCCTACTGATGACATAAGCTGTGTCTTCTACGTCAGCATTTAAACAATTCATCCTGTGCCTGTAACAATGAAAATTCATAATTAAAGTCAATGGCTCTACAGAACGTAGTAGGAAAATATGACAGGCAGTGATGTTACTGGACATACCACTCAAAGTGATCTTCACAGCATATTGAATTCCAAATGATTGAAAGTCCAGCTCCTTTCCTACAGTAAGCAAAGAAAGGTGAATATGAGAAAGTAAGAGAATGAAACAAAAGATAACACGGTCCTATACAGGTTTAAGCTACAATCAATTCCCAGAAGGAAACTTATGAAGCTTAGTTTGAAAGATAATCAGAAGGATATTCATGACCTATCTTGTACAGGTAATTTAGGCTAATCCAACTGTTTGGACAAATAACCAGTGCATTGTATTATCTAGAACCATGGAATTACAGTTACATGAGGAGACCAAAAAAGTGGTTTCCCGTCGAACAGCAGCTCCCCAATGATATACTTGATCCCAAGGAATAATATAAATTAAAAAAAAAAAAACATGAAAGCACAACATACGCCATCCTCACACAACTCTAATAATTCTTGCAGTTAGATCCACATACCAAGTTGTAGTGTACATATCATAGAACTTGTCAAAGGCTTTACTAAAACAGTAGTGGCAAGCCATAAGATCAGTGATGTCAGTCACCTTGCATGTTGATTTACAGCATTTCACCTACATCAACAGCATCTTGTCATCATTAATCAGAAGGATGACATAAACTTATGCATCTTATATCTAAACTTGAATAATACTACAGCAGATTGTGAGCAAAAAAACAAATGTGCATAAAGGTTTCTCCTCGGTATGATCTCAAGCCATGAAAAGTGATGACCAAACTAAAATAGTCGTTAACCCTAAACTTAGTAAAGCATCCAAAATTCTATTTGCATCTGTGCACTAAGCCCTTGAATAATTAAGAGAGATTACATGAGTTCAAAGAAAATACACAAATATATATTGTCTGAATGTGGTTAATTTCAATTTCATATAAAGAGATGATCCGGTCCACTAACTCGTGCACTTCTATATCATAAAATAATTAATGGTTGAGTTTCACGTAGTTTGACCACTGTTGCAATAGAAAAAATCTGCCAACAGAGTTTATGCTCTCGAATACCAGGACTCAATGGTGACACTACTAAGATGCTGCTTACAACATATTCAATATTAAGAAACCAAAACCAATCAGAATAAATTATAATGCAGAATCCATAAATTCAAGACAAACAACAGCATCAAATCTACTGTCTATTGGATCTCAATGAAAATACTCACCAAGCGCTTGAGTTTATGAGAGAAATACTTTTTATGTGAAGAGTGTCCCTTGATGTGTTCATTCAAATGCCCTGCACTGAAAATAGGTAACCCTATCAGCAAATCTCACCACTAACACAAAACCAAATAAATTTTTCCTTCCAAATAAAAGAATGATAGGACAAAAAAATCTCATCATTTCACAATTTCACTCCTAAATTAAACTTGGCAGTGGCCAACTAACAGGACTTCTGCTACTTACTTGTCACAAAAAACAGCACTGCAATCAAGGCAAGTGGCCAAATTTAAGGAGCCACGGCACGCACTGCAATTTGCTGCTGACAAGCTTTTGCCAACTTGGTGGCATCTGCACATAAAAGAGAGTGAGATCCTTGTGAGTTCCAGGTTGTTCAAAACAAAAAAAGTTAGGAAAAAAAAAAAAAAAGAGGGGGAGCTGGGAAGTAATTTTCAGCTTGTTCATGCCAGCCATATTTACAAAGAAGAAATCAAAGGAGACAGCACAAATTCTTGCAGCTACTAACTTCAGAGACCAAACCAAAATATTCACGCCCTGTGGTTGAGGAACAGAATTTAGATCTACCAGGCAGGCATTCAACACAAAAAAAAAGGGCAACCATAAAATTGATATGGGAAAACAGAGTTTTACTACTTCATATGTTATAAATACTACAAAAGAAGAAAACATACTTGTTCAGTAGCATGTGGAAACAGATGAGAAAAACATACATGTACAAATAAAAATGAAAATAAATATTACAAGAGGACAATGAATGAGGTTATGTACTACGCACCTTCTATACAGCTGAAGAAGATCTCTGGATATGGAAGTGGACTTCTTCTGCCCCATGGCCTCCTACATGCCAAATTAACTTTAATATAGCTAATCCACTGTCAACATATACTCATGCCACCAAGAAATGCAAACTTTTTGTACTTGCAGTGAAAGCATGACTACTACCTGGCTACTAGTCATGACCAAACAATCTTTGGCAAGGTGCCCAGGCCTCTTACATTTCCAGCTGCAATGAGAAGTTTGTCAAAAAACAAAAACAGCCATAATTCCCATTTGACATGCTTGAAGAAATACATATACACACATGATGCACAGAGGAGATGTTAGATGAAGAGACATACCATTCATAAGTACAAAGACTAGATATTGTTTTGGACCATTGATTGCAGTTATTAACACAAAAGTCCTTCTCAAACTCGGGCACTGGAGGAGCAACCTCATATGTAGATGATGAGACATCAGAATTTTCGTTACTTGAGGACCCCTGATAACACTATAAAAGACAGTTAAAAACAAAACTACTTTCGCTACCTCAAATTTTAAGCAACTGCAAAGGCACCTCAACTGGCTTAAGATTTTTCAGAAGCTCAGCTTTGCACTCCGGGCTGCAGATGTCATCATCAGTCTGTCAAGACATACAAACTTACATAAAAGGTGTGTAGGAGCATGGAAAATGGTAATAAAACGGTAATAAAGTGACCAAAAATGTAAAATAGAAAATACACAGTCCACATAACCCACCTCATTGCATATATACTCTCCATATTTACCACACACTACACAAACAGGTTCTCCAGCAACAGGATATCGTTGCTCACTTCTACTCTTAATTGATTCAACTTCACTTATGTTATCTGAAGAGAAAATAAACCAAATTAATTACACAACAACAACTACAGCCGTATACTTGCTCTAAAAGAAAGGTTGAACGCTAATTTTTTAGGGGAAAAAAAATACTACTTAAATGTTTAGAAATTTTGAAGAAATGAGCAAGATTTGCGACAACTAATCGGAGGAAGTTAGAATTCTTGCAACACAGAGAGATTATTAACTACTTATTTTCCAAACAACAATAAGATGACAGAAAAACAAACCAGAGTTCAGAGGATCCTCCCTTTCTTTGCATTCTGGAGAATCATTGTCATCACCTGAGCTTGCAACATATGTTTGGTAAACATGAGAGAAATACACTGAAACATATAAATTCCAGATACAGTAAAATTTATAAGGTTAATATAACTTACTATCGTAACCGACCAAATTGATAACCGAACTAGAAGTTATCTGCGACAAAAGAGACCAACATTTATAATTATAAACATACAATACAAAAACTAAAATCAAAATTAAATGGAACCAAATGCAATTGTGATTACCAACACATCAGCCGTTAATTCTTCCGAATAGGACTGATTTGAGCTAACTTCCTTCCTGCTCAAGCCAAAAAAAAAGAAAAAAGAAAAAAGACAATATTAACTTATCATCATTTGATAATAATTAATTGGAATAACTAAAGCTAGAAATCTCAAACTTGATTAGGAAAACCAAAAAAAAAAAATTGCCTTCTCTTGTCAATGTAGTCTTGATGAGACATGGGACCATCTTTCCCTTCATCTTCGGGGTTGCTGCAACTATCGGGCTGTGGTTTCGAAAACCGACGACGTTTCACGCGGGGATTTCTGTCTTCGGGTGGAGGTCGTTCTTCAATAGGAGAAGCATTTCCCGTGGCGATATTATATGCTACAAAATTTTGAATAAGTAACCAAAATATCAAAGAGAGGCCAAATAGACCGAAATCTTCTTACAAAAGGGACGATTGGATTTAGTACCTCTCAAGTTTTGGAGAACAGAAGAGAGGCTTATGTCCTTTTTGTAAGCGGATGAAGGATTCTTGTAGAAATTAGTCCTCGTCGTCATTTTTTTCAAAGTCTCTCTGTATGACTGTATCTGCGTCGCGATGAATTGAATTCGGTAACCGCCGACGGTGAACCAAAAACGGTGCGTTTCGAGGTAAGAAGAGAACGCCACGAACGACGAGGCGGAAAGCAGGATGCGTCACCGAAAGCGTTGATGAAAAAGGTACGTAGTGGAAGTTTTTTTTTTGTTTTACACGACTTGTCGGTCTTAAAGCGAATATATGGAGGAATAAATGTCTATCCAAACAAAACTAAATGATCAGTCATATTAAATTGAAGACGTGTATGACAAGTCGTCTGGAAAAATGAAAGCTTTTAGTCAAAGTTTCCAAATGATTTGTGTCATAAAATCTTTCAACTCAAATTGATTAGCTTCTACATAGTATTTTTTTTTTTTCTTCCCCTTTTTTTTTGGTCACTAGAGTCTGGGAACAAATTTGCAAATTGAAAAACGAAGGTTTGAAGGCATGTGAGAAATATGGACAATCAAGTTAACGGATTTCGCAAAATTGTTGGACCAACATAATCCAGTATTTGCATTCCAATCAATGTGGCAAATGGTCAAACAAAGTCTAAAATTCAGAAACGTGTTTCTTAGGAGTCTTAGAAAGGCCCGTAACCCAAAAGTTCAAACATGCCCGTATATTGACCGTCAGTCACTCCTGAAGGCTTTGACTCTGTATTGTGTATAACTACTCCTCAGCCGAAAAGAGTTGAATTATGCCAGAGAATCAAGACAGCTTCAGAGTTCGATGACATTTCTGGCATCATCGAGTACGTCAGCTTCCTAATGAAATAGGAAAATGCTACTTTCCCCGGTCAAACCCCGAATTAGACCAAAATGATGCCGGTTTATTTTTTTTGCTTCCATGAAACGTAGTCGTTTCAATAATCGTGTAGTTCTTCCTTGGTGTAGTCGTTTCCTTTTGGTTTCTTCTTCCCTTGGTGTAGTAGTTCCCATGTTTTATATATGGCCTCAGGTAGTTCATCCATCGCAGCCTGCAACTCTTGCCACTCCTTGATAATTAAACAACAATTATCAACAACAAGAAATAAAGATCCCATATATTAGTTGATGTGATTTTTATAACTTGATGTGATCTATTAATACCAGCAAACTTGGGAAGTTGAGCCCAATTCCAGTGGCCATATTTCAGAATATAAGCTCTTAACTTATCATCTTCTTCTTTACTCCATGCACCTTTCTTCATTCCTCTTCCATTATACGTTGGGGCTCTCACCATTTTTGATAACTCACTCACCACTCTCACTCTCTTTCTGTGGATGTGTTGAAAATCTTAATTTGCCCCCAAATCCTTTTGATACAAAACGAGATTTGTTTAGGAGGAAATTTTCCCAATTTGGATCTTAAACAAAACGAACAATACGAAGAGGAGTGGAAGAGGATTGGGTTATGTCGTTCCCTAGGGAAACGAAGAGGAGAAAACGAAGAGCAGAGGAAGAGGAAAACGAAGAGCAGAGGAGCATTTGCTTTTGCTAGGATGAAACGGTAACATTTCATGAAGAAGAGAAAACGGCGTCGTTTTGTTTTAACTTTCGGGGTTTGACCCGGGTAAATAGCAAAAGGGAAATTTGCAACCTACCCCCAAATAAACTGACATTTTGCACCGCGCACCCAAGAAAAATGACATGTTGCACCGCGCCCCCAATTCCGTTAGTTTTTCGGTTATTATTAACAGAATGGTGTGAAATTTAATGAAATGACGAAAATACCCATTTTTTAAATTCAAACACTAAAGCTACAAAAGACCATTTTTTTATTGTGTTAATTGACGTTATTATCCCTGTATGAAGGCTTTGCACATCGTTGATGAGGCTAGCGATAGACATTTGCTTGAATGGCCAAGTAAATATGGATTATTTACAGCCGCGTGGCAGCACATGAATGAAGCAACATTCAACTTAAGTGAATGTTGAAGCCTCGATCCAACGGCTATATATGTTTCCAACGGTCAAATTAAGCACCCAAATATATAGAGATTCAAGACACACACCCTCACAACCAGCCTCCATCAACATTCAACACACACACCCTCACAACCAGCCTCCATCAACATTCAACAATAAACATCAGCAGTAACTTCATACCTTCAACTTTCACCCAATGCAAGCTTAAAACATCAGCAACAATAACAGCATACCACATTCAACAATTAAGCATAACACTTTCAGTTGTGACTCCATTCTTTGTACATATCATAAACATTACAAGGAATAATCCATAGAAAAAGAAGAGAAGAGATGTCCAGTTCGAGGAGTGCATCAAGTTCATCAACCCACCCAACATCACAGAGGAATTTAATCAATGGGGGCATTATCAAGTTTCACAACAAAATATGCTACTGTCAACGCAGAGCAGCAATCAAAATTTCAAAATCTATACCAAATCCCAATAGATTATACTACTGCTGTCCTAATGACCATGGATGTGGTTTTTTTAGATGGTGGGAGCCAACTAAAGAGGAGGCTGGAGAAATTCAAGCAAGATCACACCTATTTGAAGAACAAGCAAATCCATACATGGTCGAAGAAGCTGTTCACAACAGCCGTAGTTTTAGTGACAAATTAGACATTGACGCCTTTCATCATAGGTTTACCAACATTGAAACCATGCTTCATCAACTGAAAAAGTATCAATTCACAACCATATTGATGCTACTAGTTTTGTTGTTTGTAATACATTATAATGCAAGTTATAATAGTGTAGAATGATTGATTGTAACAAAAAAGCAAGACATATATTAACTGTAATACCTGATCTGATTTGAGCATTCTAATATAAATTACTGTTTGATTCTCAAACAAACATTGGCAGCAGCCTATACATTCTAATTAGAACCTCTATGGTTACATACATTTGAAACCAAAAAACAAAATGAATTGTTGGTCTAATCTCTAATACTTGTATATGAGTCTTATGCCCAACAACTTACAAAATGCCACGAACCTTGCACAACTTATATACTACTTATCACAAACTGCACACTACAGCTCCAATTTCATGTAAAAAATAGAGCAAGTCAAAATACAAGCCTGTTGATCTTCATGTCGGTCGGGTGGTTCAAAATGGCATTGTGGAAGGTGTCAAAAAATGGTTATACTACCTCCACTACTTGTTAGCAAATCTGCTACTGCCAATGCTTCAAGCAAACATACACGATCACTGCATTTAAAATGACATTATTGAAATATCATACCAAGTTAAAATAATATACATGAAATATTACGCATAATGTATCTAATACTCATGTATAATAAGTGTAGATGATATGTTTACAAATACCATAAAACTTCCATTTATAAAGTATTCAAATTAATTTTTGGCCTAGCAAACATATAACTTACCCTTCATGGTGGGAAAGCCAATGCCTTCCCTTTGTCCAACTTCTTTTTAGCTTTATGTTCATCTCTTCGATGGTCTTCCCTCGGGTCAATTCCAGCAGCTGTTATGATCTTTTTGCCTTGGACACCCACCCAAGTAGCATCACTGCTTCCTTCCATCCTTTTCCTTTTAACCAAATTCTTTGAAGCTGATGGGCCTGCCTGAGTGGCAGTCTTATGCTTCTTGGAATTACGCAGATTGTATGTTGTTATATCTTCAACTTCTACAGCCACTTGGATGTTATCACTTGTCTGTCTTGGAGCAACGATTGATGCACAAGCAGGTCCTTCTAATGCTGCAGCTGTATCTTTTACTATGGCATTAAACATCTTTCAATTGCTACTTTACTTAATATAAATTAAATCATATGCATAATGCTATTTGACATGTATTTAATGTAGCAATTTAGAATGCTAATTTAATTGCTTAAATCAAACAATTCATGTCATCAAGTAATTAGGTATTTAATTAACGCAGCAAGTAAGATTAATTAATTAATTTAGCAGGGAATTAATTAATTTAGCAGGGCAGCCTAAATTCAGCAACAATGTAACAATAAATTGTGTTAAATAGTTACCGACCTTGTTCTTCTCCTTCACGCCTTGTTAAATAGCTTCTCAGATGACGCTGAGACAAATCATAAGCAAACAAAAAAAAATTTATTGTTATACAGCTGTCCTCTATTGTAAAGAGCATTAAAAAAAAAATTAAAACTTCCAACGGAAGCTAGCCAACTGACCTTGTACAATCTTGTCCTCTTATTTAAATTTTCAGGGTTAGCAGGACAACCTCTTCTATTGTGACCATACTCTTTGCAACACTTGCATTGGAGCCTGTATCTTTTACTTTCTGGTGGTACCTCATCAGCTTCCCTTCTTCTGTTAATCTTAGGTCTTCCAGGAGGCCTTTTCATTAAAGGAGGCAAAATTTCATCACCACCAGGATTTGGCCAAGAATCCTTATCTGGAATTGGGTGAATCATCCACGAATAACCTCTTATGTAAGTGTCCTTCTTTAACCATGGGCTGAGAAAATCAGCTTGGTCCTTATGACTGTGGCTTATACAAGGCATGGCATGGATGCAAGGAATCCCACTTACTTGCCAATATCCACAGTCACAAACATGATGTTCAAGGTCAACAATATAGGTTCTATAGCTGTCATCCACTTCATACAACCATTCGCTAGCTCTTGAAATTGGATTTACACTTCCAATTTTCAAATGATTCATCATCTTGTCATAAATTCTTCTTGGAATCTTATTCCCCCAAGCCATTGCTTTCTGTTTTCTATTAATCAGTCTCTTCATAAGCTTTTTTCTGATCCACTCTAGCATTGTCAGTATTGGCATCTTCCTTTGAACCCCAACCCATGCATTAAATGATTCAGTCACATTGTTAGTACAATGATCAGACTTGCAATTATTGTCAAAAGCATGTCTGGACCAAAACTTGGCTGGTAGCTTCCTTAGTGTCTCATATACGCCCTCATCTGTCTTTCTCAACTCTTCCATAGCTCTATCAAATGCTCTTCGATTTGAAGCCCTTGTTGCTGCCCAAAAATGTGGTTTGAAATCAGAGTGTGGATGCTTTGCTTTCAGATTGGCTAGAATGTGTCTGGCACAATACCTCACATGTGCATTAGGGAACTCCAACGCTAAAGCATTTTGAATACCTTTCTGCCTATCACACATAAAGGTGAGCTGCCTATTATCTCCTAAAAAAGTATTCAAGTGCCTGAGAAACCATGTCCATGTGCTAGTGCTCTCAACACTACACACACAAAAAGCAATTGGGAAGATTCCATCATTTGCATCAATGGCCACAGCTGATAGCAGTACACCCTTGTAAGGGCCCTTCAAATGGCATCCATCAATGCCCAAGAAAGGTCTACAACCTTGGTTAAAGCATTCTCTTAATACAGGGAAGGATACAACAAATCTGTCAAAGTAAGTCTTGGGTTGTTCTACATGATACCTGATCACACTAACAAGTGCCAGAGCCTGTGGCATCTTGTTAAGTATCATCTGCGCATAACTCCTCACTAGCCGATAACTTGACTCATGATCAGCACCTTGACGCTCTAAAACTTTCTTTTTGGCTCTGTATATCTTATGTTTGTTAACCTTCACACCATATCTTCTTCTAAGTTCGCTTATAAACCATTCAACCTTGGTGTCTGGCTGCTCTATAAATGTTGATGCAAACTTCACAGCTATGAACTCTGCTGTACATTCAGGGTTTTTCAGATCTCTTTGGCATGTGTGGACGTTGTGAAGTCTCTTAATAAGAAATGGTGGTCCGAATCTGGTCTTTGCTGCATGTAAAAACCAAGGGCATTGAAAGAAGGCACAACCAACTGTAATTCTAGATCTTTCAAACTTGTGCTTGTACATTTTGAACCTATTTTCAACTGCATAATTTCTTAAAGCCCAACTTAGCTGCCTAAAGTTTCTAAAATATTGTCCAATTCTAAATACAACAGGGTCTTCACTGGGAACATACATGTTTTCTCTCATTGTTGCATCCATCTTTGCCAAAACCTCATCAGTCTCATCATTAGAATCTTCACCAAATTCATTATCATCACTGTCACAATTAGATAGTATGCAATCCACATCACTATTATCAGAATGAATATAGCCCTCATTAGCTTGATCAATAGGAGGGGCTGCAGAATTAATAACATTTGCAGCACCTCGTGGATGATATGGATCTTCTTCTTCGGATTCAGTCAAGCAATAATCACTGTCATCAAAGTCGTATGTGGAAGCTATAGGTTTAGTTCTTGTGGATTTCTGCCCATTATCAGCACAACTTTGAAAAACATTATATGTTTGGAAGACCTGTGAGTCAGGGTTCTGTGTTGGTTGGGTTGGGAAGGCATTTGGGGTATCAGGTGTTGGTTCACGTAGATACGACATCTGTTGTTGCTGCTGAAGCTGAGAAGAGATGGAACAATGTTTTGTAATTTTGTTCTTTTGTGGGGTTTCATCAGAACAATTTGAAGAGGTTTTATCAACACTACTATCACTAGTAGTATCAATAGTGTCTGTTTTATTGCTCTGATTTGGTGATACTGTTTGCTGGCCTGTTGATGATCTAAAATAGATGTCCATAAAATCCTCAAACAAATCAGAGTTGGCACTTATCCTAGTAGGAGGGACATTTGACACAAGATTATTCTGATCAATGATGATTGGAATGCTGGTTTTAGGGGCTGCAGAAGTGATATCTTCAGAAGTTTGGAATAACGCTCTTTTTGTTGTTGACTCTGTAACTGAATGTATCTCGTCGAGGTAAAGTTGCATATCATAGCACAGCCTGTTGTGGTGCTCCTGTAACTGAACAATGAGATCATGATCATCCACAATTTGAACCTTCTTCCTCTCCCAAGATTGCCAAACATTTAGATTAAACTTCTCATCATGAGTCATCCTTCTTCCATACACTGTCATTAGAACTTTGTTGATAACAGAGACTATACTCAACTTGTCAGGATCAATGACACCAAGATTATGTGTTGTGTCTTTGAATGTGACATAAAAAGTTGTATTATCAGCATCATCCATTTTCACCTGTACAAAGTAGATTTTGTCCTTAAATACCTAATGTTTACAGCTAGTGTCATGTAATATAGATATTATATTCTGTAAGATGAAGGTGCAAACAATTCACCTAAATCCTCTCCCGACATTATCGTTAAATAGTGAAACTATAAGCCCGAAAATCTCGAGTTGCACATACATAATGCAATAACATGCAAATAATGAACTTTAAACTAAAATTTATTACCAAAAGCAAGCATTTAAAGTGAAATTGAAGATCCAATCACATACATAGTGCAATAACATGCATATAGTTTCAGTTAATTAAAATAAAATGGGTAGGCAAAAGCAAGCATTCAAAGAATTCTATTAATTGCTATGAATAAAAATAAAATCTTCATCAACGAAATTCGATCTTTAAAAGAAAAATTAAACAAAAATTTACCACAGAGCACTATGATAGGAATCGAATGAGAAGCAGGGAAGAAAACCAAGACCAAGATGGTGAGGAAATAAATGGGTAGTGAGTGAAAATGGAGCTACTGTGAGTGTTAAAAAAAAAAATAAAGACCCAGCCATCATGGAAAACCAAATCAACAAAAAATAAATAAAGATTTCTTACTAACCTGGGCTTCTTCAACGACCAAACACTGAGTTCTCCTCTCTTGTTAGTAAAATGCACATAGCCACACACCAATATCCACTATGGCTCTCACAAATTTTATCTCCTTTGCATATGAGTCTGGGTTAGGTGGTTTTTTTGGCGCCCAATTACATATCATCGTCTCGATTTTGGATCCATGGAATTGCTTTTTCTATGCCTGTCCTTGCCGACTTAACAAGTAAAATCATAGATGAAATGACTTGGCGCGGTTTTCGATCAATATAATTTTTTATTTTTAAATATCACTTTGCTTTTCCATTTTTGCCCTTTCCCCGTTAATAATAACCGAAAAACTAACGGAATTGGGGGCGCAGTGTAACACGTCATTTTTTTTGGGTGCGCGGTGCAAAATGTCAATTAATTTGGGGGTAGGTTACAAATTTCCCATAGCAAAACTCAATGAAATAATATTATCCGTAGCACTCGAATGTCTAACTCAAGTGCGTATGCCACAACTCACACTCAAAATTTAATAAAAAACGACCAACCACCTGCGGCCACCAGCAAATTGAAAAGTAAAAAATTCAATGAATCTGGAAAACATCGGTTTCAGCCTTTCAGGTCTATCATGCTCTACTTGACTTTCCAGCGTCAAAGACACGAGCATCGTGTTCTTGTGTGGAAACTGGAAAGATAAAAAGAATCCCAGTTAAAAGACGACGCCTTTCGGAAACTGGGAGAAACTCTTGATCAAACAATAAATGAGAAAAAAACAGAATCGATAATTCTCAGCCATAAAGAAAAGATAATTAAGAAATCGATTCTGTGTTAGATAAAGAAGAAGATGGGTAGGCTCGGCTGCAGCATCGATGGAAACTTGAATGAAGAAAAGTTCAGTGAGCCCATGCCGTGGATCGGCATCTATGTTGCAGTAGCATCTCTAGCCTGTGCAGTCTCAATGGCTTGTGATGCACTTCACGGCTTCCGCCAGCGCAAATTCTGGTTCCCCTGCAAATGTTTCTCTCTGAACGCCACTTCCCTGACCATAATAGCCGTAGCAGTCAAGTTTTCAGTGGATCTGAACACCGCTATGCCTCGCAGACAGGATCAACTCGCAAAGCTTAGCAGTGCCACCTTGATCTGTACGGTAATGGGTAATACTATGCCTTCTCTTGGAACCATGGACACCAAAGAACTCTTCATGGACATTATAGCTTTGGGAATTCTAGTTATTACCATGATTGTTAACATCTGCATCCAATTAGGCACTGGCGTAATCTTTGTTTTCTGGAAAGAGCATGCTTTTATCATGTTTCTCATGCTTGTTTTGCTTGTCATCATTAGTTTTTCGGCTTTAACTGTGCCAATCAACAAGCAGTATTTAGAAAGGAAGTACAATAAGAAGTATGAATTAGCTCTCAAAGAAGGCTCAAATGAAGCTGACACACCAGTGGTGAAAAAGCTCAAAGAACATCTAATGAAACATTGGGTGATGGCTCATACCTGCAGTCCCCAGTTTGTGATGGGGCGTTCAGTAACATGCGTTGCCTCTGGTGCACTATGTCTCCTGAGTGCCTTAACTTTAGCAGAAACCATGCTCCGATCTTACTTGATGCCCTGGTCATTCAAATTTTGTACTGGGGAGTCCGACTATAAGTGGTCAACCACTTTAGTTCTTGTTGCACAGACCATTGCAGTAGCAGTTGGGACAATTGCCCCAGCACTTAGATGGTTCACAGCCATAAATTTCAGATGCCCAAGCAGAGGCAAGAAAATTTGCATCAATAAGATCTTCAAAGTAGAACGGTACTGGATTCAGATGCTAGAAGAGTTGAAAGAGTGTCCATCAGTTTTTCAAATCCCAAATCGGCCATGCAGGAAACTTTTCCATGAATCCAAAAGTAAATGCCTTAATGTGTGCATTGGAATGCAAACTGGGATTGTGTTAGCGAGCAAGGTAATCCAATTCATTTCCATTTACTTTGTGAGCCGGATTCTGTTATTCTGTGATTGTTGCATAGGGTTGTTGAAGAAGTTCAGACCAAACTGCAATATTTCAGATGAATCAAGATCAGAGTCACAACCCAGCTCAAAGCTTGATCTTAGCCGTTTTGTTCTGCATCTCGAAGGTGAGAATGAGCTAGTTGAGATAATAATGAAGAATAATTGTGATGCTACTGATCATTGGATGCGAAAGGGGAAAAAGCAGCAGCCAGAACATCTCCTTCAACTGTTGAAACAATCGAATTCACAAGGATTCAAGGGAGTGCAAGACTTTGACAGTTACCTAGTTCCTTGTCTAGATGTTGTGGAACCTCCAAATTGTTGGGCTCTTCCTGTAGTGACACTGACAACTATTGCAGTTGCACTGCCAAACATCAAAAGTTGTTTTGTTAAAGATCTGATGGATAGGGTGCATGAGAGCCTCACGTATGTCAAAATCGTAGAAGAAAGCCTAGATGTGAAAGGAGATCTGCTGAACATGAGGAAGGCGGCTGACTCTGTGTGGCTACAAGTTGATCTTCATCATAAATGGCTGGATGTGAATCTTCGTAAACTGTCCCTTCAAGCAGACAGCCCAAAGGAAATACTTGAAGCACTTGTGGACGCCGCAAAAAAGAAGTACTTGGAACAAAAGGAGACATATATGAATCAATGTTACATTAAGGAAAGCACTGCAAAGTGGCCCATCAAGGTATTAGCATCTAATTCCATGTACAGAATAAGCCAAACAATTCTGCTGAACTGCCAAAGCAGAAATATCCAGACAAGCGAAAGATTGTTTGAAGTACTTTCTGTCATGATATCCGATATAGTTGGTGCCTGTCTCACCAATTTACCACGTGTCATATCCCTGAATTGTCTGAGTAGTATCTTTGAAGAAAGAGAAGAAAGTGTGCGGAACACAGTTTACCTTCTTGGCAGATCTGAAAAGATATTGAAAATCATAGAGCAAAGGGGCATCCCAAGTTTACATCCTGAAGAAATGGTGTTGATTGACAAATGGCGATCATTGCAGAAGCCGAAAGACTGTCTGCTCTCGATTCCATCTACATCAGAGAGCAGCACTGCTACTTCCCCTTCAAGCGAGTTTTGTCTAACCATTGAGTAAAATAACAGAAGCATGGAACTGAAAGAAGCAAATATATTATGGTTTACATTTCTCTTTGAGGCCAGTTCAGGGGAGAGAGAAGAATGCAACTTACATATGTGCAATGCTTGTAAATATTACAAAGTGAATGTGTAGTACAGAAAAGTAACTTAAAATTGAGAGACTGCATCTGCTAGACTTTTGTAGATAAGTAATGTAAAAGTGGGGGGGGACAACATCCCTAAATTTTGTGAAAATGAAACTTAGGTGTATCCCACATGCAAAAATGGCAATGTGATGATGGGAAGAAGAGGTATAATGCTAGCGATACATAATCAAAACCCAAGCTACTGCTCTACTAGATGAAATTCTCTGTTATCACAGCAACAACATATCGAGAAAGACATAATCATTGGGTATAAGTGCTGCTAATCAATAACATTAACTGTGAACTTCAATACGATGAAGATATATGGAAACAGTAGCCATTGTCAAAAGTTACAAGATCGACAGAAAGCTCCGCAACGAAAGCCTCGTGACCTGGTTGCTTCAGTGCTCGAGAATTATCATCACACATGCAAATGAATTCAATTATACCTCAACAATTTACAGCCCAAAACTACATTTTCACATAATTATGATCTGAGCCCAAACCGACTTTCACCTTTAACACAATTAACAATAAAATTATAACACAAAATCGCAAATTATCTTCAAATTTCTACTAGTAGTTTAAAATTTCAAGTAAAATCAAGTCAAGAATTATCAGCTCGTTATTACAACAGGCATCTTTTATTTCATTTTAAAAAAAAAATTCTAACCTGAAACAAGAGTCGTGGTTAGTTTTTTGGGTTTGCAGTAATTTTCTTCAATGGCTTTGGGGGTAGTTCTAAGCCAAGTAGAAGCCGAAGGCTGTGCCGGTCATAAAGGTGAAGCATACCTTGATTGTACCGATTGCTACTGGTGCCTGTACTTAATTGTCTATCTCAGTTGAAATTAGAGGAATTTTATTGGAAGATTTTGTAATCGTTTGGATTCATTTCGGAACGGGGTTCATTTTCTTGTTCCCCAAGGCTGCTTATTGTTTTTGTGTGGGGAATGGAACCGCAATTTTTTATTGTTTTATCTCAGAATATCCCATATTCTTGTCAGAATTCAAAATTAATATATTTTTTAGAATTTATAAATTAATGATTTTGTTTGCAAGAAGTATTAATGTTCATAAAAATTTCTAACTTATATGAAATATCACCATCATTTTCCTATTTCCATCACCTCATAGTTCAACCTTCTACTTTAGTGTCTCCATATTATTTCATAAAATCTGGGGTGGATTTTAAAAATAATTAATTAATTGGGTGCAAAATTATAATGAAAATTAATAATTTATAAAGCTGACCCCACTATCATAATTTCTTATAAAATTTGCCCTAAACCAAACAAAATTTTATAAAAAAATTATTATGAAAATAAATGAAATTTTTTCTTGAGTGGGATCAATTACCCACACTAGGCTCTATGTATAGCTATCCCTGCATAAAATCCAAGAAACACATAGATTCAGGGATAGATCTATAATTATATAGCACCCCAAGCTAAAATTTTTCAATTTGAGTTTGTTTTTGGATAGAGAATTAGAGATTGAAGTATATATATACTTACATTAGCCTCTTAGGCAATAAATTAGTGGTAGATATAGCTCATGTTATCTGATAAATTTAAAGAAGAAATTGCTTGTGTGCTATCATTAATATCATAAATTTTTCAATAAATTGCATTGGCAAATTCTTTCTTCGATTTATCTGCAAAACACTGATTACAGCAGGTCTATTATGCTCTACTTTACTTCTCCCAAAGGAATATGTAACCCAACCTCAGGAGCTGGCTACGGTACAGATTCTGTACCTTACAGACCAGGTTAGCCAGCTCCCCAATGGTGCCATTTGCTGACTTTGTTAGTTTGTTTCCACATACAGGGACACGTGGAGTGCATGGAGTGGGGGATGTATGTTACAGAATCTGTAACATAGACTTCTCCCCCAACCTCAAGAACTAAAGGTCAATTACTTCCTCGGGCTATAAATGTTGCATCAAATTCGACCAAGTCGTGAACAAAATGGTGACCCATCAAGGTATTGGCATGAATTAGTTGATATAAATGAACTAGCAATGGATGCAGATGGGCCAAAAAAAAAAGCAGCCAGAACATCTCCTTGGATGCAGATGAGCTTTTTTTTGCCCATCATTTTCACTCTTTGATGAACATCTCCTTGAAGAACATCTCCCTGCCCATCATTTAAAAAAAAAAAAAAGCTCATCCAAGAACTTAAGGAAAGCTCTTCAAACTGACCCATCAAGGTATTGGCATCTAATTCCATATATAGAGTAAGCCAAACAATTCTGCTGATTCACCAAAGCAGAAACAACCAGACAACAGAAAGATTGTTTGAAGTAATTGCTGTCATGACCTCCGATATAATTGGTGCTTGTCTCACCAACTTACCACATGTCATGTGCTTGAATTGTTTGAGTAGCACCGTGTACCAAAGAGAAGACTGTATGCGGAACACAGTTTACCTTTTTGGTAAATCTGAAACAATATTGAAAATTTTAGACCAAAGGGGCATCCCAAGTTAACATGCTATTTGAGGCTAGTTGAGAAGAAGAGAGAAGAATTCAACTGACATGCAGGATGCTTGTAAGTAAATATTATATATAACACAGTTGATCTGTGATACAGATTTGTAATGTAAACATGACAAACCGCATCATTTCTGTAGATTTTATATAATAACATCCCTTATTTTTTGTGAAACTGGAAACTCAGTTTTATATCACATTTAACTAACCTCCATGGAGAGGTATTAATGTGTTAATGGCAAAGAGATGTTAGCAACAGGAGACGCATCATCAAAAAGCAAGCTGCTGCTCCATTAGAAGAAATTCACCCTCCATTAGACCATCATCACAACAACAACAGATCAAGAAAGACATAAGCATAGGATATGGGCGCTACTTAGGGAGAAATCACCCAATCAAAAACATTAAGCAAGTATGATGAAGATATACAGAACTACTCAGTGGACTTCAATTCAGCCGAGCAAAGTGACTGTGAACTCCAGATATCAACATGACACGGATTAAGCCTCCTTGATTGATTGATCAAAAGCTTACGTCTCTGTAATCCCCATATGAAAATCATTAAAATTAGGATCATTGTTTTTCAACATCAGATGTAAACAGCTTTCGTATCAATATTTTTGGATACTAAGTTACCATTTTTAAAAGCTGGAATAAAAAGCAATTTCCTGACACCAAAACGCACAAGAAAGTGCAGAATCAAACGTTCAAAGTCTTCACCAGTTCCCAGTTATCACATAATTATGAGCTGCTAAATAAGCCCCAAACTGAATTCACGTCAAATTTAATAAAATGAAGACACGAATTCACAAACTATATTTAAATTTACACAAATAATTTAAAATTTCGAGTACATAGTTTGCCAAGAATTATCAGCTCGTGGTTACGGCAGACATTATAAAAGATAAAAAAAAAAAAATTCCTAAAACCTGGGAATGTAAGATGAACTAATCATCGCGGTCAGTTTTCTTCTTGGGCTTGCGGTAATTTTCTTCGATGTGCTTGGCCATCAAAATGCCAGTATCGGCTAGCTTCCTGATATTAGGGACGTTGTAGTTCTGAGCCACATAGACGCCGAACACCGTACCCGCCATAAAGGAGAAGCAGCTCTTGATTATACCCATTACCACCGCCGCCGGTGACTGGCAGTTACTACTTAATTGTCTGCGTGAACTTGGGGTTTTGAGACGAAATTAAATTGAGATTTTATAATGATGTAATCGCTCGATTCATGACGGAACGGAACTCATTTACTTGTTCCTCAAGGCCAATTGTTTATTGGTTTTGCGTTAATTGTTGACTTGCTGGCCCATTCTGCGAAGTTCAGCTGTCACTGACGGACTTGGGCTTTAAGGAACTAGGCGTTGATTCAATCAAGTTGTTTGCGGGTCCCTTCTCGGTATTATTGCATGCAACCACCAAAAAAATTCTCTACACCATTTTTTTTTTAATTTATATCAATTGACTATTGTATACTAATATCGTTAAATAATTTAAATAAAATAAAAAGTTTACCTCTAAATAAATTAAAAAATTATTTTATTTTATAAGATCTTTAAAAAAAATTATAATTATAAAAGTACCCTTAAATTTAATAAAATAAATTCTGAAATTAAAATTTTTATTTTTAATTATAAAAATAATTGCAAATTTTTGAAATTTAATAAAAATCCCTTAAATTATTAAAATTTTAGGATTAAGTTTTTTTAATAAATAAATTCAGCTGAGCACCTCTATTTGGAAAATTTTTATTAAATTTAGGGGTATCTTTATAATTATAATTTTTTTATTTTTCAAAACTTTTATAAGATAAAATATTGTTTTAATTTATTTATGGGTAAAATTATCATTTTTTTAGATTATTTAACAGTGTTAGTGTAAAAGTGGCTAATTGATCTAAATTTAAAAAGAAAAGTGGTGCAGAGAACATATTAAAAATTTGTGGTGGTTGAATAAATATAAGAAAAAATAAAAATAGTGCAATGATAATTTCCCTTAAAAAATTTAAATCCACCGAGTTTTAATATAAATATTATTAATTTTTTATTAATGGAAAATTGTTTGTAAAAAATTATAACTTTCTTAATATATAAATGGATTTGAGCTATGGAGAGTTAATTTTTTTTTTCACATATTTTTAATCACTTCTCATTATTTTTTAGGTAATAAAAATTTGGCAATCTCCGTGATAATATTAAGCTGACAAGTTAATGGATGTCCAACACTTGAATTACTTCTATATCTTAGCAAAATGTTTGAATGCTAGAGGCTTAGAGTGCATTTGGTAACTTTTTTGTCGAGTGTTTTTTATTTTCCAGAAAAAAAAACACAAAAAATGTTTAGTTAATCCATTTTCTAATAATTAATAAAAAAAATTAGCAAACAAAATATTTTTATTTTTAAATTTTTATAAAGAAAACTTAAAAACGCCAAATTGGCGTTCTTGACTCTTTAGAGAAAGATTAAAAAAGGCAAGGCAAAAAGTGGTGCTAGCCCACCACTTTCAATTATTATTTTATTACTTTGTTATTTAATTACTTTTACATTATCCCTTCAATTTTTCACCTCTTCTACACCTTATCTTTTCTTCTTCACTGTAATCACTCAACAGCTCTTATCTCTTTATAACAAGATCCAAGTATTTTTTGTTTGAATTTTATAATTTTATTTATTGTTCATTAAAATTTTGTATGATTTTTTATTATATCAAATATAAGATGAAGATCCCTCTTTTTTTTTTTGTAAGTTTTACCTAGTAAGAATGAATAATGGTGCTTTATTTTAAATTATCTTATTTAAGTTTATACGTGCTTATGTATTTTTGCATTTTAAGCATGTACTTTGTTGTAATACTGAAAGCATTAGTTGTTTATTTTGGTATATGCTAATTAATTCTACATTTATTATTTTATTTCTTAAACTTAATAAATTATGAGCAGGTTTTTTGAAAATTATTATTCCTATATGAAATTTAATCTCATTTTGATTAAAATTATAATATTAAAAATAAAATGTACAAATAAATTGAAGAAAATTATTTTATTAAAAATGCTATATTTTCAAATAAATAAGCAAATGTATTTTTATTATTTTTTATATTTTTAGATAAACAACTAAACGCGTTTTTACTATTTTCATTTTTATTATATGTTGTTTTTAAAACAAACTACCAAACAAATTTTCATTTTGAAAAATATCACATCAAAAATATCATTGTTGTTCTCTAAAATTAGAGCCAAAAATACTAGTTAAAAAACATTACCAAATGCGCTCTTAATTTTCTCATAGTTTTTTTTAGGTAAAAAAATTAGCGATCTCCTTGATGATATTAAGTTGACAACTTAATGGATATCCAACACTTGAATAGTTGAGTTATCTTATTTATTACCCAAACAAAAAAAAGGGTCGACAATTGCTTCTATGTTTTTGGGCTTGGGGTTCTTCCAACTCTTGAACTGGGCTACACATTGGGCCAGAATCTTCTGTTGGAGCAGGTCTGCTTTTTTTATTTATTTATTTCTTTTTCCTTTTTTTAAAAAAAAAATTGGTAACTCTCATTCATTTTTTAACTTAGAACTCAAGGAAACGAGATAAAAATTATGAAAAATCTTCAACTCGAATAAGGAAATCAGCCCAACAGAGAGCAAATTTAATTACAGCATCTGCTATCCTGTTGCAAACCTTTGAGATATGACAAATGTGAAAATTTCGTTTTTGTTCAATAAGTTACTAAATTTTTTTAAATAATCTAAAACAGCTTAGTACGAATATGAAGCTCACATGAAAACTAATTACAAGAAATAAATATAACTCAACTAATAATGAAAATAAATCAATCTCTAGTGTGTTGCAAACCAAAGCATAAGTCTTTCGCCTCAACAGCGTCAACATCATCTGAATAAACCCAATATCAACACCCGCCACCATCCCCAAACCCTCATGATTTTTAGCACCACCACCAATTAAAAGTTAAATCTATTGCTGCATCAGTATAAAGCTTTAAACCAACACAATTGTGGGGGCACCCATGCTACTGTAGAAAGATTATTTGTCGCCAGATCTGCCCCATGGCAACCCAGTTCACAGAATTACGTGAGTCCCAAAGGCCCCTCAGCCTTTAGCCACCACACAAGAAGGCCTCGTTAGCGTCCCTTCACACGGCATCTTATTCCTATCTATCTCCCCAGATTCCCCACATAAACAACGTAGACAACTGTGGAATTCAGCATCAGATAAAAGCAGGTTGGAAAAATTCAAAGCCATCCCTCTAGCATCCAAAATTGCAACGCAAAACAGTCTTGGCAAAAGATGTCGGATTAATCCACACCTCTTTAATTACCATGCTGACAACAAACTCCCGAAATAGACAACCAGCGCCTTGAGGCCTTGAGACCCCAGTAGATTGTAGAAGCTTCAGCAGTAGCACAAGACATAATCTTTATCTGCGCGGCCAAAAAATTCGATCCGGACAATGTCTGCTTTTGAAATTTCGAAAGGGAAATATTGGAATTAATTAGCTTTACAAAGAAAGTCGAAGTTATTGTCGCCAAAACTCAAAAAGTGTGAGTTGACAAGCTTAGCTGATAGTTTTTCTCTCTAATTTTTCCGTAATTTATATAATTTTTTGTTATGTTATATAATCATGTAACATATATGATTATATAACAGTCGTTGGATAAAAATTCAGCGATTGTGAAAATAACATGATTTTATTATCTTATATTTCTACAATCGTTGGATGAAAATCCAACTGCTACATAATCATGTATGTTACATGATTATGTAACATAACATTCTCCTATATAAAAAGTTTGGGTGAAAAAAATTAACTAATCTTCTATGATATTACACCTAAAGGAAGAAAAAAAAAGTTTGTGGTGCCAAAATAATTTCATCAACACTCTAGAATTTCGGTCCACGTTAATTATCACATTTGAATAAATTAATAACATTTCGAGACAAATCGATAAACAGTTAGGCAGTGCAATGCTTAATCTGAAGCAAAGTAGAACAAATTTAGCAATTTCTATTACATATGAAATATGACAATAGGATTAACTATGGTTTTGGGAATAAATACCGCAAGTATCTGGAAAAAGGTAGCACAATTGAGTGTGTGGCTGTGTGCAAGTTAAGGATTTGGAAAATGAAGATTGAATAGTTTGACATTCGGCTTCTATTGAGATTGGCTGTTTGAGAGAAATTAATAGAAGGAACAAATACAAGTGGCCCATTTGACGTGTTTTTCCAATTATATAAACGCGAAAATTGAGTTATCATGAAATAGACTTGAGGTTTTCATTGCTTTGAACAAATTTTACAAAACTTTTGATTTTCGTGGAACCCAAAACTCCCATGAGTTGTGTGGTCCAAAGACAAAGAAAATCGAACCAATTTGATTGACGTTAGGGGCCCTACAATTCAACGGCTTCTTTAATCTTTTTGACATGCATGAGAGACTTTTTGGAGATTGGTTTTAACTTTTTAAGTAAACAAAACAACGATTGCGTTTTTTAAACGCTCACTACGACTGTACGACATAAAGGAGACGGCACAGCAAATAAGCAGTGTATTAAGCTCAGCATCAAAAAGATTCGATCAGATATTGGAAAAGATGTGATGCCAAAGCAAGGAATCCATAGAAGCCACGAGCTAAATATGTTGAATAGTAGCACCCTATGGTTTCTTTCACACGTTCCCCGAAATTAATTTGTCCTTTTTTTATTTTTTATTTTATATTTTCCTTCTCTCTCTCCCTTTAAATACAGTCATTAATTTGCTTCAAAATGCCGACAAAATGTTTGTCCAAAATTTTACATATGCAAGGAGTTAGATTTACGTTTCCAAGTAGTTAAAAAGAAAGTAATTTAGCACCCGATTAATAGAAACTTTAGATATGATGAAGTAATTATATATTATCTTGGTTGGGAAGAAAAGAAAGAAAAAAGTTGAAGAAGATCTTTTTTTTTTTTTTGTTGATGAGAAAAAAGTTGAAGATATTAATATGGCAAGTAGGGTTTGATTGCTACTCATCATTTGTCTTGCGCAACATGCATGATTGTGGAAAGAGAAGGATAAAAAAAAAAAAAAAAAAACCGGTTCCTGTTTCATGATGGAATCTATGTTGTTGTCCAAATAACTGAATAAAAATCAAGCTGATCCCTCACTCTTTGGAGGCTTGTTAATGATACAACCTTTCCAGTATAGTCTTGAGCGTTACGTACAAGTGCCTAGCGCGTGCGTTTTTAATGAAGGTCCGATAGGAAGTGATCAAATTGATTAAATGTATATGTCAATTTTCTTTTAAGTTTTATTCGGTGGCGAAATTTGGATTCTGATTGGACACATTTATAAGTCACAAATAATTTTGAGTACATTATAACATAAAATTATAAAATTAAATAGACAATGAGGCGGATTCAAATATAAAAAGAAGAATATATATGTATTACATAACATCTGTACAGACGAAGGGACTAATCGTGAAATAAGAATAACAGAAATACCCTATATTTTGTATACAATTTCAGTCAAAATTCTTATCTTCCTGTAAAGTTCGATGTAATCCAACCATTTTACACATATATCATCAAGTATCAATCAATACATTATTCTTTTTTTTTGCCTTTATCAATCGCTAATCTCATTACCGCTACCTACTAGTCTCAACAGTCCATACACGTGGCATGATCTTACTCAGGCAACTAGACCCACCTTAAAGGGCTAGAGGGGAACCTAAGAGATTCACAGTCATTTTCATCTCTGTATTATCTCATTGCGCAACGTATGGGGTAGAGAGATCAGGTCATTTGACTCGTATCCACTTTCATCATTGTTTTTACGGGCATGATTGGAATTTTAAGCAAAAGAAAGGGCATATTTGGGTTTTTAAAGATTCTTAACTATAGAACTACCCTGTAAAATCTCGAAAAGACCAAAATGAGCACCACGTCACGGGATGAAGATTTTGTGCAACTACTCCATGAGCTACTTAAACAATCTAGTTTGATAGTTGTTAAATAAGCATGTTGAACTTCTCGATTAGTTAAGTGCGAAAGAGGTAGAGAGAATAGTGAGCAATTGAGCCAAAGAGAATGAGTATTATTCAGAAGAGTGTCTGTACAAGAGAGCTTAATAACTTACAAAGTTACATGCTTGAGTTGCTTGCTCTTGTTGTGTAATGTTAAGTGTCATGCACCTATTTATAGGGGAGGCCTTGCCTAGATCTAGAATGTTCTATGTCTAGAGTGTTCTCAAGACTTAGTGAGAGCTCTCGTATCTAAAAATGCCTAGAAATTTCTATATACATGCTACTCTAGCTATTTTCAAAGACTTCCTATCCATGTATAAGTTATGAAAGTGTGCTGGAGTGTGCCATAACTGGAAGCTTTTAAGATCAAGCCAAGCTAGCATACCTTGACTTGCAAACTTAGCCTCTTTGGTCTGGAATTTTTAGTAATCCGTGACAATCGGCTGAGCTAAATATGAGAAATTGTATTTTATGATCGCAAAGTTAAGAAACAAAGTCATCTGGTCAATGGGTGAATGGCCCACCTCAACAACCATCACCAAAACAACTTTCTATGTTGAGTCCAACAAAACAATCGCTTGCCGGTTATATTCTTCTTTTAACTGTTTTTGCTCTTTGGCTTTACCAATATAGTCACTTTTTTATTAAAAAAAAAAACAGAAAAAAATAATATGATTTTGATCGCCTAAAATAATATCATTTTAAAAAAGAAAAATTCTTCAAATTTTCTCGGCCTTTAAACGTGATCGATCACTATTTATTTATTTATTTATTTTTCATTTTATACCACAAAAAATAATTGATGGTGTGGACCTCAGATGTTTTTGTCAAACGGATGAGAAGACAAGTGGGGAATATGATGCGTAATTTGGCTACGGAAAATATCTACCGTCCACCCGTTTTTTTCAATTTTTTCAAAAATACACAATTCCTTCTTTTTTTTTTACTAGAATTTACCTAAAGTTACATTTTGTTTCACTTTTCCACTTCCGTTTGGAATCCGTTAAGAAAACTAACGGAAACTAAAAAAAATAACCATTTTACCCCTCAAAACGAAAATTACAATTTCACCTTAAAAATTACCAAAAATAATCAGATTAAATCTAATTTTTTTCCCCATCGGTCAATAAAGAAATTAATTCCACAACCATCAAATGCAAGTTTTTTTTTAAAATATGTCTGTAATTAGAATGCTAAATTATAACAGTAGTATTAAAAATAGCTCAATCTCACAAACCATCAATTGAATTTAAGATAAGTAGAGTTTTATTATTTATTGAGTTATAATCTCTAATAATTAAGATTTTTTTGTACTTCATTAACGTACCAATAATGATATTTATCATTAAATCTGATTATTTTTGACATTTTTAGGGTGAAATTGTAATTTTCGTTTTGGCGGTAAAATGATCATTTTTTAAAGTTTCCGTTAGTTTTCTTAACAGATTCCAAACGGAAGTGAAAAAGTGAAATAAAATATAACTTTAGGTGGATTCCAACTAAAAAAATAAGAAATTATGTATTTTAAAAAAAATTATAAAAGATAGGTGGACGGTGGATATTTTTCCATTTGGCTATTGTCCATTATTGAAGTGTATTGTTGTCCAATCTTTCCATTTTTGGATAAAACGGAAAGAAAACGAAAATAGTGGTGCCCCTATTTTGTTTTCTTTTTCTCAAGTGATAAAAAAAAACAAAAACAAAAAATGGTCACAAAACCATTAGCTATTTAGCTGGGCTGGTCGCCTGGTCCACCGGCGCACCTGCAAGTCCCAACCATGTAAAATCGATCGTATCACCCGCTGTAAAAGGGGTCATCTCATTGAAGTTCACAAACTCGCATTGGGATTTGGGCTTCGCAGCCCAGAGATTTCCAAACAAGAGCAAGTCTCCAGTCGAGCTTTTAACACGCCTCTAAAATCCTTATAGCATCCCTTTTTAATTTATTTCTTCGAATACCTTCAGTTAAATTAATAAAATATAAATTTATATCTTAAAATTAGTTATTTTCTCACAAAATTTTAACCAATTTTTTTTTTTAAATTACATACAAATCCTAAAATATTCAATTTATCTTAGTTTTTTTATTCTCATTATATAATTTCAATTCTCATAATCCTAAACTCTTATAACTTTCTCTAAAAAAAATATTTTTTAATTAGAAATTAAAATATAGATATAAATATAAATCATGGAATGGAGTGGAGTGGGTGTAAAAAGGTTTCTCAAAAGAATAATTTATCAAATTCATGTTATGTTATTTAAGTAATTTCAATTAAAAAAAAATTATAAGAAATTTTGAGAGCTGTCAAAAGTCCTACTCATAAGTCTCACATGTATTGGCCTATTTGAAATTACTGATGGAAGGTAAAGTGATTTTTATAAGATAAAAAGATAATATTGCTATTCAGTAAATTTTTTTAAAAAAGCACTTATATGGCTATATCAATGCTCTCTTCTCTCTCTCTCTCTCTCCAATGCTCCTTTAGCATGTTCATTCTTTGCCCTATTTATTATCAATTATTTTGAGAGAACAAAAAATAAAAAAAATATAATATACAAATATTATTTTTTTGATGATCGACTATTATATATACAATATTAAAAAAATATATTAAACTTGTACATGTATAAGTAAGTTTCATTTAATATTATATCTATTTTAATCATTCGCATTAGTTTAATAATAAGATTTGTCAAATACATATAATTACTTTTAAAACTCAACACTTTTAAAAATAAAACTTATCAAACACTTAATTATTAATTCTCCTCACAGCTTAATTATTTTTAGTTTTTTACAACACAACTATCTAAAATCATTTTAAAAGCTACGATTAATAATTGGTCCTCAGTTAATTCTTTAAATACCCGTTTTACACCTAATAATAGTAAAAGAACTAATGAATTAATTTAAAAAAAAATTAAGAACATCAATGTATTTTATTTGAGAAGGATAAAATACACACTCATAATGAGCTAAAGGCAACGGGAACTTGGTTTCTTTTCATTATTAATCATCATTATGATTAAGGTTTTAAAGATTTTTTTAATAAATTCGTAGCTCATAGATTTATAATATAATATAATATAATATAATAAACATGACACTACCAAATCTTATTTTATTTATTAGTTAATTATGCAAAAGGCCATTTCTTAATTAATTATTTATTTGTTAATTGGTTTACTTCAAATCTGAAACGATTATCAAGGTTGTTTTGCGGGCATTTTTATAGAAGTTCGTTCTCAAAGATACCGACGTTTTGTACTATGAATTTTATTATTTCAATATTTTAAGGCAAAATAAGGGAGACCATAAATAAAGCTATGATTAATCCTTGTCGCTGTCCATGCCCAGCATGTTCTTTTATTATTTTAACTATAATACATGAGTTTTTGTTGGTTATTTTATTTTTATAATATTAAAGTAGCCTAACATGAATAATGAATTTCATGGACTATCTTAGCTTTCATGTAACTTTCAAACGCAACATTTATAAATAAATTAGAAAAAAAAACTATAGAAATGTGAATTAAAGTATTCATGACCCCATGTGAACCGATCAGTAGATGTCCCATAACTAATCATAAATCAATGAACTATTAGACAAGCATTGGTAGCTCGAACAATAATCAAAGGTTTGAAGACTAAATAAAAACCTAATATTATATTATATTAATTACTTGGAAAAGAAAAGGAGAATGACGCGTTACGTGTTCGGCGTATCACGTACGTGAAAGAAAAATAAAATTTTGAGACAAGCTATATCAAAACTCAAACCAATTATGTCAAATTGATAGATCAATCTTAGGTGTCTTCGAAGCTGTGTTGTCTTCTTTTGTCACAGCATGCAATTTTTTTTATTTTTTTATTTTTTGGTTGTTTAAATCTTAAAAGTCAGCTGGTTAATTCTATATTAATGTTGCGATTTTCTGGGCAATCATTGCACCAGGGCCATGGGCGACGTATAGAAGGCTTGCTTCTTCATGAATCAATAGCTAAACTATGTAAATCTTGCTTCGAGAATTCGTCTAATGTCAGCTTCGGAGAAGTAACAAACAGGAGGAAGCAATTCATTTTGCATAAGATACTGTAATATAAATCTAAATTTGCTGTATCTAACAAAATCTTGCACCGCTTTGTTCTCTGCATTTAATTAATCAGATTTCAATCCAACAAGGGGCATCCTCTAACACTTCAAGCAATTTGGAAAGGATCTATTTCGCACCAAAACTGAAGATCACAATAGGGTTTGAGCTTCAAAGAATGTGGTGGTGGTATATTATATCTTCATAGATACTTCAAACGGCATGATCTTAAGGGTTCCTGTTGTCTTGACGACTGTTGGCATTCTATAAACTACCCATCCAATAAATCAACTTTTATTAACTGCCTACAACTATGTTCAACTGAGGAAATGAGCATTTTACCTAAGCAGCTAAATCCACACACTTGACTACATAATTCTAAGAAATGAAAGTCCTGTGCTCGCACTATCATAGCTCAATGAATGGAAAATTCATGCAACAATTGTCGGCCAAAGGCAAACTGCCTTGACATCCCAATTTCTTGCTTCAGCGACATCTTCTCCCTTTCACTCTCAATTTTAAAACTTCTACAATATCAAAAGCTTATCACTACCTAATGATTACTTTCAAAAGTATAAACACAAGTAAATTTATTAGATAGAGGAAAGGAACTTCTGTTTTATGATTGTAACAACCGGTTTGAACCAAATAACCTGAAATTATACCATTATATGGAGCAAGGCATCAGAATGCACACACATATCAAATCAGCATGCAATCAAAAATTCACTCACAAAATAAACTGAACTTTCTGGTAAGATCAATGTCATTAAAAGTTCACATTTGTTGTCAGATATACAACAAACTATCGCCCCCTTAACCAGAAGATAATGTAGCTTCTCATATGAAAACACCAAAATGCCATAGTAACAATATCAAGTCCAGAAATGTAACACTCCACTAAACTTTCCAGATAGATGTTTTCTACTTCTTGGAATACAAGTCTTGTTCATATACTAGACGAAGAACAAGCAGAGGACTCACAGGCACAACAATTTGCAGGGAATAAGGCATAAAAGAGATGCCAACAACATAGTTCAATATATTTATTCACTTATTAAGTAAAGCAAGTTGGAACCTCTATAGTAGAGTGAGTTGCTAAAAAACAACCCCCTGCTTGCCAAATATTTACACCTCAGCACCTCCAAGCTGATGCAGAGATAAGTTCCCGCTGCTGCCAACAGAGGACAAGTGAGGCCTGGCGCTTTTCAACATGAAAGCCCCTCACTGGAGTCCTCTTCACCACACATTCTGCCTGAGTTTCGGTGAAGTTACTGAATGTTACGGGGGAAAACCCAGCCGATGCAAAGACTGTTTTCCACATTGGCATTCTGCCCGGGCCCCTGAGCCGCCCCAATACCACACTTTCAATTCTAGGCTGAAGAAGGAACCTCTCAATCTTATTGAGAGCATCAGGCATCACGTTAACAGCATCAAGCGATTCCAGTAGGTTTATATATGATTGGAGGGCATGAAGAATATGTTCCGGGAAAGGCAAGTCACTTTTATCACATCCTCTATCTGCTGATACCACAATTTTTGGCGAAAGCTGCTTCACAAAGCGAAGGAGAGAGGGCAGTGCAGAGGGTTGATTCGAAGAAGACCAAATAGGGAAATTCACAGCAACAGCCTCATTTTCACTTGACTGGAGAATGGGCAGTGTGTAAGAGGTTTGATCTAATGACTCAAAGTTAATCACATCAAGCTCAAAACTAACACCAATCGCATTAGCAAACTGAGTCAGATTCTCACGCATAAGCCCCAGCTCTATATGATGGTGAGTGGAAGGAGAAGCAAAGGCAGTGATTTTCATTGAAGGAGTACCCCTATTACTTCTCATTGAGAGCTCCTGCATAAATGAAGCCCACTGAGCACCGAAGCCAATATCAAAGTCCACAATGTGGATTCTGTCAGCATCATCAAGAGCTTCTAAAAGAGCCTGGTTGCAAGTAAAGTTGATAAATTGAATAAGAGGAGACACTTCAGAGAACACCTTGTAAGCTCCCATTTTAAAGATAACATCAACTGGAGTAGGGCTACGTAGTGGTGGGTTGGTGACTTGGTTGTTCATGAGTAGAAACAACTGCAAAGCCTCTTTGAAGTAGAAAGCAGCCCTTTGAAGGGGCTTACCTACAGGAAACACCTGGTGATTGAGCCGCGCCAATATCCCTTGCGCGTGTGAGAAATTCCCAGTTCCCACCAACTCTGCAGCCTTGTAGAGCTGGTCGAGTAAAGCATGTTGTTGCCGAGAAATCTCTTCACTCCCTGGACCTAAAACCTTCTGCTTTGCTGATACGATCAAACTTTTTTGTTGAAGATGCTGAGGAAGAAAATGCACATTTTGAGAAAAACCCATTTGTTGTTGATGGTTTCTGAGCAAGAACTCATGGCGTGGATCAGAGAATGGTGGTTTGGGGACGTGAGGAGAGGAAAGGTCTAAACTTCCTCCTGAGTTGTGGCGCTTTGGTTGTGGCTGAAGCAAGTGGCTATGGTGGTGGTGTTCTTGGTGCAAAGGATAAGCACTCACAGGGAAAAAAAAGTTCGGATTTTGATGGTGCTGAGACTGCACCTGTTGGTTATTCATAAATATCTGAGGATTGAGAATCTGTGGCTTCTCTTCAGGGGCTTCAACAAAGTTCTGAGACTGCTGGATATTCACACCAGGAGGCAAAGAAACTGGTGCAAGAGACACATTACTGCTAGTTGGCGAACCAAAAATTGGATTTTGGTAATTACAATTGTTGTTGCTATTGCTACTATTCAATCCAACACCAGAAACTACCTTGTGATTGAGATTAACCAAACCAGGTGAAGAACCAATCTTTCCATTCCCATTGTTATTTGAAAGCAATTCAGAACCAGGAAAAGCACATAAATTAGTAGCAATAAAATTACCAGATGCAAGGCTGCCACCCCCACCAACTGACTCAAAGTTTGGAGGTTGATCAACAAACCCCAAGCCACCACCGCCAGCATTGCCATCAAAATCAACAAAAGGGTTTTGACCATTCCCATTTCCGCCGCTCTGCAAGAGCTGCTTCAGCCCAAACGGCGAGTCGTCCACATCCCCGGCGATCCACTTTAAGATAGACTGTTCTTGACCGGATTCCGATAACATGGTCTCCCAATCTTCCAAGCCAAGACCGCATCTTTCAGCTCCAGTAGGAATCACCTCCAAGCCGTTTGGCATCGACAGCAACTCAGTAGCCCACTCATCTTTCCTTTCATTGTTTAGCAAAGGAGACACCGGTTCTTGCGGGACCGAGTTGGTGGTGGTGGTGTTGGTGTTGTTGAGTGAGGAGGAAAGAGTGGAAGCCGAAGTGGGTGGGCTTTGGCTTCTTCTCATATGAAGGACAGAAGTTGGTTCGTTATCAATGTTACAAGAAAAACAGAAGCTGTTGTTGTTCACTTGTTGTTGCTGTTGGTGTTTTTGTTTCCATTTGCCTTGAGAGCAAATAGGAGTGAAATCTTGGATTTTAAAAACACATTTTTCTTGCAAGTGAGAGGGCACGGACATTTGTTTCTTTAAATCTTTCTCTCTAACTACTCAAAGTCAATAACAAGACGCACCCATTCCAGCAAAACGCTTGTTTAATTTAATCTCTTTTCTCTTTCTCCTCAGCCCCAGCCTCCCATGTGCATATTTCATCTGCCTCCTCCAAATACAGAAACTTGGCTCTTGATAGTAGACTGCTCTTGAACTGCCGCTGGGGGTGCTGCTCTTGGTTCCTTTTTTTTCCCCCCCTTCTAAGAGCCTTGGCCTTGTGTCACGCCAGTACCTCTCTGCTCTGCCGTGGATGCGTGCATCATAAAAAAGGCGAACAGAGTGTCCTCCCTCTTAACTCTTCTGCATTTCTCTCTCTCCCTCTCTTCTGTCACTTTCATAATGCTATGCCTATACTCTTGTTTCCAAAGGGTAAAATGGGCACTCCACGTTGTACTACGGTACACTAGCCAATCAAATTACACTACAGTCCTTATCACAGGTTGTTTTGTCCGTGCAGTTGCGGTTAAACTATTATTAACTAGTACAAGCCAAGGCTCAATGCTTCTCAGTTTTCAGTCGAGTGGCAGCGCAACCCTCGATGCCTGGGTACTGGGCTAGAAGCCCAGGGGCCTTGTCACTTTACTTTCATCTTGTTTTACTGAATTTCAATTTCGAAGCTGCGGTTGCAGTCACTGACAAGAACAGTTTATGGGAAACATAATTTTCAATTTTAAACCGTCAGACAGAAGCTGGGTTTGAGATCGAGCTTATACAATTGTAATTTAAAAATTATAATATTAAAATATTTATTAAATATTAAATATTATTGTTTAAAAATTATATTAATATAATTTTTATTTATATAATAAAAAAATTATTATATCTTTAATAATTTTATTAAAATTATTATTTTAAATTTAAATTTATTATATATTATTTATTTTATTTTATAATATTTGAATTTCAAATGTACCCAAAATTAAAATGTAAAAATACGAACGTCCAATACTATAAAATATATCAAAAAAATGCATTAATGTCAATTTTTATTTATTTTTTATTTATCTATCAACTTCGTCCGCATTTTAAAATCATTCGGAACATTAACGCCTTAGCTACGTTGATCTATAATGGACCTAAAATAGCCTGTTCCAAATGTCAATGGTCATTAATTATTAGTAGTTTGCCTTGATTTCTTATTACAGACACTTGTCTGTAATTCTGTAACCCCCCCTTGCATGTTCTGTTAGAAAAGGCAAAAGGCCGGACAAGTGATGCCTCTTCTTCCTATTTTGCCCACAAATTTCTTGTTTATTACTACTCTTCTGTCAACTGGCTATACCAAAATTGGGGTTTTTCTTCATTATGCAAATTGCCAAAAACCTGAAAGAAAGTATGAAGCGTGATCTTACAAAACGACTTTTTATAGACAGATGGGAGAAAAACATGTGTTGAGAGAATTTGATTCATTTTCTTGACATCACAAGTTCTTATAATGGCTTTTAATAGGGCACACTTTAATTTCCAACTATCGACTAATGGCTGCAATTCAAAGCACAAATTCTTTAAAACCAAATGTCTCGAGAATTTCCGAATATAGGTTACGTCCAAAAAGGCCCGTATAGATTTTTCTTTTTCCCTCCAACTTTTTTTTTTTTCCTTTGAGTTGCAATAGTTTTCATACAGAACAAACAAGCATACCGGTAAATGCTTGATAAAGATATAATTAAGAAAAGAAAAAAGCAGCTAATAAAAGCTTTACCGGTCATTATAACTCATTATACACTTGTTAAATTTCTGTGAATATGAAAGGCAGTCCATGTTCAAAAACTAAAACCTTCGTCGTTAAGTAGAGACCTGTTGCATTGGTGCTGCTCTCTAGCTTGACCTTATTATACAGTTTAAAATGAGGTTTCAAATAATCTTAAAACGTATTATTATTTACAGAACACGCAGCCAATTTACGTGGTTTGAGAAACTTCATACAATTGAAGGCCAAATTGTTGAGGGCTGGGGATGATTTCTAATTATTAAACTCCAAAAACTTGTCTATTAAGTAGAGTGACCAATCCTATTTATTACCTCAATTTGAGACAAAACTCAATAATCACCTGCAATAAAACAACTGTTATACCTCGATCATTTCGTTCGACACACATGAGTTGTTTCACTACCGCTGTCTGACTACTAAAATTAAATTATGATATTGCGAGTTTAGATATGATATCACTTATTGAAGGTTTAGGCTTATGATTTCTAGGTATCCAACTTAAAAAATTAACCTATTAGGTGGAGTGACTTATTATTAGGCAGAGTGGTACACAACTAAGCAATCCCTCTTTCCAACCCACAACAATTTAACTATTGGGGTCTAGTTCTTATATCACTTGTTTGAGTGAAACTAGTCTATTGAGTGAACCTCTCTGCTAGCTAATGTGGGTCATAGCTCAACAATCTCCCCCTCTCAAGAAACCACTTCTCGAGCCAGTGTTTCGCCTAACACATCTTTGTTGTTTCACCACCACATTCTGTCTATTAGGATCTGATTCTGATAACACTTGTTGGGAAATTAGGTCCGTGATTTCTAAATATCCAACTCAAAAGACAAGTTTATTGGGTGAAATGACTCATCTTATAAATCTCAGTAACTCGCTTTACTAGTTAATATGGGACACAACTCAACCCATAAAATTATTAATTTAGTAATGAAAAATTATAATCTTTTAGATTTAATTAAATTAGGACTCCCTTTTATGTGTGTTAAGATACCGGGACATTAAGTGACGATCCCAAATGGACCTGTAGCTGCAAATCAATATTTGATTGAATTCGATCTACTTATACCATTACCCAATGCAGCAAAGTAGGCAAGAATCATTTTTACATTAAGACCATGGTTTCTTTATTTTCTTTTCTTTTTTGTTTACAGCATATCAATTACGTATGATCAGGTCAATCACAAGTTTTTTTTTTTTTTTTTATAGTTGATTTGTCCAAAATGATATTCCAGCTGTCCTAGTACAAATTACGTTTCCTTTGACATTAAATATTAAATTACAATATTTGATAAACACTAATGACTTTGATTTAGAAACAGCAATTAGAGATTATATTGTATAATTTACAAATTAAGAGTCATGTTTATTCAAAAAAAAGGAAAAAAAAAAGTCTCTGTCTATAGATTTAACAGTAAGATGAAACAACAGTACATTAATTACTCCAACAGAAGGAGTGTGTAATGTTTCCTTGTCCAGATGACATGCATTAAAGAAAAAAAACAATGGGGAGCCTCTATGTTACATTTAATGTAACATACACACTCCACAACAATCACACAAATTATGGGCCCATATATTTTGTGTGGTTATTGTGAAGTGTGTATGTTACATTTTATGTAACGCAGCATTTGCCAAAACAATGGGTATTGGTCACTTGTGAGGAAGGGAAGAGAGTCTAGAGAGGAGACATGCTTCTGCTTTGGTCTCTTTACTCTTACGAAATATCGTTTAAAAGGGGACCACGATGATTTTGGACATGTCAGCAGTACAAAGCCAATTTTGTTTACGTATCAGTATCATTTATACTACCAGCCCCATGTGAATGCGATCATCATGTCATGCATATTGCTTAGCCAAATAAGAAGCGGAATTAATGCGACACAACTCATCAATCTCCTCTCTCTCTGCCCCATCACTAGTGATATGAATAATCAAATCAATCAATATCTACTGTTTAGAAGTTTTCATTTGTCTGGCATTTCGAAATCTTAAAGTCCAACGCTGCGCCCCATCATTGGTGATATGAAATTCATTTCTCACAAGGTTCATTACCTAATTGTGCAGTGCGTGCAACTTTTGTTATTCATAAGAAAAAAAAAAAGTAAAGAAAATTAAAAAGTAAAGATTGGTAAACGGATTAATAAATAATGAGAGTCGAAATTTCAAATTTGACCAGCCTATCATTTTGATTTTTGATATGTATGTATATGTATATGTATGTGTATGTGTATGTGTATGTGTATGTGTGTGTATCTATATATATATATAGAGAGAGAGAGGTTATTTTTAATATTTGTGTGATATTAATTATTATTTCCCATTCTTGTTGGCTTAAAAGATGGGTGCATTGCATGGCGCCACGTTCTTTCCGTCACCCTGAAGACATCCCAAGTAATAATATAATTAAGGCAAATGCTAAGTTACAATAATTGTAACATACATTTTTTATGTGAACCACACAAATTATGGGTCCTATAATTTTGTGTGGTTCACATGAGGGATGTATGTTACAATTATTGTAACTTAGAAGCTCCCTATAATTAAACAATTTTTCCCCCCTGGTTGACGACTTAATAATAAAACCTCTGAAAACGATTATTAGATATAAGCGTTTGGTTTCTCCCTAATAATAGTAATACGATTCAGGAACCTAAAATTTTCAAGTTCTTTGAATCTACCTAGAAGATATATATGTTAAATTAATGTGATAAATACAGGGTGTATATTTATATATGCATAAGCAACGTTTGATCAACAGGCTCGTGATGTTCGTGATCAAGGTTACAAAATGACCATGAATATAGAACACTATAAAGGAGTTTCATACTGTAGAAAAAAATAAGTTGAAGCAGAAAGAGTTTTTAAAGCCAAAAATTAGAAAATTGGAAAGCAATACTAGAACCCAATGGTGAAGTTAAATGAAATTTTTTTCGTTAATTTTAAAAATGTTCTCACTGGAACATATATAAGAATTTTATATTGATCAATTATGCCTCTTCAACTATCATCAAATTCTTGTCAAATTTTATCTTTCTTTCAACTTCAAGCTCTCGCCTTTTTATGTCTCTTTATCAAAATTTCTGCTTCCAAAATTAAAATCAAAGAGCAGAGCAATTACAAATTCCAATAATTTCATTTCTATAGAACAAATATTTTGGGGATTAAAATTTTATACTGATTAATTATGCCTCTCTTCAACTACCGTCATTCTTGTCAGAATTCATCTTTCTTTCAACTTCAAGATCTCATCTTTTCATGTCTCACTGTCAAAATGTAAGCTTTTAAAATTGAAATCAAAGGGTTAGGACAAATTTCAATTCTATAGAACAAACTTTTGAGGAGTAAGCTTGTTATATCCAAAATAAGGTGCATCTTGAATTTCTTATTAATAAATTTTCTCGACCAATAAAAAAGCATTTAATTAAAAAAAACCCAAATTACCCCAAAAAATATATTCCTAGCTTCACCATTGCCAAAAGTTGTGACAACGGCCGTGGTTTTTCTCCGGATTTGGAGTTTTCCACATAAATCTTGTGTTGTTTGATTGGTGTATTCTCCATTTAATTTTCTTATTAATTTGTTGCTTGATAAATTGCTTGAAGTGATCTTGGGAGGAAGTTCAATTTCCTAACAGTGGTATCAGAGCCATTGATTGACGTTTTGGTTTCGGGGTACTATTCACGTATACGGTACTGTTCACGTGAAGCAGTGGGAGCCAATCCAAATAATCTGTGGTGAAGAGAATAGGCTGATCTGTAAAGCAAATATGTTAGCAGCTAGTGTTTTTTCAAACTTAGTGGAGTTTGATGTGTTAGCCTAAAGGGCTATACATAATGTAATTTTGATGATAACAAACATATGTATTGAGTGATTTAATAAATATTGTATTTCACATTTTTACTAGTTTTTGAAGGATAATATTTATACAAGTAAATCAAGTGAAATCAAGATTGAAGACACTCAACGGACAATGGCGACATCAAGAATAGTTTAGAGCTCAACGAACAAATTAGTGCAATAAATTCTTGTAAAGCCGGTATGATTTAATTGATGTTTGATTTAGCATTTGAGAAGCTCAAGAAATTAATTTAATTAAATAATTTTCATAAACTAAAAGTTTTTGTTTTTATAAAGAAAAGTATTTTGTGAATTTAAGTAATTTGGACTTAAATGCTAAGATTTGAAATCTTTGATTTTAATAAGTATTAAATTTCGGAGTTGGACGTTTTTACAAATATTTGAAATGTTTTGGGCCATACTATAATTTATGAATATTTTGGACTAAAGTGAAAGATTTTGAGAACTTTGAAAAATATAGGTATTATGTTGAAAAGGACCTTTGTGTGAAACAAGAAAATCTTTGGGGCCATATCATAATTTCAGAAAGTTTGAGAAAGACATCTATTTTTATGAAGTTCTGAAATTGGACCTATTTGCAAAGTTTTCTGACGTTTTGGGCCATAGTATAATTATAGAAAGTTTTGGGATAAAGTGTAATTTTAGTGAACAGTAGTACTGTAGCAAAATTCAAAAATAACGGTAATATTACTGTTCCTGAGCGGCTAGCCGGATAATCAAGCGGCTAACCGCTTGAGCGCTGGAATTTGCCTATAACGGCTAGTTTTTGGGCTTTCACTATAAAAACTCAACTCAAACTTCATTTTAAGAACTAACACAAGCAAATATAAGATCATATAACATATATTGAGCTTCCATTTCGTAAATCATCATTTGTTGAATCATCATTGAGCTATAATTTGTTATTCACTCTTAAAGAGAGTTTTATTGTTGTGAATTTCATTTCTCATCAATTTGTGAGTGTACAAGTGTGGGAAACACTTGGGGTGAAGAGATTGGGGATATAATCTCTTGTTGTAAAGGTTCATTGACACCTTGGAAGTCAATTGTAAACATTTGAAGCCTTGGGAGGCTTGGATAGTGAAATCCTCAAGCCGGGTGAGCTTGGAGGCGTGGACGTAGGCGGGGATAGCCGAACCACGTAAAAATCCTTGTGTTCGTTTTCTCTTCCCTTACTCTTTTAATATTGTACTTGATTGAATTTATTGTTTTTGATTTGATTAAGGCGGTAGATTAAATTGTTGTGCGAATTGTATTGCATAAAATTTAAAATCCCAATTCACCCCCCCTCTTGGGTTGCATAACTTGCATTTCATGATGTTGTTGAAAAATTAATGGGAGAATGATTTTATTGGCTTGTGGAGAATTCAAGTCAAAGGTGTATCCAATCTGGTATGCACAAATATTTGAAGGTGTGGACAATTTTGGTACCTTAAGAAAATTGTCAAGAAAGCAGAGTGGGCTCGGCAAATTACTCCAGAATCAGTAAAGGAGATACTGATATTCTCGTAGATGGTGAGTTTCCTTTTGATAGGAGACTGGGTTAGTTCTTTTGGCATGTAGATCTCCAAGTTGCCATGAAAGAGAACATGTTATGATCAGCGGGGTCCACAAGTTTGCACGCGGGCATTGGCTTGGTATAAATGCAAGGTGTGTGGTGGAAAAGTTATGTCATGGCTGAAGAATTCTCAGGGAAACCAAGCATGAGAATTGCACCATAATTTTCAGCGGATATGTTCGACATGTGCCGAAAAAAAAAATCTTAGAATGGTTAATTCTAAGTGGTATACTCTTTATGGTGGAGTATGGTAATTCTCTATGTTGAGAATTATGACCGTTGGTGAAGACAGTGCTTTGTAACATTAGTTATGAATTTTTTTTTTTTAATCAAGGTGGAGATTGTTGAAAATTGATTAAAAAAAAAAAAGAGTTGAAAAGTCAATTTGGAAGATATCATTTGAATTCAATTTGGAGATAGTCGAGAAGTTTGATAAGCAATTGGAAGTGGTCAAAACTATTGAAATGGTGGCTATTGAATGTTGAAAAATTGGCTTGATTTTAGGGACAATCTTGCCTATAAAAGGAAGCTCTCATTTGAGAGCTTGGCATCCAAAATCCCAGAGAATGAATCCAAGTTTTGGTGAGAAATTGAGAAAGAGAAATATTCTTAAGCATGTAGTTATATTGAAAGAGCATTTGGCTCCTCAATATGGGTATTACGAGTTTGCTTTGTTAAGGGGTATTTCTCAGGATTATGTATTTGGGGCTTGGGTGAGAGAAAATTATTTCTGAGAGTGGTTGTAATAATTTTCCACATAGTGAATATTTTTCTTTGGTTGTCTTGTGACAACGGCCGTGGTTTTTCTCCGGATTTGGAGTTTTCCACGTAAATCTTGTGTTGTTTGATTGATGTATTCTCCATTTAATTTTCTTATTAATTTGTTGCTTGATAAATTGCTTGAAGTGATCTTGGGAGGAAGTTCAATTTCCTAACAAAAGCTAAACACATATTAATATTAGAATTTAAAAGATCTAAACCTGGAGATTGCAAGCTGATCTTTGATCAATAGGAAGGAAAAAATATATATTATAAGTGTGACAACAGATATATCTGACGAGTTCCTTTTTTCAACAGAAGCAACTATAAACTTAGTAAAGCCGTACGGATGAAAGCGCAATATATGGGTGAATAAATAATCTTCACACACACACACACGTATATATATATATATATATATATATATATATATGACCCTATATTTAAGGGCATATACACATAATCCGTTCCTCCAACTTCAAAGTGTTTGTTAATTAATTACGGAAGTTGCAGATCATCATTTAACAAAGTCAACTGGAAAGCAAATCGATCGGCCGTCAGTTTGCTGGAGGTTGCAAAAGAGTATATATAACTATAGATTTTATGATATTTGCTGTTTTAATTAATTTAGTAGATCTGCCGACGTAAGAGAAAAGAGATTTGGTGTGGCTTTGATATATAACTTAGTACCCAAGTGGTTTATAATTTAATTTGTTTTGATTTTTAGCTTTTTGACTAACAAAAGTTCAATATACAATCAATCATGCAACATAAAAGTCACCGATTTGGTGGTTAACTAGTATTATCGGCTTTTATTGTAAATGGGGTTTCCTATGAAGGATGCATGGGAGATTTAGCAACATGTATACTGTGGAATCAACTTTTCAGATTATTTTGTTATTATATTTAAATTCAGAACCCCATCGACCGTGTAATGGTGCTGTTTAATGACCTTACAAACTGTAAAAGTTGTGGACTTTTCTTTTTGTTCCCCCCCATAATTCATGCATCTTTAGTCATCACTCATCGGCTTTTATAAAATTAAGAAGATATAGTAGTTTTCCAACTTTAATCCAATAGTAATTAATTACAATCTAAATCTGTTTTTGCATGCAAGTAGAGCCCCCCCCCGTTCGACTCCGAAATCTTCTTTTAATCTTTCTCTAAAAAACTAAAACAGCCACTTTGTCAGAGTCAATCATCATAATGGTTCGCAAGGAAAAATCAGAATCTAATTATTTAAAACTAAATGCAGCAAATTATATGCTTATGGAGTCATGCATGGACCAGCAGTCACCATAATGGGTTGCTTTAATGAATAATGAGGCATTAAGATTCCGCGTTTGTCGGTTGGCCATGAGGAAAAGCATGAAATTTGCAAGTCATTGGGAACTAAATAACGAATAATTAGCAAATAACACATCAAAGAAACATACAATCTTTGCTTTTTGGCCTGGGGTTTTGCTATTGTTGATTGAGTCTAATTTCATTTTTATTTTATTTTTCCGTCTGTGTCCAGTGTCCAAACACACATTTCTTCCTTACGAAACGATTGCTGCAAGCCATCAAAAGCAGTGCAACAACCATATGTTCCCCCTTAAATCAAACGTTCCATCTTCTTGTCTTGTATGTTTCTTTGGGTACTACACCCCAGACAAAAAAAAAAGGTTCGTAATATGCGCTTCCCGTCTTTTAGTTTTCTTAGGGAATAGGGTAGGAAACTGAGTAGATTTTTTCTCTTCTTTCTTATGACAATTGATACTCAAGACTGTAACTAGGGAGTAGAAAGCAATACACATGGAAAGGTGGGTGGATTTGCACCATGAAGGCATGTATCCGTTGCATGCGTGGCATCGGCTGATCAAGGAAGCCACTTGAATTAAACGCCTTTGGAATTTCTTAATATGGTACAGACGTACAGTTCAACTAATTAGAATTCAACACTAATCAACAGGAGAAAAATCAATTCCCACCCAGTGTGTCTGTGTGTGTATAATTGGAATAAAAACAGAGAAGCCCAGACTCGAATCCAAAATTGAGAGCTTGGGACTATTGGTGCAAGGAGCCCACTGGCAAACATCTTTGAAATTTGATGTTTATGAATTCTGAATTGTAATCTCTAATTTTTTTTCTTGAAAAGGGTGGAATATTATTTTGATTCTTGGGTTTTATCTCATATGGAATGCATAATTTCATTAATCATATTTGGTATCGCAAACCTTGATCACCTTAGTTGGGCGGTAGGCATCTCTTCATCTTCCTTTCTAAGTCGAGTGTTTGAGATGTAGAGGTGAATTATGATAGACTTTAATATAATACAATGGTAGATGATAATAAAGTTATGTTCCAATGAAGGATTTTGCACTTTAGTTAAAATAGGGGATCCTGGTTGGAATGGCTCATAAAATTTATATAAGATATGTCTTACTATATGCAAATTTTAAAATTAAAATAAATAATGGACGATTAGATTCGAACCCATTGGATCCAAATATTGTGCATTTACTTCTTAGATTAGGAAATTGAAATCATTGACCGCATTTATTTTACAAAATAGAGTTGGGAATCAAAATCGGAATCGTGGGGCTCATCCCAATTAGGGAATGAATAATGAGAGATTGATTCTTAAAGGGATGGTGGGAATGAATCTCTCATTCCTATGAATAACCATTTTGCACCTCCACAAAATCAAAACTACCCATTTTTCCCTCAATATATTGTTATTAATTAATTAATTAATTATTTATTACAATTATTTAATAATAATATTATTAATTAATATATTAA
Source organism: Citrus sinensis (assembly GCF_022201045.2). Classification (NCBI taxonomy): domain Eukaryota; kingdom Viridiplantae; phylum Streptophyta; class Magnoliopsida; order Sapindales; family Rutaceae; genus Citrus; species Citrus sinensis. The sequence continues at coordinate 5,730,745 of NC_068558.1, forward strand.
CATATAGTTAACAAAAATGATTAATATTAATAAATGTTTGAATAAATAATCATAATAATTATTATATTATTATAGTTAATTAATTAATATATTATAATAATTAATTAATGTAATTTTATTATCATTAATTAATATATTATAAACAATAATTATTATTAATACTAATTTACGAATAAATAATCAATGTAATTAAACTATAAAATAATAATTATGACAATAGTTTATTAAGTACTTTTAAATAATTTATTACAATCTAACTCATTCCGATTTCTATTTTTCATTCTCATTCCAACCTATTCCGATTTCAGCCATTACAATTTTAGTCTAGTAAACGCACTATTAAAAATTACAAACACTTCAACTAAAGTGTGAGATCTCTCCTTCGATCTTAAATGGTAATGTAATTGAAAATAAAGAGAGGGAAAAAAAAAACTAACTTTTAGTGTCAACAGTCAACTTCGGTCGGTCGGTCGGTCCGTTAGGTCAGACGAGAACATAATTTTGTTTAAACCTATCCTTTTCGTATTTGGGCTACCATCCCCTTGCCCAAAGAGTCATTGGGCTTACATATTTTAGTTACTTGGTGTTCCACAAATTTGTTGCTTCTTGCACCCCACTAAACTTGTCGCAAAACACCAATTTTTGGAAATTATAATTCTATCTCTACACAATTACATAAAATGACAAATATAAATAACTCTTTTATCACAATCTCTTTCACTCAAATATTAAAAACTCCTGATAAGTATTATATAATAAGTTATTATCATCTGGCGTTTCATATCACGCGTATTTCTATAAATAAATATCTCTTGCAGAATTTATTTATCTAGAAGATGCATAGATATTGTGGAGTTCTTTTGCCTATATATCTCCTCCTCTTCGGTAGGTCTCATTATAGGGTGGTATGAGTTAGCTTGAATCGAATTTGTAAAAACCTAATCCAGTTTATTATTGATTGGGTTAAGAAAAAATCAATTCAACCTAACTAAATAAACAAGTCCAATCTAAATTAATTTAACTTTTAAATGATCGGATTTTGTTGTTTAATTGAATTGGTTGAAATTAAAAATTAAAAATATTCAAACATAAAAGTTAAAATGACTATTTGGTACTTTAAAAATCAAATTCAAATAATAATAAAAACACATTAATTCTCCATTATAACATTAAGTGTGTGTTTACTTTGCTTATTTGGAAATAAGAGTTAAGAATCATCCCAACTTTTTGTGTTTACTTCCAACATTAGAGCATCTCCAAAAGACTTTATAAATTTTATTCTTTAAATACCTATTTGCTTACCTATGTGGCAAATAGAAGGGTGAAAAAATATAATATTCTCCAAAAGACTTTTTAAATAGAAATAAGTTAATATTATTTTAATCATATAATTAATTTTTTAAAGGAAAAGTCAATAGTAATTAAAGCACTTCTCTCTCTTTCTTCAATAAAAAATAATAAAATATAAATTGAAGAGAGAGATATTAACTCTCCAAATTTGAAGAGGGAGCATCAATTCTTATTTGAAGAATCTTAATTGGAGTGTCTTTTGGAGCTTTAAATATTGATGTGGCTCTTTAAATAAGTAATAAAATCTTATTTGAAGAGCCTTTTGGTGATGCTCTTAGTGTTTAAGAATCGAAATGAATGGTGTGGATTCCATTCCCTGAAATGACCATTTTGCGCTTCCTTAATTTTTGAAATTTCAATTTTGTCCTATTACAAAATTAAATAATATTAATATTAATTACTATAATAATAATTCGCATTATAATATTTAAAATTACAATAATTATTATCATAATTAAATAATTATAATAATAACGTTACTAATTACTACAACTAAAATAACAATTATACAATTATTATTATCACAATTAAATGATAAAAATATAATTAATTACTGTAATAATAATTACTTTTAAAATAATGAAAACATAAATTTTTAATTAAAAATTAATTCACTAAAAAAAATAAAACTCAATAATATGATAAACATGCATATATTTCATTCTAAAAAGTTTACTTATTTTTTCAGTGAACAAATGCGTAATTTTAACTAAGGGTATTTTAGTAATTTTGAATCTTCCATTCCAATCTATTCTAATTCGAAAAGAAAGTAAATACATTAATAACAATACAACTCATTTTGATTATAATTTATGTAGTTCAGGTAAACAACTTTTTCTAATTCACATTCCTCATTCCAATTCCAATATATTTCGATTCCAACCTTATTCCAATTCTACTAAGCAAACACACCATAAATGTTATCCACTGTGCCCAACATATATTGCTGTCAATAAACAACATGATGTAATGTTTAAATATCTATTAACTTATCTTTTGTGAAAAATTGGGATTGATTTCTGAAATTTTAGTTTAGAGAATTCAACCAATGTCGTGTTAAATAGAGAGAATTTGAAAAAAGCCTCTTTTACAAAAGAACAAAAGGATTCGAAGTTAGGTTTAGCCATTTAATTTTTAACAGTTGGCTTTTTATGGTTCTTGGTTGGGTTGGGTTATTTGGGTTTATGATAATGAATTCGATCAATAGTAGATCTATAAAAACGATTTAATGGAAGCTAATTTACATAAGATAAGATGTGAAAACTAAAAATTTTATGGGTTAATAAGTTATGGAGGTTATTTTGATATATTTAACGGGGGCTAAATTAAATAATAGTAAAACCTCTCATATGGATTACTATAAGCTTTCGTTTTTTCAATTAAAATACGAGATTTTAAAATTCTTAGAATTGAAGCTTAAATTTTATGGATTTACGAGTTTATGAGACTATTTTTATAAGTTTAATAGATACTACTTTAGTGGATTTAATAGGAACTAATTAGTAACTTAAGTATTATTCTCTTTATTTTATTTTTTATTTTTTTGAAATTATTTTATCTATCAGAGGCTTAAGTCTCTATTATCATGAGGTTCATTGCCTCTGAATCCAATGCAACTCCATCATTAATCGGGTTGAAAAATATTGAGCCAATCAACCTATTATAACTTAATCAGTCCATTTAAATTTAATTGGGTCCAGTGGATTGGATTAAGCTTTCGCACCCTTGGGACTGATGGTTCTTGCATGTGGAAAATTGAAACATTTTAGAATACTCATATTGTTATTGTGCCAACCTCCGATCATCATGAATTTTTTGTTTTCAGCATTTCATCTCCAACTTCGGGAAAATAGCAATGCACAAAGGACGTTGAGAAGAATTGTTCATCAATAATAATAATAATAATAATTTGTAGACACACTTTTTTAATAATTTCTTAATGGTTTCATTATTCAATTTTCTGTTTCTTTAAAATTGTTTATCATTTGTGAAAAGAAAATGTGGGTTTATTTAGATATATACTTTTGCATTTTATAATTTCACGGGTTTATATTTCATACTATTCCACTTCATCTTTAGCCAAATGTTTAGCCTTCCAAGTGCCAAACCCACCACCATTGAATGTAGCAATTTATTTTTCCCATTTTTATGTATGGAATTTCTGACAAATAGGATAAAAAATAAAAATAAAATGTTTTTTCTTGATTGAATATAGAATTCATGACTTTAGGACACATAAGATAAGGGTCACATTACCTTCGTAAATTGACTATCTTCATATTATTGTTCCTATTTTTAAAAATTCTAATTTATTTTATATTTTTGTTAAGAAGACTAAAAAAATTCATTAACCCATTTCTATTTTCTCCTTATCTTTAAAATAAAATAAGAATGACTGCAAGTTTTAAAAATAAAAAAGATAATTTATAGATAATTAATTTATGAGAGGATTTACCCCCATAAAATATGATCCCATTAAATTCCACAAAGGACTTTAAAATTCTAGCACTACCCGTCTCACCTTTGATCGATGAGATGAGCGACAAGTAGGAGGGGCAAAATCGTAATATGAAAAATAAAGGATTCCAGCATAATCTCTCCATTATGGATGGCAAAATACTCCACGGGTTTGCGCCCCATGAAGTCCCACCCCAAATGGGAAAAATTTTAAATAATTTGTGAGGAATGGAGTGGGGAGTGGGGAGTGGGAAGAAAATAATCTTCAAATATTTAATGGGGGTACGGTTTAGTTTTGCACTCCTCACCTCAATCCCCATTATATATAAATATGTTTTTAATTCTTATTTAATAATTTTTATTTTATTAATTATAATGTCAATTAATATTTTTTTAAATTTTTATGTAATATAAATATGATATGAATAAAAGAAAACCCTACAATATTTTTAAACTCTGAAATATTGTTATATTTTCTTTTCTCTTTTAACGTGCTACGCTCTTTAAATATTTTTTTACTTTTAATATCAATTTAAGATATTGTTTCAAACTTTTAGATTTTTTAAAAAAGAATTTAAATATTTTATAATATGGTGATAATTTTATTTTTTAAGTCTCTAATTTTTAATTTACTGAAATTATATATTTATAACTAATATAAAATAGATAAATGAGAAATGTGGTGGGGATGAGGAAATCATTACCCACATGAGAATTTATTGAAGAATGAGGTGGGAAATGGAGGCAAAAATTTCTAAGAGGGGTCCCATTGCCATCCCTTGTCTCCATCTTGTAGGAAGCTCAAACGAAATCCTGTCCGAGTTTCACATTTTATATGCCTTGCCTTGGTTCGAACTACCATCAGATGTATCTTAAACCGTCCGATGCAAATCAAAGGGAAAAAAAACAAGGGTTTGATACCTTTTTTTTTCTCATCAAAATTCAAACTAAATCTACAGAATATTAGAATTTTAAAATTTTTTATTTGAATTAAACATAATCTCTGCGGATAATTTGGGGTTTTAAGTTTGAGTTTAATTATGATTGTCTCAAAAATCAATGCAAAGAAATTAGAGTTCCGTTCTCCCACGTCAGTGCATACGCACGAAACACCACACTCAAACTCAACGCATGCCCAAAATATGGAATTTATTTATTAAAAAAATAAATAAACAATATTAAATTTAAAATCCTTAATTTAAATTAAAATAAAATAAATTATCATTCGTATACCCTATAGTTGTTCTGTTATTAAAAATATAATAATATTTTGAGGATGTATCAATCGTCCACTTTAAGTTGACAAAATATATCTGCCGTCCACCAAACCGTTACTTACTGTTTAAATAGGATAACGCCAAAAAGAGAATTTAGTCTTTTTATATGATACAAATGATATTTTTAAGGATAAAATCGTCAATTCACTATAATTTTATTAACGTTTAAATGATAGCTAATGATTTAATGGTCGATAAATAATTTTTATTAATTTAAAATAGACGATTGATATATTTATAAAATATTATAATATTTTTAATAACAAAATATTTATAGGATATACAATGATAATATCCCTTAAAATAAAAGAAAAGCTTTTAGCTAAGCCAAGTCATCTTCTTTTATTAAATATTATCCGTGACCCTAACCAACCAGTTGCTTTGAAGAGTTTTGATCATTAAAGTTCTCTCGCTCTTTGCTGTTTTTTTTTCCTCTCGCTTCTTCGCTTCGACTCTTCACAAGGTCTTCCTCTCTTCGAATCGATTTCTCTTTTTTAATTTATCTTTATTTTGCTCTTGTTTGATTTCATTGAATAACTTGTAATCTGTTTGTGTTATCGATTAGATTGATATTTTAGGGTTTATGTAATGATTAAGATAGTTCATTGACTCTTCTTAATTTATGATTTTCTCCGCTTAGTTTTAAGTTCTAAGTTCTAAGTTTTGACTGCTGATTGTAAAGCAATTTTAGCTAATTTTGTTTGATGAGTTCAGGAGGAATGGCAAAGAGTTACTTCAAGCAAGAGCATGATCTTGGTAAATATTTTCTTTTTTTTTCAATTTTTTTGGGAGTTTTTTGAATTTTCTAGTAAGTTTCTGTTTATTCGCATGTTTTATTTGTGGGGAATTTGATGAAAAATGTTGAATTTATGAAGTTACGGTTGTTTGGTCTTTCAGAGAAGAGACGCGCCGAGGCTGCAAGGATTAGGGAGAAGTACCCTGACAGGATTCCGGTGAGATTTAGCCTGGCTTTTTCTTTTCTGTTGTCAACTTGTCTGTAAGTTTTTGTCGTAAAATTATCACACCTACGTCCAATGATCTGCTGTTGTGTTATTATTTGGTTTTAGAATGATAGTACTCCATGGTTAATTTCGAAACTTGTATTTTTTGGATATGTGGCCTTGAGCTTGGTTGTTGCTATTTGCTAGTTGCTACCTTTATATGTATTCTTTCAAATTTGATTTACAATGATGAGTGTTTTGCATGTGTGATCATGCTTCTTGAGTTTTACTGAGAATAGTTTTAGTTACACAAGGTTACTTGACAATGGCTTTTTATTTTTATTTGATTCTGTTGTGTTACTTTCTGTGAGTGTTGCATAAGTTGAATGACCAGCATAAGAATACTTTATATCTTTCTTAATTTCTGAACTTACTTGTCTCTGAACTCTGTTCTTTTGCTTTAAGGTGATTGTGGAGAAGGCAGAGAGAAGTGACATACCAAATATAGATAAGAAGAAGTAAGCTTTACACCATATTATTTATGACATTGCATTATCTGGTTTCATTGTAAAAAGGAAGAAAAAAAATACATGATCTGTTCCTACAGTTTTGAGCTTCTTCAGTGACCTCTATTTCATGGCTTTGACAATATGAGAAAGAAATTAGAGTGCTGATTTAGGCTACTTGAACTTGTTTGTTTATGTACTGGATTAACACTTGAGCTGCATTATTTGAAACAATTCTTGGTAGCAATCTCATCAACTTTACGTAGCACTCTCATTCCTTTCTTTTCTAAGGTATATTGATCTCATTCCTCTGTGGTAAGGGGCAGCCAGCAGAGTATGGCAACCTCTTACTTGTGCTACTTTGTTTGTAATATTACCATAGTTTTCATTGTTATCTTATATTGTTCTTCCTGTTTCATTTAGCTGATCACATGGCTCTGTCATGTGAGTCTGCATACATCCTATGACAGCTTCTTGCAGCTATTTTCTTTGTGGGTCTTGCTAGCTTACAGTTTTTGTATATTACAGCCCATAAAGAAGGGGCGTTAACTGGCCCTCATCCAGTTACCCCTTTTGGCCTGGCTGTACATTACAGTAAATGTAAGGTAGCCATGTCTTTTTTCCATTTTTTTCCTTTATATTTGAGATTAAAACCTAAGACCTAATCAAAATTTAGTCATTCATTTGTTTACCTGATAATCATCATATCTATTACTTCTTTTTCTTTGTCGCATTTCTTTGAAAGATCATTGTATTTGTAGAATTGGCTGTCGCTTCAGTGTTTATAGTTGCTATCATTGCTGACAGATGGTAATTTAAATGTCCATATGGACTATAACAACTCGCTACTTGATTCTATCATACTAATAAGGTTTCCTCTTTACCTGAATGTGAAAATTACAGGTATCTTGTTCCAGCTGACCTGACTGTAGGACAATTTGTCTATGTCATCCGTAAAAGGATCAAACTGAGTGCTGAAAAGGCGATATTTATTTTTGTGGATAATGTGCTCCCACCTACAGGTAAAGTTGCTAATCATGTTGTACTTGATACTCCTAGTTGTGCTTTTTTGTTGATTGAAAATGGTTCATCCGGTCATTCTTTTGTTCGGTTTTGCAGGTGCAATTATGTCTGCCATATACGAAGAGAAAAAGGATGAAGATGGTTTTCTTTATGTGACTTACAGTGGGGAGAACACATTTGGAAGCCACATCCCAGTTTAGCCTTGTGATTATCTATCTGCTCATTGTGTGGTTTCTTGTGCGACCACATTTTTATCTCAATTATCATCCTTGCTTTCCGCTGAATATTCCTTTATCGGGCATATTTTATATTTTATAAAGACATTGCCAGTGATAATATGTACAGTTACCTATTGTATATAAGTCTTAAAGGCATAATATGTCAAATTTCTTTCTTGCCTTTCTATTTTGATGATTTTTTTTCGGTTTGGGTATTTGCTGCTGGTTTCAATCTGTAATCTTTATAACGAAATACTTGACTTGGAACCCGGATTCGGCGTGTTTGTGGGCCATTGCTATTTTTAAGATGTAAATTTGACCAACTTATTAGAAGTAAATCATGGGATTAGACTTTTTAACATTTCTCCCTAATTCATCGATGATATTTTGTTAACTTGATCTAGTTATGTCGAATGTATTGACTGCATAATTGCCCATCATTCAGCTGTAAAACAAATGCATTCACTCGGGGCTTCTTTGTACTTAATTTCAAAAGCATAATATCAAAAAGTGGTAGCTAAGCAGGTTTAGGCCCTATTTGGTACTGAGTAGCTCAGCTGTTATTAATTTGAAAAAAAAAAGATTTATTTTTCATGATATAATGGTGAGATAAAATTAATTTTTAAACCACGACACTTAGTGCTTACCAAGTATTTAAATTGTGTACTTAAAAACTATAATTCTCCAACCATAATATCAAACGAGGCTTAACATCGTCGTTGATAATTATTTTTTTATTCTAAAACCAAATGTTTAAGCTTTAATATCTTAGGCTCCGTTTAATACAACTTTTCAAGGAGAGTTTATTTAAGTAGATTTATTATAAATAGACCTTTTGCTAAAAAAATTTAGTTGTTTGATAGTAAATAAGAGTTTTTATTAAAAAATTATGAAATTACTTTAATAAGCAAGTTTTTAAAATTATGTTATGAAAAGAATAAAATAAGAATGTCAAATAAGTAAAGGATATTTAGATATTTTAACATTTGAAAAAAAATTTTAATCTCTACTTTCAAAAACCTAAAATTTGAGCTTTTACTAGTAGAGGTAAAATGGCTTATTTAAATTTCAAAAACTATATTAAAAAAAACCAAAAAATAACAAAAATTATAATAAGAGCTTATAAAATTAAATAAATATTTATAACCATTAAATAAATTATACCAAACAGACACTAAATCTTAATCAACTATGCTAATTGTAAGGGGGTACATAAAATTTAGGATCTGACATCAAGTTTATGTATAAATAAGAGAATTATTTTAGAACTATGTGTCGCATAAAGAGAAAAAAATAAGAATATTCCTTTGACACAAAGGTTTATTCTTTTTATAAATGTATTGAAAAGTCCATTCTTAACCGTGGATTTTTATGTCCATCAAGTATAATAATTTTTTTCAAATGATATCTTTATATTGCTCCAAGTATTTTATCCAAATAATTTATTTTGAAATTTGTATCCTTATAATTGTGTTCGCGTTCTTCGTTTATTGGTTTAATATATTTTCTTTCGACAAACATTAGCGAAATGAGGAAAGATTTTACTAAAATAAAGATAAAAAATAACATCAATTAAAGATAGGACATAATGAACCTTACTTCTTAAAGAAACGTGCATCTTCCAATAACAATAGTGATCCTTGATAAACCTTTTTATTATTTCTTTTTTTATCTTCATCTTTCTTACTAAAAAAAGTGCCGCATTGACTGACCATCAACAAATTAAAAATGAAACTTCAGAAAATGCAGGCGACGTGGTGTATCGATTGAATATAGGGATTTGAAAATGTGTGCATCACCTCAATTATGGGGCGATTTTATCCCGCCAATTGAAAGCGAGAGTCCTACTTATTGTTGGAAATTAAAATTTTGAAAATATTTCTTATTCTTTGCCAAGATTTTGCAAATTAAAATTGACAATTTTGAGGGAAGGACGAAGCAAAAGCTTTCGCATGTAGTGATCATATAATGCTGGCTGGGGTTAGGGGAGGAGGACAGTGCGCGACCGCGAAGTGATAATTATTTTCGATTAAAACTATCAAACTAACAATGAAATTGATAAAAAGACTAATGGAGAGGAGAGACCCTCGCACGTGGCTCTTGACATTATTGATAGAATTGTACAAAATAAGACAGAGTGAAGAATAGCACATGAACAACATGCCACGTGGCATCAATGGTGGTGGGGTAATAATATGTCGACCCGTCTTTGTTACTAAGCGGAGGGTGCAAACTGACGGTAATGGCCATGCAACTGTGTCTCCCTCATCTTCTGTCCCCCCGGCCTCCCACTCTATTGTTGGACCCATTTGTCCCTTACCTTGCATTTATTCTCCTCTCCTATATTTGATACATGCGAGTTCGAACAGATTTTAAAGTACGGGAAAATTTTGAGAAAGTTTTAAAATTGTGGATTTAAAAGGTTTAAAATATAAAGTGTATAAAATATATGATTTATATATTTTTTTAGATTTTCTTATATTTTAAAATTTTGAATTAGAATATTTTTATTCTCGTGATTATTATTTTTACATATTGAGCAATATGAATAATTAAGCTTTATTAAGGAATGATGTATTTAACCTCTTGACCAAAAGTTTAAACTATTAATTAAATAAGAATATAACAATAGCATTAATGATAAGTTTTGACAAACTACTACATCTGAAATGTGAATCCAAGGAAGATTAATTAGCTAAATTAGGATAGGTAGAGTCATGAGAAACCAAGGGTCATATACAAGATCTTGATTTTAAATGTACCAAACCAACCTAAATATAATATTGTATACGGAATTTCTTCGTGGTTATTGACCCAAAATAAATTATTATTTAATTTTTTTTTTCACGGTCATGTAGATAACTTTTTTTTCATGGTACCATTAAATTAGTGTCCATCTACGTTCTGATACAAATGCTTTTAAACAGAAGAAATTGAAACTGAAAGTGCATCACCAGTAAGAGCTGGAGTGAGCTGGATAGCTTCTACAGAATAGGAAAAGCCGTCGCCGTTTTATATATATCGATCTAAGCAAAAAAGGGTTGACGTATGTAAATATGCTTCTGTTTAGCGTCCCTATCCATTCTGAATTTATGATCTGATGAGGGAATTAAATGTAGTTTGATTTATTTACATTCAAGCACCTGAAGCGAAGTTCTTAGAAAGCTGAACTATCAATTCCTATGAGAATTAATGTGAACAAGATGTACGCTACTCGAACCAACATTTGTATGTATATTTTTCTTCTTCGCCATTTTGATAAGGAATATCAATCTCCATGACGCCATGTCTATTGTCTAAAATTCGATTTTGTAAAGTATAAAAAGTAAAATTGTGGCACAAGGACAAGGAATGGATGTCCTCAGTCGGAACACATGGGTAGGACCTCGATCATTTACTTTAGTTTTCATTTTATTACGTGGCCATTTTGATCAAATTCATGAATATATATTGATTACTAGCTTTTGTAGTAAGTGTCTTGACTAGAAAATATGAACAAACAAGCAAAATGCTATTTGTCTCCAATTCAGAGAGTCACGGTTCCATGCATATGTTACAAAATTGAACCAAGCTCTTTCTATAACGTGTCTTCTGATTTCTAATATTTGGGACCCTCAAATTGATTAAAAAGCAAGACGGAGGGAGCAAAGGAGGCCCCCACAATATATTCAATTTGGTTCATCACCCAAACAACTGCATGTTCTATTAAAGGACCTATTTCTTCTTATACAGAAACCTGCATTTAATGCTTCCTCTCTGCTTCTCTCAGTACAAATACTTGAAACCTAACAAGGAACTAACCTATCATACAATAAGAGTCTCTTATAGCTATCCTAGCTGGGAGAGTTTAAACTTACTGGTCTATCTATCTCATCGTCATGTCTTCTATTACTCTTTTGCTTCTCTTATGTCTTTCCGTGCATGCATGCAGTGAAAGAAAAATCTATTTGCAGCATCAGGTTGGCGAAAACACCATGAAGCAAGAGGAACCAAAGGCTTTCCTAAAGGACGAAGCTTCCCCAACTTCAGGTTTTGTTCAAATTGGCTAGCATTATTATATCTTTTAGGTTTCCTTCTGCATGTGTTGTGTCTGGATGACGGTCTCAACTTGCATTTCGATATTGACCATAAAGCGTAGCAAAATAATCACTATTTATCCTTCATCAAGATCGTATAATTTGTAAACATAAATAGATAACGTCATCCTAATTAATAGTGGTTCACAAGACCTATTAATTCTAATATGAGATGTCCATATCACATATGAAAAAAGACGCTGCCTTGCAATGTTGTCTTAATTACACCTCACATGGGGAAACATTGTAATGTTAAGTGAAAAAACAGATGCATGTTGACATTATTTTATCCGGCAATTTCTTGAACTAGCCTTATTGATATAATGTAATAAATTTTGATGTTTGTATTTTATATATGTGCAGGTGATATTGTGATGCCTTCTCTTCAAAATGATCTGCAACTTTTGGCTAAAACAGAGGTAAAAAAAATTAACTTTGATACCTTCTATATCTCTTAGTCTGAGAAGATGGCGTATGGCACATCATATATGCATCCATGATCTATGCATAAGCTAGCATCATGAGTTTGAACAAGCAAGAGAGAGAGAGAGAGAGAGAATGATGCCGTATTGAATAATTTCATTGAGATGCACGTTATTAATTGTAACAGTTGATATTCATAAGATGTTCTTCTTGGCTAATTGTGTAGATAATTGAAAGCAGCAAAGCACAAGCACGGTTCTTGCTAGGATCTCCACCAGGTAATACCAACGAGGCAGTAGATTCCAAAGAAAATGACTTTGTGGAGGACGCGGTCGTAATGGATTACGCCCAGCCTCATCGGAAACCTCCCATCCACAATGAGAAACCCTAATTATTAGTACATGCACTAATTATGTATCATCCCTTTTGCTCAAGATTTTCTTGTCACAGGAGCTCATATATCTAGAGAGTGTTTATTGTGTCATATGTGAACAATTTGAAGGGCATTTTGTCTTTATGTATCTTGCCAAACATTTACCATCAGCCTACAAAAAATAAATGTGGCAATAAGTTGTTTTTGTGATTAGTTGGGACAACAATAATTCTAATTTTTACAAGTTGGTTTTGCCTACTGTCTAGACGGCAAAGATGCCCTTTTCCGTAAGCAACTGCAGAAATCCCTTCGTCAAATATCAACTATCCATGTGAAATCAGTCTTTAATAATTGCAAAAGAAGACAACTTGTTAGAATACGATGAGTGAATGTGTGATGGCCCGTAAACACGGTCTGCATTCATGTTTCTATATTTAATGCGAGAGTGAATATGGGAGACACAATTGACAAGGATGTGTTCCAGGGTGCTTTCATTCAGTTGATTTTTCAACTGATGATATTCCTATGATCATAAAGATCTCGTTCGGGAAGGACTATTACTTCCGTAGCTGTAATAAACGGCGTTAGGTTCAGCACTAAGGCACTAAACCTACATCTTTTGCATGGTCAACACAAACATCGAGATTCTTATCACTCCAATTGGTTGCAAAGAATATGAATCTTACCCTGCTTAGTGCTTACTCACCCAAAATACAGCAGTTATTTAGGAAAAAAAAAAAAAAAAAAAAGCCAGCAGGTAGGTAGAACGAACTAAATAACAATAAAGGGTAAAAATCATTTGTAAGGTGCTAAGTGAAAATTTTCTATGATCTACTCTGTTGGTATTTAGAACCTTCTGTTCTGGAGACTGGAGTAGAAGACCATGACCATTAAAATGGCATTTCTTCAGATCGCCGGTGGCTGATTGTTCAATTACATCTTCTAGGTTTGATAGTTCATCATTGAGGTATCTAACTGCAACCGACAATGAAAGGTTTAACAAATTTGATAAATTCAGAGGTCTTTATTCCCCACTTGAGATCAGTCTCTCCGCCACCCAACCAGAAGAAATCAGGACTGAGTTTGGTTATTGCTTCATCCAAGATCACCTGAAATCAGTCTATACCTCATCAACAAACAATCACAGAATAGTTAAATAATCTTCTCTTACATTCTCGGAAACCCAAACATTCGGTCTAACAGAATAAATGATACATTAAGTATTAGGTTACTTGAACATGCATATGTGCTTCCAGTCTAACAGACTACATTGCACGAACTTAATCAAGATTTCTGATTGACAGATAAAATTTAAAATATGGTCACTAAAAAAATCAGTGAAACAGTAAATCTAGCTGTATGGTTTTCCTGTTTGCAGTTTGTGTAACCAAGGCGAGAAACATAAATTTTCATTTTCTCCAACATAATCCACTTTTCAAGTATTCTCTGCTGTTGTTTTTGCATTAGAGAATAAGAGATGCCCCTGGTGACAAATGGGCATTCAAACACACACAGAGACAAAGCCTTAGCTGGCTCAATTTCAAGTCACGTTAGAACATTTTTCTATTTTCTACTTTTCTAGTGCTAGTGTGTTTCAACCATTAAACAATTTTTTCAAAATAGCAGACTGGCAAGTTATCATTCACATTGACCATGAATACAGTGGACCATCCTAAAACTGCATATATAAGAATCCTAACCCTCAATTTTCAGGGCCATAATTTTGACAGGCATGGCATTTGGATGAGTGGACCGGTCCAACAGCTGGCAGAAAGATTGGAAGGTCTTAAATCACAAAACGTAGTTCCATGATTTTGATGCACATGTCAAATATAAGGTGCACCCTTTCTTCTCCAGAATACATCAGAAAATGTGTATAAAAAGCGGCCACACTGCCATAAGCACAACACCTTAGCTTTTGGGCTAGGAAAAGACTCTCAGAAGAGACAACTGGAATTGTCTCTGGGGCCTCAGTGTTCATGCTTCCTCATACATCCAGACAGGACAGCGAAGTGGTATTTAAGAGAGATTTGTGAATTGAATGAATACTGAAAACTCCACACTCAAGCTTAATAAGAAGAAGCCAGTAAAAAGGGTTGGGAGCTTAGAATAACAAGTAAAAAGTAGGGTAAACTTCAATTCATCCCCCAAATAGAAAAACAATTTTCAATTTACCTCCCAAAAGTGTGGAAACCTCAATTTACCTCCATTTTCGTTCAGAAGATGAGAGCAAATGTGAAGCACCGTTGATGCATTTATTTTTTGTCTTAACAGGAAATAGGAGTAAATTGATGTTTTCTTACTTTTGGGGGTAAATTGAAGATTGTAATTTTCTAAGTAGGAGGTAAATTGAAGTTCTCTGAAAAATAATAATAATAATAAAGGAAGCTCTTTATTCCATCCTATGTTTATGGTATTAAAATTTACAATACTAATTAATCTTACTTTTAATAATCATGAAGTGATTGTAGTAGCAGAGATGGAACTAGAGAAATGATTCACAATCAATGAAATTTAACCAAAGCTAAAATACAAGCAACAAGACATTCTAATTAGAACATCATGGCAGAAAAAAGTTCAATTATAATACTATAAATAATTTGAATAATCCAATTCCTATAAACCACTGAACACTTCCAAAATAATTGCAGACAAAGATTGATTACCGGAATGTCTGTTTTCATGCCAATACATGTAACTGCATTGTGCTCATATCCAGTCAAATTCATTGATGTCTCCTCGGGAGCAAGCCTCACTGCATAATTAATAAAATTCACTACAGTTAGTCTGTTATATTTCTCAACTTAAACAAGTTAGTCTGTTATATTTCTCAACTTAAACAAGTTAGTCTGTTATATTTTTCAACTTAAACAAGTCAATGGTTAAATGACTATTGAAAACCTCAAAGTTTCATTGAAACATACCCTCATTCAAAAAAAGTTCAACCATATACCAGAAATAATGTAGCAATTGTCTTGTAATATAAATTTCAAGCATAGTACATATCACCATGATAATGAAGATGATATGAACTAATGATTGTCTCAATACCTATTTTTTCAGACAGAACTTTTCTATAGGAATGGGTAAGCAAGAACATCTATGGGAGTTAGGCATGCAAAACATTATGGTCATTTCTATATGGGCACATATCCTGTGAAAATCATGCACAAAAGTTCTAAAACTCTATTACCATTATGACAGTCTACAAACTAGTTAAGAGTATAAACACGAAAGCTCGACAAAATCTATGAAAAGGCCAAAACTCTCCTTCTCAGGCTACTGCCATTTCCTCCCAGTTGCTAAGAATTAAAAGAAGACTCATTAGACTGAGAGAAATGGAATGGAAGCCCAAATCCTCACTTTGTCCCAAATATACAAAAATATCCTCCCCTGTGTTGCCCTCAAATATGCTTTTGTTTCTCTCCAACCACACAACCCAAAAAGTACCACAATCAAACTAGCCCATAATACTGCAAACTTCCCCCTTCCTTTAAATTCAAAAGGAAACTCCAAAAGCAAGAACCAACAAAAAATTAGCACAAATAAGTACACCAAATATCTATATGAGTTAATTATTTTCAAAAAATTATATCAAAGACAGTAGAATGCAGTACCATATTCTCCCCATTTCCCCTGCCACCCCAAACCACACATAGAGAAGCAAAACACATAGATATATATATATATATATATTCTGAAGATCATCATGCTTTAATACAGCCAGACAGCAGAGCTCAATAAAAATTTGATTCAAAATCACTGGTTCTTTTAGGATGATGCACTTGTCATTTAAATATTTTGAAAGTAGCTGTAAAGATATATCTCATTCTGTTGTTTCAATCATGGAACATTAAAAATAACAATGGAAGAAATACCTAAATAATAACAAACACTTATCGGTCATTCAGTGAATAACTTCTTACAATTAAATTTCTTTTTCGGTATCTTGCCATTGTTGAGAGTGTACAAAAAGTTTTTCACAGCTTCAGCATTAAACCGGGCAGTATACTGCAAAATGAAAATGTAGGATGAGCCACGAACAACATCAAATTATAAAATTTTGATGAGTGGAAACAAGCAAGGTACCTGAACAACAACAACGTAATACTTTGAATTGTTTCGATCACTACAATCAACTACACTGGACTGAGCTTGTGTATTAACCTGAGCTGACAGAAGGAATACAATTAAACGCCCTGATATAAACCCCTAATTTACAATTAAACATCAAAATTACCAAAACAAATTTCTATATAAAATCTGTGGCCGAGAAAATTTAAGTAGAAATTCCGTGATATTATTATATTATACGGCGTGAAGAAATGACGTACCAAGACGATGCTTTTGCAAAGATGATGAATGCAAGCAGCAGCTAGGACGTCTCTGCGCGACTCGAGAGGCCAATCGTAGTAATCTGAGGGGACTTTTTTGAATTGAAAGTCGTTGACACCGTTGGATCGAAGAATGTTCGAGAGGCGAGCTTCGGTGTCGCGGATTGTTGTATGCGGAGTGGAAGCAGGGACTGCTGCGGAGCTGGAAACGTCGTCGTCGTCGACGGAAAGGATAGTTTGCTCGAGTTTCGATATTCGCGGCAGAATTTCAGTTTGGACTCGCTCCAGCTCCGCCAATGCTGCCTCCATGCTCTGTGTGAGACGCGTGTGTGTGAATTGTGATTAATGGATCACTTCGTGTTCGTTGCATGTCAGGTTGTCTGGCCCGTTGGTTTTGTTGGTTGCGTACTTCGTTGAACCAACCGCATTTGGGCTTCCTCAAGCCCGCAATTGCGGGATCCATGATCAGGCCAGGGTACACGAAGCGGCTGGGAATTTTTATTTTTATTTTTTTTTTAACGATTGGCACTCTTATAAAATCCTCTAACAATTATTTTTTAATTATTTGATACTAAAAATACCTGTTTTAAAAAATAAATCCCTCTTCCAAACTTTCTCTCTCTACATAACTCAAAAACACTAACTTTCAAAAATATATATATAAATAATAAAAATATTAATGTCTTGAGTGTGTACTTATCAATTATATAGATGAGACTAAAATAAATATACAAGAGAGAAAGACTTTGGATCAAAAGGGAAGCAGCACTGAGTTTTATTAGTTTATTTTTGAGCTACAGTAAATAATTTAAATTGGGTGTAGATTTTAAGTTCGTTAATCATATAAAAATTTAGTCATTAGAGCAAGACACATTTCTAGTATTACAAGATGTTATTTTTGAGTTTTGGTTATACTGTACATGCAAATTTTATTTAAATGTATAGATTAAAGAGAAAAAAAATAAATGGAATTCATTTTATTTATATTTATACTTATATATTTAAATGTAATTGCAATAAGAAATTTTCGAAAGGGTGCCAATTGTAACACCCTAGGCGAATCCCACATCGGCAAAGCACGGGAGAGATGCTGGGTTTATAAGGGGTGATCCACACCTTAATTGGCAAGACGCGTTTTGGGGTGTATGGGTGCCCCAAGAACAAATCCGTGCGGGCCTTGTTAAGGCCCAAAGCGGACATTATCTTGCCAGGTCTGGGTTGGGTCATGACATTGTGGTATCAGAGCGGCTCCGCGTGTCCTCTTGAGCGATGGTGGGGCAAACCTCAGCGAGGACGCTGAGTCCCCAAGGGGGGTGTATGTAACACCCTAGGCGAATCCCACATCGGCAAAGCACGGGAGAGATGCTGGGTTTATAAGGGGTGATCCACACCTTAATTGGTAAGACGCGTTTTGGGGTGTATGGGCGCCCCAAGAACAAATCCGTGCGGGCCTTGTTAAGGCCCAAAGCGGACAATATCTTGTCAGGTCTGGGTTGGGTCATGACATTGTGGTATCAGAGCGGCTCCGCGTGTCCTCTTGAGCGATGGTGGGGCAAACCTCAGCGAGGACGCTGAGTCCCCAAGGGGGGGTGTATGTAACACCCTAGGCGAATCCCACATCGGCAAAGCACGGGAGAGATGCTGGGTTGATAAGGGGTGATCCACACCTTAATTGGCAAGACGCGTTTTGGGGTGTATGGGCGCCCCAAGAACAAATTCGTGCGGGCCTTGTTAATCATAAGAGTCATAAAGCTTTGATTTCTATGGTTAAGGCAATGAAAATGCTAAAGAAGGGGTGTGAAGGATTTTTAGCGTATATAGTTGCTGACCATCCCGATGGGGCGTGCCTTGAAGACATACCTATTGTAAGGGAGTTTATTGATGTATTTCCTGAAGATCTTTCAGGACTACCCCCAGATCGAGAGGTTGAGTTTACTATAGAATTAGTTCCTGGTACTACACCTATATCCAAGGCACCATATCGGATGGCACCCATTGAATTAAAAGAACTAAAGGTCCAGCTACAAGAATTACTAGATAAGGGTTTCATTCGTCCTAGTGTGTCGCCTTGGGGTGCTCCCGTTTTGTTCGTAAAGAAGAAAGATAGTTCAATGAGGTTGTGTATAGACTACCGGCAGTTGAATATGGTTACTGTTGAGTATTAGAAAATGCATATTTATAAAGGAGAAAACCGTCATTTTACATTTTAAGTCTTACTAACAACCCTTACTTTTATATATTTAACATTCTTGTGATTTAATTACATGTGTTTTATTTTAATTAAGTATTTTATGTATTTTAGGGGCATTATAGTCATTTCACAATAAAGGAGAGATCAGACGGCAAAACGGACATCACTTTTGAACTCAGGACGGTCGAAAACCTTAGGAGGAGTATAAAAGGAAAAATGGCACTATTCACATGTACGGTACTATTCACGTGTACGGTACTGTATACGTTACTGTTCACGACACTGTTCACATAGACGGATGATGACGTGGCATTGACCGATGATGTGGCATTGACTGATGAGGTGTCACGATCCTGTTGGACTAAAATTCTTATGTACTGTTGATGGTGACGTGGCAGCATATCAGTGGACGAAAAATCTCGCGTACGGTGCATGCATCACACAGGATTATTTTCAACCAAACCGCGTTACTGTTCATCCGGGTCAAACCGCGTTACTGTTCAAAGTCGGGTCAAACCGTGTTACTGTTCATCCGCGTGGTCAAACGTGGACTGTTGACTGATGACGTGGCGCAATCCTGAGCGTCCAAACTGTTTTTAATCCGATGGCCATGATTTACTCCATGTATCTATAAAAAGGGGGCCTCCCCCCCCTAATTGGATATCTCTGAATCCATTTTTGGACTCTGTTTTCTGTAATTCCCTCTCCATCTTGTATTTTCTTCGTATTTTAATAAATTCCTATTTTGCCCCTAGTTCAATTATGAGTGGCTAATTTTCTTTCAAGCTTGGGTTGAAGGTGAAGTCTCAACATGTGTCATGGGCTTAATTTGGTAAATTTATTTTCTCTTCCCCTCTAGTTTTTGTGGATGTTTTGACTTCTCGTCGACAAATAATACTAATCTTGTCTAGTACCGCCTTGGTTTCACCGGCCCTCTAGTATAAGGTTATTATTATTTGGCACGATAAGCCCTTAGCACCATATTGATTAGAGCGTGGTTCATGAGGTGTGGATTCCCCCCTCATGATTTAATTGGCATTAATAAGGAATATTTAGCCCATGATGCATGTTGATGCGGATCCGAATACCCAAGTACGTCATTTCAATAGAATTATCTTCAATCTATTCTCGCCATTGCAAGTCAAATTTTAGAATTTATTATCGCCATTTCAATTCCAATTTTAGAATAATTTAAATCACTTCCACCACAATTCCAACCACCCATTTACAAAATTAATTCTACATATAATTAAAATCCACCTCCTCGTGGGATCGACACTCGTCACCATTGATCTACACTACAATAGATTCGTGCGCTTGCGAGTACATTAAAATTTGCACAACAGTTACCGTCAAGAATAAATACCCTCTTCCCCGAATTGATGACCTCTTTGATCAATTACGAGGTGCAACGGTATTCTCTAAAATTGATTTACGATCTGGCTACCATCAATTGAAAATAAGAAGTGAGGATGTATCGAAGACAGCTTTTCGAACTCGTTATGGACACTATGAGTTCTTAGTTATGCCTTTTGGATTAACTAATGCTCCTGCAGCGTTCATGGATTTGATGAATAGGATCTTCCAACCTTATCTTGACCAAATGTCATGACCCAACCCAGACCTGACAAGATATTGTCCGCTTTAGGCCTTAACAAGGCCCGCACGGATTTGTTCTTGGGGCGCCCATACACCCCAAAACGCGTCTTGCCAATTAAGGTGTGGATCACCCCTTATAAACCCAGCATCTCTCCCGTGCTTTGCTGATGTGGGATTCGCCTAGGGTGTTACACCAATAGTCCACTTTTCTTTTTCTTTTTTCTTTTTCCTTCACCTTCTAAAGAGAGAGGCTGGGTAAAAGTATTGATGTGCTAGAAGGTCTTTCACTTATCGCGTTTGAATTTTGGATTTGCAATGTCTTGATGTTCACGCCGTAGTTGTGGAAAGAATTTGAGTTCAAAACAAGGGGCTCTGTTGAGACACGCACGCTAGTTTTATTTCTTTTTCGAAGCTACCATCATGGTCCAGGAGTCGCCGGTGTATTAATTGATATGACAGACAGAAACAGAAAAAGAAAAGTAAAAACACGGACTATATGATAATTCAATTAATATATAATCGTTCAGAAAGGAAAAAAAAATCTGTGGCATGTTTTCGAACTGATTTCAGTTGACTTCTTCTAGATTATATACTACGACTACACGTACTTACGTTTACAATAAACTTTATATTACAATACCTATAGGTTTATACCTAATTAATAGCGCCTATTTTAAACACTAATTTTAGCCATTTATTTTATACAATCTCACAGTGCAAACGTTTCGATGATTTTAAAATATACGAATGCCAGCACTTAAGCACGATTATATATATACATATATCAAATAATTTGAGATAAATGTATTTTAATTATATTTTTATTTTTATTATAATAATAAAATATAAAAATAAATTATTTTATTACTATATTTTATTAGTAAAATATTAAATTTATGTATTAATATTCAGATAAAAAATTACTTAATAATTAATTTAATACATTAATAAAAAATAATAATAAAATTTAAATAATATTATCTTTATATTAATATAAAATTAATACAGTGCATCGTAATATCAAATACTATACAATATTATTATAATAATATAATACAATACGCATATATTAAATTATATAATACAGTGTATCAGACACCACGTCGTGTTTAGTGAATAAGTAAATTGTCTCTTTCACTTAGCCCCTCTTACTTAATTTAAATGACTGTTTCTTTCATACTTCCTATAATACCTACACTATAATAAAATCCAAAAGTTTCAATTTTCAAGTTACGAAAAGGAATTACTAGAAGAGAAATAACTGGAAAATACTTAAATAAGTAGACACTTTTATTTGTGTTTCAGTAGCTAAACAGGAGGTGCAGCCCGCGGATTGAAATGGATTGGGGTATCAAGCAAGCAATGTGGACATGTGATGCGACGAGTGGGCATCAAGTAAATCCACGTGATTGAAAAACCTGCTGAAATTTTATCATGGAGGGAGAACGGTTGTGCATGGTCTTGTGTAGTCTCTTGATTTAGGCTAATCCAATTTTTTTTTTTTTTTAATTTTGTGTTATTTTCTTGAGGCCTTCAAAATTTCATGCTGCAATTTTCTCACCTACTAAGGACTTCGAAAAAAGTTGGTGCAATAAAACATATTTTTTCCCAATTCACTTTTCGAAGTAGAGTTAGGTAAATTTCCATTCGGTTCAATTTTATGTGGGCCTATTTAGGTATAGATTTTATTGGCAGAGTTTTGATAAGTATAATTTTTTTATAAAAGAAAAAAAATTAATTATTTGTTTGTAGATGATAATTTTTTATTAAAAATTATAAAATTACTTTAATAGATAAAAATTTTTAAAGTTATGTTATGAAAGAAATGAAATAAGGTTCTCAAATAAATTAAGGATATTTTAGATATGTTACTTAATAAAATTTTTAACCTCTACTTCTAAAAATCTAAAATTTAAACTTTTACTAATAGAGGCTAAATAACATATTTAATCTTCAAAAACTCTACTAAATGGAACAAACAATAACAAAAAATTTGAAAAAAACTTTGGAATTAAATAAACCCTTATGGCCGTTATATAAACCATATCAAATAAGCACCAAATCAGTTTTAATATTTTATAATCCTTCTTAAACTCACTTTGTTATGAACCAAATCAAACCAATTTAATCTAGTACGGTTTGGATTGGTTCGGTTAAAATAAAATACCACATTTTCTCCCTTAGCTACTTTCTCAACTGAAAAGGCAAATACTTGTTTAATCTCTATATTTTAACTTAAATACTCATTTAATCCTTATATTTTAAAAAATACATCTAAATGCCCTTGTAGTTAAATATGTTATAATATTTTAAAAAATACCTCTAAATGCCCTTTTAGTTAAATATGTTAAATTTTTTGCTTTTATATTTTTTACCCTTACAATAATATTCTTACCATTATTTAATTTATCTGTAAAATTTTAATTAGCAAATGAACAAATAATTATTCATTAGCAAATTAACCAATAAATATCAATATAAAAGAACTAGCTTTTTTTTTCAATACCAATGCAATAATCTCGCTATTAATTTATTTATAAATAAATTAACATCGCTCAACTTATAGGAATGTTTAATATCCTTACAATAATTTTACTAATAGTTATTTATAAAATAATTAATTAATCAAATTAATCCTAAAATAAAATAATAACATAAAAAAATGTGAAAAAATTTATGTTCCTTTAAGGCTAATTTGATAAATGAATATTTTTTCTTTTCATTACTATCCTCAATAAGGTAAGAATATTGTCGCAATGGTGTTATTGTAAAAGATAAAAAAAAAAAAACAAAGAGTAAGGAGTATAACATATTCAACGATAAGAGTGTCTTGAGAAATATTTTAAAATATAAGGACTTACGGACACTTTAGTCAAAATATAGTTACTAAACGGATATTTACCCTAATTGAAATTTAAAATATCAAATCAAATATTTTCAATAATTACCAAAAAAAAAATAGAAATCATCAATTAAATTCTTGACACAAAATACACAAAATAACATCCTCTAATAATCCTGATCAATCTTAATCAAAGCTTCCAATATCGGACTTTACAAATCTAATTCTTTCTAGATCCTTAAAGTAAAAAAGAACCAAAAAAACTGAAGCATAAACAAAGAACCCAGCATGTGGGCACAAGTTAGTAGCAAAAGCAGAAATTCTGAAAAATGCAGCAGCATTGTTACCAAAATAAAAAATACTGAAAAATAAAAGCAAATGTAAAAGAACATAAATGAATGTGGGAGTGGGGAAAACACATATTTACCGGCTTCGGATAATGATTACTGTTTTAAGTTAAATCCAATACATAAATAAACTAATTGTATTTTCTCCGATTTGCTTCGGTTCCATGTCTATTATTTTCTTAGCAACCAAACATTTTTCATACTGGTAAAGAGTAGAGATCAAGATTCTCTCTTGATCTGATTATGTTTTGAATAAATAATTCAATTATTGATTGATAGTTAATAAATAAAAAAAGTAAAATAAATTAAATTTTACCCATACACTATCGATAAAAGAGTACAAGGATAGAATTCTTTCTTCAAAACCGGCTTGTAAAGGGAGGGTGCCGAGAGCATTATATTCCCATTTAAACATTGGATCCTAACATTCCACCACATTTCACAACCAACATCCACAGCAGTCCATCAGACCCAGTTGGGCGACTTCACGGATCCCAAACAAAACCTTAATTGATTCCATTTGACATCGAATTGTCCAATCCACTTGGTTATTACACACAAAATTGAGAACTAACTCGAATTTGAATTAAAAAAAAAAATTAAACTATTCGGTTTGGGTTGAGTCATTGATTTTTTTACCGACTCCTATTTCGAAGATTTTAAATATTTTAAACCTATAATTATTTAATATCTGTCTTTATTGAAAGTTTGTTGCAAGATGATTTTATTTTTTTTTAATATCATAGTACAATATAAATACCCGAAAGCCTGGTAAGTCTAAATTTATGCCTGTCGAGACCTATTTTCATATATTAAAGTTGAACCCAATAAAAAAATTTGAAACTAGAAAAAGAATAATAAATAAATATATTCTCACACACAAAAAAATATCCTCCACTTTAAAATTTTTAAGGCGAGCATAGCAAGTACTCATAAACTCAGTGAAAAATTTAGCTGGATTTAAATATTTAAAAAAGTAATGACGTGTACTAGAAAATATAAATTTTAATACATTAGAAACTATATGTCAATATATATGTGTATGTTTGTTAGCGGCATTCTTACATTATTAAAATAAGGATGTTCTTATTAGAGAATTATTATTATTTTTACAAGCGCGTGCGCGCGCGCACACACACAGATATACGGAAAAATGATACCTCCACTCTAAGGTATGAAAAAATAGTTAAAAAATCATGATATTTTTAATAAGAGACACCAAAATCTCCTTTTAACTATAATACCTTTTGACTCTATAAATCCAAAAAAATTGATCCCAAAATTTTATATTAAATGAAATATGACACGAAAATAAATGTAATAATATATACATTTTAAAATAATTTTAATATTTAAAAAAATATTTTAATATTTTACAATTTATTAGACTTATTTTACTATGTTAAAGTTAATTTTAAAAAATAATAGAAACATAATATTTTAATAAAGTAAATTAAAATTATTTTCAATATTATGTAAAAAATAATTTTAAAAATTATCAACAGGAGATATCTTGTTAATATTAAAATCTATTTAATCCATAGATTTATTTTAAATCTTTATAATAAATATAAATAAATTATTAAAATAAATATAATAACTTAAAATTTTAACATTATTTTAAATGTTAAAAATAATTTAATATTTATTAGTCTACTAGATAGATCATATTATTTATATTAAAATTATATTAATAAAAAAATTTAAAATTAATCTTTTAATTAATATATTCAAAAGGTATTATCGTTCAAGTCACGCTCTCGTATGTAGTCGTCATTTTGGTCAACACTTTATCCCTTATGGGCCAACTCGGTGTGAGCGAGGATTAATCTGAATTGTGGTACGGGCTTAAAGGTGCCTTCCATAATTGGTCCACTCGTGGTTCAAACCAAAGGATATTATCGTTAAAAAAATTCTTAGTATCCTTTTTTTAAAATTTAGAAACTTTGTAATTATTTTTTAAAATTGTAGAAGTGTAGGTCTTGTTTTTTAAATATCTAAGAAATCTTTGAATAATCTCTCAAACTTACATTTAAAAATTATTTCCATAGCTTTTCAAAAAAAAAAAATTATTTCCATAGAAAATGAAATTTAAGGAAAGTCGCGGTCATTTATTCGAGAAAATTTGACCGTTGAAAACAGAAGAAAATGAATGTCCTTCCTTTGCCTTTACACCACTCTTGCTTTCCCTTCCTCCCCCATTATAAATAAAGAAACAGAATCAAAGGAAAAGAAAGAAACCATCCGATCAAAATCAAATCAATAATCATGCACAAAACTCCTTCAGGATCCTCACTAGGCCCCGGCGGCCTTGACTTGACTCAAACCTTCTTCAAGCCCATTAACCATGCGGCCCCACCTTCCCCCACCAAGCGCCACACCAAGATCTCCGTCATTGGCACTGGCAATGTCGGCATGGCCATTGCCCAAACCATACTCACCCAGGACTTCGTCGAAGAGCTCGCTCTCGTCGACGCCAAGGCCGACAAGCTACGTGGCGAGATGCTCGATCTCCAACACGCTGCCGCTTTCCTCCCACGCACCAAAATCCTCGCCTCTGTTGATTACGCTGTCACAGCGGGATCCGATCTTTGTATCGTCACCGCTGGCGCCAGGCAGATTGCTGGCGAGTCTAGGCTGAATCTCTTGCAGAGGAATTTGTCCCTGTTTAAGGCTATTATTCCTCCGCTTGTCAAGTACTCGCCTGACTGTATTTTGCTGATCGTAGCTAACCCAGTTGACATTTTGACTTATGTTGCGTGGAAGCTGTCTGGGCTTCCTTCGAATAGGGTCATTGGGTCCGGCACGAATCTCGACTCGTCCAGGTTTAGGTTCTTGCTCGCTGATCATCTCGACGTCAACGCTCAGGACGTGCAGGTTTTTAATTTACTTAATTCCTTCCCTTAAATATATGCCTTTTTAATTTAAAATCTTTTTTTTTTTTAAGTCTAGACTGTTGCGATGGATCATTTTCAATTTCATGGGATAAATTTGTTATTTAAGTTGAGTGGATTCTGACTTCTGAAATATGTTGTCGTTTTGGATTAAAGGCATTTAAAAGTTGGGGTATGTTTGGCTGTGGAGTTCTCTGTTGCGTGGATAACAAGGACTGGCCTAAGTCAAAGTGAATTTCAAGTTTCAACCACGCGAACCCCAAGCCCCCCCTCCCCCCAACACACACACACAACACAAAAAAGCCAAAACGAGGCCCCCTTTATCTAAGTTCTAAATTTAATAACCAGAACAAATTTTAACGCAAAAAATGGCTGTCGTTTTGGCTCTTTTTTAGGGTTTGCGACGGGTTATGACCTAGGTTTAGTGCTTGCAATATGATTAATTCTTCTGAAGAACGGTAAAGATATTTGCCTAGGATTGATCTGTTAGGCAATTAGGCTTACATTATGGCGCGAAATATGACCATACGGTGTTATTCTATTGATTCATTAACATAATATGTGCAATGTAATCGTGCCATTCTTAACTAATTATCCTTCTGCTTAACAATTTTGCATGTAGTAATTGACATTGCGTTACAGCTGCATTGAAAAGGTTCGTCAGATTCATACCTTAATCAGATCTCATGTGAGATTTGCATGCACATCTTGACCCCTCTTGGATCTGATCACACTTTGAATCTATGTGAAAAATGCAATTTATGATATCTTCTTAATAATCTTCAATGCTTGTAAACTCGTTGTAGGCCTACATTGTTGGGGAGCACGGTGACAGCTCTGTGGCGTTATGGTCTAGCATAAGTGTTGGTGGAGTGCCCATTTTGAGCTTCCTAGAGAAACAGCAGATTGCCTATGAGAAGGAAACCCTAGAGAGCATACACAAAGAAGTAGTAGACAGTGCATATGAGGTGATAAGCCTGAAAGGCTATACATCTTGGGCAATTGGGTATTCGGCAGCTAACTTGGCTCGATCCATAATCAGAGATCAGAGAAAGATTCACCCAGTTTCAGTCCTTGCAAAAGGTTTTTATGGCATTGATGGCGGTGACGTGTTTTTGAGTCTGCCAGCACAGCTTGGTAGGGGTGGAGTCCTGGGTGTGACTAATATTCATTTGAATCAGGAGGAATCTCATAGGCTCAGGAACTCGGCCAAGACCATCTTGGAGGTGCAAAGCCAGTTGGGAATTTGAGATAATAATAACTCAGCATTACATATGATCAACTAGTTCTTCTGCTGCATTTTATAGGACTAATCTGCTTTGCAGTTTATGAGCGATTGGACTTTTTTTCTTCTTTTAATTTATACCTAATTTCTATAAGTTATGCTTATTTTTGTATCGTACTGCATTTTGATTTTTTTCAGCTTAATAAATGATACTTTTTTTTTTCGCAATTATGAATTTTCTATTACTTTGATGAGTACGTGAACTGAGTTGATAATGTATAATTTTTACTTAAAGTAATAGCGAACTGGGAGATCGTCACTTCCCCTGATGCTTTTTAGCTTTTACTCGATTACGATTGTTCAGGATTGTTGTTACCCCGTTGATGTAAAATTTTTGGTTGGAAATATGTGTGATTCGAATGGGCAAAATATGGATGGCATGATCATTCTTTGATTTCTTTCTCAACCGCCAGTGTGCCACTGCCAAGTGGTTGGATTGTCTCTTTAAAAATATCATATTATTTTCTCTATATGTATACATTGCCTCTGTAATTTTCCATTTTCCCCCTAAGATCGAGCTAAGTAAAGGAGACTTGTAAGGATATGTTATTCCGTATTGGCGATGGCAATGGTCGGTACTGTATCAAAGTGAGATCCTACTAGGAATACGGGGTAATCCTTTCATCATTTAAATTTAGGGGAAAAAAAAGGTATATTCCTTTTTTTTTTTTTTTAATTGCATGAAAGCAAATTGGTGAATTTTAAAATTGGAAGGAAAGATTTGAGTTCACTCTTTATAGAATTTGATGTGATGAGGCTGTTTTAATTCACTCTATGATACTAATAATAAACAGAACATACTGGAGTAGAATATTGGAAGTCATTAACATTATGCCTCCCAATTTGGGATTGAGAATGGTGAGTTTTAATACCAAGTTATTTCTGCCGGCAATAGAGTATTTGTGTGAACTAAAACTTTGTTATACACTTTTTTAATCTCTGGTTTTGGTTCCTCTTTCTCCGTGCGTTAACCATTTCCAAAATTAATAAAGAAGATGGACGGCAAAGGTTTATGCTTTTTATTTTATCTATGTATTTTGTTTTGGAAAGAAATCGAAATAAACAAACTTCACAATATTATTTAGATCAAATTCTTCCCGTTTTACACTTTTTTTTTCCAAATTTTATAGATTTAATCATTTAAAAAAGTTTATAATGGAGAAAAAGATATAGGTGGGTTTTATTAGGTAAGTTTTTATTTTTAGTGCTTATTCGGTATGACTTGTGTAATAAATATGCATGTTTGTTTAATTTTAAAAAAATATTTTTAAAATTTTTATTGTAATTTAATTGTATTTTGAGTAGAGGTTTTACTCATGATTAATATGTTAAGATTTATTCTTAACTAATAAAAGTGTACAAATTAAACTCTGAATTTAAGGTTAGTGAATTAATATTACTGAATATTCATACTGAAAAGTATTTTTATTTTGTGATGGGAGAAAACAAAAATTTTCTTCTATGCAAATCATTATATTTTCTGAAGAATTTGAAAAAAAGGGAGGGAGAATTCCGGTTGTTGTCATTTTCCCTCCATCTTCCTTCAATTCGTTGGTAAATAAACAAAATTGGCAAATATCTTGTAACTGTTAACTACCCAAGCCAAAACACTATGGCCCCCACAACCGCAGCCACCAAATCGACGTCGTTCCACCACCGCATCATAACCCTAGACGCCGCCGTTTCCAAATCAATCCACACGCTCTTCCACACATCAATCCCCGGGTCCCTCCTCCTCCTCCTCGAATACTCCGCCGACTTTCGCTTCTCATTTCCCCTCGCACTCTCTCTCTACTTCACTCGCGTCCGCCGCCCTTACCTAATCCAGTTCCTCGTCGGCCTCCTCGTCGACCTCCTCTTCGTCGGCCTCGTCAAATCCATCTTCCGCAGATCACGCCCTCTCTACAATCCCGACATGAAGCCTGCCGTCTCCGTCGACCACTTCTCTTTCCCCAGCGGCCACGCCTCCCGCGTTTTCTTCGTTGCCTCGTTTATTTCTCTATTGGACGATTTTAGCGGAAATTGTTGGCTCGTCTTGGGCGTGTGGACTTGGGCTGTGTTGACTTCGTGTTCTAGGGTTTTGCTTGGACGGCATTTCGTCTCGGATGTTCTCGCTGGGGCGTGTTTGGGTGTCCTTGAAGCTGCGTTTGTGTTTCGCTTTTTGAAGGTAAAAACGATTGCAGTCTCATACCTACAAAATTAAGTCAATTGTATATGCTCTCCAAGTGTTGTAAATTACAATTCTTGGATATGAATGATTTTGCCTACTATGTTTCATTGCTGATCTTTTATTTAATAAAAGCCAGAAAAGTTTTGTTATTGTTCCGAATACTATATATCTGAATGTGCTTTATAATAGCTATATGGTTTGACGATAGTTGGTAATTCATTGTATCTTGGGATTGGTGACAAATTTCCTTTCAATGAGGTAGCTTGAGTAATTAAGGCAGAAACCAGCTTGCAAATGAAAATGCTGTTTACTCTGTTATGAATTACAATCTTTATGTGAGTGCTTGTATCATGGGAAGATACATTCTTCTCTGGTAGGTTTGCATATGAAGAGTTTGCATTCTTCTCTTATATCATGGGAAGATACATTCTTCTCTGGTATGTTTGCATATAAAGAGTTTACCTAATGGATAATAATAATTTGCTGAGTTGATTGTACCTTTCTTACTAAACATGCTCATCTTTGAAATGACTGTAACACTAATTTTTATTGTCCTTACCTTAAAAAAAAAAAAGAAAAAAACTCATATTCATTAGGCAACCCCAGGGCAGCTGGAGCTTCCACACGGGTGGTGGTGGAGAAAAGTTGAAATTTTCTGTCTATTCTTGATGTATAATAGCCAGAATTCCATTTGTATTATTTTCATAGATTATTTGAGTTGAATATCTAGAATTGATCTTTGAGTTTGATTAAAAGTAGTCTAGTACCACCCAGGTGCTCATTATCTTTCAAACCAAATTTTTAGTGTAGTTTACTTATGGCATACATCTATTGAAATCATGACTGATAAGCTTAGCTTGCAAAGATGATTTGAGGAAGGAAAGTGACGTTGTTGCATAGAGAAGAATAACATGACTGACTAGTTTTGAATAATTACAAAGAAGTAGTACAATGTTGTTGTGTGAGGAGGTGTCACTGATCTTTAGGATTATCAATGTTGGGCTGAGCTAGGCCACGGTGAGCTTCAAGAGTGATATGCCAATGCCTATCTCAAGCATGGATTAACTTGTTATATCCATGTCCTCCTTATGCATAACCCAGCACATGCTCTTATTCAAGCTTTGGGCTGAATTCGTGCTGGGCCAAATTAATGAAAACTTGAACACCCCAAGCTGTTTCTCGATGGACTAGCTACAGTCATTTCTTCTTTTAAATTCTGATTCAATTGATTGACTAATTGATTCAGAGGACTTATGCACAATCTTTCTTCTTCATTTTTTTTTGCGCTTGAATTTTGTTTTCTATTATTTTCTTGGAATGAATGAAAATGTCATACGGCAACAACATATTAGATGCTATAATAAATGGCTTGTTACACTAAAATTTAATTGTTCACTTCTGAGATATGAGACTAATGCACTGGCATTTGTGTCCACTACCTATTAGAGGTTAAAATGGAAATCCTGGGTGTGCCTGCCATTCAGTAGCCGAAGCTACTTATTCTCCTATACATTGGAGATGGGTTCTTCTGTGCTGTTCCTTACTTCCTCTTGGACATTGCATGGGTTTTGGAAGAATCAGCATTGTTAATTCCATGTTAATATCTGCAGGTGTCATCTGGGCTTTTTTTATATTATTGCAATTATGTAGCTTCGTGAAACAAATTGAAGCTGCGAACATACCCCTTTTTTTTCCAGAGTGCTTTGGCAAATGGTTATTTTCTCTTTTGCAATGTATTACCATCATTTAGATGGGATCAGTTGATCTCCAATTTTACTGTGCAGCCTTTGGAGATTATGTTTGTAAGGAAGGAGTGTTTGAACATTTAAATGAGAGTATTCTCCACAATAGTTGTAAAGCAGAGCTGCTAAGATCCCTACTGGTATATAGCTAGGCATTTCCCATTTTGGAAATTTTCAACTCCTTCAGGGCTGTGGCTAGACAACTTGGCATACATGTGTTTATGCCAGATTGCCAGTTGCATCACATTAACTATCACACGTAATATTCAGGGTGTGTTGTGGAATCCATTCAATCCTATAAGGCCTATGGTGGCCACGTTTGCATACTCTACTGTCTTCTTAGGCCTTGTAGTCTGCTACTGAATAGGGATTCCAGCAGAGATTCAAGGTTCTAATTGACTGCAATGTTAAAACAACAGTTAAAAATGGGAGGAGCGAAGCTGTTGTCTTCCAATTATGTTGATAAAAAAATAGTCTGACTAGATATGTGTTAGTCTTCCACTTTTTCACGCTTCATTGAAATAGCCTGTTCTGATAACTGTAAATTTGATGCTTTAAGTGGAACTTTTTGCTTGTCCAAGATTTGAAAGAGGAATAAATGATTAGTAGTTAGCAGAATCATCCATTAAGCAGCTGCTTTATTCATGATGATCTTTATCAGATAAGGTGTTGTTGATTTATTGACTGATTGTGACATCAGAAGCTAGCTAGATTAGTGCTGTCAATGATTGTTATAAGTTGCTAGTAGTCATTGAGGTTGTTTATTGATGAAAATTTGAAATGTTACTAGATATAAAGTTGACTGGTAGCACATGGGGCACTGAAAGGTTTACATTCATAACAGTGCTTGTTAGCTGTTTAGTTTTATGGGGCACAAAAAAAAACCTTGGGATTTATGTGATTTGTTGTGTTTTAATTGCTTTTGGTGAAATATGGATGCATTCTATTAAATCTGAGCATCTCTACTTTGCAGTGAAATTGGAACCAATGCTGGTTTTCCGTAGAAACTGATTTTCAATCATACTGTTGTCCCGTGGAAACTGAAGATGGCTTGTTCCTTTAGTTTTTAGTAGGATATAACTATCAGCTTTATATGTTTGAACACACTAGCTTTAGGGGTCCTACCACTTGGAAATTTAGCCTTGAATATGTGGTTGGTTCTTCAGGTTCGTCTGTATTGGAGTTTTGTGTCTGGTCCCCTTGTGCTTGACCGGAGCTTTTGGCTTTTGAGTTGGGATAAAAGTTTCTTAATCTTGCAGGATCGCTGCATGTGCTTTCATCATTGCTTTTATATAATCTTAGTTTGAATCCTTAAAAGTGGGCTCTCCTACAAAACCTACTAAGCTTTTTCTCCCAAACAAGAAGAGACAATCATTGAAAAACGCAGTGAGGTTCTTACAAAGCCTACTAAGCTTTTTCTCTCCCAAACAGGAAGAGGCAATCATTGAAAAACGCAGTGAGGTTAATCATGCGGGCATCCTAGATAGTCTATACTGGTATTAGAACAGATTAAGCAAATTAGAAGATTTAAGGAAATCAAACTTTCCAGATTGTGTTTTGAATTTAATTCAAGTCGTGTCGGCAGGAGCTCGGTCCCATCGCTAGACGATCAACATGAGAAATCCATGGCAAATACAACTGAACAAGATAAGAGTCCACTCAATGGCTTCATCGCATATCTAATGCCAACCTTTCATTGAAAAAGAAAAAGGAAAAAGCTGACTTCTTGGCAAGGAAGTAATGCAAACATGTGAATGTAAAGTAGGGGTGGGAAAAGAAATAAACGAATCGTAAATGAATTGGGTCAAAGTTCTTCTGATTCGGATTCAATTCGTTTATTAAACGAATTGAAATCTCATTATTTGGATTCGATTCGATTCGTTTAGTAGAATTAATAAACGAATCCAATTGAATCCGGATTCGTTTGTCCTATTACGAATTCATAACGAATAGAATTGAATCAGAATTCGTTTACAATTCGTTTAGAAAAATATAATTAATAAATAAATTAAACAAAATAAAATAATAAAAAGCCACAAATTTAATATCCTACAACAAAATACAAATAACACACAAAACTATATTTTAAAATTAAATATACAGTCAACCTAATTACAATATTAACCTTCAAATTTTAAAAAAATTTCAAATAAATTTAAGGACAAAAAAGTAATTTAATTAAACGAATTTTAAACTAATCGACTTGCATTCGATTCGTTTATAACTCGTTTATTAAACGAATCCTAAATGAATAAATGAATCACTATCTTCAAACCCAGATTCGATTCATTTAATTAGTGAATCAAATCGAATTCATCCATTTATTAAACGAATCAATTTTTTCAAACTCAAACCCATTTAATTCGCATCGAATCGAATGGAATAAAGGAATCATGACCCATATTCCAACACTAAGATTATAAAGCAGGATTAAGTCTGAGCAGGGAAGCCTGGTCTGCATAGCGCTGAGCTCACTGTCATTTATTGGTCACTCCAGCTTGTGAAAGCATCCCAAGAAAGTAATGCAAACACGTGAATCTAACTGGATTTGTGTACTAACAGTTCTTTCTAGGAGGCTAAATGCTTTGACTATCGTTGCCGTGAAGTTTGGACATACATTTCGATGAACTCAGATAAATTGAGCATCTTTCTTTTTCCAAAAGATCAGGACCACTGAGTGAAATTGGATTCTGGAGCCAAATAATGGTGGATTTACACATGTATATGGATTTTCGGCAGTCCCACTTCTTCATCATCTCTGCCGTAAATCAGAACCTGGGCAGAGAAATGCAGAAGCAAAGATACTGACACTATTTCAGTAGAAAGATTAGAAAAGTTTTGGGTGATGAAGGCAATGTATCATTTGGAGCCCTGTCCCGTTGCCCCACTAGTTATGATGATGAAGAAAGAGGGAGAAAGAGGATTTGTATATTTGCTTTAAGTTCGCTTTTATTATCTTGATTATCATTAGAATTTCGAGTTTTGCTTGCTTTAAATCGATTTTCTTTTTCTTTTAAATGTGATGTAACTCAATAATTGTGAACGAAAGTATAAAGTCTTCTCTTCTAGACCTAACGTGCGTGGAAGCTTTGCTCTTGAGAAAATTTTTGCATGAAGTGAATCTTGAACTAACCTACTTGCAATTTGCGAGTTGCGACGAAACTTAAGGGAAAATTGCATGGATCATGGATGTGACCTCGCTAGGAGATAAGATTTTACCCAACAGGTGAATATTTTCTTTTTGACCAATTAAGTAGTAATCTTGTGTTCTGTTCATATCTGACAAAAATGGGTGGCTTACTCATTATCTTGACAAAGAAAGTAATTACTGTTTTTATTTGGACACTCTGGAATTGCCATGTACTGCAATCATATCACATCATTAATTGCATTTATGAGTTTGTTGGATCTTCGCTTCCTGTTATATTCTCTGCTGAAGAACTTGCCGTTTGGAGATTGAAGTAGTGTAGTTGAATAGGATTTATTCTTCTGTTTTAAATTTGTAAATTAGAAAAATGGGTTTTATCAAGAATGGTTACGAACTGACCCTAAATAAATAACCTAGAGTTTAGTTGTTTTTTTACCGGCCTTTCGGTGATGAATTATGCTTGGGGTTGGAATGATATGATTGATTTTGAATGACTCGTGGCATGTTCATATGTTCTATCCCAAATTACTGATAAAAGTTATGGTAGGCAGAAAATAGAACCCACCTAGACATTTAGCTATATGGAGGACACAACACAAAGTTGTACAAAAATGTTACATTCATGAAATTCACATGCTCTTCGGCCTGCAAGCCACCCTGTAGACAGACACAATTGCTACTACGAAGCCTTAATTCAACTCTACTTTGGCATGTTTCCCAAATGAGACAAAAATCAAGGACTCAATTTAT
Source organism: Citrus sinensis (assembly GCF_022201045.2). Classification (NCBI taxonomy): domain Eukaryota; kingdom Viridiplantae; phylum Streptophyta; class Magnoliopsida; order Sapindales; family Rutaceae; genus Citrus; species Citrus sinensis. Next base: position 5,766,691 of record NC_068558.1, read on the forward strand.
CAAAGACGCAATCATTCTACTTTGTGGGTGGTATTTGCCTTCACTTAAAGTGATTAGCATTGTTGAGTAGTAGCAAAGAAAAACGCGAGTAAATCCAAGATTTTCATTGTCACTGGAAATTTCTTTCCACTTACTTAGTGCTTGCTCTCTGTTGCCATTCACAAATGATATTTCAATTCAATAATTGTCCTCTATGCATCATTATGTGAATGATACTTTTCTTGCTTGTAACTGTTCATTATATAAATTCAAGAGTCTCTGGCTAATCAATTTGAATTCAAATCTTTGGGTGCCCCAAAGCTTTTCTTTACATATCAATGTACCATACTCTCTAGAAGGGCAATAATAGACAACCTATTACACTAGCCACATGATGTGAAGACACAAAGAAATAAACCCCCTTCCTTTTTGGCACATGGAGCCTTTAATTACAAGCAAGTTGAAACTATTGACACAAACAAGCAAGGGAATCGGATCCGATACCATGCCCACTTCAAAAATTGCCTCGAGCGGATGATGGTATGGGCAGGCACATGTTGTGCTGGTAAGGTACATTTTAATTGGATATGATATATAATTAATTTGAAGTGATTGGGGAGCATACGAGAATTGCTCCATGCATACTAGACACGAGGGGCGTTGGAGGGACCGGTTGTTATTGCTTCAATGAGTTGTTTCCCAACTGGAAGTTTGCTTATCCCCTTGAGAAATTTTATTTCAATGTTTAGTACTTGAGAAACATGGATTTGATTGCCGGTTGTTGCTTTCTTTACCCACTCGACCCACTTCCAATTCATGATAATGAAAATTATTTTCATTGTTGTGGATTCAGAAAAAGTTTCATCAAAGTTTTGTGAATAGAATGAAGTTTGCAGGCTTTTGGAGGCCGTGAAGGCATGAATCATACATTTTTAGTGCCCCACGTTCCAAAAAAATCTTTATGGCATCCGAGTTTTGACCTTTGCATCTCTGTCCATTCAGTTCAAAGTGCTTAGCTCGATTGTGCTCTTCACCGTGCAATGTTTTCAATATCTTTCAAGAAAATGCATGCCAAGTTGATGAACCAAAATGAATCTCTCTTAAGCATACCGTAAGCTGTAATCTGCTTTCTGTTTGTTCTTTTAAAGTGACTTCTGAAAGAGTTTGGCTAAAGAGCTTTTTTCCGCAATTATATAATATCTTACAAAATTATAAAGGTATATTTTACCTTACCTTTCAAGTATGTGTCCGTAAAAGTGAAAACCTTCCAGTTTTATTAAAAGTACAGCACGTGCAATGACACCAAATCTCTTAAGAGCTGTCACCTTGATAGTGAGAGGGAGGCCTTGATCCAGCCGGTGGCAAAGAGAACGATAGCTAGATTCCATGAGACAATGAAGCAAGAATCAACGGTGTCCAATTCAAAAACTGAAAAAAAGTAACATGGGTCAAAAAAATCACTTTAGCCATCACGAAAAATATATATACACTTACAGCTCCGATGACCCATAAATTTTTCTTTTATTTTGTTTCTCTTAAAAGCATCATTGTCTCCTGTTGCTACAGAAGTGATCACTTAGTACCATCATTGGATTGGAACCAATAACAGTAACATGCCATGCATAAAAGCCTTTTAGCATCTGCTTATTACGTATGAAAAAAAAAATTAATAGATTACACCATCCCTTATAACTTGGAATTGATGATGCTCTCCAGTCTTTGCCTCCATTTGAACAAACAAAAGTTGTACTGATCAATGTATATACCCAGAAAAAAGAAAAAATAATATTTAAAACTTTGTTGATAAATTGATATTAGGATATATATATATATATATAAAAGTGAATATTCCCGTCTGATTCCACTTTTAGAAAGGTCATTTACAACAAAAGCTAAGTCATCAAAAAAGGGGGATTTAGGGAGGCAGATCATATACAGCCGATTCCCTATTAGCAGCTACCAATACATTATTGGATCCACTTTGTATAATTTTCAAAGCCAATATTCATGCTGATCGAATAGTGTCTTGAAGCAACACTAATTTTTATAAATATATGCCATCAAGACAAGGACCCATAAGACTCCTCAATTATTGTCTACGTACGCATCACTTCATCATCTTGGCGCGCAAAAACATCAATCCTTTTAATTCGAATCTTTGGTGCAGAGACTAGTTAATCATGCTAAATTTTGCCGCTTAATTAAAGATAATATTGTCATTTGTGTAAAACTGTAACGTATGTAGCACGAGTGCCGCAAGCTACGCAGAGGCCATGATTGAAAAAGTTTTAAGATGTAAGATAAATTATAATTCATTTGGAGTGCGTTTGTTAACTTGCATTATAGTGTATTATGTTGCATTAAAATATTGTAATTATGCTAATTCATATATTTGGCTGCATAATTCTATTTGCGTTGTACTGCATTAAAAAAAAAAGTGAGTAATACGATGAAAGGAGCACAAAATAATTTCATGAGAAAATCAGGTTTAGACTGTATGGCATTAAAATACTCTACATATTTTAAATTTTAATAATTTTATTTTAAATATGTGAAGGAATCTAATTATTTAATTATTTATTATTTACTAAAATACTAAATCTAAAAATAAATTTAAATCAAACAATCATATTAGAAATTAATAAATAAAAATTAATTCATAGTTAAATTTAAAATTTAATAATATAACTTAATTTAATTTATATTATCATTTATATTATAGTAAATAATATATAAAAATAATTATTTAATAACTAATTTAAAAAATTCATAATATAATATTAAACTATTAATAAGTTTAAATATTATATTAATTTAAGTTTAATATTAATATAAAATAATACTACAAAATAATATTACATATAATACATTCATACTATACTAAATATAGTATTTTATTATAATTTAATGGAATACACCGCAATGCAATGCACCATAATGTAATACAACTAATCAATATAATGTAATGCAGTGTGCCAAACGCACCCTTGACGCATTGCTTCTTCTTTTTTTATTTAATTGGAAACCTTTGATTTTTGTAATTGCTCTTATTTTTTTCTAATCGGAAATTAACATTTGATTTTTGTTAAACCTACGTTTGCTTTGTTGGTCTACCAAACTTTATACAATGGTATAAAACTATAAAATACACTGTAAATTGAATGATAAGAATAAAAATTTCGAGAGCCACAAAAACTTGAGATTAGAACAAAGATATGAAATGGCCAAATGGAAAAATTAGTCAATACGAAAATGGCCAAATTGAATGATAAGATGGAGGCTTAGTCTGAAAATTACTCAATATGAATGACATTAGAAATTAGTCAATAGGAAATGGCCAAATGGCAGAACAAAAATAAGTCTAATCCTATTGTTAAGGCGTCCCCCACTACCTTAAGACATGACCACGTGACACGTGTGGATATCCTCTCCGCCATCACTTTCAAAGAAGCCTCGCAATTCACAAGCTTAATTAATTCACTTCTAAACTGTATACTTATGGTTCATGCAAATTGACATTTACAATAACTTACAGTGCAGCTAAATTACAAGTTCACTCCACCATTGATCCTACTATATTACTTATATTCACACTAATATGATTGGTTGTAAGTTACTATAATGGTAAATAAGCAAAAGCTTATATTTATTATTTTATATATGAGTGAGTTTCCAATCAGGCATCCTTAATTATATTGATGTCGGGGGTAAAAAATAAAAAAAATATAAATTTTACTATACTACAAGATAAAATACATTGCATTAGAGTTTATATTTTTAATTTATTCTTGACTTTAATACAATTAAGAATCCTTTATTAGAATATATATGTGTGTGTGTATGTATTACATAATAAAATATAATATAAGAAAAACATATATTATAATATATTACAGAATAAAATATATTGTATTAGAGTGTGTATTTTTCTTATCATTCAGTTTATTTTCTATTTTAATAATTTAAAGAATTCTTTATTGGATAATGGTTATATATATATATATATATATATATGTAAAGTACCAAAATCATTCCCATTATATATTCTTCTATGAGATAGTTTTATCTTCATTCAATTTTAAGACAACTTGTACCGATGGTTTTTTCAATAGAATAGATGTATTCCATATATATATATATAAAAGTGAGATTTTTGACTTTAGTAGTCTGGCACTCAGAAGTAAGTAACAGGTTTGCCTTTTAAAGAGATGCGATTATACATATTGCCAAAAGAAACGACTTGTGATTGGGACTATCTTAAGAGTTAAGCTCTTGTATGTAGTGGGGCCATGTGAGAGAGGGAATTAACACAACTTAATATGGACACATGGCTTTGGGATAAGGGGGATGGTTTCGGTCTCACAAAGAGTTGACACCATTATTTTCAGGGTTTAGTGACTTTGATTTGATTTCTCCTCGCCCATTTCATGATATTTAATGTATTATGTGAATGATTTGATTTTGATATTCATTTCGCAGTTCTCTGTCGAACTGTTAAGCCATGTCATCGAACACAAACTTTGCTTTTAGATTCCTATGAAAGCTTAATGCGTGTCTTCTCGTCAAAAACCATATTCAATATAATGAACACAAAGTATCTTACCCATTTATCATGTTCATATTAAACTCTTGGTTCTTTCCTTATCTTGTAGCTAGTTAGCACAGTACTCAATTAATTTGGTCGACAACTGATAACAACTAGAGTTTGATTGACGTTACGTTCAGTAACCCAACATGGAGAGCCTTAATCTTTTTGAAGACGTTGAAATGGTTCATAATTCAATTATTCAAATAAAGACTTCTCAATGAGAAAAATATGTAACAGCAAGGTCCCCACCGAACTCATTAATTTCTTTGGCGTCACTTTTAATTTATTCGTAGATCCACACCTTACTAAAATGGTAAAATGTAGGGACTAACTAGTGATACATGTGGGGTTCAATCTTTGTGATGATTGATAACCATTATACTATTATCAACCGCACACAGAAAGTCATTGCAATAGTTGTTTCAACCATTAATTATTGCTCGAACTATAACTTGTGGCTTAACTTGAAATATATAAAAGAAAAGTTAGAAGTTAAATGTAACATCCATCAATACAAGTATTGCACCCACTAAGTTTTTTAAGTGTTGTTTTGGGTTGCGGAGTGTAATATTTTTGTGTGTGATGTATAATGCAACATAGCCTTGACCACCAGATATGGGTGAATCAGATCGTTTGATGAGTCTGCGAGTCAGGCCCGTGGCCGGCTCAGCATATATCGTCGGCATAGATACAGTTCAGTACTGACAACAGAGGCAGATACACTTTTAACCTACGTATACAGAGAGAAATCCCACCTGACCCCAACGCTCTGCTCTTATTTTAACAACAATATATGTTAGTTTACTGGAGTTAGTAAATAAAAATATAATATACGTAAACCCTAATTACCCGTCACTTGCGTAATAAACCATCTTCTAGGCCAAGGCAAAGCGCTGAAGTGAAGTAAGAAAATGGAAGAAAATGCCTCGAGAGAAGAAGAGAAATAATAAGATAAAAGAAAAGTGGGGGGGGGGGAAATAAATGTGGAAGCGTGGGGAGTGGAAGAAAGAGCCGCATGTGCGTAATTATTCTTGTTGTTCCCGTTCGTAGTGGACGCGTGTCAGAGTTTTGGCTTAACCCCCCCGCCCCGTCGTCCGGCTCCGTCCACACGCACCGTTTCATCATACGATCACTTTTATCTAACTAATTAATTATTTTTCATTTAATTTAATTTTACATTTTAATATTATAAATATATTATGTTTCTTACAGTAACATAGCAGCGGACTACTACCGTTCTCTCGCTCTTTCCTCCGTTGCATCACTTTCACGTATTTAATGTATTGTGCTATTCTTGAATTCAGAATCGATTTTTTTTTTTTTTTTAATACAGGGTGAGGGTGGATTTGTTTAGCCGGACTTTTGAAAACAACAGTACTTTTGGTTAAGGAATTTATTATCTATTAGTGCACGGAAAGAGAAGAAGAAACAAAGGGAATTTATTGGATAGTGCAATCCCTATTTTCCCCCCTAATAATTTAGTTGTAGACTGATGATGTTACATGCAAAACACAACTTGATTTATCTCATTTGTTAAATTAATTAATACAACTACATTTCACCTCACGCACCTGCTAAGGTTCATTGTATATAATTTATATTTAATCCAAAATTAAATTTTTTTTTTAAATTTCTTTGGTTGTTTGACAAGAAATAATTGAGTTATCATGAAAGAAATTGATATTAAGTTGATCTAAGTTGCAAATTATGTAATTTAACAGCATCCTTCGCCTCATATTCAGGAGAATTGAAAGGTACTGTTTATTTTTATGTCTGAAAATTGAATAATGGGTACCACACCAAAAACTTTATGCAAATTTTATTTGGAACCTTGCAATGTTTTTAAAATACGAAGAAGAAACATATGTATAGTTTAAAATGATATTTATGTCAAAATACTAATTTTCAGCTTTTTCTGTTCAGATGTTGAGAAAAGAAAACAGATATGTCATTTAAGTATTTATGTCCAAATCTATTTAAACTTCAAACTAAATTCAGATTTATTCAAATTTTAGATTAAAAAAAAAACAAATACAACTTTCTGAAACCTTAGGTGTTGGGATAAAAAAACTGTTTTTTGTGGATCAAAGCATAGACATTTTTAATTTTTATGTCTAATCTATGATATATACTACTATGTACACTATTGTAAAATTTAAGATATCAAAATTTGAGAATATGACGAAAAGTTGGATATTTTAATTTGAGATTGGAGGTTTTGTATTTACTTAATAGCACGACGTCAATTTCATAAAGTACTGTGTATCTTCATTTTAATTATAACCTAATAACTAACTCAGTTCCTTCTCAACCCAAGACTTCTAATTTTAGTCAAAACATTTTACGAACATGTTCGGACATTGATGTTTGTAGACAATATTAAAGCATTTACAACTTCCCGTTTAGCCCAATATCGATGAATTTATTGTAGTCATTGATTTGTCACTTTCATTAGATAGCTTTTGGATTTTCTTTTTGAAATTTGTTTTACTTTTGATCCCGTAAAATGTAGTAGGTCATAAGATTAAGTTCTATTTCTTCCAAATTATGGATCATTTTGGACAGATTTGTTGGAAAGTCAAAAAACAGAGAAAATAATGTTATAGAAAGAATACTCTTAAAATATTATTATTTATTTATTCACTATTTAAAACGTATATATTTATATGATTAGTTGAAGCGTGACAATAAACAGAAGGAATAATTTTTTTCAATAGACTTGAAACCCAACTTAAATTGAATTATACGGCGATAAGTAGTTAAATAATAATAATAATATAAATAAATAAATAAATAAATTTAGCTTTTGGCCCCGCAAAATTTGTGACCACTCCTTGTTTAGAGGTTCCCGCCTTTCTTCCCATTTTTGCTTCGCTTGTGTTCTTACTATTATTCTGACTTTTATGTATAAAAATAATGTTATTAGAATGGTGTCAAGTGACATCTTTGTGATCGTATACTAATTTATTCATTTCAGAAGAGAAGTTTGAAAACATAATGTAAAATTTGTATATCGTCTATTCGAAACTTTATGAGGCTAACATGACCTTCGGTACTTAATGGATCGTATGAGTTATTTGTTGGAATTTTTGCTGTTGCATAAGGAGATTCTATCAACAAAAATGTCAGATAAAAAATATAAAAAAAAAAATGGAGATATTTGAACTCATCAAAATATTATCTACACCCATTTGCTATGTAAACCAATCTGCCTCTCAAATTTGAAAATTAAAAATTTACTATATATATATATATATCCAATCAAATACCAAATCTGCCCTCTAATAACTAATTTTTTACATTTTCACATTCTTTTTTACTGAACAAAATATATTAGAACGATTTATCTGTCATTGATTACCAAGCAACCGAATATTTGTTCAAATAAAATCGACAAAAGAAATTAATCAAACCCATTTTAATATTATTTTTTAATTTTTTAGGTGTGCAACTTTTTAATCATGACTTATAATGTTGTTTATTTCTCAAGTTTTCTTTCTTTGCAAGTGATTTTGAAATCCAAGCTGAAATAAACATATGAAGATAATTGGGAACTAATCTACTAGCTGCAGGTTAAGATTAAGCCTTAAGGCACTTGCAGGTGTAGCCGAAAATTAATGAATACATCACTAACGGGATTTTTTTATGGCATGCACAGTTACGCGGTGACATGAGTCGTGAGCAGAACAGGAAGCATAAGGCAAAGGCAAAGCCGATCAGTGAGCATCTCTCTCGATTTATTTTTATTTTATTTTATTTTTTTACAAATAAGCATGAAAAAACACCTCCTAAGACAATTCCATTACATTATTAAACGAGGTTAAAAAAAGATTAGAAAAACATATTAGCATATTTCCTGCTAAAAAAATAAATTATTGATTTTGAAAAATTTAGAAAAGAGTAAGGTATTTGGAATGGAAGAGATTCCATAGTTTAATGCGGTACACTCCTCTCTCTCTCTCTCTCTCTCTCTCTCTCTCTCTCTCTTAAAGGAGCGATACATTCAATTTGTGAAAGTGACGGAATTGTTTATGAAACAAAATAATTATTTTTGCCACAAATCTATTTTAATATTATCCTTTAAAAAAAATCATCTTTTGTAATATTTCTACTTCAATTAACAAAAAATAAAATGACTTAACAATTATTCGCAACAATATCAATAGTAATTGGAGGTGATATTTTTCACACTCAAAGGTTTGGAAAAAGTTCATAGACCCATTAACATAATACAAATTTACATGATAAAAGCAGTTGTTCGATTGACCTTTATCAGTCAAGTCGTTAGTGAATCAACCTATTAAAACCCATTTCATAAGGGATCAGATCCACTTATAAGATCAAAACATTTCACTTTACCCATTAACATTTAATTGTAATAATTCAATAAAATTTTCACAACTTAAATTATAAATTTTTTAAAAATTAATTTTTTTTTAAATTCACTACTCATGTAAAGTAAGCTTAATGCTCATTTTGTCCTTATAAACTAAGGAAATGTTTGTTTTTCTAACTAAGCGACTTAATTGATATAATTTCAATCAATTAAGTCACTAAGGTCTTATTTGGGATTGAGGAGATATAGCTTTTAACTTATAGTTACTATGAAAAAAAAACTGTAACTATAAAACAAAAGTTAATAGTATGAAGTAAAAATAATTTTTAAATAATAATTTTGACAAAATTATTAAAAATATAATAGATTTTTTATCGTATAAGTGAAAAATCATATAATTATAGCTTTGAATTTATAGTAGTCAGTGTTTACCAAACACTTTAGTACTATAACTTTTAAGTTATAGCTGTCTACCCTCAATCCTAACCAGGGCCTAAGTGTGTTAGTTTTTTCAACTCAATGAAAATTTTTAGTTATTAAGTTGTTAAGCCAATTTTTTTAGCTTTTTACGCAACCTTAAAAGTCTGAATGACATCATTGTAACATATTCTGCAAAATATCCTTATTCAAATTAATTTATTTTCATCTTTATCTAAATTAAACTCACTAATTAGCATTATTTTTCATCTTTATAACTTGTGATAATATAGTTGGAGATTATTTTTTTTTCGAATTAGTATTATATATCTTTACAAATTTTTATGAATATTTTTCATATAAAACATCATAAACTATAATAAAATTGATCAATATATTCTAGTTTAGAGTATTAAAGGGTTGTATTTATTTGAACACAATGTATGTTATAATTAAATACTAGATTATTTATGCTTTTTGAGATGTTTATTATTTGTTTAACATAAAAATTATGTAAGGGCACAGATGTAAAATAACTTGATTTCAAAATTTTTAAGTTGAAAAAACCAATGGGTACTTATTTTTAGAGATCTAGAAAAAAACACACAATATTATATTGAATATTTATGTGTATTCAAATTTCAAACTAATCCATATCTATTTAGATTACAAATTAAAACAATATTTTTTTAAAAGAAGACAAATTAATTTAGTAAGAAAAAATAAAAAAAAATTGAAAGAGAGAGAAATTTGTTCAGATTTTTATCATTATTACAGCAGAGAGAGAAAGTAGTTAATACAGATAATTTTGTAATTTTTTAAAAATTAATAAATTAAAATATTAGGTTATAAATTTATAATTATTTTAATTTAAAAAAAAGTGTTGAAAAGAAATTAATAAGTTGAAATAATCCACCCAAATTAAAATCGGTATTGATTCTAAAAACTCGATCCTACATTTGATCCTAATAAATTATAATTCTAACAATTTGACCATCGTGTTGTTGACTGTACCACATTGATGAATAAAATATATTAAAAAATCAACACCCACAATATAAATAAGAAAATTTGAAATAATAAATTATTAAGAGAAGGAGATGTGCATGATCGAAGAGTAGTTGGGAAAAGATCATTCGTCTGTTTGGGTTAAAAAGGTTTCCAACTTTAACCAACCGCAACTCAGTCAATGGGGAGGCACCAAAGGTTCAGTAACGTATGCTTGTTTGCACAATTGCACTGCACTGCTTCCCATAAAGCCAAAGCCTTACTTCTCGACAACTCCATCTTTTGCGTTTTCTTCGCTCTCAATTTCATCGAACTACAGAATAATTATTCAATTTTTTTTTAAAATTTTTATTTAGAGCAAAATTTAAATATTTTAAATACAGCAAAAAAATAAAAATAAAAGGACAAGAAAAGACTGAAAAAACATTAATGATTACCCAGTAAATGCCATTAAGGAAACGCCTCAGTTACTAGTCGTCAGCTGCCACAACGCAGTCTTCTGTCTTCTGTTCAAACTTGTCGCAAAATTAAGACGATATTTTACCGATAAATTACAAAATATCGTTCTGTTTTCTCTCTTTATCCGTGTCCCTTACTTAAAGAACATGAGAGAGGAAGAAAAATGAAGGAACGAACAAGTCTTTCTCGAACTTTTTTTTTTGCCCCTTTCGTAACTCAGTTTGAACACCCAGTTAATTACCATTCTGCCACTCTCTTAATTACCGCCTGCAGTCACCTCCAATGCCGCGTATAATATATATAATCACGCACTAGAACATCAACAACAACCGAAAAAGAAATATCAAAATATTTTTATTTAACGGGAATAATTATAATAATAATTTTATTCTTGCTTTGCCATCAATTCAAGCTATAACTCAACTCTCTTTATTTCGGTAGTTGCTCCCTCCCTCCTTCCTCTTCATTCGCCGACTCTCTTAGCTGCAGGCGGAGCTTCGTTTGTTCGTTAAGTTGTATTTGCTTGGATGGAAAAGTGAGAGAGTAGTGTGACTGAATTAAACTTTGTGTGATTGAGATCCAGAAAATGCGGGTGAAAGAGATGCATCCGTTATGCTGTATATCGCTGGAAAGTCCGGAGATAGGTGACCAGTCACCGGAAATGTCGCTGACGAGGGCGAGGAGTTTACCGGCGGGGGCGGTGACCGGCTTTTGCGGATCTGAGGGGAATGCGAAAGGATCGGAGGCCACCGTGGCGGGGGTTTTGTACAAGTGGACGAATTACGGTAAAGGATGGAGATCCAGGTGGTTTTTGTTGAAAAACGGAGTGCTTTCTTACTCTAAGATTCGGAGAACGGAGTATTTGAATTTACCCTCGTCCAGGGATGACGTCAGATTTATCGGTGAAATTTCCACCAATCGGCCTTCGAGAACGGACAGTGGCGGCTTTAGACGGAAGCAACAGAAAGACGTTGGCATTGTTCATTTGAAGGTAGCATGTAGTAATATACATACAAACAAAATATAAAAAATGCTAATTATAAATAAAAGTGAATTATTAGAACAAGAGATAATATAAAAGCCTTTTTGGCGGTACATTACATAAAGAGAGGTTGCTAAAATTGGTTAAAAAAATTTGATTCAAAAATTACTAATTCTACCATTTTTTTTCTATTTTAAGTCTTTAAATTGTAAGTTTTTATTTGGTAATGAAAAGAAAGCTTTGATGTCTGAGCAAAAAGCAAAGCAACAGCGGAGAGCTGAAGGTGCAGACTGTACAGAGCTACTCTTCTTTGTCATGTAATTTACTGTGATGTGATCCATGAAAGGCGTTCCTCTCTCTCTCTCTCTCTCTGTCTTTCATCATTTTTGTGATTTGCGATTTCGAATTTCAAGTTCATCTTTCACCTTTAAAAGCCTGGTGTTTTTCTTTTTTCCTTTTTTCTTTTTTCAACAGTTTAACTGGTTGTTAATTCGAGTGGGTCACATCAGCAGGTGGCCTCGACGGGTTTTGATAGGCTACAGTGTAGGTCTAGGTAATCCGCTGTCGTGTCACATCATCTCTTCTTGATCGGTTTTCGTTGGTTTAATAATCGGGGGATTTCATTCATCTTCATCGTCCATTTCTTTTCTTTTTCAATCTTTTCATTTAGTTAACTCCATACAAACAATAATCTCTTCTTCAGATTCTCACGTCCCAACCCGCCCTGATTGGTCAACTTACCTTGTTTTGTTTACCATCTTCCATCTTATACTGTGCACTTTTTTCTTTTTTTCAAACGTACTGATAGAACAGTGCTCAGATTAATTTTTTTTTTTTTTGGGTTTCCTGTGAAGGATAGCGGTGGGAATTTGTTTGTGGCCGTCACTTTGGGCGTTTGTGTTCTTTGACGCGTTCTGCTGGTTTACTTTATTTTAAGCTATCTGGTCTACGTGCGATAGGTTTCGATTTTCCAGTGAAATAAAGTATCGAAGAAAACAGTCGTGGGGACTTTTAGTCAACAGTCAGTGGGACTTTTTAACTTTAAGCTATATGGAGATCGAGGATGAGAAACTAAGAATATTCTTTGAGCTTCTCACACGTATGCTCCTTTCACCAGATCTGAATACTGAATAGGTTCCCATTTTGTTTTGACCCAGTGGTAAAATAATCCTCACTTTACTGAGTTTTAGTGGGTCTCCCTGTTAGTTAGTACCTGGTTGCCATTTCCTCAGTTCAGTTGGGTCATTGGCTTTTGGTGACCTGGAGGGGATTGTCTGATTTCTGAGTTTACGACTGGTTTCGCATCTGGGTACGAGTACTAGTTTGACTCGTGCATTTATTCTCGTGTTTTATGTTACCGTGATGAGCATGTATTTCTCTAATGGATTTTTTATTAGACAATGTGATGATGCCAGAGTTCGAAAATTATCACATTATCTTACATAGATTTTATTGGAATTTTTTTCTCAGATCTCGTCATTTCGAGAGAGCAAGTCTGATGATCGGCGGTTTTACATATTTACTGCTACGAAGACCCTACATTTGAGGACTAATTCGAGGAGAGATCGGGTTGCTTGGATACAAGCTTTGGTCTCGACTAGGAGCCTATACCCACTGAGAACACTGAATGATGGTCTCTCCATTGTACCAAAAGATTTATCAATTTCAACTGTGAGGCTTAAAAAGCGCTTGGTTGACGAGGGAGTTGGTGAGAACCTTGTCAAGGACTGCGAGCAGATCATGCTTTCAGAGTTCAATGAAATTCAAGGACAATTCAAAGTTCTTTGTGAGGAACGATCCAATTTACTTGACACCATAAGGCAGTTGGAGGTAATTGACTAAATTATGAGTATGCTTTGTTAATGAAATGCTTGTAACAGTCTTGAGGACTTGTTTTTGTCTATAGCCACAATTTTAATTCGATGTAAACTAAATTTAGTATTTGCTGAATTTTTATGTTTACTTGGATGGTGCATTTAATTCCCCCCTTTTTTTTTCCTTCTCTAGATTATAGTTTAATATATCCGGGGAGGATGTGATAATTTAAGAAATATATTCTGTTTTGTTGTGCTTCAGTGGATTGTAGTCATGATTACTTGAAAGTTTTCAACTTTTTGATATTTTAATTAAGGTTTCTTGGGAAGTTAATTAACCTCTCAGCTTCGAATTGCCTTTTTTTTCTTCCCTCCCCGTCATCATCTCCCATTTTTCATCTAAAATCAAGTTGTTTAAAGTTTCCACTTCATTAGCGCTGCTTTTGATCTTTGTTTCTTCTGACCAATCCTCTTGAACAATTATTTAATGTTGTCTTCAATTGGTTTTTTCTGAACTTCATGGAACTTCCACTTCTTCCTCCACACCCACCCGCCGCAACAACTATTTTGGGCTTTGATTTTCTGTCCAATTGCCTTAACCTCTTGACTTTTAAGCCACCATTTCTTAGAGGCATACTTCAAATTGTTTTTCACAATAATAAACTTCATTGATGAAACCACACATTTCAGATGCTGATGTTTGTATGATGGGAATATAGTATGCATAGCTACCATTTATAACTACTCAGTTCAACAAAAAGAAGTTCGAGCATGTTTGACAATGGTAAGATAAACACTTTCTTTAGTTATTTTGATGCATCAAATGCATAGAACATTCAGTGTCATGTCGATAACTGCTGGTATTTACTTATATCAAGAAACTAATTGATATTGAGCTATTTTGAGACAGGTCTGCTTTTAAGATTGCTTCTTGTTACACATTTTGTTAAAATCCTAATTTAATACCCCTAGGTTCCAGGTGTTTTAGTATCTACATTTTTCAAATAAGATAAGAATGTTATCTGGATTTGTGAACCCTTCAGCCTTAAGTTGAGGGATTGAAAATTGAAACATTTTACTTTCTCAAATAATTAATATGACTTTTGGATTTCCTATTTCATGTTTCTGATATGAGCAATGACCAGCTCTAGTCGAGCAACCTTCCCATGCAAAATATCTTTTCTTTGCCTGTGGGCTATTTTATTTCTTCGTAGATGCTTGCTTTAGATGTTCTTTCTTAGTCCACTGGTCGCTAGAGGATAGATGGAGTTGCATAAAACTTTTGTGTCAAATAAATGCGGCAAACCAGTTCCATTATGGAGGTTAACCAGCTATAAAGTTTAGCCATGTGCGCTAAGTGCACATCCAACCTTTTCCAACACTTAGCCTGTCCTTAATTTACACATCCAAACTCGATCCCTGCTTCAGTAGATAATGTCTATAAAAGACTGGTTGTGCTTATGGACAAAATCCCTTTAGGTTTTATTGATCTCTACTATGCCAAGCTATTACAGCTTCTATAGGTTTGATTGCAATATTCCGACCTGACCTTGCTATTTAGGAGTTCCAAAGTACTCTTCCAGGGAGGTATTACAAGGAGTTCCAGCAAGTAATTTTGCACCAACATGTTGGTTTTTTGTTTATTTAGTGTAATATAGGCTCTTTTTCTTTGCTTTTGCTAAGGACCTAAAAAGTCTGTGCAACCTCTTGTAACCTTGTTATGGATCGACAGAGAATTCATGTCATGTCTTAGTGCAAAATGTTTTCATTCATTTTTTTAATTTTCAGATTGGGGTATCCAATTTGTAATGTATGGGGTTAGTTGTCATGAATTTGCCACCCTGATGATATAATTGAATGGAACCAAAAACTTATTTATTTTTCCAATGTAATGTCATCATATGTGTTTTTATGCATATATTTGTGTAGATAGATGGATATATGGCTATTGAAACTCAAAAGCTGAAAAGAATACGCGTCGTCTTGGTACTCGTAATTTGCAATTAGTGACACCGGTTATTTGTCACAACATGCAAGTGGTTTTGAATTTGTTATTTTGTTATGTGCCTTCACTTTTTTTATTCCTTATTTGTCTGTGATATTTAAATTTGGTTTCCTTTTATAAAAGTGCAAATGTGACTTATGGTTAGATCATATATGTTACGAAATAAGCTTTAGCTTATCCATTGTATATCAAAAACTTTTCCTTTTCTTATGCAGGCTGCTAATATTGAAGCTGATGCTTCTGGAACCCCTGATGGTGAATACCAATTGTCCAAGCATGAATTTTCTAATCTAGGCCGTGGAAAATATAGTGGTGCTAGTAATATCCATTGTTTAAGCATCTCTTTCTTTGTAGAAAAGTTTAATATTTTTTTTTTATATTTAATTATGTTCCTCACATCTCTTTTCGGTTTTCAGAATGTAGCACAACTGAGTCATCTGATGATATTGAGAAACAAGAGCTTGAGGAGGTATCAGATGACGATGAAATTTCCTTCTATGATACAAGGGAGTTCTTTACCGAACCCTCTGTTAGTTGTAGGCCTGTAAAAGAAGTTACAAATCACGGCAGGGAGGAAGAACAACCAGGAAACACATTTAATACTTCAGAGAAGATGTATGACGAGAAGGAAAAATGTGATTCTAAATATCCAAACATTGAAAGGCGAAAGAAGCTGCCTGATCCAGTGGAGAAAGAGCGAGGGGTCAGTCTTTGGTCTATGATTAAAGATAATGTGGGAAAGGATCTTACACGGGTTTGTCTGCCTGTTTATTTTAATGAACCAATATCTTCCCTTCAAAAATGCTTCGAGGACTTGGAGTACTCTTACCTTCTGGATCGAGCGTACGAGTACGGAAAAGCGGTAAGACTGAAATTTATGAATTCTCAGTGTCTAGTCAGCCATGCTCCGGAATTTATGTATTTACATTGGTGACATGAGTGTGTGAACGAGTCTAGTTCATGTTATTATATACATTCCACAAGAAGGGTAGTGCATTTAATCATGCTTTTGATGTGAGGATCTACTATTTGTCTTGTAAATTCCGTTGCATCAAGGCTTCGTACTTAAAGCCTACATGCTGAAAAATTCCCTCATCATATTGTTGTGTAGGCTTAAGTTTTTTCGCCTCTTAATTGTAGTCCTGTATCCATTAAAAAGAGTTACCTGTCACAAATTGGATGATATATCAGCTTTTATACTGAATTGTAACGCACGGGATGGGCCTCATGGACGTTTTGGGGGATGGTTTGGGATTGAGTTGTAGAAAGGAGAGGGCCTCTCCCATTGCATTTTAATGTTTATCAATCTGGATATCTTTTGGACTCTTTGGCATTTTTAATGCTGTTAAATTTTTTGTAAGCATTAAAAAAGATATTATACTTTTATTTTTGTTAAATCTTACATATGCTTCCTTTGGCCATGTAATACTATCAGGGAAACAGTCTCCTCAGGATTCTAAATGTTGCTCCTTTGGCATTTTTAATGCTGTTAAATTTTTTGTAAGCATTAAAAAAGATATTATACTTTTATTTTTGTTAAATCTTACATATGCTTCCTTTGGCCATGTAATACTATCAGGGAAACAGTCTCCTCAGGATTCTAAATGTTGCTGCTTTTGCTGTCTCTGGATATGCTTCCTCTGAAGGCCGGCACTGTAAACCCTTCAATCCTTTACTTGGTGAAACTTATGAAGCTGACTATCCTGAGAAAGGAGTCCGGTTTTTCTCTGAAAAGGTCAGTATCTGGAATTTAACCGATTTGCCACCCAACATGGTGAAAGATATATTCAGCAGTTGCAATTTTTTTGATAAGAATATATGCAGCAATTGTAATGAACTATAGCAGACCAATTAGCTAATGAATGGGCACTTTTCACTTCCCAACTGTAAGCAGAGAATGGCCATATACATTTTTGGCAGAGACTTCAGCTAATGACATTTGAAAATTTTTGAAAAGGATAGGAGTTCTGTTGGTGGCCATCTGGATGATTGAAAGAAAAAGAAAAGAGCAGGAAAAAGGCAGGACCTCCATTTTATTTCCATTCTCAGAGGGAATCAAATTTCCATAATTACAATCCATAAATGTATTTAGATGACTTTTGTCAATGCTTTATGCAATCTTGACAAGTGAAATCTTTTTGAGAAGTCTGTCTAGGAGGATTTTTTCCGAAGTATTCCTTTGCTGTTCTTCAGTGTATATAATAGATAAACCATTATTTATAAATATGATAACATTCCCTAAAAACATAGGAAGTGGGTGGGTTGGGCCTGGCAAACTTCAAATACAATTTGACCACTTTCTAATATTTAGGCTGTTATGATTTGAATACAAATGCATCTGTTATAAAGCATACCCATAGATTTTACCAAACTAATATTTCAGAATCAAAACAAATTTCAGTAATATATTGAGTTGGAGCAGGTCAGTCACCACCCAACTGTTATTGCCTGCCACTGTGAAGGGAAAGGGTGGAAATTCTGGGGTGACAGCAACCTCCGGACAAAGTTTTGGGGGCGATCAATTCAGCTCGATCCAGTTGGAGTTCTGACTGTAGAATTTGACGATGGTGAAGTGTTCCAATGGAGCAAGGTGAGAGATGCTGCATGATTGTGTTTAGGCTGCATTTTATAACTCCATCTTTTATGATCTTCTCTTCGGTTTCTTTTTCTATTTTTCATAGAATACTTTCATGCTGTCTTAGGTCACGACGTCCATTTATAATCTTATCCTTGGCAAAATATACTGTGATCACCATGGGACAATGGAAATTCATGGTAATTGCCAATATTCATGCAAACTCAAGTTCAAAGAGCAGTCTATTCTTGACCGAAACCCTCACCAGGTTAGTAATACATTTTTAGCAAATTCTACTTTATTTGTTGTCTTGGAAAGAAAGAACCCTTTGATCAAGCTTAGTGCGTATTGGTTAATTGCTTTACATCTCTGTGGTTCTAAAGGCAGCTGCTGAATTGGGATATTGTGAAACTTGAAAAACAATTATGCTAATCTGTCCAACAACCAACTTCTATGCAGGTCAATGGGTTTGTTGAAGATGTTTTGGGTAAAAAAGTAGCTACATTATTTGGGAAATGGGATAATAGCATGTATTATATTAGTGGGGATGGGTCTGGCAAGCTGAAGGACGGCAATGTCTCGCCTGATGCCTCCTTGCTCTGGAAGAGCAATAAGGCCCCACTAAATCTCACTCGGTACAATTTAACATCGTTTGCAATCACACTAAATGAGCTAACGCCTGGACTGCAGGTAGAGATAGTGTATTAAATCTATCTCACATGCCATTTCTATTTCCCTCATATGCATATCTAATTGTTTCTTATAGCTGTGTCTGATCCCGGGTATTTGATCACGGATTAAGGAGAAGCTTCCACCTACGGATTCCAGGCTAAGACCAGACCAACGGCATCTGGAGAATGGTGAATATGAAAAGGCAAACGCAGAGAAGCAACGATTAGAAAGGAGGCAAAGAATGGTATGATTGGTACCTTCCCTGTCTTCTTCACATTATTTTTTCATTCAGCTTGATAGAGTTTTATATTCGCTCATGATTTTGTATCATGTATCAAAGATGCTCAACTACATGTTTAGATAGTACAGTTGATCCATGGATAAATTTTCTATATTGGATCCTGCAAATTGTCCGATTCCCTCATCATGTTCTTAGCATTTCTTTGATGGATAAGTATGAAAGATTATTAATAGCGTGAACTGTGAAACATTTATATGATGATATTGACATGTGTCCTGATAATTTTAATACTTCTCAGCAAGAATCTCTACATTTAGCCGGGAGTGGTTATTTATTAAGCCCACATTTATGAAGCATTTACTCTAATTCTTATTTTATATCAAACTTCCTCTTATTTTGCAGTCAAGAAAATTACAAGAAAATGGGTGGAAGCCTAGATGGTTCCGGGGGGAAGGTGAAAATGGATCCTTCCGCTATGTAGGTGGGTATTGGGAAGCCCGCAGGCAGCTCAAGTGGGATGAATGTCCAAATATATTTGGAGAATTTTGTGAAGATGTTCACAGCTCTGAAGACTCTTGAAGTTATGAAGGTTCGTACTTTCTTACTTGAACTTTACATTTTTGTGTTTAGGTAATAAAGCTTCTGTTCCAGCAGCAGTAGCAGCAACAATCCACATTTGTATGGTCAGAATTGAGCATAGAGTCTGTGTATTTTTATCCAAGTCAAAGACTATAAATATTTAGAATGTCACATCATTTACATGAACAAATTCGCTAGATTATTTTGTCAGGTCATTGATGAAATGCTAGCTGGTATGCCCGCAAAATGAATATAGGTTGTGATTTTGCAGACGAGGGCTTTAGTCTTCTTGTTGCCTGAATTCCACCATCACCTATTTGTGCTCTTAATTTCCGAATGGCTTTATAATGGCCATCTTTTTTCTGTAACTTAAAGTTTCAGATGGATATCAGGGAGTATAAGCCTTGTGAAGTTATTGGACCATTCAATAAATTATTAAATCTTCCTTTTGTTTTCTTTGTTCCTCAATTCCGTCTGAGATCAACACGATGAGAAACTACCTGCCTGAGGGACAGTGGAAAATAATATGCTTATTCCCACCATAGCTTATATTTACTGTTTTGTAGGGACCTCATGGCTCTTAACTTTCTGATTATGCAGAATGAGCGAGTTCTCATAACCATTTTGGAGCAGGCTGTAAAAGCAAGTGGTCCGGTTGCTCATGATTCTTCAGGTTTGCTGAAGTTATAGTCTGGGGTAAACAAAGTCATTCCCTGTAACATTGGAATGAAGATACAAATGATCAACAGGTCAGCCTAGTATTTCCTTATTGAATTCAAGTTTCTGTGAGCAAGGGGATTGGCGGGAATCGTTCATGTAATGTAGTCTATGTCTCGCTCCATAGTTCATTCGTAGTAGTTCCTTCAACACTAGTAGCCTCTGGCTGACAATTTCGTTTTGTTATTATTTATATTTTTGTTAGGAATAAATAAATAAATAATAATAATAATAATATTTTAGCTATCATTCGAAAAATAGAACCAACTATTATTATGTGATTTCTCTACTCTTCCACACACATGCCAATGATGAATAACATTGGGGTCGCCATTTTTTGTGTTATTTGAAACAAGGACAGTTTTTCTTTCATTTGTACGAAATAGGTCCCTGTTGAAACGACCAAAGTTACCTTCATGAATTGAATTGTATGTGACTTTAACAATCAACATATTTCAGTTTTTCTAATGTATGTTAGGGAAAGTCTCACTAATGATAAACTAGAGGTGATAAAATAGGTTACGGCATGATTAAAATATGGATACTACATGATTTTTAAGTTAGGTATATACTCATGATAAATTAGAGGTATTAAAATAGGTAATGACATAATTACAAAACGTGGAGGCGACATTATTTTTCTCGTGATGATAAATATTGACATGATTAACTAGTAGATTGATACGACATGACACGATAAATAATTGTCTTAGATCATCTCAAAGGATTACATGTTTATAACAGGAATATCAAATGATGTGGTTATGTTATTGAAAAAATTAACTGATATAGCTATTGAACACTCAATTAATTATTGGTGTTATATCCATATTGTATTATAAACTTATTTATGTTATATTTGTATTAATTTATTTATGATCTATTTTTAACAATAATATTGACATATTTGATATTTTTTAAAATAATTTTTAATTTTTTAATAAAATATGTTAAATTGGTCAACATGAATGATGTGATTAATAATGGGTTGTGTCCGCATGTTGATGTTTTGACATAATTAATAAATAAGTTGTATTTATATTTATTTAAATTTGACATGACGCAAATAAATTACGAGACGAACATGATAAATGATTATAGGGCAAAAATGTTGCAACAGTGGCATAGTACCATAGTTGCAACAAGCCATTGGATTTATAATTGTATAGTTACACTAATAAGATCCAATGGTTGAAAGCAACAGTGATACCGTACCACTGTTGCAACATAGCTGGATCCATGATTATACAGATTGACACCCCTATGATAAACTATGTGCTTCGAGAAAAAGTGAAAATGAGTACTTAGTAAAGAAAAATTAGATTGTGAAAGTGTTAAAAAGAGACAAAAGCATTGTCCACGAAAAAAAATGAATGATTAACGTTTATTACTCATTTTCTTAACGTTCTACAACTCACTCCCAATATAAATCACAAGAATGGGTCTAAAGCAAAACATAAAATTTAGAAGTTTGTAGGAAAAAAATAAGATAAAGGAAAATATAAAATTTAGAACCCAACGTAGAAAACTAGAAATCCTAAATAATTTAACTACTACATTTATTATACTTTAAAAATGTAAAAAAATATATAATAAAAAAAAATAGTCATCAGAGAGTGAGATTAGAATGGATTTAAGAAAGAAAAACAGTTAAAAGGAAACACATAAAATAAATTGATTAATTTATAATGTGGAGTTTATCTAGCATCAAGATTCTCTTCTAATTTGTAAAAGGTACTTTGTGGAATTTTAACAGCTACATTTTTTAGAAGGGGTATCATAGCATAAATTGGTGGGCGCCTGGGGGTGGGCCGCTCAGGTTCTAAGGCTTAAGCCGTTAAGTCGCTATGGTGCGAGTATTCATGCATCTACTTCAGGTCCCCCATCGGACCAGATTCCTGGATTCATGTTCATCTGGGCCAGAATTAATTTCCTTGCAGACTACCTTGGATTAATAACAGTCAGCCCGTGAAACATCCATACAACATCATTGGGATTCAGTCTCTTAAAAATAACAGTAGATCTTTCGACGCCTCTCAAAATTTCTTATAAAACCTCTCTCATTTAAAATTACTAAAATAACCAATGTCAAATTATTTCATTTCCTATCTTAAAATTAAAATTCAATTGTTAATTTAAATGAAATTTTCTCTTAAATTATTTTTTACACCCTTCTCATTTCATAAATTAGATTTATATTTTAAATTTTAATTGGATTTTTTTTTATGAGAAACTTATAAGAGTTGAGGATATAGAGATATAAACTATGTATTAAGAAAAAAAAATGATTTAAGATTTTAAATTTTTATGTATTTTAAAATAAAAATTTAAAAGAAATATTATTTTTAGAGAAAAAATTTATAGTAAGATGGTTGATTTTAATATATAATCAGTATTTTACTGCTTAAACAAGGGGTATTTCTTAAAATACAACTTAAAGAGATATGTTATAAGAATTGCAGTGGGGTGTTAAAAGATCCACTTTCAAAATGATGAACCTCAAAGTCAAATGAGGCCTTTCTTTTGGGAATAGGCTGCTGCTGCGGGTAACTAGTGTTAATAGATACCTCTTAACACGGGCTGTTTCCTTTTCTTTCTTTCAATGTTTTTTTAATCTTTTTGATTCTTCAAATTTCAAATTTATCATATTTCAAAAAAAAAAAAAAATCAAATTTATTAAGATATTCCTTTGTCTAGTTAATTTATTTATGTCTTGGATTGGAACCAATAAATATTTACGGCTGCTGCGCCTTTAATGGATAGATTATGTCTGGATTCCTGAGGTCATGTTCCTCACTTTGGTTATAGTTGTATTTTGATTTGTTAATCAAGAACAAACATCACCATCCGCCGAATAATGAATTCATTTCATCACTTGCCTCTTTTGGAATCTAAGAATATGTATATACAACAACACCATATTCAAGTATTCCATGACCTGACATTTATCATTAACAAAACAATAATTGCCAGCATTCCGAGGCTTAATTATTTCTAGGATTTCAAAACGAATTATTATTATCTCTTAATCTAAACTCTTTCAAAGTTTAAAGATGTTGTATAACCACTGTATTTTGTTTATGAGAAGCTCAATTTAGGAGAAAATTATAATTCTTTATATAATAAGTAAATGATGTTATGATATGTGTACATTTATTTTAAAAAGTTATTATGTAAATAGCAGTTATATTAAATTTAATTACATATATCATATATTTATTAATTGGTTGTACTACCTCTGATATATTTTATAATTCATCCGTAAAGTCGTTTACTAATAACCCGATTATTTGACTGTATTAGTGCGTTGGATGCAGGGCATAACCATTAACTTGAGTTATAGAATGAAATTCAAACAATTGATTTGCATGAAGTTGAAAGCCTATCCATTGAAGAATTGGTTTTTGAAACTGACATGCCACCTAGAATTTGGCATGTTCTTATATATCTTATTAGTCCTATCATTACCTGCTACATGCATGGGATACACTTGACAAATAAGAGATGATTGCGTTCAAAAGAAGATCTTTCTAATGTGTATTTTGCTTGCACGATTGATCTTAATTGCTGCTCGGTTGATTGCTCACTTAGATATTGTTTGGGAACAAATGAAAGACTAATAGGAGGATGTCACATGTCGATGAAGCTTAGAAATAGAAGAGTTACCAAGAGGAAGTTAGCTTACACTGGGAACACCCGAGGTAAAAATAGAAAACAGTCTCCGCCAGATTCTAACATGTGTATATGTGAGCAAATAATATAAATAATGAACAAATTTATTCTTCAAGTATGCTCCAAGGGCCCAAACGGCCATAGGCATAAAAGGATAAGAATATCCTCCCCTATGAGAGAAACGCACCAATAAATTAAAGCAAGATGGCATGGTGACAGAAATACCTTAGACACATTCCACATATAAATGCTTAAGTTTTCACATTTTTTCCTAAGCAATACACATAAAAAAAGAAAAAAAAAAAAGGCCTACGTTCGTCTTCAACCTTGAGCCAATACTTTTTTTTTTTAGAGTTGTCAAGTCCTTGACACTAAAAAAGAATTTAAAACTAACTTGAGTATCGGAGTGCGATCACCAGCCACTACTGACTCTACCTCTAAATTTTTTATCCATTTTACAAGATAATTAAGCTCCCAAAATCACCTCTCTCCAGATGCATTCTCTTTCTAGCAAACTCACCACACTTGTTCTCTCTTGAGCTTCACGGAAGGTCCAAATAGATAGCACACCACAATTATGCTAGGCATAAAACTCCCATTATTTATAAATTTATTGTATTTATCTAGATTTGCAACTTACCCCAAAACCTAGTTAAAACAGATATAATTAAATAGCATGCTAATTATAAACTTGGAAAAAGAGCAGCAGCAAATGAGAAGATGCCATTTTGCCAACTGGCAAATATTGAAATACATGCACAAGTATTGGATCTAATCTAGAGATTTCACGTGGTTACATAGGATCATGGGCATTTTGATGCATGCCAAAGATGTTTGATCTTTTAGGGGTCCCGTGATTTGAATTCAAGGAACAATTTGAGGGTTGTGCGCCGTCGTTCGCCTGTAGAATCCTTTGATGAACCGCATGTACATGGTATGATGGTAGACAAATATAGGGCCAGTTTGGTAATGCTGTAGCTTTTAAAATAATTGCTGTTAGCTGTGCTGTAGAAATAATCAGCTGTGAAGAGAATCAGTTTAGTGTTTGGTAAATTTTATTTTCAAAAGTACTGTGAATTTTGAAAGCAGTTATGGGTGTTTGGTAAATATTATTGTTAAACTGCTGTAAAAAAATAAATGACTAAAATGTACATAATGTAAGATGAAATTTACTTATACCTATAAAAATGTACACGTATAATATCTCGTTGAATCAAACAATTTTTTTGAAATAATTGTGTATTATAATAATTTTAACTAAAAATAAAATTTATGCTATAGTGATTTTTTTAAATCTTAAAACAATTGATATTTAAAAAATCAACTACAATTTTCATTAAATAACATCAAGTAAAGTATAACTAGATATTCCAAGAATAAACATAAAAAAATGTAATGAGCTACAAACACTCAAAACGAAAACAAATAATAGATTGTCATGCAATATCATATTCGCATTAAACTTGCAGCAATATTATTTCTTAGAACTTCCATTTCCCGTGCTTCAGGTCCATTGTTGATATATTCTTCTTCTTGTCCTTCTTGTCCATCATTGACCTCTCTCCTTGTCTCTTCATCGGTGTAATCATTGTGTTCATTTTCTTCATTCTCAAAATGTTTGTCATGTCGTGCATGTCTTCTTATATAGTTATGTAATGCCATGGTTGCAATAATTATCTTTACTTGTTTATTGAATGGATAGCTAGGCATGTCCCTCAAAATCTTCCATCGTTTTTTCCATACACCAAAAGTGCGTTCTATTACACTTCTAAGTGAAGAGTGTGAATGATTGAATACCTCTTGATAACCTGTTGGTTGGCTGCCTCTACGAAAATCTGGAAGGTGATATCTTTCACCTTTATATGGCCCCAAAAAACCTTTTATTTGTGGGTATCCCGCATCCACTAAATAATATTTTCCTAAACATTTAAAATATAATTTTAATAATATTATATAAAATTAAACTTAAGAAAGTTATTGGAAAAAAATTGATAAAAAAGAAAAAGAAAAATTATGTAAAAATGACAAACCTCTAGGTGGTTTAGGAAAATTTAAAGTAGGATTACGTAGAGTTGATAAAAATATCCTTGTATCATGAGCGCTTCCTTCCCAACCTGCAATTGCAAATATAAACTGCATATCAAAGTTGCATGCAGCCATTATGTTCTGAGTTGGTATGCCTTTCCGACCAATGTATGGTATTTGATCCTCAGGAGGTATGGAGACATGAACATGTGTGCCATCTATAGCACCGATACAATCCTAAAACAACAATATAAAATTATATATGTAAAAAATAATTACAACTTTATAAAGTGTAAAAGTTTAATTGATAATCATTAAGTGTGGCATATATCTAGAATCTCTCAAGATTTCTTCAGGAATATCTTTAAACTCAGGATCAAATGGCTTTATTAAATCTATAGATAAGCGACAGATAGCATCCAGTGCTTCACCAAAATATCTACTCACCGTCTCTCCAGAGTGTTGGAATCGTTCTTGTGCCAATCTATTACCCACACCATGTCCTATAGTATGCAAGAACATTCCTAATACCTCAGTAGTGCTCACTCTTCTTGAGCCTTTTAGCCCGTAATTTATTTCCAATTCATTACACAATCTAAAAAATACATCTTTCTCCATTCTAAACATCCTCTGACACCGAGTTTCATTCCCTTTTAATACTCGCATCAACCAGACATTACCTGTTTCTAAAGAATTCATGCAAGGTTGTTTATGAATATACGTCCTATAATAATAATCAACGGCAATCGTAAAAGTGGATATGATGCTATCAAACTCCTGCTCGTCATCTAGCATGTCCATATTATAAACAAAACCTGTAATCAATAATTTAAACCCATATTATCTAGCATGAACAAAAAAAGTAATAATAAAAAATAAAAAAATATATGACAAACATTCAAAATAACAACTAATTGTCATATATTCAAATAGCCAATTGTACCTTAAAATATTATATAAAAAAACAAAAAAAAGGATAATCCCTTATTAATACTAGAATAGAAGAGTAATAACAACGAAAAACTTAAGATTGCAAATATTGTGATTGCTCATAATAAAGCCAGTTAAGCATAATTTGAGGTTCTTTCATGGTTGCAAGCATCTCCCTTTTCTCTTTACGAATAAGAAGTTGAGTAGCAAACAGCCATATGTTGCCTCCAATCTCAACCCCAGGAATAGATTCAACTATCTTCATTGCTTCGGCAATACTGCAACCATTCATTTCTTTTTGTAAGTTTATTAATGTAGAACTTCTATTCTCAACTGCTTCAACAAGACGTTCAATTTGTTGTGATATTTTTGTAGCACCTCCAACCTTCCTCCCTGCGTGATCAACTTTTTTTCCTTTCTTAATTTTTTTGGCCTGTGTGCTATGTAGTCCAACTACTTTTTCATCTTTTTTCTCTTTAGCACATTGGTAAGTATATTGAACTTGCATATCCTTGTCAGAATCACTATTTTCTTCAACTGGAAATATTGTATCATTATTGGAATCCTCATAATCATCAAGTGGAATTACCCCAGAAGAAGGTGTCCAAGCTTTATTGCCAGTAGCTGTGATGTTCATGAACATCCTATCTAACTTCCCTTCTAATTCTTTATCAATGCCCTCTTTGCGGAATTTTTCTACTTTAGGATTTGCCTGCATGTAATAAATCATATTTAGATGAATTGCAAAAATATTAACCAAATTATATTAAAAGCTATCAACTAATGTACCATACCTTCAATTTACTCTGCCACCATTCTGGAGATGCATCGATTGTTTTCTTTTGTATATTCCATCCAAGACCAGTTTCCTTTCCAATAAGATCCTTCCATAATTTCCAGTCGTTTTTTAGTGCATCCCATTTATTTTTTAATTGTAATTTACTATACTCCCTTCCTGTTGCCTTACAAAAGTTTTTGACCAAATTTTCCCATCCTATTTTAGTAAAATGAGTCCCAGGTCGACGTCCTTCCTCTACCTCTACGATACATAAATTACAAAAGATTGAAACAGTCTCATTGTCCCACATAGCCTTACCTCGTGGTACATTATTAGTTTCAACTTGATTGACAATTTTCTTGTCTCTGTCCATCTACATCATTGTAAATATATTTTAATACAAGCACTGCTTTAAAAATTATAATGAACAAAAAAAAAATAAAAGACGGAAAAATTGAAAATCACAGACATTCATACTACGCTATTGGCTTCATACTACGCCACTGGCAGTAAAGCTTGATGAACATCAACTGGCGGCATAAACAAATAATAAAGTTGGGCAATAAACTAGAATCCTCTTTTACTTGCATATGCATTAAATCTTTTAAAAACAAAAACATTGCAATTGCATATGCATGAAATTCTTTTTCCTTATTATGAGAAGTGAAATTACAAAAGCAAGGCAAGGGAATGCAAAAGAACTTTCATGGAGCATAGCATCACTACTGGCATATATTGCAAGTGAAGCAAAGTTGAAGTAATTGCATATACAAAAAGATAATCAAAAGTTGATGGTACCTGAAATGTGATCAAGCGAAGACCCTTCTCCTTCCCTTTCTCTGAACAAGTAATAATGCGAACTCTGAAGGGAGCTCACGTGAACATGTTCCTATAAAATTTTCAAACAAATTCAACCCAAAAAAAGCCTCCATGAATCAATTCCAGGACGAAACTAATAATGCGATATTAATACATCAAAATATTTTTAGCAACATCCGCTTGTAAATGATTTTAAATGAAAAAACAAAACAGAGGAAGCATTCGAAACAAATTAAACAACTACACCACGTGAAAGATAGCATTTTCGTCTTTTTCATTATGCAACAAACTTTAAAAACTAACCAGCCACCGAAAATTATATGTAAACAAACGCAAGTAAGACAAATAACAAAGATTATAATAATAAAAATTGCATAGCCATAGAATCATTTATAATAAAAAATTTAAATAAGACAAACAATGAATATTATAATAAAAACATTGAATAGGCATGAAAAGGATGATGGAACACGTACTGGATGTTCAGTTCGTACTGTAAGACAAATAATAATCAACTAATTGACAAAACAGCAGCGGCGACAGGGCATATGCCAGTGTCGTCTCGTGTTATTCAATATACTGTTATTGAATATGGTGATGGAACACGCACTGGATGTTGCTTTGTTGTAGTAGAGAAGTTTTGATAGAACACAAAATATGAAGAAATAGGGTAAACGAAAGGTGTGTGTTAATTATAATAAAAAATTATTAAAATATTGATTTTGTTTTCAATTTAAATAAGGATAATTTTGGGTTTAAGTAATAATTGTAAGGATATTTATGGAATTATATTAAATGATAAAATTGATTCTCAAAATCAGAATCTAAAAGCTACTTCTTCCCTGCTTTTCAAAATTAACTGTAGGAGGAGCTGATTCTGGCAAAAGTGATTTTAATTTTTTTTTACCAAACACCAAAATTAGCTTTTAAATTTTTAAAATCACTTTTAACCCTCCCAAAAGCAATCCAAACGGGGCCATAATGTTAAATGAATAGTTTAAACTTCGAGAGGTCAGAGATGCCTCGTTGAAATAAAACAACTCCCCATCGAATCTATATGTGTAGCTGTTGTCTATTATTGTGTTGCAACCCTTATCCGTTCTACGATCGAAAATATCTCGATTGTGGGGCACTTTTCACTATCCAAACTTGAGAATATTTAATGATTTTTCAATTCATATTGTGATTATAATTGTTGATGACGATTTTCGGCATTAACGAATGAATTTGCTTAGGACAATACTCAGCCTTAGGCGTCTTGCGTCTCACCAAACGGGGATCATAATAGAGAAACAAAAAATTTGGAAAGGCCATAACATAGAAACAATGAACCTGAGGGCACCGCGCGTAAAATAAATTTAAGAAATAAGATAAATTTTAGCTAAAGCCCTAATCTTTCCCTTTTTTAGTGTTTTTTTGGCTCTCATACTGAACTACTTGGAAAATGGTTCTCGTTGTTCACCATGATTCGTATGGATGATATTTTAGCTACTCTATCCTTTATCTATGTACATGATGATTTTACTTGAGATCCATTTAGTATAACTTTTCAAATAGAGCTTTTATAAGTAGGGATTTCACCAAAAAAAAAAAAAATTGTTTGGTTGTCAATCAAAACTTTTATTAAAAATTATAAATTACTTTAATAGGCAAATTATTCAAATTTATGTTATTAAAGGAATAAAATAAGATTACTAAATAAGTAAAGGATACTTTAGATATTTTAAGAGGTAAAATATCTTATTTAATCTTTAAAAAGTTTTACTAAAAAAATAATTAAATAACAACAAAAAATTTAAAAAGAACTTATAAGATTAAAAAATACATTAATAACCAGTCATATCAAACAGACACTTAAGAAATGATATGATTACGAGTGGATTTTATTTTTTCATGGATAGTGTCATTGACTGAGTCATAACTTTGTATGAGAATAAAATTAAAGTTGTATAATAATAATTTGTCCTAATAGTATAACTCTCATGAATAATACTAATATGTGTACTTAAAAATTTTTTTTACTTTACTAATTATCTTCACATGCTTAATTTTCTATGGAGATAAAATTTCAGCTCATATCATAGTAGATGATTTTGGACTTTATCATCTTACTAAAATAACAATAACCGTTAATTGCTTTCCGTCTACATAGACTTTAGCATGTGTGATATAAGGTTAAATTATTTGTCCTTTTATCCTCGTCTGCAAACAAGTTTGTAGTGAAGTGTTGGAACTCAATAATATGTTAAGGCCATAATTTTTCCAAAATATTTGGTAGTTAATTTTGTTTGACAATTTACTGTGAAGAAATTAATTAATTAATTAATTAATTATTGTTGATCTTAGCAGGGGAAAAAAAGCCAATTTTTTAGCCCGAATGAAGCTAATTTGAAGCATTCAATTTTATAAATAAATTTTACCGGTTGGAGTTTCGTATGAATTTACAAATCACAATCGTCAAAAGATATGTTAGGTTGAATTTGAATATAAGGACAATGAGAGAGCATTAAAAAACTAAACCCAAGAAAAGTTTTCTTCCAAAAGCAGTCGTAGATACTTGATAGTAAAACCCTTTGCAATTAATTAAGTTTCCATCCTTTTTTTTCTTTCAATTCTTCATTGGTTGATTACATAAAATTTATATGCAGTGATTTGTAATGCTAATATTGGTAATCTAACAATGCTGTTAAACATAATCACCATCCGTAGATGAAAGCAAGATTGAGTTGTTAAATATTTGTGGGGAATGAAATTTTATCGAAAACTGTAATTGCTGTACTTTTAAAATTAAACTGAAGTACAGACACTTGGTGTGTATAGCTAACCAAAAGAACATTTTGTTCCTTTTAATAGTAGTTGCTACTTTCCTTTTTTTTATACATTTAAAGGTTACAAACTTATTAAAACCCAAAAAGACTTGTACCGATACATATTACAAAATTCAGAAAGAGACCAACCCTTGTTAATGGCAGGCGGGCTCTGGTTCCTCCAATTCAATTCCCTCCTCTGCAAGCCTCTTATCCTTGTACACATACCATCTAGCAAAGGCCAAGTATATAACAAAGTTCAAAGCGCTCAAAATTGCCAACAGCCAGTAGAAATCATATAGCCTCCCTTGGTTTAAATTGTCTGCTAGCCATGGCTTCTTATCCCCTGTCACTTTGTGCACCAGAGAGACCAATAAGGAGCTAACGAAAAATCCTAGTGAAAGTGTACTCAAAAACAACCCTGTACTCATGGTCTTCATCCCTTTTGGACACTCCCTTAGGAAAAAATCAAGCTGCCCTATGTAAGTGAAGGCCTCTCCTGCACCCACCAAGAAAAATTGAGGCACTAGCCAGAACACGCTTAACGGGATCTCGGCCGTTGGATCATTTGTCAAACCGTGTGATCTTGCGGCTCTCAATCGCTTTATTTCACATAGTGCTGCTGCTACCATCGCAAATATTGAAAGCACCAGACCAACGCCAATACGTTGCAGTGGGGTGAGTCCTTGTGGGGTCTTAAAAACTTTTCTTGCAATTGGAACTATGATTCGGTCGTAAACTGGAACAGTCAATAGAATGCTGCCAACAAAGAAGAATGTCAATGAAGCTCCAGGGATTTCGAAACTACCAATGTGACGGTTCATTGTTGTTGCTTGAGATACTGAAAATGTGGTCATTTGGGCATAGACCGTCCAAAATATTATAGTGGTTGCCCAAATAGGCAGCATTCGGATCACCATTTTCACTTCTTCAACATCTGTTAAGGTTGCTAAGTTCCATTTATTGATCACCACGGTAGTGCTATTACTCATATCTGAGTCCTTGAATATTGCTGCCTTGTCCAAGAAACTGCACACAAGATAAGCCACGCCAAATATTAATGTCAGAAATTAATTATCAGAGATTATGAGTAACTATTATTAAATTTTTAATTGGATTCTGAATATGTCGTTTTACTATTAATAAACTGTGATGAAATGCAAGAGGACAAGTAATATGTCCATGGGTGAGAACTTTCAATTTATATCATAAATATATATGTGTATATATATAATCCTTCTCTCATAAGGATATACTCACTATAATATATATATAATCACTTTTTATTTTATGTATAAATAGAGAGATAGAGAAATGTTCTCGGAATTTTAAAATGCGAGAAAATTTTAAAACCGTATAATTTAAAAGACTTAAAACTGTACGATTTTAAAATTTTTCCACACTTTAAAATCCATGATAAAAAAATTACTATATATATGATCCAGACAACGGGCGTGGGGATCGATCAAGGGACCAGACTGCTGGCTTCGTGGCTCGAGATCTTTTTATGATTCTTTTGTAAAATGGATGGTAGCTATTGTTTAATGCATGTTGCATTGATTCTTAATCATTTTGTTATTCACATAATCTCATGCGATTCAAGCCGAGCACTTCTGTTTCTTTACAAGCCAGGAACCGCTGCTGTAGATATTAGGAAGGAAAATCCAAAACTAACCCTTGTCGCATGTGGTAGAATCTCAAGGGTATCAAAAATTTTATGTACCAAAAATAATAATAGAAATTATGAGATTCGGTGCATTCCATATCCAATAATGCACCTGTTTCGGATAAAAAAATGATGGTTACTCCGAAGATAACCCAAACTTGTCACCGATCAATTCAAAAATAAAAATATCTTTTTAAATTTTAGTGATTTTTTTGTTTTGTTGGGTCCGAGTTGGGACCCCATTAATTCGGTCAGTATATCAGCACTAAAAAAAATAAAAATCCAATAATGCATGCATATCCCCCAAGGGCAACTGTTTTAAATAACCTAAAAAATCATATAAGAACAGACTGTCGCTTTAGGCTCTGGCAGATGACATATGTCTAGCCCGGTACCCTCGGCATGTGGTATGTAATGAATTGTCTCTAATCTCGTGACAGAAAATAGCTAGAAATTTGTGTCCATTAATGGGCAAGATGTGGCAACATCAATGATCAATGATCAATCTCCACAGACAAGGGCCGATGATTATGACTCCTAAATCAATAATTCTGGTCTTTGATTGATCTATGAACTATAGTTGGTTGTCAATCGCCCATCAAAAACGGCCCACCCCAGTAGATAAGTTCCTAGTTGTCACCTACTACAAATTTCGTGACGAGTCATATGTGTGCTAGTGAATTGAAGGATCCTCGCTAGCTTCACTGAAGGCTTCAATAACTAGTACCTAGTCACAATTAACTTCATAATTATAGTGATCCCTTATTTCTTCTACACGTGTTACTATTTTTTTAATTAAAAAAACTAAAAAGAAAAACCACTATGAATAAAAAATTCAATTATCAGAGTTAAAATCTTTCACCTCTGTAGTCCATTGTTGACTCTTTCAAAAGTTGAGGGAATTTAGAATGGGAAAATGCTTACTATTTCTCTGATCAACACTTAATTTTCAACTTTTCAATGTTAAAATGAATACCGATTTTCTGAAAAGTAGGAGAAAAAGGATGTGTGCATGGAAAAAAAAATTATGAAAGAGTTAAAGAATGCACGCACCGTGCAAATCTCTAAAAAAATCACTCAGCACACTTAGATGAGTGTGAAATTAATTGAAATTCTAGTATGAAAAAAATACTAACCGGAATTGCTTGGTATGTGGCAACCTTTGCTTCGTCTTCTTGCCTTCAACGGGAATGTCATCAATATTGAAAAACATCGAAGGATCTGATGGCAAATCCAAATGCCTCTTTCTCCAAGCGGCTACAAACACTGAGGCAATCTGTGTCAATGGGCTGCCAACCAATTTCTTGAAACGGTATCGTCTTGTGCCGGACAAAAACACAACCAAGCCAAAGACAATAGCACAAGCGCATATGCCGTAGCCCCATTCACGCCCCAAATTATCTTGTATGTACACAAGAACTGTCACTGCCGCGAGTGAGCCTATGCTGATGAAGAAAAAGAACCAGTTGAAGAAGTTGGTCATCTGATTCCGCTCTTGTGGGTCCGAGTCATCGAATTGGTCGGACCCGAATCCCGAGACACTCGATTTGAGCCCTCCAGTGCCTAAAGCGGTTAAGTAGAGAGCTATATACAGAACTACGAGTTGCATGCCACTTGCTTGGATGCAAGATTGGCCGTGGTTCAGGTTGCATTTTGGTGGCCTCAGACTTGGAATTATTGTTGAGATTGTCAATATCGTCACTCCCTGAAAACATATATATTAATGGTGCATATTTTTATAATTCATCTTTTTTTTTCTTTAAATAAAAAGTTTTGTAAAGATGATGAAGCAATCAAAGAGCCTTACAGCTGCTTGAACGGTAGCAAAGATTGCAATGGTGAGATACCTGTAACAAGAGCAATTGCAAATTGAAATCCGGGATTAGGAAGCTTGACTTTTGGAAACAGGAAAAAACAAATGAAAATTAAAGGAGTTCGAGCCAGTTTAATAGTTAGAAATTAATGTAAACCTTCCTAGAAAGGTGTCAGCAATGAAGCCACCGAGCAAACAGAGCATGAAAGATGTACCAAGGAAGTTTGTGACGGTGTTGGCAGCGCTAGCATTACCCAAATGCATAGTGCCAGTCAAATATGTCACCAGATTTACAGCGATACCGAGCGTTGTTAACCTCTCACACGCCTCGCCACCTAACAAGTATAAATGAAACAAGAAATGAAAATGAAATTAATTACTATCTACGATAGCATGTTAAGATGTGGGAAGGAGCAAGTAATGAGAACAAATTGAATGAGCCGACGTGATTAAAGACCTAGAATCATGGCAGCACTGGTCCAGCCGCCGGTTTTGGACCGCTCGGCCGGGCGGCCCTTGTAGTCCCAAGCATCTGGGAGGGTCTTTCCCTGTGCTTGAGGGAGCTCGGTCATTGCTTTTAATTTTGGAAGTATATACGGATTTAATAAGTAATGTATCGATTAGAGTCTAGAGAGAGCGAGAGAGAGAATCTATAAATTTGGGCAAGATTGATGCAAAAATAAAGGGGGCTTTTATAGTGGGAGTTGAGGGACCTTATGATAAAATGTTCAATTAGAAAGAGTAATAAATAAATTTGGATGAAGTGCCACCTGTAAAGTGTGAACTGTGTTTGGGCTTGTTTGATTGGAGGGAGTGTTAAAAATAAGACAAAATAATAATCCCTCTCCCTTTGGAACCATTTTTAAAAGAGAAAGATCGGTCGACAAGGGGTTTTCGCTCATGGTTTGTAGCTGGCTGCCCCATTTTTCTTTGTTAATTCGTGTGTATAATATTACTTTAATCTTTAATTATCTTCCCCCCCCCCCCCCCGGCGAAATCTATAACTTTTGGAATTACAATGAGGAGATTATTTAGTTTTAACATTTGATATTTTTTAAATTTTATTTTTGGCACTCTCTTGATTTGATTTGATTTGATTTAAATTTTCTCTAAAATAAAATATTATAGTAGGATTCTACAAATAATACAATTAGAAGTTTACTAAAATCTT
Organism: Citrus sinensis; assembly: GCF_022201045.2. Lineage (NCBI taxonomy): Eukaryota > Viridiplantae > Streptophyta > Magnoliopsida > Sapindales > Rutaceae > Citrus > Citrus sinensis. Next base: position 5,802,744 of record NC_068558.1, read on the forward strand.
TTTCATATAATTCAACTAAAAAAATTATTTCAAGGAAAGAGAGACTTATGTTCGTATTAGGAAAAAATCTACTTTCATAATATATATGGAGAGATTTCTATCTCTTTACCTCAAAAGAGATTCAGTTTGAAATTTGATGTGCTAAAATTGAAAGGTAATAGGAAAATCAAACTGAAATCATCAATCACTCAAATTATTTCTTTCTTAGTAACAAGCAAGATTAAGCTTGAAATCATCAATCATCCATGACTCAAAGCATGAGTTTTTTAAGTCTGATACCATTATCTGTATTTATTTGCACATGCCAAAAAGCCCTTTTCGACTAGCTTAACTCGGAGAAGTGGGATAGACAATTAGACAGGTACTCCCATTTCACCGAAGAAGTGGACTTACCATGGGCATAATGCCAGAAGATGACAATGCTAGCTCTTCGGTGACTCATTTATTAATTATTCACCCTTCGAAATGGTTTAATTATTTCTTTTTATTATCATTCAAAAATTTTTTGACTTGTTTGATGCATATGTGATGTATATGCGAGAATATAAATAAACGATGATGAGAATTTTTATTTTTTTTAGTTTATGGCTGTTTGATGAATATAGTTCTTAATTTGTCTGGCTTATTGGTGATTTATTGTGCTTAATTTATCAATGAAAAGCATGTACTGGTTTGCAAATGGTAACAAATAATGGTCTGCTTTTAGATAATACTACAACGACATCCCAACAAGAATCATTCCAAGCTAAGGTTGACTTCCATAACACAGATCCAAAGTCTCAACAAGATTATGTTTTTTTTTTCAAAAAATATTATGGTTATCGTTGTAATGTTTACCGGTACCAATTTGATACAATATTATGATATAAGGATTATTTGTTATGTTTATTGGTAGTTTTTATGTCTATTCGATATGTTATTTAGTACAATTAAGATTTTGTTAACTAGTTTTTTTTTGTTTTTTTTATTATACAAGTTTAAATGATTGACATATGGAGAATTGTTATTCTTATGGCATTAATAACTAATTTTATTTATTTTTATTTTTGCGTAATGGATTATAATTATTTGGCTTGAAGAGAATTTGATAAAAAAATTATTAATAATTTTATTATATGGACAAAAATTTAAATAGAGAAATTGGGTAATGAGGGTATATGTGTAAATTTATTAATAATATATAGACAAAATGGACAATGAACAATTACTTTTTTATATGTTAGAAGGATATAACAGTAATTACACGTTAAAATTATAATTTATGTTAAAATTGGCAGTTTCCATTAAAAAATGGGGGTCTGTATGTCTTTTTTAAAATATTAAAAAATTTTGTATTTCTTTACTAAACGTTAGGGGTGTCTGAGTCATTTTCTCTTAATTTTAAGCTTTCAAGGGTTAGATGTGCAAGTGGTTTCAAAGGTTTGAAAAAAATAGCTAAATGTTAATGTACGGTCCCACTGTTGGCAACCCAAATCTGGCAGTGGCAAAGGGTGTTTCTGTGATAGGGTAATTTTTAAGGACTTCCCATGAGGTTTGATTTATTAACACTTAAATAGAAAATATGACCGTAATTTCAAAGCCCTCCCCTGCCGTTTGTATTCCATTTGGTATCTTGTCAATATATGAGGGTAATTTCGTAAAAAGATATTTTAAATTGAAAAAATCAAAAGCAACCACGTGACAGAGATGTGACCACTGCAGCACTTCATTATCCATTGGTTGTAAGAATGGCTTGGACATATCTTCTCTTTCATCTACCAAACCCAAGCCAATTAACAATCTCAAACCAGATTCTTCTCTTTTTGCCTTTGACCTCGCCAAATGAAGCTCAGATCTGAAGAAGCCCCAGTTCCAAAGAAGAGTTATGAATGTAAAGTGACAACAGCGGGAAAATGGTGTCGTTGAGTGACCATTGCTGGCGATCGATGAGGGACATGGCTGTGATTAAACCTTGTAGTAGGTGAAAAATCCAAATAACCCAATGCATGTCAAATTTAGAGCCTTTTGGTTGATTCGATGTTGTGTTTGAAAATGGATTTAATGTTTTGTTTGATTTGTTGAAGAAGCTGCTGCATGTATCAACTTTGATTCGTACTAGCTAAACAAACCATTGCATATTATAATTTAGTTGTGTTCTGTGATTTATATGTTAAACAAAAATGGGTTTTAGCTTTGTAATATCAAATACAATTCCAAATGTTTATAATAAAATTAAAATGAAAAAATTGAGATTTTTTTAAGTGAAATTAATTTTTGGGATCTTATTTATGATTACAATTTAAGATTTAGGTGGGTTTGATCGCAAAAAAAATGTTAAAAATCGAGAGTTGTGTGATAGAAATACCATTTTTTTTTTGAATTGTTTGAAGCAAATATGATTTTGTTAATTAAAGTTTAGAAATTGTTAAATTTTTTTCAGCAATATTTTCTTTTAAGTAGTGAATATGCAATGAGTTATTTTTGTTATTTCATGAGCGTGCTGGGAGCAATACATATTTCATACTATTAACGAACAGCAACCTACTGGTCGCCAGTGCCGCAAGCGTGTCTTTTTGGCCTTAGGGTAGTTTGATCATTTTGTTGATCCACTAACAATTATTGGATGGAAATACAAACGGCAGGGGATGTTTTTGAAATTACGGTCATACTTTCTATCTAAGTGTTAATACGCCAAATCTCAGGGGAGGTCCCTAAAAATTACCCTTATGTGATATAACAAACACCAAGAAACCTAAGTGTATCTAATTTTTCTTTTCTTTTCTTTTTTTAAATAATAAATTATGTGGAGAACATAGAAGAATATACTTAGCCACATAGTTGAAGATAAATGGTCACCAACGCAGATCTCATGAATATACCGTGGGACATATTAAAAGTAAGATTGGCGCTAAGTTACGTTGAATGTAACTTACGCCTCTCGTACTAACAGTAACCGGTCCCATCATCCGAAGTTCCGAACACAGACGTTAAAAGATTTAAATTGAGGGCAATAAATGCCAGATTCTGCTTTATTGACCCAACAGCAACAAACCATGCTTTCGGTCATAAAAATTAAAGTAAAAATTGACACCTAAACCCCACGTGAATCTCAAAAAAGAAAAAACACCCGCTTGAATCAATAAAAATTAAAAATTCTAATAAATACTTCCAAAATTTGAAGGGAAACGATATTCTTCCGGCAAGAACTCCACTGGAACCTGCGGCAACTTTTTGTGTTTTGGCATTTGTTGAGTCTAGTCTTGTGAGCTACTAACAAGCAAACAAAGCCAAAACGTAAACAATTGTATAGTTTCGGGGTTCCAGTGAGTAGAGTATCATTGCTCAACTTTGAATCAATAAGAAAGTTGCCCAAAAAATCTACTTCAGTCGGGTTGTGGTGAGGTTCATTGGTGTTTCTCTATGAATCATTGTGAGATGAATTTGATTGCTCATGAATCGTATCAAAATATTATTTGGGAGAAAATTTATATTGAAGTTTTGTCATTTTTAACACTTAGTTCTCTATTTTTTTTAAAAAAATAATTCATTGTATTTGTGCTGTTACATTTTATTGTTCAAACTTTATTACTGAAAAATAAATGTGATTTTTTTAAATGTACAAAATTTTACCAACTTTTTTTAAGAGACATCATATTAGACTATAGAGAAAAAAATATAATAGCAAAAGAATTAAGTAGGTGTTTTTGTTGTCATTTTAACATTAAGAATGTCATGAAATATTACACAAGAGAAAAAAAATGAAAAACTCAAGTGGTAAGAATGAAAATTTATAAAGATTAACTCTCCTGAATTATTTATTAAGCAATTCCTTGCGTATTTTACCGTCATAATTTGTCTTATGTCAACTCTTCAAATAATTAATTGGACGAGTTTTTCTTTAATTAATATGCACTAGTACTCTTCATAAGCTGCAAGATGTAAATTGAAAATCTCCAGTGTCGGGACTCTAATCATCGCATAGGGAAAAAAAATTCATATAAAAGAAGTCCTTGGTGGGCTATCCAATCAATCTTTTCTTTTGTGTTAACGGATGAAAATTGTTGTGGTTTATACACCACTAAAATTGGTGTCGAAATTACATGTGTCATAACTGCCGTTCTTTACAAATTTAAGGTCAAAGTTTTCGGTCTCCCAATTGCGTGGAGCGGCCATAGTGTACATTTGACTTGTGTTGTAGCTAGGGCCCTACGTTCGGAAAGACTACTATCAAATGGATGGTAATCCTATCTCCCAAGAGTTCGTAACAAATTCATCATTACTTGCTCAAACCTTTTTTTTGGGTAATTTTTAAAAAACTCCCCTGAGATTTGGACTTGTTGTAAGTAGATGGAGAGAATTTATTTATTTATAAAAAAACCCCTACCATCAGTTAATTTTAACATTGACCGTTAGTTGACTGTGTAAAGATAATATTACTCTTAACAACAGTTTGTAGACGGAAATAACTAAAAAAAAATTAAAATTATTGGCGCGAAAAGCACAAACCCTATTTTTTGACAATTGTATCATTGTCAATTCCAAAGATTTACAATATCATAGGTAAAGATTATAACTATTTCATTTTCAAGTTTTTAATTTTATCTTTTTTATAGGAACTTTAAGAAAATATTAATAATTTAAAGAGAATTTTTTAATTTTTTAATTTTATCTTTCTTGTAGGAACTTTAAGAAAATATTAATAATTTAAAGAGGGTAAAATAGCCAACAATTTTAATTTTTTTTAGTTATTTCCGTCTATAAATCGTTATTAAGGGTAATATTGTCTTTGCACAGTCAACTAACGGTCAATATTAAAGTTAACTAACGGTAGGGGGTTTTGTACAAATAAACAAATTCTCGCCATCTACTTGCAATAAGCCCAAACCTCAGGGGAGGTTTTTAAAAATTACCCCTTTTTTTTTAATACTGTTGTACTGAACTGTTAATAATATTACATCAGCTATTACAATTAATATTTACAAACAGATTATATAAATGAAACTTTTTTTGTGGTGTGTACTCCTCTAAAGCACTGCTCAAATTTTTTAAATCCTCTATAATATTCGATGGATGTCCACTCCACTCACATTTCGTGAGGGATAGACCGGCTCTACTCAATTATTTGATAATTGAGGAATGACTGAAATTAATCTCATAATACTTTTATGGAAGTTCTAACCCTTACACTCAACATTATAAGTGTAAGAATTCTTTTAGTGACCAAAGACTCATTGGCCTTGCTCAAACCTTTTTGAAAGGTAGAATTTTCTTCTCTTTAATTAATGGTTCACATGATATGTGTGAATTTTTACTTTTAATACTATAGTACAATATATTAATTATAGAATCAAAATGTCTAGATAGTTCAATTATAGCATAATTAATTTGAATAGCTAGAACCTTAAACCATGTTTGGAGATGGTGGATATGTACATAAATTGTTCTACACTAACATAGTCTAGATATAAATAGGAACAATTTACAACTCAGACTCATATCACACACATCTCGTTCTTTAGCTACTAAAGGACAATTAATTGATAACTATACACAAAAAAAAGGAAGGAAAAGAAGAGTATTACAACTCTTTTTTTTTTTTAATTCTGTTATACACAGGTTGTTACTGATATTATATCAGACATTACAATTACAATATTTACAATCGTACTGAATAACTGGGACCACCGCCATACAAACATTAACCTACTGAAACACTTGTTCAGATACTTTAAACCCTCTCTAATATTCGAGGGGTGCCTACTCCACTCACATTTCGTAAGAGAGAAACTGTCTCCACTCAATTAATTGATAATTGAGGGAGTATTAAAACTAACTTTTATAATGCTCTTATGTAGGCTCGAACTCTTTCACTCAACATTGTAAGTGCAAGGTTTCTCCCATTGGATCAAAACCCATTGGTAGAAGAGTATTACAACTAGATTCCTCAAGACAAGCTAAGTCAAATTCAATAATGGCCAATAAAACAGTCTGGTGGCTTAATTTGAACATGGGAAAGAGAGGGATGAAGATTGAAGCTAACCTTTCTTTCTCAATGTCGCCTTCCGAATAGCAAGCCATTACGTGCGGAACTGATATTTCATTGAAGAACACATTTAACTGTACTATTGCTTTGCTAGCATTGTTCCTTTTTGGTAATTAAGTGGTCCAGAGTAATGCATGGTTTTTATGAACCCGAAAGTTATACATATTGGTGAAAACGTTTAATAGAAACTAAGCCATGCATCGAGGTAGAGATGGCAAAACCCCGGGTCGGGTCCGGGTATTGCCATGACCGGACCCTGCCCGGATGCAACCGGTCCGGGTCCGGGTCCGGGCCGGGTTTTAATTCGGGTACCCGGATTTTATATTTTTTAATATTTTATGTGTATATATTTTTTGATAATTTTATAAGTTTTAAATTTATTTCAATAAAATTTGACATGAAAATATAAATTTATATGTATAATAAATAAGTCAAATAAATATAAAATATTTAAAATAATATATATTTTATAATTTTTTTTAATAAAATTCGGGTTCCGAGTTTATCAAGTGATGCCCAAGACCGACCCGGCTTCATAATACCCGGCCTGCAACGCCCGGGTCCGAACCGGACGGGTATTTTTGCCATTTCTACATCGAGGTTATCAGAATACCCCAGTGATTATTATTATTATTATTATTATTTGGAGAAAGTGAACCAATGGGCAGATTCTAAAACTTTTTGGGGAATCAGAGATAAGAGTTTAATATTATGATATTATCCCTTTGCTAGTTCACGAAATTAACTAGGGCCGTGTGCCACTAAACTGAAGTACTAAAATTTCAAAAATACCGCCCATTTTCTTTCTCTCTCTCACAAGCCAGCTCTCACCTGATGGCTGTCTCTGCGTGATGGGGAATTGGGGATTGTAATCTAGTTTCTCTAAGGCAATAATTTGTCATGATTCATTCGGCTGGGATCTATGGCATGTTTGGCAACCCAGGTTCAATAAATGGAACATGTTGTATTCCAGATATGGATCGTCAATCATATTTAACTTGATTGACTTAGTTGTATTCCTTATATCATATGCCCATCAGGGGGTAACTGATTGATTCTGCTCCTTATTTCGAAGGAAATTTCATCCAAATTGACTTAGTCAAAATGGGCCCAAACATGTGCTATCATAAGGTTAATTCGGGATATGTTATAATAAAATTAATTCAGGACGTGTCCGGTCAGATATCCAGCTATATGTTATCAATACACAAAAATAACAATAATAATTAAAATTAAAATTCTTACGATAGTTAATAATAGATACTTCTGAAGATACATAGTTCCAGTGTTTCACTATAATTAGAGGCCGTAACCTACTAGGCTTTTGAGCTTGAATTAGTGAATTGTAGATTTTGATACATTTTCGCACAAGCATATGAATTGTTAAGGAAACAATTGCTTTTACTTCCCCATGAAGGAATAAAAATCAAAACAAGTTGTTTAAACGGTATGAATTAAAATAAGAATGAGTGGTATTAATTTGTTTACTTTATTTTGTAATTAAAATATATTGTTAAAAGTTACCAAAATGCCGTAAGTTAAAATTATGTATATTTTACTAACAAAACAAATAAGTAAACATTTTTCGAAGAAAAATATATGCATGTTTATTGTAAGATTGAGCGTAACACTATTATTTTTAGAATGAACTAATTGTTATTGATGTTGTTAATAATAATTACTATATTATTGTTGTTGTTGTTAGGATCCTATCCCTAAGAGCTCTCCTAAATTTTTTAATATATTTTATCATATATATTTTTAGTAATAATATACAAATATAATTTAACCTTTTTTTTTCTAACTTATTAATCAGTACTGACCACTTCAATTTTTAGTTAGTCCCTTTGTTAATGTACACAAAATTTAGAAAAATGATTTATGCCCCGAACCTAAAACCCCGATTGAACTCCAGCCAAGTGTATTTGTTTTCTTTTTTCTTTTTGTGTATATTTTATTAATTTTTATTTTACCTTTGTTGGGTTCGGTACCAGTTTAAGTTTGGGGTTGTATCTCATCGCTCTACAATTTATTTGGTTCAATTTATATAGACACTTAGACAGAATTCTTTTCATTCTCTCGCATGAATCACGAGGTTCCGCTGCTAGGCAATCATTATCATAGTTACCAAATTGATAATTAAATATGAGTTATTATGGTCGGCCAGAAAATGTAACGAGACACTGAAAGCTAATTAAGTCCATTTAAACAAGACCTTTTTATTTTTTTATTTTATTTTTAAAATTTTGTGGGTCAATTTTCGACGTACTTTTTAATAGAGCCAGCCGTGGTCTGATTACCATTCATGTTTGGAAGGCGTCAATAAAATACCCAAGCATATTACGTTTGAGGATGATGCGAAAGTTGAATGCCCACCACGCGTCTATTTGATTAATCAACTGATTGAGGCTTAGCAGTTTATGTGTTGAGTGTTGACATAAAATGATGACAAAATTAGAATAAGAAAATAGTTTGGACAGACTTTATTGGTCGGTTCTATGGAGACCCGTCGGCAGCTGATGACCTTTCGTTTCTCTTTTTTTTTAAAAAAATTTTTTTTTTTTTCGTTATTAGGAATTTGAATTTCAGGATTGAAGGAATTAGAGTGCAAATTTTATAAGGTAGCTATAACTACCGAATCAAATATCAGTTAATTATGCCCCATATAGTTAGGCAATATATCGACTAATAAGTTTGACGGCTTTTCAGAAAAGAGCTCATTACCAGTTAATTATGCCTCCAATACACAATATATACAATAAAGCTAACATCATATCTCGTCACATTCATATATTATCACTGTTATGAGTAATATCTTACAGCATCATGAAAGTGAAATGAGAGCATATATTTCTTTTAACTATATGTAGAGTATATTGTTCGTTGACAATCATATTAGATAAAACGTAGGTGGCGACTCTACCTTGTCATTGAGCTGTGGTCACTTAATACAACGTATATTCAAATTAATTAACATCTTTGATTGGAATACGAAGAATAATTATTTAATATCATGGTCATCATTTAGATAAATTCTAAAATAGGAACCATGTCAGCCGCACAATAAGTAAATGATTTAATGACATGTGTACATTTATTTTTAAAAACTATCATATAAGTGGTTGTAGTTATATTATATTAAATTAAATTATATATATTTTGTATGAATCAATTAATTATAATACATCAAAAATATTCTAAAATTTCTCCACCATAAATAAATTATGTTTATGTAATCTTTCAAGGGCGCCAAAAGCCAAATCTAGAGGCAGGGTATGACAAGTGGCTCAATTATGGCTCTCTAAAATGCTTAACTGAATGTAATACCCAATTATCGAACAAAGAAAAACGAATACAATACACCAAATGCTTGTTGAATATTTGTCAATCAAAGACTGCCCCATAATAGAGGAGAGAGAATATCCACACGTAAGATAAAAGTGAGTCAGTACACCAATAATAGAGAAAAAAAAATTAGGGTTTTGTCCCATGTTTTATCCATTTGATACATGAAAAATATTGCATCAATTTGATCATCCATGTATATTTGGCTTCTGATGACGACCAATAAGCTTGTTTAACTTGCGCATGGCGGCAAAAACTCTCTATTGTAAGTCAAGCTATGAGATCATCTTAATTTCGTCTTAATTATAAACGAGAAAAAAGACAAAGACCATATTAAGATAATAATTATATTAATTATAAGAAAATTAATGAACAATATTTCATCATGTGCCACGGATTGAAACCAACTTATGTATATCATCTTGTGATGTGTGGATTATATCGACATGCTTATCGTGTTCCTGTGCATTTTTTTTTTTTATAATAAAAACTATCAAAAGTTGAGGGGTTAGACAAGACTCTTATATGTAATATAAATCATAAAATGAATCGAATACACGAGGAGGGGGTCTAGACTCCAATACAAAGATTTTCAATGTAAATGATTACTTTGCTAGCTAGTTTAGTTTTTGAACCATGGTTAAGACATCGGTATTGCACTTGCAGCTAAAAAATGTAAACACGTTTAGAAGTTTGTAGCACTAACTCATGTGCAAAAATAAACTCTTGAGTTATCTGTGATTTATGTACTTAGGTAAAAAAAAATTTATTAGTCGATGTCAGATAAATTCTTTAACATTTTAGTCATGTGTAGGCTAGCCATGAGCTTTAACTTATACTTAAAAGTCGGCTCATGAGTTGAAGGTTGCCCCAAACTTATATATTTAACTTAATATGAATTCTCAGCTGATTGGAGACATCTACATCCTAACAGTGGATACTATGATACTATTAGAACTTAATAAAATTGCAAATGACGAAACTAGAATCTTGCAAATGCTCATATACTTCCGAAAATTTTGACTTCTCACTTATTAATTGGTGTCACTTATTAATTAATGTTACACTTTTACTAGCATAAAAATTCAACAATTAACTAATAAATGGTAATTTATATGCTATGTTTACTTGCTGGAGTGGAAGTCAGGAATGTGGATTCTTTCTATTCTAGCGTTTACTTACTCATTTGGGGAAGTGAGCGGGAGTCCCACTCTATGGATCCTAATCATTTTTAGAGTGAGAAACGGGATTCCCACTTCTTTCTTTTTTTACCCTTCCCTTATTAAGTACAATATAATTACACTTATTAAAATAAAATAATGTTATATTTATTTGAAAATAATCATATTATTTTTATTTAAATAATATTATTATATTCTTTAATAATAATATATTTATTAAATACAATAATATTATATTTATTTAAATATAGTATTATCATATTTAGTTAAAATAATATTTATATAATCTAAGTTAAAAATATTTAAAAATATTATTATTATATTTATAGAGAATTAATAATATTTCTATGCACTATCTTTATTTGAAAATATATTTGCATTATTATGTATATTTAATTTTAATAGTATTATATTTAGTTAATATTAATTATTATTAATAATAAAGCACTTATTCTAAGAAAATATTAACTTTGTACTATGTTATTAATAATCATGTTTCATTTGTGTTGCTTTTATCAATAATTTTTAATTTACATAATTAAAATTAATAAAAAATTGTGATTTACATAATTAAGAATTTTAATAATAATTATTAATTTATATAAATAAAATTAATAATAAAATAAATATTTTATTTTACAAATTTATTTTCTATTCACTTTGTAACTGAAAACTACAATTATTTAAATGAGAATAAAACTGTAATTTAAAATAATTCACTGCAAATTCAAGACAAAATAAACATATAAATATGATTATGATTTCGATTTCACATTTCCATTCCATTGTAAATGAACAATCTACTGCGACTTCCACCCTACACTCTCAATCTTAGATTCCCACATAAAAATTTCCACTCTAATTTAAAAAGTAAACAGTACCAAAATTGACGTTATATTAGATGAGAAACAAACTGTGTCTTAAAATACAAGCCTAACATTATAATCAAGAATGGTAGATTCCAAGAAAGAGAGATGAGGAGATAATGATACTGATAATTAAAGATCTACTGCGACTTCCACCCTACACTCTCAATCTTAGATTCCCACATAAAAATTTCCACTCTAATTTAAAAAGTAAACAGTACCAAAATTGACGTTATATTAGATGAGAAACAAACTGTGTCTTAAAATACAAGCCTAACATTATAATCAAGAATGGTAGATTCCAAGAAAGAGAGATGAGGAGATAATGATACTGATAATTAAAGATGATTGGCGGAAGCAGGAAGAGCCACAAGGGATTCTTGAATTGGGAGAAATAATAATGATGGAGGATACCTTGAATCTACCTGCCTCGGTCGGGGTGTTGTACTGGGGAAGTCAACAACTTATGAAAGAGATTCAATTCATTCAACAATGTTTTAGGTATGTGTAGTAGTCAAAATTTTAAATTAGATGTGCTTTTACTTATTCTAAAAGGCCCAATTAGGCAACTGGCGAGGCAGAACTACAGCTAAATTCCTAATTATGATTTCCATAGCCAATGAGTTTAAAAGCTGTGTGGCTGTCATTGGAACAGTAGGGGAAAGAAAGAAAGAAAGAAATATAAAAATACAAAAACAGCAAAGTCCCTCTGTCTAAAGTGATGGTTATTATTATTATTTTTTTGTTGTTGGGGTTGTTGGGCGGAGAAGTAACGATTAAAACGTGAAACGACTAGATTAATCAAATCCTTGAAGAAAAATACAGTTGCATTCTCCAGTTTTCACTTCGCAGATTTGGACAGATATGAAATTATAAACTTCACATTATTATTATTATTTTCAATAAGAAAATAACTGGCTTGTATGCGGAGAAAATTTCGGATTGCTTCGTGCGAGGTTGTGAAGCGGAAAATGGAAATGCAATGTATGAAGAGTTACTGGTGACTCTTGGAGTGGCTTTAAGGTGAAGATTGTTTTCTTTAGTGGAATTGACATATACCAATATGTTAGAACTGATGCTTGTTACTTAAAGTTTGGGCTTAGTTAAGAAGATAATGGGCCTATAGGAGTCGCTGACAGCAAGTGGGCTTACCAAGCCCAGCCCATCAATAAACCTTTCGCGTCAATAAAACACACTTTCCGAATTTTTAACAAGTAGACATTCGACATGGTAAAAGTATTAGGACGACAGTGTGAAATTAACACATATCAATTAACTCTTATTATTTTGTAATAGTCAATGATTTCCTCCAATATAAAAAATCTAAAGAAACAAAGGGTTTAACGGATCATTTGTTTGATATTTGATCTTGGAAATATAATAAAAAAATATTTAGAAAATAAAACATACATGAAAAATATCTTATTATTATTTTTTATTTACACCAAAACCTATATTTCTTATTTTTAGTATTTAAATTTTATTTTAATTTCAATTTATATGATTTATTAATTAATAATAAATACGAATAAAAATGTATTAAAAAATAAAGGTAATGCTATACATTTATAGTTCCAATAATGTTATTGAATATTAGAAAAACAGTAGGGGATTAAGTGATATTTATTAATATAAGTAGCAGAAACTAACGATTTCCCAAAGTTTTAATTAGAAATAGAAGTGTAAAATATTTGGACAACTATTGTTTCGGTTTGGTGGTTGTTGTCACTTATTTATCTCATTATTGAGATTAAAGATTTGAGTCTATACTGTGAGAGTAGATTTTATTTTTATTTTTATTTTTGTGGAGAATAAACCTCTCTTTCATTACAGAGTTTCTCCTAAAAATATGTTTTCGATTTATGATTTCTCCTTATGCCTAAAATAGATTTTCACTGTATGAACATTGAGGCAAACTCTATATAACTCAATGTTGTTCTAATCACCTACTATAACGTCTTCAATCTGAGTTTTCCATTAAGGTTCAGTAATTAATTTGATTCCTTAATTGGATTTCTAACCTTAGTTTTAAATGAAATATGTTGAAACAATTCACAATGGAAGTTTACTTCTTGGACTGGAAAATCTAAATGGGAAATTAGCTTGATTGATTGTGATTACTTGCTTAAAACATTAAGGAATGCGAATGGATTCTAGATGGAACCCACAAATTTGAGAATGAGTAATGGAAATCTCATTTTTATGGGAATGAGAGAATGAAAATGAGAAATGAATCGGCACATTTATCTTTAAAGAAAATTAAATATTCCTTTTTTACATACTCAATATTATAATAAACATGTATATATTTACTTTAAAATTTTTATTTATTTGTTTGTTACTGAAAAATATATCATTGTAACTAAAAGCATTCTAGTAACTTGAAACAATTCATAATTACAAAATAAAGTAAACACATTAATGATCATACAATCCATTCTGATTCCAATTTCTATGGCTTAAGTAAACAACTTCTTTTTATTCTTATTCTCTCTTTTGATTCCAGCTAAAAATTCTTGTACATTTTGATTCATGGGAATTTAATGCACCATAGATGTAATGCTCTTATTCCATTAGTTTCCATATTTTTATTTTAATTAATTTTCTATGGGTTAGCATCCTTAATTGATTTTGCCTCGTTTAAAAAATTCAAAATCTTAGTTCTTTACATCTTAAAACTATTGGACTATTTTTGGCAGGCAAGATTATATTGAACTAAGTATAAGGATTGGCTAAATTAAATTGGATTATATATAGTGTTGACTCATGTTTGGTACAATATTGGATCGGATTTTGATAAATGAAATTAAATAATATTTAAGTTCATATTCAAACTTAAATATCAACTATTTAAGGATATTTAATAAGAAATATTATAATTAATTTAAAATAAAACTAATAAGAAAATTAAATATAAATATTCATTTAGTTATTGGGTAGTCATAATTATAATAAAGAAATATAAATTATTTAAATTATAGGCTATTACATATGAGATATATCATTTCACTAAATAAAATATTCAAATGTGATGGATTATGATTTATGAGATATGTTGTGAGAACATTTTATAAATTATATGAGTTCTTGTTTATTGAATGATGCTCCTAGGAATTCTTAATTATGGATTATTGAGTTTGATTTTATTGAATGGATTATAAATGATACATTATATATGTTAATGTTATATTTGTTGTATAATTTTAATTAGTTATTTTTAGCTTATACTCACACACAGACATACATATTTAATCATTCTCAAATGCGGACGCCCACATTTTCTTTAATGCGGATACACTTTTAATCGTGTAGCAAAATAGAATAATAAGACATTTTATTTAATTCTAGCTAAATTAAATAATAGTTAATCCATTTGGTGCCAAAATAATTTGAAAATAATTTTCAATTCCCGCTAAAATATATTTTTAAAAATATTCATTTTTTACCAAGGATATTTTACATAAATTTTCAATAATTCCCACCAAATAAAAAGCTTAAACATTTAATTAATGTAAAATTAAATATAAATTTGAAATATTTTAACAGTAAATTATTTTCATATTTCACACCTAATTAATGAAATATGTCATAATGGTCATGCATGGAAGGTGTCTACGATAGATACTAGTCATACATAAAATTTTTTAATTAAAACTAAGAAAATGTCTACCATCCACTCAATTTTTTTCCAATTTTTTCAAAAATACACAATTCTTTTTTTTTTTTTTGCTGGAATCCACCTAAAGTTACATTTTGTTTCACTTTTCCACGTCCGTTTGGAATCCGTTAAGAAAACTAGCGGAAACTTAAAAAATGACCATTTTACCCCCCAAAACAAAAATTTCAATTTCACCCTAAAAATTACCAAAAATAAGCAGATTAAATCTAATTATTTTTCTCATCGGTCAATAAAGAAATTAATTCCACAACCATCAAATGCAGGGTTTTTTTTTTTAAAATATGTCTGTAATTAGAATGTTAAATTATAACTGCAGTATTAAAAATAGCCTAATCTCGCAAACCTTCAATTGAATTTAAGATAATTAGAGTTTTATTATTCATTGAGTTATAATCTCTAGTAGTTAAGATTTTTTTGTACTTCATTAACGTATCAATTATGATATTCATTATTAAATTTGATTGTTTTTTGCATTTTTTAGAGTGAAATTGTAATTTTTGTTTGGGGGTA
Source organism: Citrus sinensis (assembly GCF_022201045.2). Classification (NCBI taxonomy): domain Eukaryota; kingdom Viridiplantae; phylum Streptophyta; class Magnoliopsida; order Sapindales; family Rutaceae; genus Citrus; species Citrus sinensis. The sequence goes on from NC_068558.1 coordinate 5,818,347, forward strand.
AAATTGTCATTTTTTAAAGTTTCCATTAGTTTCCTTAACGGATTCCAAACGGAAGTGGAAAAGTGAAACAAAATATAATTTTAGGTAGATTCCAACAAAAAAGAAAAAAGAAAAAAATTGTGTATTTTTAAAAAAGTTGGAAAAAACAGGTGGATGGTGGATATTTTCCCTTAAAATATTATAACAGAATTGTGACGGTTTTTAGTTTTTGACGCAGAAATTAAGGACAAATAAGGGGTCATAAAGGCTTTTTTTTTTGTTTGGGGGGGGGGGGGGGGGTTTGTTTTTAGTAGTGATATATTATTTGGTGTGGAATCTTGTAATTTGCGGAAAGACAAGCGAACCAGTCAACACAAGCTACGTTAAATTTAATCGAAGTAGTAGAATATGCTGAGAACTCACAGGCACGTAGAGAGTAATGCACAAAAGAAAACCACTTGGGTGTAAAATAGGGGTGTTCAGAATCCAATCCGATCCGCTCAATTCGTTTGATCCGTATAAATCTGATCCGTGAAAATTCGATCCGTGGATTGATGGATTAGATTGAAAATCCGCAGTCGGTGGATTAGATATGGATTTACTTCTGTAAATCTGTAAAAATCTGCGAATCCGTGAAAAAAAAAATTTATTTAATAAAAAAACTTGTAAATATGATATTATACTTACTAATGAATAAATAAGTTAAAAAATTGTTACATTAACACTATATTATATCTTATCCGATAATAATATAAAATAAAAATAATTAAATAAAAAATATAGCTTCCTTAGCAGTTAATTTTCATGTACTGATCTAAACAAATGAGTTTTTTTTTTTTCGTTTTGGTGTGTTATATTTTGAAACTTTGAATGTATTTTCTATCTTTATTCAAACAATTAATTTATTTAAATCTTATTTAATTTTGAATTTGATCGGTAGTAAAATTATTTTTATATTTAGTTAGGTGGCGTTTGTTTTTTTGTCTAAAATCTGAATAGACCTGAATTAGTCTGAATTCTGAATAGGTCTGAATGTTTGAATCTGAATAATATGTTTATTTTTTCGTCTGAATCTCGAAAAATAAGTATTAAGTTGTTTATTTTTTTCAACTTGAAAAGCTAAAAATATGTACTTTTACATTTGTATCCTTATTAAATTTGAATGTCAAATAAATAATATATTAAATACCACAATATTTTAACATTTATAAGTAAAACTATATTCAAGTGAATACATAATTATTTTGGAATTTTAATATATAAAATACTATAAATTTCAAAATTTATCATATATAATATAAGAAAGAAAAAATATGGATATTTTTTATGTGGGGTAAATATCTATAGGTGAGTTTTGAGATAGACATGAAAAATAAATTATAAAACAGAGATATTTTTGACATTAGCAAGTAATTGACTTAATTTAGATTTCTCAATTAAGTAAAAAGTCAAAAAATTAGCTTATTTTATTAAGTCAAAATTATCTAAAAAGTCGCATTAAGTTATAAAAACAAACACCTCTAATTAACTTAATTAATTAAGTTAAGTCACTTTAAGTCATTAAGTTAAAAAACAAACGCTACCTTAGTTCGTGGATAGTATATGATTAAAAATTTTTAGCATGCAAACCAATCCGTAAAATAATTGATTGGATCTGCAGACGAATGGATTGAATTTGAATTGAATTTCACCAATCCATTGATTGGATTAAAAATTTATAATTCGCAAAATCGTGGATTGGATATGGATTGATATCCAATCCATAAAATTCGATCCGCGAACACTCCCGTAAAATTTATATCTGGTCAGCTTCGCGGGTTGTCGCTCTAGGCCAGTGCATAATGAACCAATCGATCCACACAATAACTTCGAAATTAGATACCAGGTGTGCCTTACTCTCTGACTACCGGGAGCTGACTTATATTAATCATACTATATATAACAATTAATGTCCGTATTTTGAGCCATATATAACCTTAGATTTAGATGAATTGATGAAATGTACATGTCCTTGTATTTCAAGGAGAGTTGCTCATAGGCCGGCCGGCTCGAACCGACATCTCATGGAGCAATCCATAGGCATGACCATTCTGCCAACCCTTCATTGGCTTCCTCCAAAATTACATCTGAACAAATTCTGAGAGTTTGACGGTTTGTATATTGCACAGATAAATCTCAACTCAAAACTTGCTTGTAAAACTATATGTATACAGAGTGATGTTACGAACATATATCCTTTATACAAATTATTATATATAAACTGATCTCGTTCAAGCATTGACTGGAGGAAAAATACAAATTTTAACATAATTAATAAGAATAAATCATGTCTCATCCAACAACAGTTGCATAACAATTTAGTTTCTGCACGATAGTTTGTACATAGAGTCAATTTTTTGTCCTCTATTACTTGGGTATAAATTATTGTACTTGCCCTTTTTTGAAGGATAAGAATTAAAGAAACCATGCACTATTCTCTCACTCGATAGAAGGTTATAGTATAAATCAGTATCAATATCAATGCACATGCACATTGCATCAATAATAATATTACGCTTACAAAGTTGAGGTATGTTTAGTTGGATACATATCAACCGGAAGCCGACCTGTATCAATATTGTTAAGCCTACAGAGTTGATTGCGAATTGACAATATTTGTCATGTTAATTAAGCGCACGCGGTCTTAGTTTTGGCATCCTTGGAATGAACAATGTTTCGAGACTATAATAGAGTGGGAAAATGGACATTTTAGTTTGATTAATCCCTTTCAACAACGCTGAAAAATGGAATTACTATACCTATTTCGCCATAACTAATTGATCTCATTTCTATGTGGATATTTTATCAGTACGGAAATATCAAGCGTTGTATTATAGCTTGTACTGTTTCCAGAGGCTGTACAGTTTCTGGCTTTCTGCTTTAGCATGCCTTGTTTATTAGTAATGACTTTTAAGTAAACACTAAGTAGTGGAAAATAACTCAACATCCAATTGTAAATTTTAACGAGAAAAGTAATCTGAGAAACAAGGATTGTTGAACACTTACAAGAGAACAACTTGACAAAATACAAACACATCCTGGTGCGCAATATAGCGGCATGCTAACAGGAACTTAAAAAGATACGCCTAGGCACAAATGAAGTCAGAAGGGAGCTTCTTCCCGCAAGTGTTAATAAGCAAGCTCAAAGAAATGGGGATATTAATGTTAATTCCAAGGATGTTAGCTTTAATGGCTGTGCAAAGGCACACGGCAGCTTCAAGATCGAGAAGCCCCTGTAGCACTGAGCAACAAGGAAAATCAGGTGGGTTCCCGACAACTGCACCAACAGTTCCATCAAGCACTTTGGCACATACGCCGAGCTTTAGGGCATCTCTTGGGCATCTTCTTGAAGTTGGATTTGGGTTAGGGTTTGGGATTGGCCTTGGCTGAACACAAGTGTTACAGCCACTAACAAGTGCGAAAAAGATAACATTGATAGAGAAGAAAACAGTAATCCATATAGATCTTTTGGAATCCATCTCACACCGCTATTTCACTAAGTAGAGTGTTTCGAAATGGTGATAAGTTTGGCATTGTGATACATATATATGTGGGTGTGTATAGAGAGAGACCTTAGAGTAAATGTAATGTGTATAGGCAGCAAAATATTGACGATGAGAGATGAGCCATGCATGTGAAGCAAGGCTGGCGTGGAATTTAGCTGGCAATGTTTAGAGATTCAGAATCAAAAATAGGAGGGACTTATATCTGACACTGTACGTATTTTTCAATGCATTTTTTATTTATAATTCTTTGAATCACAAGATTGCCTAAGTGGCACTTAAAGGAGTCCCGTGACTCCCATCCTACTAGCAAAACGGTTTGAGATTTTTGTTTTATTACGATTATGGGTAATTAAACCATGTTTAAGGGCCAACAAATGAGCGGTCAAGTCAAGTGTTCCAGCTAGCTAACCATAATCAATAACTTTTTCTTTTTGTGGAGCATCCACTTTGTCTTTTCCAATAATTTTGTTCCTAATGTGGAAACATGATGGGAAGTCTTTTTGTTCCTTTCCCTTAGTTGCTATAATGGTGGAACTTAGTTATTGCCAAGGAGGCTGGTTTTGCACACAGATTGGAAATCAAACAATGGACGATTAGTAGATCTACTATGCTTCTTACATCTGTGCTTGGAAAGGGTTACCTAAATCATCGAGGGGGGTGTTTGGTTCCCCTCATTGCTCATAATAGTATGGGATCTCTCGAAATTAAAAAAACTTTCGGAAAATTAGTCGTAAATGATAAAAAGGCTTGGCTCCCAGGTCCTCTCCTGTGTCGGAGGTCAGGGTCCAGGCTTCAAGTGTCTAGGCCCACAACAGACTGTGCCTGGACTTAGTCATTAAATAAAAATGTCAGGTTACAGCCTAGAGCCTACAAAAGTTAACACGGGCGCGCGCGCGCGCGCGCACACACACACATATATATATAGGGTCCATCTATCTTACATGCATGTAAGATACACTCCCCTCACATGAACAGTATGTAGGTCCCACACATACACTATTCATGTGAGAGGAGTGTATCTTACATGCATGTAAGATAGAGATTGCCATATATATATGCGCGGTATTAAAAAAATATTTCAAAATAAAAATTTAGATTTAAATATAAAAATTTAAATAGCTTTTTTTAGGTAAAAAAAGGGTTGGATAAATATCTATATGGACCAAATTCGGACCAAGGTCGGTCCGACCCTCTCAACTAAAAATTCTTCTTTTATTTTGTCCGAAAGAAGTAAAGAACTCTTTTATCACTACCATAAAGAAGTGGCAAACGACCACAGGTTCATATCATTGGTTTTTTACTTTTGTTAATCCATTGATCATTATTAATTTATGATGTGGGCCGCATAATAAAGAAAATTCTAACATATAAATCCATAATCATTTGTAGAAAACAATTTATTGAGTATCAGTGTCTATTATATGGTGAGTATCTGAATACATAGTAAAAATTTGTTACTCTTTGTGAATAATACTAAAACTATGGATTAATCAGATAACCCATTGGCAACCAAACCTTGAGTGCATTGGGTTCGAGTTCATCTATTGTTGGGACTCGATTTCCCTTCCAATAAAATTAGGTAGGGGTCTATTTGTCTTCCTTCCATTTTAGGGTAGAATAGATATCCCTTCAATATTGAAGTAAGAGTCTAACTTTGAATTGTGCATGGTAAAATTACTAAGAAGAATCTTGATCGATTTCTTATTGTAAATATAAGCAGAGTTCTAATTATAATATATCAGTTTATATATATATATATAGACAATACTTTCGCTCAACACAAAATGATTACTACAACCCACTAGTTTATTAATTATTTTAAGACTAATTTTGAGCTAGATGTGTATCAAGGAAATATGCTTGCATGAATGATTTGAAATCTTGTCCGTGAGCTCTTCGTGATGAATAATAGAATGCTTAGATTGATATTTGAATGATTGAGAAATTGGATATCAAAAAGCACCATTGGTTTGGAAAAATGAAAATCTGACGAGGTGATTTTGCCATTTTATTTGAATTGAAACTAAATCTTTAAAGGGTAATAACAATATCGATTTGCTGTTGATCATAACAGAAAGAGATTAAAGTGCTATTAAAGGAGGGATATGGCTGATTTTCAAGGGAAAAATCCAGCTTAATGTTATAAGTGATTAAAGGCAAACAAATGCATTTGTTACAGATTTTGTTTCAAGTGTTAAATTCAATAGTTAATACTTAATTTACTCTATCAAAAATACCTGAACAAATTTTATAAATTGCTTCTCAATTTCATTTACAAAACACACAAAATCCAAGAAAATGACAGACCTATTACTGGACTTGTTTATAGCGGTAAAATATGTGAAAAAGAAAAAAAACAAAAGGATATTACATTTGAGTGATTTGACGGAAGCTTTTAAGTTTTAACAGAGTGGGATGATCGGATATTAGAAAAGCTGTAAGGGAAAAGTGGCACATGCTTCAAACGACGGGGGGTTGATTGGCTTATGGACGGGAGTATGGACCATGATACACTCTATGTTGTCCTTCCCTTTTCAGTCACAGTTGATTTCATTCCGTAGGGTCCAATCTGAAGTGATTTTCCTACCTAGCACACACCATGAAAAAGATCTTCCACAATTATTGTAAAATAATACACATAACGAATAATTGTCGATACCGTATCCCTTGAGTTAAAACACTTATTCAACAAGGACATATTAGGTAGTTAAGATTTCATTGGGCTCACATGACATCAACCATATATTTCAGAGACCCCGCCAAAAGCTTGGGTTGAGAATTCGTTCTTAACTGCTTAATTACATCGCCAACATTGGTTGGGTTAAAATGACGATCACTGTGATTATTAAGATTTCATGATATATTTTAACACCAAGGTTAGCCACTGTAAATTCAGGATCATGGTGCATTGGTGCTTGTTTAGGGTGATTGTAAAACCACTGCTAATTTGGAGTGAAAATTCGGATGAGTTTGGTATCTGTTAAGGAAAAATGGAAAAAAGGAAGAAAAAGAAATTCAAGGCTTAGGAGAGCTCAAATAGGAAAAATATAAGCAAGTCGAAAAAATATCTAAAATAAATCATTAATTGAAGATTTTGAGAAAAAAAAATTGATCATTCAGAATAAACAAATAATGAAGTAATGGTTCAAAATATATCTTATTACTTTCTATATTATAAGAATTCCTCTTGTCCTTGATGTTTCTCTATAAACACAATGCGAGTGTGTATCTATGAAGACACTCGAACTCTCTTTTCAGTTTTATATTTTTTGAATTTCTTAAATTCGGATTTGGTTGTCCCTCTTACTAGAAAATGGGCAAATGTCCTTTCTCGATCCTTTTGGCCACTATTTATAGATTAATGGAGGCAGACTTGGCAAGAGATTTTTATTTTAGATCTGAATCTCCATCGTCCAATTCCTATATTTTACTTTCCATCGTTAGATTTATAATCATTTTCTGTTTTGATACTGCTTTTGGCATGTGACTTTGTTTTGCTTTGGTTCGGGGCTGGAATATCTTTGTTTGTTTATGGATGTATGTCGTAATATTTCTGAACACATAGTGCAATGTAAGTGACTATATATTTTGATACTTCTAATAACAATAATTAGATATTTAAAATTTCTACTCAATTTGGGTTTTTTTTACTGTGAATGAATACAAGTTTTATTAATTGTTAATTAATAAATGTGAATATCGCAATAAACAAGATCTTTCTTCTTGACTGCCTAATTTTGGACTATTTTCTTAATTAATTCTTGTATTTTTAAAAATTATCCAAAATATTCATGCAGTTAGTACAACAACAACTGTTGAATCTAACTTTTTAAGGGTAAAGTTAGATTGTAGTTTCATATAATCTGAGAATTTTTATTAAATTTTACTTAATTATTCAAACCAATAAAATATTAAAAAATAGAGAATAATTAAATAAAATTTAACGAAAATAGATACATAACACAAAATTTTATTTTTTAAAATTAAAAGATTAACGGGATAATTAACTCAATTTTTAAAATTAAATTAGCATTTAATCCAGAGTGTTTTTAAGTTGATTATACTTTCTAAAAATTAAAAATTAAAAAATAATTCCTAAATGCCGAGGCTTCATGTTCCAATGCCTCAAGGCAAATCTTTGCGATCGACCTCTTGGAGGATTCCAATCATCCTTGAATTATGCTCACACGCTTTCGAAAGTAAATGAAGTCAATTAAGTTTAAATTAAATCATTCTCTTCAGTTGAAAGTTACACATGTTGACTTAATGAACCGTTCAAACGGACAAGCTACTATTCTATATACAATTAAACAGCTCTACAGTATGTGAATAGAAGAAAAAACAGCATATCACGACAACGCTTTTTTGTAAGAATTGTATTGTTTGAACGCACAATTTCGCGTAAAATTCTTGTGGAGCCCGTGGTAGGTTCTTTGAGTGCCCGTGACACATCGATCCAGAAAGCAACCTCCATAAGGAATTACAAAGGACATGCCAAGATGGAAGTTACTATTAATTCACAATTCAAATACATATGAGAACAAGTCTAATTTTGCTTAAAGAAAGATTCATTGGCTTCTTTGTGTGGCTATGTTTTGTCCTTAACAACAACGGAACTAATATTTTCAATTTTCCTATTATACACCTTCTGTTTCTATAATTCTTGTAGGAAATTAAGAAGTTCCCAAGTAATTAAGGAACATAGAAAAGATTGATGTTAATAAGTGATATCTAGAAAAAAGATTTTGTTTTGATCCTTTTTGTACTCTGGTCTCAGCCATAATAATAATTGGCCTAATTAAGTGAATGGAAGATGGAATAGCCAGAAGATTCTGTTAGTATTCAGTGAGAATGAAATGAAATGATATAATCTCCATCTAGGGGAAAATGACTAAAAGATGATGTCTCAATCTAGGGGAAAATGACTAAAGGATGTTATCTCAATCTAGGGGAAAATGACTGAGTGTTACGCAAGCATTTGTAATCATCTCAGCTGATCGAATGGGTAAAAGACACCACGGCATTCAAGACTTGCGCAAATGGACAGTTTCATCCTTATCGTTTTAGAAATATAGATAATTAGAATCTAGCGTCTTAAAAATAACATTTTGTCAATCCAATTAATCAGTGCCTTTCATCTATTTATATGGTGATAATAAACCTGTTAATGTATTATGATATTCACAAGATTATTAAAATATAATGCTCTAATCTCTATTCAGATTAGTAAAATTTACAAATTGATCAGGAAATCTGAATGTTTATTTTTAGAATCGTGAGAGTTACGTTTAGCCGTCCACTTCTAAAATTGCGCAAGCCTAACTATTTGTTAGAATGTAAGTTTTAGTACAACCAGCAGACTCTTGATTATAAACCAAATACAACAAGCCATTTATAATATGTGCTAGATAGATCCACAGACTGAGGCTAGGGCAGGAACATGGCAATTTGCCGATCCCCACCTCACAAACATCCAAAAATTTGTCTGAAAATCTCTCTCTGCCAGCTAAACTTCAAGAGTACACATGGGTGCCTGTAGGTTATTGTTTGGTTATTTATTATCAATTGTTACATCAATGCAACCGACTGATGCTCCCTGAATCCTATAAAAACCCCGTCCCCCTTAACAAATCCCCACAACAATCTCAAATACTAGTACTACTATATCATAACGGAAAAGCTAGTGGCTAGGATTTAAGAGATGGGTTCAAAAACCTCAGCTTCACTTGCTCTCTTTCTTGCAGTCAACATTCTCTTTTTTGCCCTAGTCACTGCCTGTGGCTCTTGCCCTTCTCCTAAACCAAAACCCAAGCCAAAGCCAACTCCCAGCCCGTCAGGGGCTTCCTGCCCAAGAGATGCCCTTAAACTAGGTGTATGCGCCAACGTGCTTAATGGTTTGCTTAATGTCACTATTGGCACACCCCCGGTACAACCATGCTGCACTCTTATTCAAGGCCTTGCTGATCTTGAGGCAGCTGTTTGCCTTTGCACTGCCATCAAAGCGAACATTTTGGGCATCAACCTTAATATCCCGCTTTCACTCAGCCTTCTTTTGAACGTCTGTTCAAAGAGTGTGCCCCGTGGTTTCCAGTGTGCTTAATGATGATCATATATTTCTGTATCTTCGTCTTTAATTTAATTTACAGGTTCTGGGATTATGAGTTCTGCACGGTAATGTGTGTTACTGGTAATTTCTGTTGTTTAATAATTTTTCATACAGGTGGTTTGATTGCGAGATGACAGTGAATAAGTCTGATTTGTTTACCTTGGTGGTGGTGTTTTCTTTATTATGTATTTTTCATTTAACAGAAGATGAATTACTCGTTTGTCTCGAAGCATATATATGTCCAAACTTTTGCTGCAAAAATTTTATTCTTAATTTTAAGTTTGCAGTGAATCTGTGATTAATTGCATGTCACTTAAGATGTTATTTTTAGTTTAATGAATAGGCGATCTTTGCCCGTTTCTCTTCATTTACTGCATAGTTTCTGAAAACCCTAGTTACAGGTCTTGAAAGGAGCAACCTCCAATCCAAATTAAAAACGGAGGAGTTGAGTAATACAGAAAGGCCAAAAGAGAAAGAAGAAAGAACGTACAATATATTATGTGGTGTCTTGGTTACAGCATTCATATTCCATAGCACAGCTATACTGTCCATGCATGCAGAGAAACAAAAATTTCCATCAAAGATTTCACTTTGATGTTTGGAATTAAAGCATCATTATCTTCAGTATAGAAAGTGTTTGTTGTTGAAAGAAGTAAAAGCACTATTTTCAAAAACCTAAACTATTATCATCATCCAAGTAATTACTTAACTCTTTATTTTGAAAACTTATATATAAGATATATAAAAAAGAAGAAGAAGAAGAAAAAAGTCGCTTTAAGTATCTTATCACGGTTGATGATTACATATGTATGCTTTATGCCATTATCACATCAGTTACCGCTTTGATATTCACTGCCTTGTTGCATGATTGCCTAGATATGGCAGAAGGAATCACAAATGTACACATCAAGGCCTTGTAAAATCAATACATAATACAATATATATCTCTTGGCTTTCTTGGCTTACCAAGAAAAAAAAAATCCTTTTAAAGAAGGTTCTGGATTTAATCCTGGACGAATGTGAAAGACTTTTAATCCTTAAAGCTCAATTTAGATATTTGTTCATGTTCGGTACGAAACGAGGAAATTTTCAACAAAAAAAAACAAAACAAAACAAGAAAAAATGTAAATAGTGGTCGCATATCAACACATGTATGCATAAATTAAATATATCTACTAATTACAAAATAATTTTTAAAATAAATATACATATATCATACATATATTAAATAAGGACATGGCTACGATGCAGAAGCTGCAAGTAACGGCTACGAACTTTCCCATTTCCATCACCTTGGGACCTCTTTCTCTCCCTCTAGCACCCGTGGAAGTTCCCCATTGGCTGCTGTTACTTACAGAAGCCGTAACATAGACTTCTCCATTAAATAAATATAATATTACTTTTAGAATTAAAAGTTGATGGTGGTTATTCAAAAAAGTTGACATTAATTGCGCGAATAGAACTCTAAATGATGGCAATTTGCACTGATCGGATTATCAGAACGTCTCGATCAATGTTGCATTCAGTGTCGTTTAGTGGTTGACATTACTCTGTTAATGGGCCATGGAATTTTTATAAAGCTATGGCAATCGCCAGCCGAATCAAGCCCGTGACTGACAATTATCGGGTAATACGGGAACATGGAAAAAAGAAGAAAAATGAAGCTCTTTTGGTTAACTTTTATCACTGCATGAAAAGGAATAGATTTCATGCCCTTACTGATTGAATTCCACCAACTGATTTCGTGAGGATTCAAGGAATGAATCATGGTGATCATCTAAACGTGTTGAATACTTTCTTGCAGCCAGTAATGATGAGAAAAAGATTTGTCAAATCGTACAGCAACAAACAAAAATATAACGTAAAATATAGGATAATATGTGATGAGTGATAATTTTATCTTAAATAATGCAGCTTGTAATGTATTATTCATTAAATGGATAGTAAAATTAATATTAAGTTTAAGTTTAAGAGAAATTTTAGAATTTTTAATCTAAATTTGGATCAAATACTGATCTTACTGTAAATTTAATAATCTATTGTCACTAGTTTATAAGTATAAATAAGATTTAATTACATATATATTTTTACAAAAAAAATACTAATAATTCTAACAATATATCAGTGCTGAATCCGAAAATTTTCTAAGACAACTCAAGTCCCTTTTGAAAATACTAATTAATGCTGTAAACGTTCAAAATTTTCCTCTCAGATTAAGTCACGAAAAGTGTCATTCCAAGTGTATGAAAAATTTTCACTAAATATGTTTCATGCCAAATTCAATAGTACTACTGTACATTCCAATAATAACTCTATAGTTTTAATGCTAACTATAAGCACACATCTGTCCAAGATTTTTCCTCTTAATGCGTAAAAGGAAATAAAAATTCACTTATGACTTAAACCCGAAGGTAGGCCAGAGTAGGTAATACATATTATAAAAACGAACAAATAAATGTTAGATTTAGATGCTTAGCTGCTTACTGCTAATTAACCCTCTCGTGAACGATCTTTGTCGTTTTCCGCAGGCTCAAATTGATAAAAAAAAATCATTTGTAACAGTCTAACAGATCATTAACCATTTAATATATTTGATTGAGATGGAAACTCCACACAGCAAGACAAAGGGAAAGGTACATGAATATTCTTTTCAAAGTTGTCGTATACATACAACATGTGAGATATGGGGACAAGGAACTATTCGACGCAGTTTCAGCATCTTCAACTGGACCTGCGTGTCCTTGCTAAGACTCAAAACTTCATTCGTACCATTTTTTTTAATAGATCACAGGCAAGCTCCTTCCTAGGCGAATATTTTCTGCTGGTGACAGCAGATAATTCTCACAGCCTTGTGCCGTCTAGAAGCATTAATGGTTTTACAAAAACATAATCTCCATTGTTTTTCTTACGAGTAAAATAATTAGCGAATTAAAATTCTTAGGAAAGCTTCTTTAGGATCACAATGATGTATGATATTTACTTATTAAGACATTGGTGATGTAATTAGGTGAGAAAAAGTAATAAAAATAAAAACAATGAGGGAGAGAAAATAGTTAAGGATAACACTGAAAATAAACTCCGGCATTCTACTCAGTGCCATTACACCACCAGAACCCTAGAAATAAAAACACCAAAAACTAAAGTTACGTAAAGCAATTGCCGAAACCCTAGTTGGAAACTAAAACCGTCTACGCTAACAATTAGGAAATCACCTTATTATTACAATGTAGTACGCTTAAAGAGGAGGACATACAAAACCAGGAGGAGGAGTCTTTCCACAGGTTATCAAGGCCTGGAGAGCAAGAGGAATGAATATGTTCAGGTTAAGAAGCTTGAGCCTTATAGTAGTGCAAAGACAAATGGCTGCTTCGAGCTCTAGCAACCCTTTTAGCACTGGGCAGCAAGCATTTTCAACGGGGTTTCCTAGCCCTATGTGCACCAAACCTCCAAGAACATCCAAACAAAGCCCTAGCTTAAGTGCATTGATTGGACAAGTGGGTTGAGTAGTAGGTGGAGGGTTAAGTCCCGGAACATTGCCGCCTCCTCCGCCACCTCCTCCTCCACCACCTCCACCGCCGCCACCTCCACCGCCGCCACCTCCACCGCCGCCGCCGCCAGGCGGTGTGTAAGGTGGATAAGTAGAAGGTGGTGGAATTGTGACCGGAGGGTTTGTGACAGGAGGTGTAATTACCGGAGGATGTGTAATTGGAGGGACTGTGACTGGTGGTGGGGGAAAAATGATTGGAGGGGCAATAATTGGCGGCCTTTTGGATGGTGGTGATACTTTCGGGGGGTGACCTCCATGATGTGGCGGGTGTTTGGTGCGTGGTGGGTTCGGGTGGGGAATTTTCGGATGAGTCTTCGGAGGGCTTGGACGGTGATATGGTGGATGTGAATGTGGCGGTTGACAAGGAACACAAGCGTATATTGGCGGCAATGACATTAACATGGAAATCAAGAAGATGAAGAACATAGCTGTAACCTTTGAACCCATGGCTTAGCTAATAGGGTTCTTCAAAAATTAAGGTCACTTGCCACTTGTTCTTCCTCTGGTTTTGATAGTGTTAATCATAGCATTTATTTATAGTTGACATTTATGTGTAACCGGCCCGTGACTTGGTAATTTCTTGATTGCATGGAGAAAAAACTTGTAGTAACACAAGTAGTTGCGCGAATACGTTGAAGTACATGGAGAATTCAAATAGTATTATTTTGAAATAAAATTATAAAATTTGGAGTGTTGTTGGTCCATTGCAAATTTCAAGATTGAGTCCGTGACTATGGCTCAGTTGAATCCGTGAAGTTAATTTCAGAGCCTGTACAGTTCACAAATTTCCATGGCTAGCTAGCTTGATCTCTTTGATCGTATTGGAATATTACCATATTTCCTTCATTTTACTTCTTTTAGTCCCTTATTTGCTTTTCTGGGTTCATTTTCTTTAAGATGGGTCCTCGAGAGGGATTTTAGAGCTAACTAATTAAGTTGGTAAAGCATATGGGTTCTTGTACTTGGTCCATGCTCTATTATTTCTGTTGGCTGTTAGTGATCAAATGTAGCCTGAGTCAAGCCAGATGGAGATTAAATTTTGTACACCAGGATATATTTACATTGTTTTTTGAGTTCCTTTCACCAAGTACACATGTGAACTTTGTTTTGTTTCACAATATTTAAATGGAAGCTTCAAACTAAAATCATCAAAATACCTTCTCTGGATGACTAGGCAAGCCAAGATCGCCCATAGAAAGTTACCCTGATTCATCCCATTACAGCATTACTTGCGTTACCTTATTACCAGGACTAAAGCCAAATTTTCATCTCCCAGATCACAATCTTAAGTATAAGCATTGTGTTACCCCAAAATAATAATAATAATAAAATTACGTGAATTGTCGCTTTCATTGTAAGCACCACGCGACTTTTTGATTTGCACTTACAGTGCCACTGCCACCTCCCTAGTCCCTAGTCCCTCCCATATATACAATATATACTCGACGTACGTTAGCTGTTTTGGTGGTTTGGTGAAGACTTGACAACAGGAGCCGGTCGCCCAACACTAGACCTAGTTAATTTAGGAACCATAGTTGCATATCATACGTGATATGATTGTTGTAAACTTGTAAAGCTTTAGTTATCTCAGGAGAGACCCATTCTTTTCTCTATAGCAGCTTAGAATAGATAAGCAGGGGCTTGCCAAAATATGCTGGAGCAAAACTTGTATACACCGATGAGGTGATAGGACCAGCCATTGGCCCATTGGTGCTTTGTCAAATGATGGGAGTAGTTGGTCTTAGTATAGGACTATAAGTGGGTATAATAATTAATAAGATCCATTAAAATTAATATTAAAAAAAAAAATTGAGGGCACGTGATAGAGTATTTATGGCTGCCTGGCACTGGCTGGCCAAAAACAATTTAAGAAAAACTAAGAGATTTAATTGAAATTTTAGTTATTTTAAAGCTTATCTAAACAATTTGGCCCCTTCGCTTTTACATATTTTATGTATCTTCCCCAAGTTTATAATTTCTTCGTTAATGTCACATAGCAATATCCTTGGTTCTTAATGTTATGAGTTGGACTCACTTGACTTAGTTTATAACTAAAAGTCATAGTTTAATTTTTTATCTATTAAATGTATTCAATTCAATGTTGTGAATTTAAAGTAAAAAGATAATATTTAAGTTCTTGTCTATCTACCATTAAATTTGATAAATTCAATTGATGAAATTTGAATCATAATTTAAAATTAAAAATTTAAGTCTAAAGAACCCCAACAGTAAATTATAGCATACTCAAATTTATACGCACTTGTCCGAACCAAAGTCTGGTTTCGTCATTATTATTATTATTTATATTAATCAAGGATCCGCCACTACTTAGAGGGTCAATTTGAATGGTAAGTATCTGAATCTTATTAAACCCTCTGCGAGATAAATCTTTATCCATAGTCTTTGTGAATGCAAAGGGAGGAACTGAAATTTTATTTATACTCATATGTCAGATAAACGGGCCTTATCAGTACAAATGAACATATTATTGAATCCTATTTCGTTTCACGAAGGGAAATTTCTGCTCTTGAACATCAAATTACATAACTTATCTCTCTGCACCACTCAATCAGATGATTATTGGAGCTAAGCTGCATGAATCCAAATGGTCGCTTGAACATTAAAGTGACAGGATCTCACTCTCGCCAAAGAGATGGTAATATTAATTCTACAAGTTAATTACAGAGAATCTCTTCTATACCGTTTTTCGAAACACAATTGTATACCTCAGTTCACCTGTATGTGAAACTCCACCGACATGAAAAACAAATTATTTAAAGAAATCACCTTGAAAAATATATTTTCTCAAAAATAGTGTACAATCAAATCAAAGGAAGGAAAAAAAAAATATTTTTTCTGAATGGCATATTTTTTTCTACCAATTGCTATTTCTCAATTTTATGGGCCAGCATTATTTGATGTTCAAGGGTCCACTTTGTTTCATTGTTTTTCTAATATCACACACAAAGCTGGGTCCTCAAAAAATGTTGATCAGTTCATGCTTTTTCTTGTTTCATGAATATTCTGGTCACCATAAGACATGCTATGCCTTGACAATACAATTCAATTGTTTGAGGTTACATTATGAGGCATCACATTTATTCTTTAATAAAGTCCCGTTAAAATTAAACCATTTATCAACATTCATATTATACTAATCTTACAGGTTTGATGAATCTGTAGGTACGTTTACTGTTAATATTTAGTACCGAATCTTGGTAGTAAGATTAGTTCTAGATCCTCACAGTTCAAAATAAATTTCTAGTTCTCTAAAATTTGTAGTTTCTAGAGATCTATATATACCATTTTCTTTACAGGATGAATGTGAAGATCTCAGTATAATGAAATTAATCACGCACCGTGATTGCCTACTAATTGGACTCAAATTACTTCAAATCTTATTACTCTTAGAACCAACTCCATTATTGCTTTGATAAAATAGAAAGCTCTACTTGCAGCGGTCCATTCTGAAGAAAATAATGCATCATTTCAGGCCCTCCGGATCCCTGGCCAGAGTAACTTTTTCATCAAAGTTTTTATCAACTTGTGTTTTCGTACGTGTTGTAGACAAGGCTACGTCGCGCAGTTGTATTAGCTCTTGACAGCAATGATCACAATCCATTAATAGATTATCGCTACTACTATATATATTGCGGCAAAAGCTAGAATGGGCAATACGCAATAATTTGCTAGAATGGGCAATACGCAATAATTTGATCATCTATATCATCAACTATTACAATATTAATTGAATGAATACAGACCGATGGGGGCGCATGAGACACATATATACTTAAGCATATTCCTCGATTTTTTTATATATGTAGAGAGACGAATTTTGATGCTTATTTATAAAGAAAATTAAAATAATGAAAGAAATTCCACTCTGGCTCAAAAGCCCAATTTATACAACAAAGTGAATGTTGTAGAACAATATATCAAATTGAATGAGCTGAAACTGTACGTTTTACTGTTATATTACTAGTGGCCAATAGTATTGCTGAAACATGAATTCATCTTTCAATTAGTAATCAATACAGACAATAATGTGAAGTTGTACAATTTTATTAATGTACATGCATGTGTTAATACATACTCATGGAATAAGTTAGGAAGATGAGAAGTCTTTAATGAATAAATTAAAATTTAAGCACTCAATATATTAAAGAAATATTGGAATATGCCAATAATTAATACATAATACAAAATTTTTATTTGGATGGCCATTCAAATTTAAATTTCAGACAAGGTAGGATGTTAAAATGAATTTGAGTTTTGTCCTCCCCTCATCTTCTTCGTTTAAAAAAAAGAAAAAAAGTACACATAATACAAACACACATTGAAATGGATCGATTAAACAACGCAAAAAAATGGCTAGAAATAAATTGATGGCAACAAATAGCTGATTAGCTGATTTAAGCGCATTGGAAGCCGGAAGGGACTTTCTTTCCGCAGAAATTGAGCAACAAGCTAAGTGAAACAGGCACATTGAGGTTAATGCCTAAGATATTGGCTTTAATGGCAGTGCAAAGGCAAACAGCGGCTTCAAGATCAACCAAACCTTTAATTAGGCTGCAGCAAGGAGTCTTTGGTGGGGTTCCAACAACAAGGTGCACCAAATCATTCAACACATTAGCACATACACCCAACTTTAGGGTATCCCTAGGGCAAGTGGGCTTGGGGGCAGGTGGGTGCTTGTGGCTCTTAGGTGGTGGTGGTGGGCAGGGTACATAAGTAGAGCTAACCAAAGTGAAGAAGATGAGGTTGAGGGAAAGGAGAAGGGCAGTTGGTGCTAGTAGAACCCTTGCCATATCTAAATTATTTGATGGCCTGTGAAGAAAGGACTGGCGTTTAATTGCGAGTGCGGCAAAACTGTGGAGTGGGCTTAGGGTTTTATAGATTGGAGATTGAGAAGCTTTACATTTTTTATTTTTTTATTTTTTTTGTGAAGAGACCCATGTGGCATGTGGGCACACTGGATTGCCGAACACAAGCTGGCAGGCAACATGCAGGATAAGCTTATATATGAGACTCTGGAGTTTGGAGTTTTGTGTAGTTGGCACTTGTCAATTTTCTAAAGAGTGAAGTTAATTTGCATTTTAGAAATTATCTAAAGCACTTTTATTTTAATAAATTATTTTATTATAAAAATACCTATTATATGAATTATTAATAAGAATTCTCTCTTATAAACCAACATGATATAATTACTCTGAACACTCATATAACATATTCATTATTCAATATATAATTCTCTTACCCTAAATCTTAAAAATTCTATTTCCAATCTCTTAAACAATATTTAGTTTAATAAGAAGCAAATTAATACTTTTAATATACTTTGAACATATTTTTAATTTTTGGATTTTTTAAATGTATATTTTTGCAGTTTTCTTCTTTTTTTTTTCTTTTTGTCTTCTTCTTCTTCCTTTTTTTTGTCTTCTTGTTTAACTTCACTACTTCTTCTTCTTCTTTTTATTTTTTATTTTTTCCTTTTTTGGCAAAAGGGCCAATTTTTTTTCTCTCAATTGTTAGGTTAAAAAATTGGGGGTGTAAAAACCAATATTAAACATATATTTTATTTAATGGACAAAAATAAATAACTAAATTTTATATTAAAGAATTTGTTTAGAACATAATTTGATTACATGTTAAATATACAAAATTGTTATTACTTCATTTTAGATGTTTTGTTTATTGTTTGGCGTAAATTAATTTAAGTAGTTTAAATAAGGTCTTTTTTTATATTTTAAAGAGTGTAAAAAGTAAAATTTAATTTTTTAAATTTAACATATGAGTGAATAGATTAATTGAGCTTTCAAAGTAATTTTATAATTAGGTCTCCGAGATTGGGAAGCTGCGGTTCAGAGGCATAACTATAAAATGGGTCAGCAGCCCATGAATGTAAGCCTAGCCCAAAGTAAAAAAAAGGATCAACATTAGTCATCAACAAACATGGAACTAAGTCGGCTGTCCCGCCGGTTGCTGCTAATGAGCTATTGTTGACATGGCAAATGATGCTGGAAAATTGGAAATGCAAGCTGGAAAATGTAGCTTCTTGTATTTGTTAACTATCAAAGACTGAAGACATAGAAAAGTTGCTCTGTAATCCAGTTCTTTGTAAAATTCAATTATTATTAGGGAGACAGAATCTTAGGAGAATATAGTATGCGTGTTAAAATAAAGATGTCCAATACTAAATAAAAAAATACAATCTCTAATATTTTATTTTATTTTTATATTTTAATTATATTCTCACTTTAACAAAGCGAGGATCTCCTCATTAGATTGTGATGCACTTGGTTTAAAATGAGGAAAAAAATTCCTAATAAAAGCCTTAGCAATCTAGCATTATATATTTGTATATGTAGTAACACTTTTTTTTTCTCCTAAAATCTAAATGGGTTTGAATTTTTCTGAAATCAAAATACAAATGTCTAAATGACATGTTTGTTTTTCTTTTTTTGATATTTGAATAAGTGGCATATCATATATGTTTTTCTCTTTTTAATATTTGAATATAAATGGCATCTTGTTTATTTTTATAAATTAAAAAAAGTATTAAACATGGTTATTTGACTTCATGTCCTTATAAGTGGCGAGGAATAAAGGGATTAAGTTTTATAGTTTTGAAAATATATTTAAAAGAGACATTTTTTAAGATGTAATATTTATTTCTTATTCCAATAAAAGTCATAAAAGTTCACTTTCTTATTCGGATATAAATATCTAAAGATCAAACATTAGTTACAAAAAACAAAGTAGATTTTAAAAGATGCCTGAACTTAATAAAATTTCGGACTTCGAATGTTAACAAACAAGCCGGTAATTCTTTTTATTATACACTCAGGATGCGAACACTTAATTACATCTCATTATTATTATAACAATATTATTATCATCATAATTTTTTTACTTTTATCAATCTAAAACTTCGTCCATTATTTTTATAAACATTTGAAAAAGATCTCCAAAACGATAAATCTAAAATTTAAAATATATTTTATCTAATAAAATTTAAGTCGTACCTTTTATTTTGAAATCGAGTAATGCTAGGTTTCCCAACATATAAGTCTAATTTGAGTCTCAACTAATGTGACATTCATCTATTGAATGGTGGTTAAGTAATTTTATTAGTTATAAAATGCTCCATCTAATAGATGAGTGACACATATCATTGAGACATAAGTTGGGACTCGAATAGTGGGATTTGTTTTAAAATCAGTAACCCATGAGTTGGATTTCTTTTTCTAATGAATTTTTTTATTGGTGTGGATGCAGTTTATGATTTGGAAACCTAATTTGTACTTGTATACTACAAAAGTTGAATGCTTTTAAATCTTCTCTCGAAAGCTTATTTGAAAGTCAAAGCATTGAAACCAAGAAATGTCTCTTTTATGTGTTAAATCTTGCCGGGTGTATTCATAAATTCCTTCCAACAAATAGCGGGTTTTTTCAATAGGGATCTCTAATCATATTAAATTCATGAATGAGCTAAAAGATTAAAAAGAAAAACACAGATTTTAATATATTACAAGATATAATGTACTGAATTAGAGTATGTATCTTTTTGTCTGTTAATTTATCCTTAATATGGTCATATATATTATATACATATATGATATATATATGTATGTATGTAAGTATCCCTCAACTTAAAAAGTTTGACTTAAAACTGAACATTAGTATCTCACCCTCTGTTTCATTTAGTCTAAGGTTTGGGAAAAGTGCGCTCTAAAATATCGACAACAAATTACAATCAGTTTCCAAGAGGGATAGAACCAAGAGCACAGCAACTCTTCCCTTATTCATCTGCGAACTACGTATATATTAACATTCGCAACAGTAAACAATATTATTATGGAGCAACGCCTGAATACGCATTCCAAATTTAATTAAGTCCCAATACAGCATAGAAGGTACAATTCAACATTCACAAGGGGTGAATAAGAATAAATGAAAAGAGCATACTTATTAGAATAATCGTTTTGTAAGACAGGGTTGTTCAAAGGCCACGACTCCCAATTCCTCAACACAAACACTCAACTTAAGGGCATGCTCAGGAGTGAAGAGGTGGCTGATGAATGATGATGAAGGCCTGAAGGGGTAGAAATAATTATAAGGACGGTGAAGAAGAGGAGGTTGACGGTAGGGGTGGGCATATTTTAACCGAACCGATCCAAACCGATCCAAACCGACCTTTTGGATCGGTTTGGATCAGTTTCAATAGTAAAAAAACTGGTTTCGGTTTATTGGATTGCAAACCGACATCACTCGGTTTGGATTTCCTTCCAAACCGATTCAAACCGATCCAATCCAGAAATATTATATAATTACATTATATTCTAAGTTAAGCAATCTAACTAATTATATTTATCATTTTATGCAGATTTTGACAAATCAAAAGTAATTAGGCTATAAATTTTGACGGACAAGATGCACAATATTTTAATTGTCAAATGTTGTTCAAGTTTATTTTAATTTTGTGAGTTTGTTTTGAATGAACAGGTTAAGAACTTGTTTATTAGGATGTATTATGATGTAAACTTGTATGGATGTATCTTTGAATTGTTATGTAGATATCAAAGTAGATATGAATAATATAAAAGAGGTATCAATTTAGATTACGGACACAAAAAAATAACAAATAATTTAGGTAAAATAATATAAAAGAAGTGAAATTTTAGCTAATAAGTTCAAACCGGATCTAAATCGATCCAGTCAGTTTGGATCGGTTCGGTTTGAAAAAATTTTAGGTTGATATCAGTTTGAAAATATTTCAAACCGATTAGTTTGGATCGGTTTGAGAATATGTCCCAAACCGATCCAAACCGAATTTGCCCACCCCTAGTTAACGGAGAGTAAAAGGGCTACCAACTTTGACCACATGCTTCAAACTAATTGACCACATATATACGGTCTAATAAGAAAGATCAGTTTTTTTTTTTTAATTTTTCGAGTAAAAACCAGTTAATAAGCTAAAATGAACAACAGCATCGTGGATATTCAGAATTATAACGATTTCGCCAAAAGAAGAACAAAACTTAGATTCCTGAGCATACTTGTGTATATCATAACGTAAAATAACAAATATGTTTCCACTAGGCAACAGGAAATTAAACACCAAAGAATTGAAGGTGAGGACCGTCCTATTCTTCCCATTATTTTTTTCCTCAAACAGTAACTAATACATAGTAAATCTCCAAGAGCGAAGAATTCAGCCTTCCTTGCACTCCACGAACAAACAATTGCAAATGCTCAGACAATTATTACAAGAATGCGTTGCAAAAACAAACACGTGTACCATGGATGGGACAAAGCAGAGTCACCGATGGATTAGCTTAATTAATTATATATTAAGCGCACTTGAATTCATTAGCACTGGGGACGTCGCAGTGATTCAAGAGCAATGACAAGTTGATAGGAACGTTTAGTTTTATGAGATTCAAGACATTAACATGAAGGGAAGTGCAAAGGCATACAGCAGCGTTGAGTTTGACCAAATTGCCAATGAGACTGCAGCACTCGTTTTGTGGAGCAGGAAGTTTAAGGACAATGGCACCCAATACATCAGCGCATACCTTCAACTTAAGGGCATCCGGAGGACAATTTCCAGGCACTGTCCTTGTGGCTGAGGTAAGGACAACGAATAACAGGAGGTTGAGGGAGAGCAAAATGGCTGCTGATGACTTTGAAGCCATTTCTCAAAGAATTCAATTTATGAATATTAAAGACTCTGTGAATGCGAGTGTGAGTGATGAAAATTGTGAAGTGGTATGGGGGTATTTATAGCTGAAGTCGGATCTTTCTGGCTTTTAAATTCTACTGCATAAAAATGGAGTGCGGATTAAATTGATTAGTTTCTGTACTGGCCATTAGCTGTTAATACGATTTAAACATCAGTTATTTGTGCCAGACAGAATATATATATTTTAATAATCACAGCAAAGTCAAAGTGTGACTGCCTACTCAGATAATTGTATGAACGCGCGCACAAAACGAGTTTATTTAAACATTGAAGGGAAATTGACAAAATTCTCCTCTTACTTTTATAACTCACCAGAGCCCTGTCAAGTTACGATGTTACACAGTTTATGACTGTTATAATATGAATTTACTACTCTTCTTTTGAATATTTCATAAGATACTAATACAAAAATTTTTTAAAAAATAATCTAATATGTGTGCTGCAATCAAAAGCTCTAACTCGATGCCTGTTGGAATCTACCTCGATGTATTAAAGTTAAAGTTCAACTAACTTGAAAATCTACACCAATACAAAATCATGAGAAAATATTCTCCTATATAAGGAGGTACAATAATTGTTCAAAGCTCAAACTATGAGTGGGTTGCAGGAAAAGGAAAAAAGATTGAATTTTAACACTAATTTTGAAGTAAAAATAAAATAAAAAGTAAAATTAACTATTAATAGAATACTTTAGTACAATAATGTTTATGTTTACAATGATAAGGATTTAAAGTTAAAAAGTAGCATTAATGTTTTCATGCATCTTATTAGATCGAAGAAATTCAATAAATAAAAAATTAAGTCACTTTTTCAAGTCAAAATTTTAAGTTGAGTGAACCCTCCTAATTTTAGTATTCGCTGGTGGAAGAACAATACAGCATAAATTCGTTACATAAAAATGGATTGCATATTAACTAAATTTTTAGTGCTGAATTATATTAGTTCTGAAATAAATTTAATCTTTTCAGCTGAAGTAATTGTCATTTGGAAAAAAAAAGATCTAAAAAATCATAAAGATAATATGAAGTAGAATTTAAAGTTTGATTTTTTATACTTATAAAGTGATCGGAATGCGTCCTTTAGCTGAAGTAATTGTCATTTGGAGAATAAGATTTATAAAACCATAGCGATAGTATGAACTGGAATTTAAAATTTGGTTTTTGATACTAATAAAGTCATCGTAATGTGTCCTTTGCGAGCAGCATGGCAATAAAAAACACATTAAAGGCGACTTTTAGACTAAAATTTAATAAAGACAAAATTAACACAGTAATGTTGACACTCTAGAATCCCCGTCATGAACCTTCTGTTCAGAATTTTGTTTTCTTTACGGAGTATTCGCGTTATTCATCTAGAGTGTTATTAATTATCCTGAAAAATTATTCAGAAACAAGGCCTTCATTCATCAAATAAGTATAATGTGGCGTTCTTGTTTTTTTGACGATGAAATTATGAATTAAAGAATAGGAGTTTACTTTTAACCCGTACAAAAACGAAATGTTCCATTATTGCCTTAATTAATTTCCATAGATCATTGCGTTCCCGTCGGTGTAGTTGCCGTAGGAGAATATTTATCTGCATAAATCTGATAAGCACAAAAATTGGGTTAAATCATTTTTTATTTTTTATTTTTAAAAATAGAAGAGTAGGTAAAGTCTAAAATAACTTGTTAAACCCTACATATTTCTAGTATTTAAAACTAAATAAAATTACTTAAAAATTGCTTAATCAGGGTGGCCAAATCAATTTTGATGATCATGAAAAAACATGATAATATATAAACCAAAATAAAATTCGAATTCCATATATCTTTAATTTGACGAAATTAAATTTGCCGACAATCTAAAATAGTTGAGCACTATATATGAGCAATTAGGGAAAATCAAGTCAACGTGCATGTCAAAAACAAAATAAGATGGATCTCAGTCCCCATCTCAGTGTTACTGCAGCAACACGAGATCAAGTTTCTACGATAAACAAAACTTTTCAAAAATTCCGCGAGTCCACAACGCAGCAAGCAAAGATTTTATTTGATTGCCGCGGTGGAGAAAGAGCGGCTTTTTGGGGTTCCCACGTTGGCAGAGATCTTCCTAGGATACGCATTTTGACTTGGCATTAATCATTTCTTCCTTGCATATAATAATACTTTTAAAATCAATTTTATTTTTGTTTTCAAATATAACATAATTTATTAAACTTATAAGTAATTAAGGGTCCTCCGTGATTTTTGACTTGTCACGGTTATAGCATAGTTTACGAATATGCGCCAAGTAAAAATTATATTTATCTCACACAACTGTAAACAAAATCAGTAATTTGAGTCCACCGAAACTCGAATCAAACTACAGAAATAATGGAGTTTGTTTCCGCTAGACCCCTCGTCCTCGAGAAGAACAAGCTACAAGAACTTTAAACATCTTGCTAACAATCTTATGGTCGGATCGGTTGGTGTACACCTTAACTCTAAACTGAAAAATTGGAATCTCTTTGGTAAACGTGAGAGTAATTTTTTTTTTTTTTTGGTTGGGATTTAATGGACTTATTAGTTGTTTACTTTAGGTTTGAGCTTTAAAATTTTGGGCTTTTATAGTATATTTATATTATATTGAAATTAGTTGTATTGTGTGTAATTTTTTTTTTAATCCAGACATTCTCATATTGTTTGTTAACTATATATTTATTGTAAACATTAAATTTTGATTTTTAATAATTTCAATGAGAATTTCTGCATTTTATTAAAGTGCAGAATACTACTACACTATACGACATAACAACTTATTCACAATTTAATAAATTATGGAAACTCTTATCAAATAAGTAGTAATATGTTAAGAGACACATTTTTAAACACAAATTTAGATATAATATTTTAACCATTAGATTAGAACTAATTAAGAGTTGAGATTGAAGCTAGCATGACTTTTTTTAGTTTTGAAAACTAACAAATTAATGTAGTGGGTTCTGGTATGATAATAAATCATTGCTCATTGTTCTCTCTCTTATTTAATATATTCCTTTTTTTGACACTTTTTAATTATTATGCTTATTTTTATTAAATTATTTTCCTTTTTTTGTACTGTCGCAGCTGCGTCAAATTCCTAAATTTCACTGGTACTTGTAGTTTAATTTTTATTTTTATTTTTCAAAGCATGTATCGGAGTAAAATTGTTTCCTAGTATGTTAACTTTTATGTGCAGAGGCTGTTGCGGATGCGAACCTAGCAATTGAGTTGGAGCCTTCAATGTCTAATATAGTACATGATATTACAACAAGGGTCTCGGGAGTTTGTCCAACAAGCAACAAAGCTCAAAAATCTATTTCTATTAAGGGGAGAAATAAGTTAACTGGGAATCAAATTAAACTCTTGCCCTCCAAGATGGAGGTAAGAGTGTTTTACCGCGAGTCTGTGGTCTTGGAGGAGAAAAAATTTGCTCCTTAAGTTCGATAAATTTTTAAAATAATTTTAATATCATTTTGATAATATATATCCTAATATTTCCATCCCATTCCACGTACTAATTTGGTATTGATATATGGCTTGAAGCTAGCAGCAACAAGAACAGAACAAAGAAGAACTACGAACAGAGAAGAAACAAGTTTACACCAACTTGTTCTCTTATTCAAACAACACACAGTAAGTAGAGGCCAATATAAAACAGCTTATTGCGAGCTCCAAACCGCATTTGAAAAGCAGCTGAAGATCGGAAGCGTACAGCACCATTTTATGCCTTAACGGCAACATCAACCAACTGAAAATTCCAGACCTAGCAACCTCCAATTTTGTGGAGTAATTTTCATTAATTTTGCTTTTGTTGAAACTTCAACGGCACAAGAAAATTAATTTATTAAGTGATGGAAACATAAATGACGCTCGTATGTATAAGGAGAGCTACTCAATAAGTCAATGAGCCTTACAGTCGTAATAACCAGTACAGTCCAAGAAATCAACAATGTTATATTTCTTAAATTTAAGAAATTGTTTATTTTTGCTGTTTTGTTATTTTACCGTTCTATTGATTCGGTTGGGAATTATCTCCTGGCCCCGGTCCCGTTGCTTATTACGCATAATTCTCTACATGCACGATTAATTAAAGCTTGCATGTGGAGAATTATAGATAACTAAACAATATCTCACAAAGAACAACACTATATAAAATTTCCATTCATTAATTTAGTTGAAACAAAACAGAATTCTATTACATCTTCGATTCCAACGGGAAAGACAAAATTAAGACGTACATCAAGAAAAATGTGAGGAGCTTCCTCCCATTATTATTTTCTTCAAACAGTAATTAATAATAAATCTCCAAGAGCGAAGAATTCAGCCTTCCTTGCACTCCACGAACAAACAATTGCAAATACTCAGACAATTATTACAAGAATGCGTTGCAAAAACAAACACGTGTACCATGGATGGGACAAAGTAGAGTCACCGATGGATGAGCTTAATTAATTATACATTAAGCGCACTTGAATTCATTAGTACTGGGGACGTCGCAGTGATTCAAGAGCAATGACAAGTTGATAGGAACGTTTAGTTTGATGAGATTCAAGACATTAACATGAAGGGAAGTGCAAAGGCATGCGGCAGCGTTGAGTTTGACCAAATTGCCAATGAGACTGCAGCACTCGTTTTGTGGAGCAGGAAGTTTAAGGACAATGGCACCCAATACATCAGCGCATACCTTCAACTTAAGGGCATCCGGAGGACAATTTCCAGGCACTGTCCTTGTGGCTGAGGTAAGGACAACGAATAACAGGAGGTTGAGGGAGAGCAAAATGGCTGCTGATGACTTTGAAGCCATTTCTCAAAGAATTCAATTTATGAATATTAAAGACTTTGTGAATGCGAGTGTGAGTGATGAAAATTGTGAAGTGGTATGGGGGTATTTATAGCTGAAGTCGGATCTTTCTGGCTTTTAATTTTTTGCTAAACAATAGCAGATTGCATATTATATATTGGATTACCACGCACATGCCAGTGCAACAATCTGTCAATTATTTATTTTTTTAATTCTTGATTAGCTGTTAAATATTAAGCTGTCTAACAAAAGAATTAGAAATTGGTTACTTATGCAAGGTCGAATATATATATATATATATAAAATCGTAACATAGCCAAAAGGGTGACTGGCCAATCAGATTATTGTATCTGCGCGCGCATTAAACGAGTTTTTTTTTTTCAAATAAATAATAAAGCTTCTGATTTGATCTGATTACCGCATTGACTATTGAGCGCGCATAAAACGAGTCATATAAATAATAAAGTAAAGATAACAAATCTTATTAACGTTAGAAAAGTTGTAGATTTCTGTGGATTTTAATAAAATAGAGGGAAACAAAAAAAAAAAAAGATGAATCATTTTATCGTTTTTCTGATAAAATTTTTGTACAGTTCTCATATCTGTTTCAAATATTCGTGTTTACAGTAGCATAATGGATAATTTAGAAATGGATAAAATTTCTCATTTATTTTCAATATTCTCAACCAATTGTCCCGTTAATCTTTATATCTTTTAAAATTATTCAAAAGGTCCATGTCTTTACTTCTATGGATGGTCGATTTAATTTTTAAGGACAAAATAACGCTTGTGCAGGATATAACTTAATATTCTAAAGCATAATGAGATAGATTTTAAGAAAAACAAGTTACATTAGGGATTTTTAGGTAACTATTAAAAATATATACAGTAACTGAATAATTAACTCAAAGTATAATAACTAGTGCGAGTATTGATAGTCATCTAGAATAGCTTTGTAAAATGGCAATAGAATATATGTTAAAAACATATAGTCTTACAGTTAATTGAAAAAATAATAATAATAACATGTTAACCTATATGATGTTAATTGAAAATTAATGAAAAAATATGTTTAACTTCATATAGTTTTATAGTTATTTACATGGCAGTTCGATAATCATTATGGATAAATATTATCTTTTAATTAGAGTATACCCATTTAAAAAATTAGAAAGAGAGAGCCTTAGATAGATTAGAGAGAGTAAAGAAATTGAAAAAGTCTTACGCTGTCTACATTGAAACACATGCTGCAGCTTAATCTTTTCATAGGGACAATACTTGAAATAAAAATTAAATTAAAAATGATTAAAAATAATATACACAAAAATTTAGATTCAAAATTTTCTTGTATGATTTTTTTATAGTATTGATAATAGGGTTGTTCTAGACCCTTGAATTTAATGTAATGCGTGCAGTTGTATGATGTTCTAGTCATGTAATGCGTGCTTTGCGTGCGTGTCGTATATAAAACATATACTAAGGGCCAGTTTAGATCAAACATTTTACAAACTTAATACAGCAGTGGTCGACACCCTCGTGAACTTTCTGTTCAGAATTTTGTTTCATATATTAATGGAGCTTTAATGTTATTCATCTCAAATTTTATTTATTATGATGACCACCATGAAACAAATAATAGCCGAAGGTGAGGGCCGTCCTATTCCTCCCATTATTATTTTCTTCAAATAATAATTAATAGATAATAACTCTCCAAGAGCAAAGAAATCAACATTCCTTGTACTTCACGAACAAACAATTGCAAATGCTCAGACAAATATTGCAAGAATGCGTTAAAAATCCAAGCACATGTAGCATGGAAGGGACAAAGTACAGTCACCGATGGATGAGCTTAATTAATTATATATTAAGCGCACTTAAATTCATTAGTACTGGACACATCGCAGTGATTCAAGAGCAGTGACAAGTCAATAGGAACGTCTAGTTTGATGAGATTCAAGACATTAACGTGAAGGGAAGTGGAAAGGCAAGCAACAGCGTTGAGTCCGACCAAATTGCCAATGGGACTGCGGCACTCGTGTTGGGGAGCAGGAAGTTTAAGGACAATGGCACCCAATACATCAGCACATAACTTCAACTTAAGGGCATCTGGAGGACAGTTACCAGGCACTGTCCTTCTGGCTTCTGACGATGGGATAGAACGAAGAAGAGGATGTTAAGGGAGAGTAGATTTTGAAGCCATTTCTCAAACACAAAACACAACCTAATAATTAAATGTCGCAGGAGAGAATGTAATGTGACTGCAAGTGATGAAAATGGTAAAGTGGCCATGGGGTATTTTTAGGCGAAGGTTCCATCTGTCACTTTGATTTATAATATAAATTTTCTTAAATAATATGGGGCCCCGATTATATTGATCTGTAATCGCAACGCACATGCCAGCACACAACGTACACAACCCTGTTTCTTAATTCATTGCTGATTAGCTGTTAAGTTATCTAACACAAGATTTCAAAATGGTTACCTCAGTGATTTCATATTTAGGCCATTACTCTGGCGGAACTCTACTTATTGATAATTTTTTCGCTGATCATATGGAAGTCAAAGTGTGAATCGCAAATATGCCCAATTGGATTGTTCTATCAGAGGGCGCCTAAAACGAGTTTATATTTATAATAAAGATTTTTATTTTCTAATGCTGGAGATCACTTTCAATATTGGTAATTAAAAAATTAGGAAAATAGTCTTAGATTATTAAAGAATGTCCACAACGAGAAAAGAGAGAATATTCTGTTATACGAGTTCCCACCCTAAACACACGCTGCAGCTAAAGAAATTAATCTTTCAATGGGGACAATATTTTCGGATGACCCATGGAATTCTTGTTTCTTCTTTGAACTTTTGGCACTGAAAATTATTAACCTGTGCTATTACTTTTTTTTTTTAATTGTTGCAATGTACAAACATTATAATGTGGGGTCTATTCCAAATCTGAAATTCTGAATTGATAATTATAATATAGTCAAGAGGGTTACTTAGAGCATAGTTAAGAAATCAATATACTAGTGTCGAGATATTTACTCCTGCCCAAAATTATGGGGGGAAAATTAATTGTTAAGTCCCCCTACATTGGTAAATCAAACTGATGCCCTCAATAATTATAGAATTGCTATTAGATACATTAAAATTATAATTAATTAGTATTGTTAATTGATAACGAAAATACCTAATATGAGTGAGATTAGTTATTGGACTAATAATATAAGTCATGGGCAATCATTAACTCGAGTTAACTTTTGAATAATATGAGTTAGATTCATAGGCTTCTATATAGTATCCGAGTCGAAATTCGTACGGCTCACACTAAAAAATAAGGTATGAGCAAAATAATTTGTTTGCATGTGACATAGGGCGATAAGAATACTTAAATAAGTTAAAAATAATTACTATACGAATAAGTAATAATATATAAGGTTGAGACAACTCTCATCTCATGATTTAGATCATAGGTTTTTATATGATTCAAGAATATGCGGTTCAGACCGGTTCACATTGTGTGGTAAGTACAAGTATCATCTCATGCGGCGTTAAGCAAGCAAACGATGAATGCTCTCAATTTTAAAAACAAAAAAAAAAAAAAAAAAAAGAAATTGATGCACGTTACAGGATTTTGTATGATGAATTCTGCATGTTACCCACTTTGATGTGTACAGCACAAACAAAGATGTTTCATTATTGTTTAAATTAATGTTTCATAATACTGCGTTCACGTCGGTGTCGATCTGCTGGAGATAAGAGAACATGTTCTGCATGCGTTTTTTGATATAATGTGCCCCAAACAAATATTTGGCCAAATCTTATGATGATCGTCCAGAAAAACGATTGTATATACATATATAAACAATTAATAAAAGGGTGGGACTATTTGTACTTTAAAAATTATTTTAAACATTTTATTACTTTGTACATATATTGTAGCCAAAATATATTAAAATGTTGATTTGCTCTTTATAAAACTAAGAGGTTGTTGGTTAAATATCTGAAATTTGAAATTTTATTAATTTCAAACATTTTCTAAAATTTGTTTGTTTGTTTTTTGGAACTTATGTCCGATTTTCAGACATTTACATCTGAATAGAAAAAGTAAATTTTTGTGACTTTTATCCGAATAAAAAAATGTCTGAATGACAAGTAAATATTATATTCCAAAAATATCTATGTAAAATAACTTATTTCCTAAACTATAAAATCTAATCCTCTTTTTTGGTTTTAATTTACAAGAAAATAAATGTCAAATAACCAAGTTTAAGATGTTTTTATTGTAAAAACAAACAAAATGCCACTTATATTCAGATATTTAAAAAATAAAAATAAATATGTCATTTAGATTTTCGTATTCAGACCTATTCATGACTTCAGAAAAATTCAAACCCATTTAGATTTCAGACAAAAAAAACAAAAACTGCCTAAGTTTTATTTTAAGTTGTTAGAAATAAATTTTTTACTGTTTAAAACAAAACAATTATTGATTGAGTGTGCTATATGAATGCTCAAAGTAATTATATTGTATTGATTCATAATACATTCTCTTTAATAGTTATTCACATGATGGTTTTTTTTGTAATAAATTAATTTATTAAAATAAAAATATTCAAAATAATTTTTATAGTGCATGTAGCTCCATCCTTAATAAAATCCCGAATACCAATTAATAATTTTGCAGGAAGTTCGATTCAGCTCGAAATTTGGTTTTAATTATCCATGAAGAGGGAATAATCTGAGATAACGATCGTCATTAAGGAATATCAAATCTACTTCTCGATAATAAAAACAAACAAAAGACTAGTGCAACATGCGACCATGTTCCTAAGAGTAACCAAAATTTTCAAAATTCCTATCATAGCGCAACGCGCGAGCAATGTTTGATTTACATATAAATATACTATATTCGAGCGTGTTTCTAGACAACTAATCTATCTATTAAGTACAAGGACTTATATCATATATCATATGTGTTAGAACAATAATACTTTAGCGAAATCCATCACCTATAATTCAGGAACATTTATGTTGTATCACCAAAAAACAAAAAAAAAGGCGGAAATATACCTGAATCTATAATGTTGAATTACTCTTTAAAGTTATGTGACTAGTCTTACAGATCAACACGTTCCCCTATAAAATATTTTAATTTTTTATATGATCTCTCTCTGATGATGGAATGTTAAAAAGAATAAAAAGATACATGTGATATGAGAACCATAACCACTTATATAGACAACTTTTTCTATTGTCTTTAGGTATTCTTATTTCAAATCATCATAGAAATAAAAATTACCCTTAAATCTCTACACATTAAAAGTCCTCACCCTATCAAATACATTGAAGCTCATATTGTCATAAACCTTACTAAATCACTTTTAATTGGACTTAACCTTATATGATAGTCTGCAGCACATAATTATTCCTATATAATGTTAAAAATAGGGTTTGACCATGCGGTGAACAGTAACACAGTTTGATCATGCGGTGAATAGTAACACGGTTTGACCATGCGGTGAGTAGTAACACAGTTTGACCAAGCGGCTTGAACAGTAACATTGTTTGAATAGTGTTATCCATTTGGTTATAAATAAGAGAGCCTTTCATAAGTTTTATCATCCAAAGAATTCATTTCCTCTTGTAATTAGAGAGAATTAGAGAGTTGAATATAATTACTCTTAAATTGAGAGTTTTGGGTGTATTTGGGACTTGGGTGAGAGAAAATTATTTCTAAGAGTGTGGTTGTAATAATTTTTCACATAGTGAATATTTTTCTCTGGTTGTTTTTTTGACAACGACCGTAGTTTTTCTCTGGATTTGGAGTTTTCCACGTAAATCTTGTGATGTGTGATTTGTGTATTCTTCATTTAATTTTTCTATTAATTTGTTGCTTGACAAATTGCTTGGAGTAATCTTGGGAGGAAGTTCAATTTCCTAACTATAAGCCCAATATTGAAGTGACTCTCATTTAATAATTAATAAAGATACAACTAAATAGATTTAATTGTTGTGGTGGAGGAAGAGTGGTGTCTAAGCCTCTAAGGTTCCGCACATTGAGAAGAGATCTTGCGACGAAACACATTTCATTTTACTTTGTTAATTAACCTCTTTTTGTTGTATAATCAATGCTCTAAAAATCATAACCAATTTAAACCAAGTTCAAAATGCCAAACCGATAAACAATATCTGTCGAATCTAATGGAGCCAAATAGAATATATGAATGTATATGCATGTGATCATTCTCTAGAAGCAACCTAAATAATAGACATTTCAATTTTCCAAACAAGCGTGACTATTTTCACTAACAATTAATGGAGATAGGTGAGGAGTCCGGATTGGAAATATGGGGGCCAAGAGTTAAAGGAGTAAACATTTTTGGGGTCAAAATCCAAAAAAAAAAAAGTATATTGGCATTAGACTGAAATGTGAAATTTGTTAAAGCTTACAAGCGTCAAATTATTGAAACAATTCTATATTGATATTTAAAGTCATAATCAAAACCGTATATGAATTAAATTTTGTTTTCTTACGTATCTCTCGGACCGTGCATGAGGTTATGCAGTCCTGATTTAAAAGGAAAAATTGTTTCACATCCAACATAATTCAATTAATTACTTGTAAAGTTTATATATTGAAACACTACAGCCCAGCCCAATTAGTTGACCTTTTGTAGTAGGGGTGGGCAAAATCGGGTTCGGGTCGGGTTCGGGTCAACCTGATCGGGTTTCGGGTTGTTCGGGTTAGACAAGGAACAATCCGAACATAACCCGAATTAATGACCCGACCCGAACCGACCCGAACTATATTCGGGTCGGTTCGGGTCGGGTCATTAATTCGGGTTATGTTCGGGTTGGATCGGGTTGGATTTAAAATGGGTAGAATTGAGTTCGGGTCAATTTGGGTTAGTTCGGGTCAATTCGGGTCAATTCGGGTCGGTTGAAATAGGGTCAGTTCGGGTCAGTTCGGGTCGGTTAAAATCAGGTCAATTCGGGTCAGTACGTTTTTTTTTTTTTTTAAGAACCCGATCGGGTATTCGGATCGGGTCGGGTTTGACCCGAACCGATCACAACCCGATCGGGTTTGTAAATTTCAAACCGATCAGGTTTCGATCCCGACCCGAACCCGAAATTTATCGGGTCGGGTCGGATAAAATACCCACCCCTATTTTGTAGTGAAAGAATTAGGTGGAAGAGGGATGATACAGTCATAAAGTTTTTGACATTAACTCATTAGTCGTATAAAAATATAAAATAATAAAAATAAATTATGTGAACTAAAATATATCTAATCTAACCAATTAAATAATGTCATATTAGATTGTATAATATATATATATAAGAGCTCATAGCTATATTATTACTCAAGATGAAAAATTTAATTATAAGGTTTAGCTTAAAAAAGAAAAGCTCTAAAAAAAATTATAGCATTCTTATTTCCACAACAGCAAAGACAGAAGATAAGAAAGAGGCGAGGACCCTTCCTTCCATTTCCACACATAATAAGAAATGAAAAGCTGCGCAAATTAAAACGCAATTATTAAAAGAAGTTACTTATGAAGTGCGGCGATTGATAATTTTTATGTACACTGAAATTTGATGTGGGGGTTACAAGTATTCGGCAACAAGTTCAATGAAAGATTGGGAATATTAATTTTGATCAAATCCAGGACATTAAGGAGAGTGCAGAGGCGAAGGCCGATATCAAGTTCAAGCAAATTACCAATGAGACCGCAGCATTAATTCGTTCTGTGGGGAGACAGCGGGGGGACCAATGTTTAGGCTCAAGAGTCTCAATGCATCAGCACATGCACGCAACTTGAGAAAATCATCAGGCTGACAATCGGCTGCTGACGAAGGGATAAACGTCAGTAAACTGAATAGGAGGATGTTGACGGAGAGGAAAATAGTGGCTATTGATGCCGAACCCTTTGAAGCCATATCTCCAATAAGTAATACAATCTAAACTTTTCATGTGAATATTATGCATGTTACTGATGAATGAAGGGAACGGCGATGGTATTTGGGGTTTTATACATAGGATAGGAGGGCTATTTTGCCATAAAACATTACAAGGACCACACATTTAGAGTGGAATTAATACAATGCACCTCATAATATGTGAATATAATTATCAAATTTTCATGTATCGTTGATTGCTTTTAAGTTGTCTTCCTAACAGACGATAGAAGGAAATGTTAGTAATAGCCTTCATATATACGTATATCTATTTGTATATGTCAGTGGTGTGGTGCTTTCAAGTGAGGAACGCAGATGTGTGAATTCACCTAACACACACCAAAAAAATGCTACAAGTAATAAAGTTTGTTATAATTCGTGTGTCTTTAGAAATGTTCAAGCTCAAGGTTTACAATACATATATTGTGGAGAGAGATTGACAATCTCATAATTTTTTAGAACACTTTTTTGTTTATGTATCTCTTCAAACGACAAGTAAAATTTCATTTGAAAAGTCTCTTGATGATGTTTAATAGTTGCTTGACCACATGATTTATTTTATTGACCGTCCAATTCTAAGCATAATTTCAGGTTCCTACTTCTAAATTTTCTTCAATGATTTTACATTTTTCTATTTTAAAAAAATCTTCAAAATTCACTTAAAAGACAACAAAGTTTGTCATGGCTTTGTTTGTTTATCATTGCTTAGGCTTTGTTGATTTATCATTTCTTATGTATGTTTGTCCGGTGATCCCATCTATCTCTAATCCTTATTAATCATTTTCATTAGAAATTATCTAACATATCTGCTTTTATTTTTTAAAAACTTTTTATAATTCTACAGATATATTATGACCTGTTTGGGATTGTGATTAGACAATTATAGGTTAAAAACTACAACACTAAATTGTTTAGTAAATACTAGATACTGTAACTTGAAAGTTAAGTTGATTTAATTTTTCACTTGAATGATGAAAAAACTATTATATATTTACTAATTTTATTAAAATTATTATTTAAAAATCATATTTACTATATAATATTAACTTTTATTTCATAGTTATAACTTTTTTTTTTCACAGTAGCTGTAACTTAAAAACTGCAACACCTTAATCTCAAACAAGACCCTAGTCACTACTGAGTAACTATGCGTAGTACCATCTACCATAGATGCTTGAATTGAGGGTTTTATGAGTAACAAAAGTGGTAAGTACCTTGAATTCCAGCGAACCACAAATTAACGATGGTACCAACAGAATGCAGTAATAAATAAGAAATGTAAAATTAAGTAAAGGACTACACATAATCATGAAAAATCATCTTCAAAGGAAGGTGTTAGTTTCAGCAATGGAAAACAGTCATCTTCCATTATTTCTTACAGCTCCGAGTTTCAAACTGCAATCAGATGAACACACAATGACACTAGACATATGAATACTCACACCCAAATCTGCCTATGGTTCTCCGCCAAGCTCCACCCGCAAGTTGTCGTAGGGATAAACTTTTGGTGTCTGGTCAACAAAATAAGGAAACCACAGCAATATCAGAAGATAAAATGATCTAAAGCAGTAAACAAGCACAGTATCCCACAAAACCAGTTGAGATACCGACCAATTAATTCTCACAAGTAACACGCAACATATGAGACAATTGTACCCCGAAATGATAAGAGTCAGTTCCAATGCAATTTCCTCCATGTAGTCCACTTTTTGGAAACATTAAGAGAAGACAGAGAAAGAAAGCAATAAACCATAAACAGTAAGGGAAATAAACCCTTTTAACATATAAAAGGGAACAAATAATCCCTAAAATCATAACGTTACATTCGAATACTAGTATATGATTATCACTTAAATTGAAACTAGCAATTTTTACGATAGGGATATTGTTCATGAATATACATTCTAGAAATTACTAATTAGAATGGCAAGCTAGTTATGTCAATATCTGAAATGCTTAACCCATGACTAACCATATTCAATGGTCTCAAGACCCTCGGTAGACCAATGGCCTACAGAAAAGGATAATTCAATTACTTGCATACATTTGAGGTGATACTCTAATGCCCTCTCCATGCTCTCATGTAATAAGTTTGCGTATGTTAAGTCTAACTCTTTGCGTATGTTAAGTCTAACTCAATACTTATGTTCACATACTTTGAAGGTTCTAGCTGAAACACCAACTTAAAGAACAAACTAAAATATAAATAAAACCATGTCCTAAAGGCTAAAGGCATGTTGCAGTTTCTAGTTGCAGCACCTGCAACTCTAGGTAATTTTTGCCTTTGAGAGCTCTACTCAAAGCTAGCGTTCCTAGTTTCAGTAATACATGATATTTTCCTTCTGAATTCAATACTAGCAATCAATGAAAAATAAGCCGATGGCTATCCTGAGAGAAGCAGAAGTAAAATATAGAAGTACTATCATTCAGTGGCAAGAAAAGAGAATGTGAAAAGAGCAGCACCACCTACCTCATATGTAAGTTAAACAAGTTCCAGAAATCAGATTACCATAAAATCCATTAAAGCTAGAACTGTGGAATGTCAAACAATAATCCGATGCAGGAAACAAAGCATGATTTGGGGTGTCAAATTAAGTAGTGTGTAAGAGGCGAAAATTTACAAGAGGCATGGTAGCCGTGACTGATACTTTATTCTTTTCATCAATCTAACAGCTTTTATGCAAGATTGTGTGGAATTCTTTGAAAAAATTTTCAAGGTAGCAGAACGTATGTGGTAAGTACTTCATATCAAACTTCTCAGAATCATAACAATGTTACATAACAGGCTCCAATTCCTAGTTCAAGGTAGAAAGACTCTTTTAAAGTCGTTCCCAGAATTAAGCATGCATTCTACTTCTCTATAATATGCATGATGTTCAAATGGTCAGCAAAGGAGTATATCATTTGCTATAGCACCATGGTTTCAATCATAACTTCAGCATTGCTTTTTTTTTAAAACACCAAAACTAACAATAATTAATCAAGCTTAGTATCAACATCACTCTATTAGCTTCAAGCATGGTAAAAAAGAATTCAGCTCCTTTGGTAAAAAGCCAAATGTTATCATTTCCTATTGCACAATGGCTCCATCACACTGAATACAATGTCAGACCGGACAATTCCATTAGCAAGCAAGAGTAAACCATTTACTCTTCCAACTCAGATTCAACAATGAGAATTTCAGATCACATTTTCCCCCCAGGTTGTCAGTCCAGTCATGTTAACTATTAAAATTGGTCTAATAGCCAAAAGACTAAAAAATTACCCGGTGTACAATATTTACAATAAAGTGCAAACAGAGGAATGATTTCTACTGCATGTTCTATCCTCAAACAGATAGAATATAGTGATTCTAGCATAATTTACACCACCAATGTCTACTGAACTACATCAGAACTTGAACTTGAGTAACTCAAAATTAGAGACTGCGACTTACAAAAGGAATCTTTGAGGCCTTATCATTCCACACAGCCAAAGCTCCCAATGACGCGAAAAACCCTAATCCTCCAAGTAACCAACCCAACGCTTCATACTATCATCCAAAATTGCAAGCAAAGTAAGAATCAAAAAATAAAACTTTAAGTTCCAGAGGAAAAAACTAAAAAATAAACGAACTGGAGAGTAATTTCACCTTGCCAACGGTATCAGCGATGCGATCGATGCAGGGCTCTGGAAATGGAGTCCCGTTGTCCCAAACCAGCTCGTCATTAACCGAAAGCTGAAAAAAGAAAAACAATAAAAACAAAGAAGAGAAATGATGATTTAATTAAGCACACAAAAGCGAAAGAGTGTAGGTATTATTGCACATACGGGTTTATTAGGGACGATGTGTTTGCCTACGGGGAGGCCCATGCCGGAGCGAAGTCGAAGAGATGAAGCGACTGACCGCCCAACGACGCCGTTTCCTCCCATGATCTGCGACGCCACGTTGCTCAATCTTCCTGCCATTTTTTCTTTTTCCTCCTCCGATTGATTTTACCAAATTACCACTCACTCTATGCACTGCCCAATCTGTCGACTCTTCTTTCTTGGAATTGAACACAAGATTCACCGTGCCCACCGCTGAGGCTGATTTCAGGAAAGGCGAAAGGGTATTACGGTGCTACGACGCCGTCTCAGTTAAACGCTGTCGTATCTATCTTGACTTCGTTTGTCGGATTTTTTATTCGTCTGGGCCCTTAACTTTGGGATCATTTGATCCTCTTCTGGATGGGCTGGGCTACCACCGATAAATCCAACCACAAAAACTATTTTTGTCTACTTTGGGCGACTGTCTCCTACTCTCTCACCTCACCCATTTGAAATCTTTTTATTTATTTATTTATTACTTTAATTTTATTTTCAACTAAAAATTACACAAAAGTAAAAACAACGCAATTGACTCTTGGGTAGGTGAAACCGATACCGTGAGCGTAATTATAATGTCTAGTGGTTGTTTAGTGGCCACTTGTTTGTTTTCTTTGCCTCCCTCCCTCACTTCTTTTTTGCTTGCATTTGCGGATTTAAACGATTTTAGCAATTTTGTCGCCTTCATTATGGAATTTTAAAGATTGTTTATAATTTTCCCCCTCCTCCACGAAGAAAATATTGTTGGGATAATATGCTCTTTAAAAGCATATGTGTTTATTTAATTGTAATAAATAATTTTTCTGATTAATAAAATAAATGAGGTATTTTATTCAAATATCTTAATTGCATTTATATTTGTATTAAAGTCCATTTAATCATATTATATGTATTTATGTGATCACCATGTGGATTCACATAAGACATAAATACAAGTTATCTTATGATTAAATAAATTTAGTTCACAGTTGATAAATAAAGTTGGGCACTTTATTTAGGTATAGACTGTAAT
Organism: Citrus sinensis; assembly: GCF_022201045.2. NCBI lineage: Eukaryota > Viridiplantae > Streptophyta > Magnoliopsida > Sapindales > Rutaceae > Citrus > Citrus sinensis. The sequence continues at coordinate 5,858,888 of NC_068558.1, forward strand.
AAATTCATTGAATGATTTGTCTTAATCATGTATGAATTTATTGATGTAGTACGACTACATTGAACAGGATCACATATGAGATTTAATTAACTTTGTAATAACTGTCAGACTTATTAAATCTCATAGGCGTTGATTTTACTGTAATCTTAATCTTGAGTTAATTATGATTTCATGATTGTAATTGTTATTCCATTTGAGTTACCAATGGGCACGACACAGCCTTGTGGTCAAGATTACCCGGTATCTTGGTGGGAGCAATTATGAGTATTGGAGTTATGGATTAACAATATAGAATTTGTACAACACATCTCTTGATGGGTTTTCGGCACTTGATCATAGAATTCTCTGGCCAGAGTGTGTCAACATATTTAGTATGTTGAAAATGATCATTAGAGAAAACCAGTAAGGATCAAGGAATAAGATGTTATTAAATTGATTGGACAGTTGAGATATCAATTTAATTAACGATGTGGTACAAAGGATTGTGCAGTAAAGAAATCAGTGTGGCTTGGGACGAATTATTATTCGAGCATACAATTATGGAAGTCAGTTCCAATCTATTAGTGGAGTAGATTTGGAATTAAATAATTTGGCTAGTTTAATTACAGGCCTAATTATTGTAGCCACTATTGTATGTTCCCAAATGATCCCCGGGTTAGCTCATTTAATTGACTGCACCACAACTGGACTAATAAGTAAGATAACTAGCTATTTGGGTCAAAAGCCTAAATATATCATTTAGTGAGAGACTCCATTTAATTAGCTTTTGTATAAGGGGCCTTATGTTATTTTACAATGTGGGTCCCCTATTGAAAAAGAAAATAACGTGAGTTTTATTTAGAGCATTATTTGGAGTCTAGGATTTTCACTAAAGGGTGATATAAAAAGCTTATTTTTCCCTAAAGAAAAATAGAGAAGCCACTTTATACAAATCAGAGAATAAGATTTTTCTCTCCATTATTGAGAGAAAAATTTTCTCGTGCTAGTTGCTTTGGTAGTGATAAAGGCGCCCATACGTCAAGTGCAGATCGAACCTGAGTCATAACCTGGAAGATCATTGGAGACAGTTCGTGATCTAACAAGCGTGGTGGTGACGGATCGTGATCTAACAGGAGTGGTGGTGGCGGATCGTGATCTAGGAGCCTAAATCACTTCAGCGGAAAAAGTCAACTCAGATTTTCAAGATACGATTTCTAGAATACAAATTCTTATATATTATATGAGAGCGATCTTCAAAATGTTTAATAAAAATTTAAAAACCTAATTTTTCCCCAACAAATATAACAAACAAGGGCAAAAAGAAAATGCTTAACAATGATATGACAACGGTAGCCTCAAAATAAAATAAAAATTGATGGGGCACAAAACGTTCATCGACAATCAATGGGTCAATAACCAATATCGATTTCGAAGTAGACAAAATGCTGAGCCAAGAACCAACATACTCTACGAGTTGAATCAGTTTTAATGATTTCATTTCTTTGCGGATATATGAAGCTGAGAGATGTCTGTGGACGTGCCCGGAAATGTTGGTGTCGACTCTTAGCTTGATTAAATGATCACCTCAAACCCAATCATCACGTTCAAAGTTCAACAAAACTAAGCGTGTGCTTTAAACATGCTCACTAATCAAATCGTTGCATTATTCGTACATAACCATAAACCATGTGCTGATCGTTAATTCGTTATTCAACAAATTGCGCCTAGTAAATTAATAATTATATATTTTTAATCCATTTCTGGTCGGTAAGGCCGTTGTCATTGACGATGAATGGACAATGGGGAGGGACCAATTAATCAACACTCACCAGTTACCTTCAAGTACAAGACTTTCAAGTTTAACGCCTTAGCGCAAAAGAGAACAGTCAATAGCTTCACGTGGCTCTGATTCAAAACGTTATAACTTACATTCAGAACTGTCACCTTCGGAAATCTGAACCTGTTCAAACCCTCATGGTTGATTGTGATATATATGTTTCCCAATCACATGCATGATTCAAGCACATTATCCTTCTCTTATCTTCGCTAATCTGGAAGCTGCTACTAGCAGAGTAATGATGGGTGATGACTAATGAGGAGATAACCAAGTAATTGATTTTCTAAAATATATGGCAGCACGTGGAAGTAAATAGCGAGAGCATCGGGCATCTTCTCATCTGCCCGGCGAGGGGGTAGTTTCAAAGCCGCATTAATGCAAGTTTAATGACGCCATTGATCATCGTGTACATATGAATTAAATAAAATCGTCGGCATTTATTAGGATGACGGAGGGAAAATATATTTTGCATTTATATCACTTCAATTCTTTGTCCACGAAATCGCATTCATGATTCCACGGCTCGAAGTTGGTCGTGTTATTGATTGACCTTTGACCCATTGGCTGTCTACAGACATAATACAATGAGGCATACATAATTCGTGTACATAATTTCAAAGGAGGTCAAAAAGACAGAAAGTTAAAAATTGTTGGGGTTGTTCAAATGAAGCACGCGACGCCCGGGGTTTAAATCAACGCAGTTCCCGGAGCTCCAATAGATTCTGCAGGCGTGAGATCAAAGGCTGGCGCCCTCAAGTCCCCACTCACCCTGGGCTCTCCTTTTTATTAATACCACCGCATTTGCTTAAATAATGTACGCAGCTCGTAATCACCATGTAGATACATATTAAAAGCTAACTAGCTTAATTTAATTCAAATTCTTGATCTTATGCGGAAATGGGTTTTGTCTCAACATCAATCATTCAACGGGGGAAAAAAAGTTAAAAAAAGAAAAAAGAAAAAAACCTTTGGACCATTTAAGTTTACCATAAAATTATTGTTAAGCTTTACACATCTCAATGTTGTCGCCTCCTATTGTAACCACAAGCTGTTATCCCAATGCTTGCTGCACCAAACTTTGTGTTTGATTACAGCGACTCGCTACCTCTTACCTATAACACTGTAGTGGGGGTTAATAAAAACAAATTTGGTAAAAGATGCAAGGATCAAAACTTTGTCGTTTCAGTAAAGTTCAAAATTTAAAGTGCTTTTAAAAGAATAATAAAAAAAAAAAGGGAAGATGGCATGGGTGCCAGTTTCCATTCTCTTTCTATTCTTCTATTCCCCCAGACCCAGAGCCAGTTCCTGTTCAAACTCCCATGAAAGATTCCACCGCATGCCGTGCATCCTCTCTTCATCCTCTGTTTCTTATTTCGTATAAAATTGTAGTGGGAATTTCGTTTAAGTATTTTAAAAATCAGTTGTAATGACAGAACTGCCCTGGCTTTTTTGAACGTGCCAATTGGCATATTGCATTATGGCATAAAGTGCTAAAATATATCATAGGAAGAATTCTTATATTATAAAATAAGATGGTGCAGGGTTGACAGCAAGGTGTTCATAGTCTCTCATTTAATTACAAATGGCTCAAGCTCAATTATATGTTTTTCTTTTCTTGTTCAGAGTGGGGGCTCAGTGTTGGAGAGAAACTTTATTGATAAATAAAAAATAAATAAATAAAAACACACTTTATTAAATAAGACAGGATGAGTCAAATCCTTTAAATAGTTGTTCTATACCATCATCTGAAATTATTTACATGATATATTTATTCTTCGAATAATGAAAGTAGACAAAAATTTAATAATAATAATAATTGAGACACCATGAAACTAATTAATATAAAAGTTGTTATATAATTTTCAATAAAAGTAACTTTTGCAATTAAATAAGGAAATTTTCTGAGAGAGCTGGGCCATCCTTGTGCTTGGCATTTGCTTGAGATAACATAAAGTAAAACAAGGAAATGGAAAATTGTGTAATTAAATTCTCACCAATAACACTGGACAAATAGTTAATGTTACTTTGATTTGAAGGAGCAACAAAACGCAATCCTAAAGCATTCAAAGTTCGATGGCAGAATAAGCCATAAATAGACAATGACTAGTCTATGCCGGTGCTGAATTAACCGACTCACGTCACAAAGTATTAAACGGGGGCACCACTGTAAGAAGAATATTCGTAGAACTGCAAATTTTGTATAAACTTATTCTTATACAAGTTAATACGTTATAATTACGTCAATAAAAATAAATCGTATGAGAAATGATAAGTTTTTATCTATTCAATGAAATGGTGTTACGTAAAATTATACAAAATAAATTTATATCTCTGTTATTATTAATTGTACAATACTATGGACGAGGACATAATGTTTTTTTTTTATCTAGTTTTTTTATACTATATTATAACTTAGTCAAATTTACAATCCGAACCTACAAGACATTTCTAAATCAATTCAATGATGGAGCCATCTGAACATTATTCAGACATAAATCAATCTAGTGATGAGGTTGTATGAATACTTGGGGTCTAGAATAGATTATATTTACCAATAAATAAATAGGAAAAAAATTAAACTAGATGATAATAATAATAATAATAATAATAATAATAAAAGACTCAAACTCAACTCTAATCTTGGAGAATGAGGCAGCAACACCACTCAACCAAAAATGGGTTGCCAATTATGGGTATTAAATGCTTTGAAACTGCAAAATCAAAGCCTTTTTTGTAAGTTGAAAAAAAAAACTCGCCTTTTGAAAAATCAAAATCAAAGAAAGAAACAAATAGGCTAAAGAAACGAAACGCCTAATGTAATCAAAAGAAATCATGACTAATACAAGATGGTTAGACCCAACAGCACTCAATCCCAACAGCCAAACGTCAACCGATGACATTTTGCTTTCTTCATAAATGTGAATGTGCGTCCCAAATCCACGGTGTCGCTTTCTTCTCCAAATACAGATTTCCACGTGGATAATGGATCAACTCCAAAGGACAGTACCGTCATTTCAACCCACCCACGTTAAGACAAAGAAACAAGCCATTTAACGACATCGCGCCATGTTTCTTCCAACACTGTGACTGGAAAAAACCCAAAAAATGAAACCCAGGAACTAAGACTAAAAGAGAGCCAACCAGAGAAGCACAGCTTTAGAAACCAAGCGAACGAGATCCGGTCATGGCAAGCGGGTGGGTCAAATCCTTGCAGTGCAAATCCAGAGCATTTGACGACGTGTACCATCCCTCCGCGAAGAATCTCATACCCAGTTCGAGTTGCAGGAGGAGTTCCCAGAGCATTAAAGACGTCATCGAAGCGACGACGAAGAAGCAGCAGCATAAAAATCCCAGGAATGTTAAGCAGGCGACGAAACCGGAGCCCGGTTTGAGCCCGACCGTTAGAGCTCGTCACAGTGAACGTACTACTCCCCGTAATTCTGACCACGCGATATACCCCGCGCTGACCGAGCTGCCCGAGGGCCACCCTTCGCGTAATGTAGTAGAGATTATATTCCACACGAGGTGGGGTCCGAAACCCTTCTCGGGTCGGATCGAGATGATCTTCAAGGTGCAGCACGCCTCCAGGACCGCGGCCCGGTTCGAGGAGTACCGCGAGATGGTTAAGTGCCGGGCCACGTCGGGTCCGAGCTCGGGTCGGTCGAGTGAGGAGAACGCGAGGTGCGTGGCGGATGGGAATGAGGTTATGAGGTTCTACTGCCTCGGCCCCACCGCTGCCAGTGGAGCGTGCGGCGGAGGGTACGGCGCGTGGGGGTTTCCTGGCGGGAAAGGTTCCGCTATCTGCACGTTTGCCGGCAGCAGCGGGGCCCATGAGAGCGCTGGCGGCGGCAGGGGAAGGAGGGCAATGTTGGTTTGTCGGGTCATTGCGGGTCGGGTTTCTAAACAAATCGGGTATGACTCGGTTAGTCGGGAGAACGGCGAGTTGCTTGTGTTTGATCCACGCGCCGTGCTGCCTTGTTTTCTCATTATCTACAAATTGTAATATTACCAATGAAAAATTTTAAAACTGTTTTCTCTGCTTCGATTTGGTACATTTTTTTACATGGTTTTTTTTGTTTTTTATAAATTCGGTTTGATATTATTGCATTTATCAACACATTTTTCGCATTTTTTTTTCTATCCTTTGGATTTTATTTTATTTTATTTTTACTGATAATGTATTGTGATTATAGAAATATGGGTTGATAAATGCTAATTAACCAATCTACTGTCTGTTATGTATTATCTTGTAATATTTGTTAGTGAATGCACATCATTAATGACTAATTTACCGCTTCCTTGTTTTATTATAACAATTATTATTTCTCCATTTAATTCACACATTCCGAGAGCGTTTTCGGGTGCATCAAATATAACCATAAATTGGTACGGTTTTTTATTACTAGATGCAGGTATTGATTTCAGCTAGTTTAATGATCAATTTTTATAAAACCGTATGATGATGCCTTAGGGCAAAGACATTGTTTGTAATAACAACAATATGATGATTCAAAATCATATATAATAATAATACAAGCTTTTCTTTTGCGATAAATAGATAGGATTGCTGCTAGTGGTGCTACAAAACTTTGAAGTAAGTTTCAAATCCATTTTATATTTCATAGGCATGGCACGAATGCTAAATTTTTACAGAAGGGTGATACGGACCCCAACTCAGTGAAAAAGATTTATCAACAACTAAATAGCGCTTCTTCTTCTTTTTTGGTCCAAAGATTATTGTCAAAAGTCAGCATCAGAATGTTCAAACCCATCATAATCAAAGAGACAAAGACTATATTTTTACAGAAAACATACCAGCATTTGCGGAGCTTATCCCCATTAGGGGTGGGCAAAAAAACCGTAGTGTTAAAAAAACCGAACCGAACCGACGGTTTTTTCTAATTCGGTTCGGTTTTTATTTTTTAAAAAAACCGAATATACCGTTTGTAAAAAAAACCGAAATGTCGGTTCGGTATTCGGTTCACTTAGCTGAACCGAAAAACCGAACCGAAAAACTGAATTATTTTTTTATTTTATTCAAATCAAACATGTGTTAATAATTTTATTCAAATCAAACATGATTTTATTCAAATCAAACATGTGTTATTTCTCTTTATAACATTATGATTATGTTTATATAGATGGAGTATTGGAGTTTGTTTATGTATTTTGAAATTTTAATATTTCATATTTTGGGAGTATCTTATTAATAGTTAGTAAGATATTAGTGATAAAATGTGTTTTGAATACTTTGTATTTATTGTTAATATTTGTAATAAAATTAGGATAAATTAATTGTTGAAAAAAATTATTACATTCATGAGGCCCAATGGACTAAAAAATTAAAAATTCAAAATAAGCTCAATAGGCCAAGAACCGAAAAAACCGAACCGAACCGAACCGAACCGATCCGAAAAGAACCGTTTGAGTTCGGTTCTTATTGAGTTCGGTTCTTATTCGGTTCTTTTTATAAAATAACCGATTTAAATCGGTTCTACTTAATTTCGAACCGAACCGAACCGAACCGAACCGTGCCCACCCCTAATCCCCATCATCACCGGCTACAGCTGAAGTCTATTTCCTACATACATCATTTTTATTTTTTTTAACCAAAAAAAATAATCAATTTTTACTTTTCTTTAATTTCCAAATAATAACCAATTAAAGCAAATTCTATTTCACTTGCTTCAACCGCTTTCCTTCCTGGTAAAATAAAGTGTTCAGGCTCTTTAAAGTTTGCTTCTTTTACTTTTAAGCTGGTTTTAACTTTTAATAGCAAGGAAGGAATCGCTCAACCGCTGAGCCTTTTTTGGTTTAAGGACAAAGTGGCTAACAAGTCAAGCAGTTGTAAATTTTATAATTAGGGATTGCTTTACTTGGGAGATAATAAAAGCATAATATATGTTCCATATTTGATGGATGGCATATGGTCACCATCTTTGATGCGCACTTCAAACCTTACATTATTTACCCAATTCTCCACCGCAACATCGCGACTGTCCTTACCCCAAACGCGTATGATTTCTCACGACACAATTTTACTAGTCGATAATTTATTACGCCTACAATTACCAAGTCTTGCGTTACAAATCTTGCATTTCGTGCTACAAGTATTTTAAGTCAAATACACGATAAAATTAGAAGACTAATGTCTTAGGGCAAGTTTGATAATATTAAATTAATGATATAAAATATATATTTTTATCGTGTATATAATAATTGATAGCTAAAATAAATATTTTATATCATTAATTTAATTTAATTTATTTTATTTTTTTGTTATCTCAACATAATTGGTAATAGTATTAATCTCTCCAAAGTTGATAATTTTATATCCTAATTAATAAGGATGATTTTAGATTTTTTACAATATATATGAGGATATATATGAAATTTTATTAAGTGTAAAATTAATTTTCAAAATAAGATTTTGAAAACCTACTCATTCCTTACTTGTTAAAATTTGATGTAAAATGGAGTAATTTTGCGAGAAAAGTGATTTCTAAAAAAGAGCATGAGCAACCCTATTAACCTAAGAAATGTAGAGAATGTCTCCTAAAATGCCTTTAAATTATACATATTGACAGAGGACCATTTCAACAATGAGAGGACCTCCAACAAAATTATTACATCTCAATATGATATCAAGCTCGCAGGGGTCTCTCAAATATCTTACCAACAGTTACATGCACTATGAGTGAGAGAGGGAACTACGTCAACTGAAATATGAGCCACTAACAAACGTATCAACTACTTTAAAAAAGCAATTAACTCATTTGAAATGAGCCAATTAAGAATTGATACATACTATCATTAAGGACAAGCTCTGAACTAACATGTGTCCAGCTTTAAATAGGCTAAAGAATTAAATTTGAATTGCCAAATTACCCACAAGCCTCAACTTGACAAGGCCAACCACATATTACAGCATATAATGTGCCAAAAAAGACACCAAGACTGCTTCCTTTATAATATTAGGTCAAATTCACCAAAATAGGTTTAGCTTCTTTCCTACAACTCTCAATTTTTTTATTGATTCTAAAGTTTCTTAAAAAACTCATCACTCTCTCTAATACCTACTTGATTTGATCGTCAGAGTGCCGTCGTTGGACACTATTGACTAGGATTAATCTTCTCTTTGGCAACTTATGTTATGTTCACTTGCTAAAGTGGGAGTGAGAAGTGTAGATTCCTCTCACTCTGTTATTTACATACTCATTTAAAGAGGGGAGTAGGAGTCTCACTTCGTAGGTCCAGCTCATTTTTTGAATGAGATGTGAGATCTTTTCATTTTCTCCCTTCTCTTATTATCTTTATTAGGGAAATTATCTCTGCACCACCTTTCTTTTGTTATATGTACATCTAACCATCACAAAATTTTAACATGTACTTTGCACTACCTTTATTTTTAAACTTGTATCAATTAACCAACCACTTTGACACCAAAAATAATCATTTTACCCATAAATGAATTAAAAGACTATTTTATTCTACAAAATTTTGAAAAATAAGAAAACTATAAGAATACCCCTAAATCCAATAAAATAAAATAAAAAAGTCAAAACCTAAGATGATAAATTTTAAATGAAATTATAATTATAAAAAATAACATCTTGTAATTATAATTTTTTGTAATTAAATTAAGTATAAGGAAATTTACAAAAATTAACATGAAGAGAAAAGCTCTCTATAATTATTGTAAACTTCCCTATAATTAATATTAAGAAAATTCCCCATACAAATAAAATGAAATTATGATTATAAAAAATCAATATGATAATTTTTAAATGAAATTATAATTATAAAAAATTAAGCTATTGGATTTAAGATTTATTTCTTTTATTAAACTCAAGGACATTCTTATAATTATGTATTTTTATTTTTTAAAATTTTACAGAATAAAATGGTCTTTTAATCCATTTAGGGATAAAATGGTGATTTTTTGGTGTAAAAGTGATTGATTAATACAAATTTAAAAACAAAAGTGGTGTAAAGTACGTGTCAAAATTTTGTGATAGTTGGATGTACATATGACAAAAGAAAGATGATGCAAAAATAATTTCCTTCTTTATTAAAATAAAATAATGTTACATTTATTTAAAAATAATAATATCATATTTATTTAATTATTATTATTATTATTTAATAATAATAAATAGTTTATTCTAAGAAAATATTTATTTTGTACTATATTAATAATAATAATAATAATAATACTGTTTCATTTGTGTTGCTCTTATCAATAATTCTTAATTTACATAATTAAAATTAAAATTAATAAAATATTAAGATTTACATAATTAAGAATATTAATAATTATTAATAATTTATATTTTTATAAATATAAATTATAAAACATATTTATATTTTATGTTTCATAGTTTATTTTATAAATATTTTTTATTCACTTTGTAATTAAAAACTACAATTTTTTAAATGAGGGTAGAACTGTAATTTAAAATAATTTACCCAAATCCAAGACAAAATAAACACATAAATGAGATTTTGATTCATATTCCACACTCTTATTCTAATGTAAGTAAACAACTTATTCGTACTCCTACTTTCGACTCCCAATCCCAAGGATTCACAATCCAATTGGAGAAGTAAACACTACCTTAGATCATATTTAGTATTGAAGTATTATACCTTTTAACCCACAGCTACTATAAAAAAACAGTAACTGTGAAATAAAGATTAATAGTAGTGTGTAGTAAATATAATTATTAAATAACAATTTATGATAAAAATTAGAAAGATGTTAAAAGTTTTTTGTCATATCATCATTTTAATTTTCAAAACACAACGATTAGTATTTACTAAATATTTTAGTGTTATAAACTATTCAACCTCAATATTATAAGAAGCCCCCTGATTATGATAAATTAATTATTTTGTATCTAAAAGATCCTGAGTTCCTAAATTATTGGTAACTGAAAAAATGTTATATATTTATTAACTTAATTTATTATTACTTTATAATTATCTTTTCCTTAACAAACTACCATACCCCTAAAAAGTCTCTTCTTAAGTTATAATTACTGGTTTTAATCCTATAAAACGTTAAAATTAATAAATGTTTGTTAACTTATTATGCATTAATATTTTTTCCCCATGAACAAAGACAAGATACGAGTTCAACGCTTTTGATATTCATAAGACGGGGAAAAAAAAGGACTGCTCTCTGCTTCAACTGCTTTCTCTATTTTCTTCTTAAGAAAAAAATAATAATAATTTGTGATTTGATCTTAAATTTCTAAGTTTAATTTTCCTATTCTTTTCTTAATTACTTTTATTATTTAGTTATTCTTATTTTTTAAAAAAAAATCTTGCGTTCATAATTTATTTATATAGTACCATTATTTGGTTGTTTACCCTATTTCAATTTTTTAAAAAAAACTCTATTAGAAAATATGTATTCTAAAAGAGATAAGTATAGAAAATTAGTTCAATCACAAAAAGATCTTTACAGTTTTGTTAGGAATAGTAAAATTAAATAAAATAAATTAACTATAATGTCTATTGAGAAAGATATATTAGTAAAATTAAAATATAAAAATCTATTAATAATTTTGCATTTTAGAAAGCCAGAATTTTTTTTTAAATATATAAAATTTTAAGTATTATTAATACATATACTTTATCTCAAATTTTGCATAGATAATTCGCATAAGGCACCACATAGGATTAAGATGTTCATGCCAACATCGCCTTTAATGTGTATTTTTTTCTTATTTTCAGATTCATCCTAGCTCTATCCATCTACATATATAATGTTTCGGTCTAAACCCAAATTAGACCAAAACACCATCTCATTCGTCGAAAGGGTGGGCATTCGGTTCGATTCCAAGCTCGTTCCCCAACCAGTCGTAGCTCATCCTCTCAACCATCATTATCGCCTCAGCTCGTCACCAGCCTTTGCTGTTGCATCGGTGAGTTGTGTTAATTAATGACTTTTTTATTTAATTGCTCCTTAATTTTTTTTGTGAGTTGGGATTACTAAATTAGGGTTTAATACTTTAATTTTTGCAGCTGCTGTTAAATTTTTTGTGAGGTGCTAGCTGTTAATTTTTGCCTAAAAGCATCTTTAAAAGTCGCTATAAATTTCACTTTTTAAATATCTATTTGCTTACATATGTGGCAAATAGAAGAGTGAAAAAATATGTTATTATCCAAAAGATTCTTTAAATAAAAATAAGTTAATATTATTTTAATCAAATAATTATTTTTTAAAAAAAAAAGTCAATAGCAATTAAAGTATTTCTCTCTCTTTCTTCAGTAAAAAGTAATAAGAAATAAATTGAAGAGGGAGAAAGCAACTCTTCAAATTTAAAGAGAGAGAATCATTTTTTATTTGAATAATTTTAATTGAAATGTCTTTTGAAGTCTTAAATGTTGACATGACTCTTCAAATAAATAATAAAATCTTATTTGAAGAGTTTTTTTAATGATACTTTAAGCTGTTGGTTGTTAATTTCTATTGTTGGTGTATGTGGGGAAAATTGTAAAAAGGATGATTCGATTTTGCAGCTGTTAGTGGATTTATTTACAAGTAAATTAAACTTTTGTTTTTGTTTTCTTTTTGGCCAACTTTCAACTTTTTATCGAAACAATTTACGTCGTTATTATCAGCTTAGGAATGAGATTGATTTATTGTATTGACAATATGAATCTCTAAAAGTTTGTATTTTTCCTATAAACTGAGAATTTTGTTCGTGTTCTAATAAATGAAGATTACTTTTTTTTTTTTTATTTAATTCCTTTTAGCGTCAACCTATTCGAGAGTTGAAGAGTTCAAGACAACATTAAATCTAAAAGAAATGAGTCTGAAGTTTAAGTAGAACAAATCTGAGCCGAAGCGAATCGTACTAGAGAACTAAGCCAAAATCATTTTGAGTCGGTTCTGCTCTAAATTTTGGTTTAGATACCGCCCAGTATCCCTACTCGTAATTTCGGTCACTTTTCCTTTGTTTCTGATAAAATATGCTTTAATTAGGCGCCCATTGAGAAATTCTCAAAGTTAATACATTAGGCAATATGTAATGGTTTAAATATCAACATATTAACTGTCATCCATCATTCTCAAAGTTCTCTTTAACGACATGGTTAAACAGCTGCAGCTTTTAAACTAAACTCCAATACTAAAGTGTTTGATAAATATCTTCTGCTCTAATTTCAAATCAGAGTTAATACATTAGGCATATGTAATGGTTTAAATATCAACATATTAGAAGGGTCATGAATTGCAATCGTATCACAGACTGTCAAAATGCATAGTTTGAGAAAAAGAAGCGACACGCATAAACAAATGCAGATTTTTGAGAAAGCTCGATACAGAAGCATATTCAAAATGAGATTGATGTCAACTCAAAATGTGATCAAGTTCTGAAGCCAAGATGTAAGTTTGCAACAGCAAGACAATATTGCTATTTTGAAGGGCCGAACACAGACAGGTTACAGAAATTCATCATTTAGAAGAAGAAAGGAGAAGTGAAAATCACATGGGCATTTTTCAAGGATCACACCCTTAGCATAACTTCATTATTTCTATTGCTACCGCCTACAGGGTAAAACCAAGTGTCTCAATCATCAAGGTTCATCAAAATTCAGTAGTAATGGAAACAGTGGGATAAAATCGGGAGGGAACGCGTTCCTCGTTAAAGGTAGCCAATAATTTGCCCTCTAATGTACATTTTGTAATGCTGCCCCACTGCAGGATAACAATAACACGTGCAAGGATCAATGGGACTCCACAAGTACGTACAATGGCTTGCCATTCAATCGCTCGCGACCCTGCAGCATCCAGAATAATTAAATCCTGAAAAAACACTAAAATAGTAAAGTAATTACATTAAAGACACACGAGTTGGCACTAAATATTGGATGCAAGAAACTTGGTTTCATCATTCAAGACATTTCCAGTGGCAGATAATACTAAAATCAAACTCGAGCTTTTGGATGAAATCGAAAGCTATTTAGCAACTGGGAACTGAACACTCAGAATTACTGCTTATGAGATGTGATCTAAATGTGCCCATTACAGATTTATTTTAGTTGTTTAACCCATAAGAAAGATTTATTTAATTGTTTAACCTATAAGGAAGTGGGCTGCTTCGCGAAGTATCATTATGCAGATAAAAATTGGAAGTTCCTAGCAGCATTTATAATAACTGAAGCAGCAAATATATTAGTGGAAACCAAGCGAATCTATATTGTTCCTTTGTGAATGGGAACACAATCCATTTGCTGTTGATAGTTAAAACTGACGACTAAACTTAGCAACATAACATACCTTTAGATCCGGTAATTCTATTACACAAGCACATTCAACCACTTCAGCTCCAACACGTTCTGCAAATAACATAGTTAAAACAAATTATAGGTGGCTAATTGGCACAAAGATAACAAATAATGTACATAAAGAAATCTTATTAGACAATAATTCTGCTAGACAATGCTAGATTTGTTAACTTCTACAAGCACACGTAAGCCAGAACCTTAACATTTGCTTTAGATGAGTGATCATTGTGAAAATGTAATGATTTAAATGCCAACATCTTCATATCTCAACCATTGACAGTTAACACAGAATCTTTGAATCTAACTGCGATGTAAAATCTGACATAGAAATCTCACTTAGTTTTGTCAGGTCAAATGACTGTCTGCCCCTTAATTCTGATTTATCAATTGGTTGATTAACATTTCGGTTTGCCTGTTTGCTCAATCTCTAAAAGGTATTAGAGATTACAACATACCAAGTAAATTAATGGCTGCGCAGAGGGTGCCGCCAGTGGCAATCAGATCATCAACTACCAAAGCACGTTCCTCAGGTTCAACTGCTCCAACATGCATCTCCAGACAATCCGTTCCATATTCCAAAATGTACTCTTCCGAAATAACTTTGCCTGAACAAAGCAGCACTATCATTTTAGGAACAATGCGAAAAAGAATATAAGAAGTGTATGTCACAAACACACTGATAATGAAAGCACAAGTAATTTGCTGTCAAAAAGAGGACAATGAGAAAATAGTTCAATACTAAAATTTAAGTGTCAAGGGAAGCATAATTTATATTGCAATAAAGGTGTAACTAACTACCCTTGAAAGATGAAGCATTAGAGACATGGAACCATTTCAATGGACAATCCAGAACTACTTGTAAGTGACTACAGATATATTTGCGGTGAATAATCAGCATGCTGTATATGTACGAACAAGACACAAAGAGGATTGTGCAAAAAATAAGAATATAGATCAAGGTTAGCTTATCACTATATCAAGGCAGCCGTTAAAGCGGTGCAGTCAACGGACCAGTTGAAGCCAGGTCATATTAAAATACATATCAGCATTAATGGTAGAAATACCATGCAACAAGGCCTGGATCAATAAATGACAGATAATGCAATGGATCAAGAGACATATACTAGGAACAACATTATATATAAAGAGTAAGTATCTATTCTATAAGACTGCTGGAAACAAAAATAATAAAAGATAATGCAAATTGCAAAAGAATTATATATGGCAAATATTCCAGAAGGCTTGAAATTACCAGGCAACTTCTTTGGTTTTCTCAGAGGAACAAATTTAGCTCCTATTGCCAATGCAATGGGAGGACCAAATATAAAGCCACGGGCCTCTATCCCTGAGTGCAAAACAGACATTTACATTTCAGAACACAAAGCAAGGAAGTTTCTAACAAGAAAAAGGAAACTTACATTTATAACTTAAATCCAACCATAACAAAACCAATAAAAGTCATCAATATGAAAGTAAGACTCTTATACCTCTGCAAGAAAATAATATAGCCTCCTTACCAATCCAAATTTGACAAATAAACAATTATTTAATTAAGCAAGATTACACACCAAATAGGGCCACTCACAAAAACTATGATAAATCATGGACCATGAGTCCTGATAATTGATAATAAACAAAGGAAAATTCTACCAAACACCAAAGATAATGGCATAACTCAGAAATCTTTCACCTGCCACCAAAACCAATAAAGCAAAATGCTGAAAAGTATTCAAACCAAACAAAGAAATGAGGTCGACCAAGCTAAATCAGCAAACTGCTATGATTATTTTAATTAGACAAGCAAGAGTTAGTTTAGACAGTAGCTGAGGTGCAACATGCTCCGGTGTTGCACTCAATAAAATGTGTCACATGAAATCCACTGTTACCATCAACATCAGGGACAATCGATTGAATGATGCTAATTCTCATCTACCAAAGGGAAAAGCCATTTCTTTTCATGTTAGGCCAGTGAACATGTATAAAGGGTCTCATAAACACAAGAAGACAACATATGTCAACATGAGCACACAGCTTTATAGATTCTAAAGGACACACAATAGGACAAACCACATTTATTACAAATCACCACTGAGTTTCTTTTGATTGAAATATAATGAAAGTAACCAAGTCCCCTCAATGATGAGATCATTAGATCTTTTCAACTTCTCTCAAGATTGTGGGAGAAATAGTAGTACATTTGGAGATATTATAAGGTGAAAGTGCAAGACAGCACATTCTGGTTCATCAAAAGGAAAAAGTAATCAACCAAATGAAACAACATGATTTCAAATGCCACTAGACTACATTCTATTTCAAAGACTGTAAAAAACAATAGTTTCTAAAAGGGTCCTCACTTTCAGCATTTTCTTCCACAACTCAAAAAGTTAAATTCGTTAGGATGAGTGATCCATAAGAGAAAGAGCAACAAAGAAACCCATCAAAGTAAACTAAAACCTCATCATGTAGAACTCCAAGTGACAACACAAAGCTGAAACTCAACCAAAAAAAGATGTAAAAAAGACTATGATTAAGGACATAAAAAACAAGGGCATTATGACAAAGAAAGAGTATTAAAAAAGAACAAACTCAAACTTAATCAACAGTGCAATGTGAAAACCCAAAAAATAAAATAAAATAAAAATTACCCAATCAAAACCCACATCATATTAAGGGTCCACCTTTCAACAAGGCGGACATCCATCACTAACCACCTTCCACCCAAATTGGATCCAAGCACATGCCCACAACAATATAGCAAGAAAGAGAGTTAATATGAACCGCTCAAAGAGAGAAAGAAACTTAATGAAGGGCAATCAATTGTACGTCCCACTAACAAAGAAAAGAACAATTATAGTCAAACATTAAATCACTCTATGAAAACGAAAAACAGTAACTTCAATTTCCATAATCTCACAAAAAAAGGCATCCAGAAAAAGACACCCACTAGAAACTCTAGCAATTGTGTAAGCATTATATTTATATAAATATTTGCTTTCACTGTATATGCACAGAAAGACCTTCTTTCTTGCAAGTATTGGACATCCACCACTTTGAAGCAAATCAGAATGATAAAAAGGTTCCTTTTCAAGCTCTGGATCAAAATCTTCCGACACGTCAAGAAACACAAAAAAACTAAAGGAAATGAATCAAATCATAGCTTTTGCGCTCATAGTTTTACCTGCAACAACTGAAATATTCTTCCCTTTGTAGCGCTCAACGAACATATCAATCGTGTCCTTGAATTCTTTGGGTTTCAGTAACAGAGTGGTGATGTCTTGAAACATGATACCTGCCATTTTTTCATTAACAACTCAAATATATAGAAAAAGAGTTATGCAAAAACTAAAACTAAAAACACACATATGCACACAGAAACTCTTTGCTTGGAGGAGGCGAATTTATGAGACTGTGTGAATTCGTATTAAAAAAAATGATTTTTTTAATAAGTTAAGCACTTGGTATAGAACTTGAGAAAGCGGACACTTTTTGTAATTCTAAGATTCCAAAAGAAAAGTCTAATATTGACAACCTGTAGTTTCTTTCCACTTCATTTTCTGCATGTCCTTTATTTTCCCACAAATCAAACAAACGAAGCAAAAGAAATAGGGAAAAGAAAAAAAAACCTGGTTTGGGAAAATTAGGAACAACACGAATCTGGTCTTTGATACCGTTGATACGAGCGTCCTTGTCTTTGTAAGCTGACATTGTCTCTCTCTCTCTCTCTCTCAATATTTATATCTCTATCTCTAACAACAACAAGAAAGAAACAGAACAACAAACTTCAAAACACAAAATCTCTCGAACTCTTTTGTGTTTCTCTTCGCAAGAAACACACGACAAAAAATAGAAAAATAAAGAAACTTGAATGTTTAAAGAGAGAAAGAGTAAGAGATGAAGTGGGAAGAGAAGATGGCATTTATTTATTTATAAAGAGCGAGTTTCTTGGTCTGGGGGCCTCACTGTCACTGCACAAGAAAATTAAAAAGAAAATATTTTCGAGAAGTAAGAAACAGAGGAGGGCTTTGCAAAAGGTTAAAAATAATTAAAAAAAATACAAAAAGCGGAATGATCAAAGCCCTATCATCTCTCTATGTAGCTAGTTTATTAGTTTTATCGTTAAAAGTTTATATATATATATATATATATGAATGTTGTACAGTTAATTAAGTAGCCGCGCTGCTCCCAGAACCGAGATTTCGCGCGCTTATTACCTGCTTCATGCTTCCTTCCTTACATTCTTTACCCTTTATTCCCAACCTGTCCAAATATTATCTTTTTTTTCTTTTTTTTAACTCGAATGGTAACTAAATTTTCTACCATTTACGTGAGTGAAGTTCTATATCTATCTTCTTTTAACTTAAATGAGATTTTATCAATTGAACTAATTAGAACTTACATATAATTGTCATAAGTTTTCTTCAAATTACAAACAACTGCAACAAATATTGACTTTTAATAATTTAGTATTTAAATTTTGACAAATATAATAAATTTACTATTCACAATCATTTTCTTTAGTTGACCTGATAGAGGTTATTTTGTAAATTACACTGTAATGGCACTTTTATACTTGCAATTAGCATCTGGCTGTATTTTCACTAGGATGTGTTGGGTTTTTGTTTAAATTTTATGATATAATACGATTTCAATTTTGTGTGCAAAACCCTTTTTTTTTTTTTTTTTACTATATGGTGATGTGATGTCGGCATTCAGTTAACGGCAGGACGCAAAAGTTGCAAATTGTTAAGCAGCCAGTTAATACTATCATGGGTAATTTTTAAAAATCTCCCCTGATGTTTGAGGCTGTTGCAAGTAGATGGTGAAAATTATTTTATTTGTAAAAGACCCCTTACCGTTAGTTAAAATTTTCATTGACTAACTGTTGACTTTAAAAAGACAATATTACCCCCAATAATAGTTTACCCCCAATAATAGTTTACGTCAGTTAAAATTTCCTTAAAATCTTTATAAAAAAATTACAAACTTAAATAAAATTATATTTTATATCAAATAATTAAGATTTGTAATTTTATTACAAACTTAAAAAGAAAGTTTACGTCAGTTAAAATTTCCTTAAAATCTTAAAAAAATTAAAATTACAAACTTAAAAAAAATTATATTTTTATATCAAATAATTAAGATTTGTAATTTTATTATAAACTTTAAAAAAAATACATTTTTATATCAAATAATTAAGATTTGTAATTTTATTACAAACTTAAAAAAAAATTATTTTAAGATTTTAAGGAAATATCAATAACTTGATCATGGTGAAAATAATTGTTTTAATTACTTATGAAATTGTAAATATTTAGAATTGTAAATATTATGGGTAATATTGTCTTTTCAAAGTCAACAGTTAGTCAATAAAAATTTTAACTAACGGTAGGGGGCTTTTTACAAATAAAATGATTTTCACCATCTACTTGCAACAGCCTCAAACCTCAGGGGAGGTTTTTAAAAATTACCCGTACTATCATACCTAATTACCTTCCAAAATCTTAGACACGTGTATATTAATTAATTAATTAATTAGGGTGAAAAATGTTAACATGTAGTTTAAGGTGAAAATTATCAAGTGCGACGTTAGCAGGAGCCGGAGCAATACTTACTTACTATACAAAATGTTTTGTAGTTTTGTTGTAGTGTAAAACAACAGCTCGTGTGAGTGTGAATCCTGGAGCAGGCATAAGTTTTCTGAAAAGTTATTTTCGGAGTTATTTCAGAGCTTTATAGATATCCGATAAGATTGGGACGTCGGTAGCGTAGCTAGCAGCTCAGAGTCAGATTCGGTCGACATTCATCAACTTTCAACATCTTCATACACCCTATTTGCATCGCCATAAAAGAAAAACTGCTTTTTTGAGCTTTTTGTCTGCAAATGATTTAATTTCTCATTCTGCTCGCATTTATTTTCAAAGGTCATGTTTGGTTATGCTTTAATTTAATCAAACACCGAGATCTTGCCGTGTCCCTTATCAATGTCAGTAAATAAATAAAGATACTAATTTTTCTTTCTTTCTTTCTTTCTTACTTTTTACTTTAATTTATTCCTTTACTTAAAATGACAAAGGGTGTTTGGCACTCTTGATAATATGAGGCTGCATTTCATTATTAACAAAAATAAATTTATCATTTAATATCATAATATAATAGATATTAATTTTTTACTTTCTTTTTTTACATTATAATAATTAATATATAAAAGTTGATTATTATTTAGTAAGTTAATATAACTAATATTAAACACTTAAACAATATATAAAAATAAAAAATAATATATAATATTGCATTATTTAATTATGTTACAATAATAAACATATACGGGTTAAAAGGAGCTTCAAAATGATTAACGAAAACAATTACACGAAATATTCTTATTGTTTATTTAACGTTACAATCCTTTAAAATCAAGTGTAATTAGTTGAGCTGGAAACTTGGGAGATAGGGAATGTTATTCCGTACCGATATTCTTACCATGTTAAATTGTTAATAGTGAAATTTGAAATAAAATGGAATTAAAACTTGATGATAACACAGAGAGCTGAAAGCAGACAAAGATGATAAGGAAAGCAGCCAAGCTAACAATTTCTTCTTAGCAGTTCCCGTTTCATGAAGACTCCGTCGCTGTTTTTTATGATAGATTTTCTGAACAGAATGGCAGATAAGCTAAGTACTTATATTTGATCTGTCATTTGGTAAAATAACAAAATAGATAAACTGGCAGTATGTAGGTTAAAAAAAAAAAAAAAACTGCTTGGATCGTAATAATCTAGCTATGTTTGGGAGCCGCGTAAATCAAGGAATTTGATTAAATATTGAGCGAAAAAAAAAATGAAGTTAAAGTAACATTCAAATCCAGTTTCCGTTGAAAAACACAACTAAACAAGTTTTATGCTTTTGAAACTGTCAGGTTTTGTGTACAATCCAATGCATAGAATGATAGAAACAAGTCACTTTGGCTTCTACATGCCATTGGAGTACGAAACAGTGTGAGATCACGAAGCAGCAGATATTATTTTACTTCACAAACCAATCACATGACCCACATCAGACAATTTATCAGTCAAAATCAACAAAGGGAAAAAGATGTCACGTCCCTTGTACATTCTAAAATCAACAAAGCAGATATTACCGCCTGTTCGCCTCCGAAGCGGTAATATTTTAAAAAATAGCTCAATCTTTAAAATTTATCATTAGTCTATATCCGAGTAGTGAATTGTTACCCTTAAAGTTAAGTATGATAACGAGGATAGTAGTTTGAATTTTTATGGACTCAATCTCCATCAACTGGACATGTACTTTATATAATTAAAAATATAATAATATAAATCTCAGTTATATATCTTATTGTAAATATTAGTGTAATAATTGGTTGTCATAACAATTATAAATATCTGTGTAATACAATAACCTGATGTTTAATCACTTCAAAAAAAAAATCATTAGTCTATTCTAAATGTCTGAGCATGTACTTCATACAATTAAAAATATAATAATATAAGTTCCAGTTATATATATGATTGTAAATATCAATGTAATGATATATTATTATAGCAGTTGTAAATATCTGTGTAATACAGTAATTTGATGTTTAATCACTTCAAAAAAAATCATTAGTCTATTCTAAAAGTTTCAAAGAAAATACTATTTTTACACACGTTTTTCAGCAAGGATTAGATAGCACAAATAATTTCAAATTTGAGAGTTTAATATATCGTTTTGAAATTCTTGACTAAAGGAAGTTTGGAACGAAAATTATATCAAATATTTCATCTAATTTTATCGTTAAGTACCTCAAAAAGCTATTTAAATATTAGAAAAGGACTTCAAACAGATTTAGAGGCACTAAATGATGGAATTTAGTTAAAACTTTGTATGACTTTTCTTTCTCTCTTTGAAAGCTTGAGATCTGACATTCTTTTTCCATCTAGCAATTCCAAAAAAAATATCTTGCATTGTGATGTTAAATTATATTATAGGTGAAATTATTTTTTCTCAAAGATTTTTTAGTGAGAGATACCTAACCATATTTAAGTCAAAAATATGTTAAAAACAAAAAGATACGAACTCCAATGCGGTGCAATTTGTTCAGTAGTACGTTAAAATATGTGTTCTTTTGTCTTTATTAATGTTTTCAATATGGTCAGAAATTTATGATTCAAAATTCATAGACAAACATACATATATACATGTTTATGTGTAGAGAGAGAGAGAAAGAGGGTTTTCAATCAGATATCTCACGTTAAAGTTATGGATAAGTTAAAAGAAAAAAATTACATATTCTAATACAGTATATTTTATTCTATAATATATTAAAATATTCTTTTTATCTTTTAACTAATTCATAATCTTAATATGGTTAGGGATCATGATTGGAATATTTATATTTATGTATGTATAATTATTCTCAAGTGCGTAAGCTCTCAATTTTTTTTTTTAACTAATGCAGACATACTATTAAATCATACGGTTTAATAGAGTGCCTCCACTAACTTTATTAAACCTCTAGGTTTAATAGCATGTCTGCATTAAAGAAAAAAAAAAAAAAAGAGGGTGGCCGCACTAGTAAAGGAATATAATCTATATTGACAAGATCGGATTCTACTAAAGTGCATTTCAATACGTAGGAGGTTGTGTTTTTTTTAATATATCTGTTAATGCATTAAATTATGTATTTTTTTTGTCAATTAGTGACACCTTCACTTTATTAAAATGAAGATATCTTCATTAGAGAGTTATTATTATTATTTTATTATCATACAACTTCTCATATGTGGAAGTTAAAATGTAGATTCCTTGCAGACTCAGCTAAAAATTAAAAAAAAAACTCTCAAACACTAAAAGATTAAAAAAAAATACATTAAAATATAATAATTTTTTTTATTATGTTTTAACTGTGCCAGCATTTGAGAAGATCTATATTTATTTATTTATGCAATGCAGCTCTATCTTTGTTACATGAGGTTGCTTTCAAAATCTGAATGGTAATATTTCATGGATAGCTCTCATCGCTTTCACATTAAACCAAAATATCTTTACTACTTGTATGCAAAGTACAATGCAACATTAAAATAAAATAAAACTAATAGAAACAGAGCCTACATCTAACACTCAAAAACAGCAGTCAGCAGGCCATGGGGCACAGAGATGTTTATACACCAGATTTGTATTTACTTCATACCGACGTTATTGACAGTGACTTTAGGGCTTTGGGCACTCCGCGCGCCCTATTGCTGTTATTAGATCGAATAATGGGAGGCATCATTCGGTGATAAAGACATTATTTATGCCCCTTTGTTAATTATTTCAATTATTGATGCGGTTGTTATCTAACTAACATTCTCCGGGCCGAAGTGGTGGGCTGCTACCCTCGCAAGGCTTATGAGGGCAGCGGTTCTAGCCCCCACAAAAGCATTGTAGGGGCTAAATATTTTTAATATATAAAAATCATTCTCTCTTGCGAAATGCTAGTGGAGTACGGACATCTCTCCTCTGTGAGGGGTTATTTGTCTGGGCATGTACTTCATAGAATTCAATGTAATAATGTAAGTCTCAATCATGTATATCTGATTATAATTATCAGTGTAATATATCTGCTATAATAACAATTGTTGTAAATATCTGTGTAATGCAGTAATCTGATGTTTAATCAGTATTAAAAAAAAAACTAACATTCTCCGTGTTTTACTTTGTTTATGTTATATAATTAATTATGTAATATCTTAAGATGATAAGCTAATTGGAATATTGTTCATTGTGATAATTTTTGCTAGCACAACAATCATGGACCAACTTCATAAACAATGTTTTCCCTCTCGAATCAGTCATGTACATGTTGTCGCTTGTCAGGACAATAATTAGGAGGAAGAAAAAAAAATAACGCGGAGATACTAAATCTACAAAAATTGTTGGTAGAATCACGATTTTGGTTCAATGGGTGCTACAAACTTAAAGTGGCCCGACTAAAAAATATGTAAACTAATGGGGGCTAAAACGTAAAATACTTTTAGAAATATGTTTAGTTAGTGTGCCATTATCTTCCACGGAATTTTTCCGACCTAGGATGAGCCCCCAAGCTACAATTTATGTATTTAAAATGATTAATATTGCATGCATAACATGATTTTTTAATATTTAGTGACACCATTTGATAGCATCAACTTACGACTGCAAAAGCAACACCAAAATAATTGACTTCAACTATGGGCATATAACTATGTATATGGTCCCGAGTCACTCGACTTTGCCCGAGTGATTAGAACCCAACTCTCACAATTATGTAGGCACATGTTCGAGCCCTACAACGCATTGTGGGGATTTATTTTCTTTTCTTAATTTGAGTGAATGCATTATTCTCCTTTTCAAAATGTGAGTAGAGTAGATGTTCTTCAAATATTAGAAATGATAAAATTTGGGTTATTAGTCCCACTAATTGTTTGATTGTAAATATTAGTATAGTAATCTCATGAAATGTGAGTTGTAATATGAATAATAATCTCATGTAATTAAAAAAAATATGTAAAGGGTCCCAAGCCATATAAATATAATTATTTTCTAGTGAGGATATTATCACTTTGTTTAATAAAAATGTGAGTAAAATAAAAAAAATATAAATTTTAATACACTAACAAACAAAAAATATTGTCTTTATTATTAAAATATGTGTTTTTTTAAATGCACGGCTTTTATTTTCTATGTAAAAACAATTGACCCCTCAGCTTTATAATTTTTGTATCATGACTTCCTCAATTTGTTGTTTCTTCATTATGATCCCATCAAAGCCGTGAGCCAATTTGAAGCCACGAAGGGGCAGTTGAATGATGAACATTTTTAATGAACTTTTGTCTCTTACTCTCTTTTATATTGAAGCTCGCTTTTTTGTATGGCAACATACGCAAAAGGAATAGCTTTTGAAAACTGCCTTAAAATTAAAAGTTGTAGAAAAGCTTACGAAGTATCTTCTTACAGGCGAAAAAGGATTATGGTTTATAGTGTGTCTCTTTATTCGCTAAACCTTCGCTAAATTTAATGTAAGAATATGCATGTAACGACGATCTTGGGCGACGATGCAGCTGGCAATTAACTACTCTTAAGGATAATCAATAGCTGGATAACATCCCATAATTACATTATTAAAAGATTTATGTGATCATTGTTGTTTCTTTACATTTTGGGAGATCAGATTGTCCAGGGAAAAATTAAATTTACATAACTAGCCTAAAATCTTTTCGGTTTTTTGAAATTTTATCCTTTAATTTTTTTTTAATCATAGTTAGTCAAATATCTAAATTTTGAACAAAAATATCTTCGCCACTGTCAACAAATCACCAAACCCATACCACTTTCAACAAAAGTTCATAAAATATGTATTTTGATTTGATAGATAAAGAAACATTGAAAATAAATTTTGAGTCAAAACGAAATATAAGGCGAACCTAAAAAATGTGCAATAGGTGCCTGTTGCACTTGAGCTTGACTGACAAGCACCTTCACACAAGTGAAACAGGCACCACACATATCATTTTGAATACTCAAACAAAGCTTTCTTAATTCAAGCGAATCATGCTTTGCTAGTTTATTTTTCACCAAGTATCTAGTAAGTGCCACAGGTAGTTTCGCCATAAAACACAGGTTCTATATTTATGTGCGATAGGTGTGTGTCGCAACCGGTGTTCTAGCATATAAATACGGTTGTTTTGTCTGGTGTTTTTCTTTTTATTTTCTTAATTTTTAATTGTTTTGTAATTTTATGAATGTTATTAACCATTTTATTGTGTGACATGCACCCATACACACCGCATCATTATGCTATGTTTCGGTGAGATGGACCTATCGCACAAAATAGATGTGATAGGCACCAAAACAAAGGCACATATGGTGTTTATCGCACCAAAACACACCCACAACACAAAACCACAAATCATCATCATCATCTTAATGGTTAGCCACCACCATCACCATTCTCATACCATACAACGCAACAATAATACTATAGACAGTACACCTATCATTTGAAACACTCAAATAATAATAATAATAATGAAAACAAAGGCTCTCACACATATTTGGGCTAAAATTTTATGAGCAACAATTACCCTTAAGCTATAAATAGCACAATTGTTCATTCTTTCAGCAATACAAACCTAACACACTATTTTTTCACCGATAATTTCTATAAAATAGAGTAATTCAATTTTACATCAACAACCAATTGTACTTTACTCACAAAAACACATTGTCGTTGTTAATTAAAGAAGCTGTCGTTGAATGAAGTTTGTAGGAAATGGAAGATTGAAGTTGTTGTCGCTGCAGTCGATGATTTTAGGACTTGAGTGAGTTCTTTTATAAGGGTAAATGTGTCCAAAAAATTTATATTTAACTAGTTATGATAGGAAAATTAGGAGGTTAATTTTGAAAAACTCCAAATTATTTTGGGCTAACTCTATGAATTTCCCTATTTTCCAAGGTTGTGTGCGCTTTTCTTTATGGAAGAAAACTTTTAAATGATTACCGAAGAGCCAAGAAACAAACAGATAAAATTCCATAAGATGAGGTGGTTGGCAAAATCAACCAAACGGAAACGTGAAGTCAAGACAATGAAATGTGGGCCCAAATCTTCTTCCCTCTCTCCGTAATCTATAATAAGGATAAATATATTATTATATCGGCCGCGACGGCCGGAAGAGAGAAAATGAAATGTGGGACCGTGAAGCACGTCCAGTTCACAAACGAATCCAACATTTTATTCGTTTGGACTGG
This sequence comes from Citrus sinensis, assembly GCF_022201045.2. NCBI lineage: Eukaryota > Viridiplantae > Streptophyta > Magnoliopsida > Sapindales > Rutaceae > Citrus > Citrus sinensis. The sequence goes on from NC_068558.1 coordinate 5,885,766, forward strand.
GGTTTTGTCTGACGTGGCACGATTATCGTCATAATCATGGGATATTATCAATCATGCAAGGGAAATGATATGCACCCTAACAATAAATCCCACCAAGATCAATTTTTGAGACAATTTAATCATTAATTTAAATTTTGAGAGTATTCATTAAAATATTACAATTTTTTTTTTGTGTTCTGTGTATGTATATGTGAAATTCCCATAATTACATTAATTATTTTTTAAATTTACCGAATAAATTTTTAATTGATTCAGTTAGTATATCTATCTCTTTATTCATAAAGTGGAGTGTTCTTTTTCTTCTTCTTCTTCTTTTAATTTAAAAAAGAAAAATAAACATATGAGCTAAGTCTGTTATTAACAAAAAACAGACGTCTAATTTAAAGTATATTATCTCAAATAATTTGACCTATTTTATTAGTGACCTCAATTTTTTTTTTCCTTTTCAATGGAGCAATGCTATATGAACAAAAAAAAATTTCAAAAACACAATCAAAACTACATCAAATCAAAACAATATTGCAATTCATAAATGAAATAAATGTGTTAGGAATTAAAAAGCAGATCATATCAACGTTGAAAGGAAACAAAAGAATATTCTTCGATGAATATTCGATGGGAACAGCAACTAATCAACTATGAAATTGAAGCCTAATCAAAGTGACCACATGTAATCACTTGAAAACTAAAAGGTGTGGAATAATAATTCGTGCCGAAAAATTGCAGTTAAAGCCAAGAGTTGGACGGCATATATGATAAGAGTGGATCTCCGACTTGTTGCGTGCATATTATTATAGACCTTGTTTTGAATTAATGGAAAAGATTTTCAACATCTTTGTTTTATTACTGTAATTATGTCACTTTTAAAAATCCCAACCGACAGCTTGTGCATGATTGATCTTAATTGCAGTTGAAGTTATTTTAACCTCCCATTCCGTCACCCAAGTTCTCCTCTAGAGTCCATGCTCTTCTAAAAGAAGCCAACCAACAAATACCAATATTATTAATTCAATATTAAATGAGTTGTGCAAGTAATTTAATTAATTAGTTTCTCAGGGAGCCAGTGGGCGCATACAAAGAAAAGGCAGCCAGCGGGGGAAACGCAAAAGCAAAATCACAAAACCCTAGACCTAGAGGGCTGGAGGCTAAAAAATTTTGGTACAAGACGGCAGTTGGTTTGGACCTATAAAATGCAGGGGGAGGGGATCTTCACAGAGAACAGGCAAAAGATCTCGTTGTCCCCACTTTCCCCGGACCCAACGACCAAATGAAATCTTTGCCAAAAAAATCTCTCTCTATAGTCTATCCTACAATTCCTGCATGGCATCGCGGATCTCGCTACTGTTTGTTGTACTTGTACGTTTTCAAGAGACATGGCCTTCTCTTGCTTCTTTCTTTGACTAGATTTTGTGCCCTCCACGCTTGTCTATTGTTATACTGCACAATACTGATTAACCTGCTCTTTTAATCTTTTATACGAGATTCTGTTGAATAAAATACAAATCAATAATTGATGGTTACTAAATAAAAATATAAGAATAATTAACAGTTAATTATTCTTATTATCGGTATGAACACGTGATGTACTATTTTTAAAAAGGTTAAGGAATAACTCGTTAGTTCATTTCTTTTAACCATTCTAAGACTTCCTTAATCAAGGAAAATAATTGGATAATGGTGGTGATATCAAGGCCTTGTTGATTATTGCGCACAAATTGTGAATGAAGATTGATAGGCTTTTATGACACTATATATCTCGTACGCAAGTAGCTAGAGGATTGAGTAGCTGCCCTCAACAAGTTAGGTTATAACTTTTTGCAAGCATGGTAATTACTTGTATCTTTTGCATAACATGTACAATTGTCTTGTCGAGTCTTGTCCCATTGCCCCTCCTTTCAATGTTTAATGATATAACTTAACCGAAGTGGTCCTAAAAATTAGGTATCAAAAGTAATTATTGACGATATTTTATGAATTTAAAGTTGCACGTATTCATTAACAATCTTTTCCATGATCAATTTGCACAACTTGATTATTGCTTACATAATTAGAAAAGAAAGAGATCTTTGTGATTATTGTCTCTAGAATTAAAAAAAAAATCCCTTTTCTGACATTCTGTTGGTGAAGACCATTAGAAATGCAAAGACCACACTCAAATGGAAATGTTATTAACAAATTGCTTGCAAATAGAAACGTGATCAGTATACTAATAATAATAATAATAATGTGTTTAATCCATTTAGTTTTAAGTTCTGGAAAGCACCCGAGGCCATGACCTCAACCACTTGCAATCAAATGCTTTAATCTCAATAATTAAGTTTACCTATGAAGGCAAAGTTATTAGTAAAAAAGAATATTCATTAAGGGAGTGTTCTATCTCCAATAATTAAGATTTTATTCAAACAATGGCTGTTTGCTTACAATAAAAATATATAGAATCATTAAGGATAAAAGTGCCTAAAAATGATCGGTGTGAGCTTTTTACCTTTTCCTCAAATCTAAATAACTTGAAAAATTAGGCTTCTGCATTAAATAATAATAATAATAATTAATAAATAAGGCTTCTATTCTATGAGTTCAAAATTTCAAGGGAAAATTTTACAATTTCCCAAATGTTTTGACATACTTAAATGCATCTCATCCACTCAATTTCAATGAAATTTAATGGCTGATTATAATTGACTTCACAAAATATCATTTTACCCCTATTGACTTCAAATTATCATTTTACTCTTGATTGTACTCAAAAAATTTGTACTATATTAGAAGTAATATAATTAATTATTATATATGTGATATATGTAATTAAATTTAATATAATATCACTGCTTACATGTTAATTTTTAAAAATAAATAAACACATAGTACAATATTGTTTACTTGATATATAGTCCACATAGTACCTCGATAATATTTACAATCCAATAACATGTCACTGAGTACTTAACTGATATTAAAATATAAAATATTAAAGTATAAAAATTATAAAAAAAGTAAACAAACTATTTTTTTTTTTTCTTCTTCTCTCTTTATATCCCTCTCCCTTGTCTTCTCTCTCATCTTCTCTATGAAGCAAACTAAGGGCAGCCACACGAGGCTATTGTGCAGCCATAACGAGGATATCGTGAAGCCTCGTGCGGTTGTCGCTTGGCCACACGAGGCTGTCGAAAGGCCTCGCACGATCACAACAACCTTGTACACCCATCAATGATGTAATTTGTCGAAGTTTAGTTGGGTTCAATTTGTGATAGGTTGATCTGGATTCAACTTGTATGTTTTAGGGTCCGTTTGATTTATTCAAGGGAAAAGGACAATAAACCCCTAATGTTTTAGAAAAAAGACATAAATTTTTTTAACATTTCAAAAAAAAAATGTAACTCACATTTTTGTTTTTAATTTATAATTACTATTATGTCCCTATAATAAATAAATCAATATATTGATTTAAAACATGCCATGTGTATAATGAAATCAACAACTTCTTATTTAAAACTTAAAACTAAAATGTAACTACATTTTGCCTAAACTATTCACTCTAAATTATTAATATACCCTTCTCAATGATAAATTCCAAAATAAGAAGTCAATTTTACTTATTTGCCCAGTTTACCTTTCATCCATATATAAGCCTATTTAATATCTCATTTTGCCCAATTTGGGAAGAAAATAAATTTGATTTTAATTTTATCTATTATTCATAATTTTTTTTTCATCCTAATATTGGAAAAGGGTGTATCCATAATTTCGAGTGAATAATTTAGGTAAAATGTAATTATATCTCAATTTTAAGTTTTAAATAAAAATTTGTTCATTTCATTATACACGTTATCAATGACAAGTCTTAGGTCAATATACTGATTTATTTATTATAGGGCCATAATAGTAACTAAAAATTAAAAATAAATCTACTATTAAAACAATGAATTTACTAATAAGATGGGGGTTCATATTTTTTTTAAATTTTAAAAGGTTTTATATCTTTTTTCCCAAACATTAGGCGATTCATTGTTCTTTCCCCTTTATTTTAATTTATTTGAGAGAGAGATGTAGAAAAATGTAAGAGAAAATGAAAATAATTTAACAGATATAATTTTTATTGAGTTGCAAAGTCGCAAATACCCTTCAAAAATCATTATCGTTAACCGCCACTAATCACTTTATGAAAATGCCAAACTAACTTTCAGCTGTCATAACTAATAGCGACTTAACGGGATTTGGGGGGAATGCACTGAAGTTTTCAAAACATTTGGGTAGTTGGTTGAAATTTTCCCAAATTTCAACTTCTTTTTGTGACACAATGATCACAGAATCTCTCCTTGCTCTCTAGTTAGAAATTCAGAATCCCGCTTATTTCTTCCATCCTCTCTTTATTTTGGGAAAGCAATTTCAATTATTCTTTCACACATAATTTTTGCAAAAACATGGCTTAGTTAATTATTCCTCTATGACTATGGTGATGATAAAGCAAAAGTGCTTTTCTTATGGGACAGAATCACTTGGACATGGTGTTATATATTTTAGATGAAAAGTTTTCTACTAAATGATGGAAGCTTGAATATGGTAGAGAGATTGTTGACAATATACATTTTCTTTTTCTTTTAAAGGATTGTTGACAATAAAAATTAATCCCTCTTTTTTCTTTTCTGTCCATTAATGATTATTAGTAGAAGCAGATTATCAAACTCTTGTAATAATTATTTAACACTATGTTGTTGTAATTAGAAAACACAGTCTAATGTTAAATTCACATGTTGTAATTAGAGAATACAGTTTCACATTCTAAAATATGTATATATCCACATTGAAAAAGAATTTAGTAACAAATACAACCACACCATTGACCGAATTTAAGAAGAGTTTATTAGTATACAAATTTCGGTTGATGCTGTTTTGCACTCAAAACTCTTTTCATTCACTCACTTGCTGAGTGTTGACTAATGTCTACCATAATTATGATTATTATTTGGCTTTCACAGTAGAAAAAAATACCATTACCGACTCACCAAAAGAAAAAAAAGATCAAAAGACTATGATGTACATTGGTCCCACCACCTAAGCCTCGAGCAATCACTAGTGGTTGAGAAGAAAAAGGCAGATGATGGTGCTCAATTTTTATATTAAACATTCTACTGCAAAACATTAATGATCCACTCATGCATCAATCCAGATTCATCGTCAATTTTATAAGATTAGGGCATAATCTATAAAATCATATCGCTTAAAGGACCTTAATGATTCAATGTAGAATATAATGATCAGAGAGGATCTTTAAACAATTCTATTGAAGATTTTTCCAAGTCCTTTATTCTACGAACAAATTAAAGAGTATCCAATGACCTAGAAAGTGTTGGCAAAAGGCCACTTGTAGTTGTGACAAACCCCACATTGAGAAAGGACATTTAGCACTCTCATTTGGTGGACCAAAGCCTCAATCATCTCCTCGTTCTAGAAATTTTGAAAATTGAAACATGAACAACAGAAAAAGTATTTTCCCCGGATGTGGACAAAGCCCATGAATCCAAAAATTAAAAGAAAATTAAAGGCCCCTTTGTATCAAAACCCAGAATTTGCAAATTGAATATTATCATCTATCTGGATTTTATGACACTGATTATACTATCATAATTCCTTCGGATGGTACCAAACTGCCTTTACTTTATACAAGAAAAGTCATACGAATATCATTATTTTTTTCAAGTTGAGCCTAAGCCTGAACACGACACATAATATAAGAGGACACAAGTTCCTTTAAAATAATCATCAGATAATTTACAATTGTAGAGCCAACCTCATTTTGTCGTATTAACAGTTGGTGGTGGTCGGCCATGTTTGATCTTTCATGGTTTTGGATAAGATTGGAGGCCCATTGAGGTCTTTAAATTAAAGGAAGTGCCATCCGTTTCTTACCACATCTGGCCCTCGAAATGTTTTCGGCTTTCGCTGACAAATTAGCTAAAAGTGTTTTTCCTCTTCTAAGAAATTGTCTAAGAAAATGTCAAGTCACTGATCAATGAGCAAAAGCAAATAAGGAATGGTGGAAAATTATGCGCATGTACCCAAAATCACTAATTTGAGATTTGACTGCAAAAGCGGTGGCTCATGCTCATTTTACATTTTGTATGATAGCGTTTACAGGTCAAATAAATTAAGTTCACTCACCTGTCTATATTTGTTCATTTTAATTTTTAGGAGTATCAATAAACACAACATAGAAGCGAAAACATCAGTTTGGGGAAAATATGTATGTGTGCATATACGTATATCTATGTATGTATATCTATGTATGTATGTATGTATGTATGTCTGTCTCTATGTGTTTCTTATCTTTTACTTTATTCCTAATTTTAATATAGTTAGGGATCCATGATTTGGGAGTTTATCTATATATATATATATATATATATATATAGGTCTAATCTAATAAAGAATTCCTAGAGTTATTAAAATAATAAGATAAATTAAATAACAAGTAAAACACACACTTTATGCAGTGTATTTTATCTTCTAGTGTATTGGAGTGTATGTTTTTTTTATTTTTTAGTTTATCCTCTTATTTTAATAACTTAAGAAATCCCTCGTTGAAAAAATATATAATATATAAAAAATAATTTTATAATAAGAGAATCTCTTACTTTAATAACTTTAAGATCAAGCTAAATGATAGTTTCTAAATAGTGTATTTTATCATATAGTATATTGAAATATGTGTTTTTTGCTTTCTAAATTATCTCTTACTTTGTAGGAGAAAGCTACGGTTATCACCGTTGCACCCAGCCGTTGGATCCCACTGGATCTATTCATCCACATGGATCCAACGGCTGGATGCAACGGTGATACCGTATCACCGTTGCACCGTAGCCGGACCCTACTTTGTATGGGGTTCCATTATTGAAAAATTACTCTCTCTCTCTCTCTCTCTCTCTCTCTCTCTCTCTCTCTCTCTCTCTCTCTCTCTCTCTCTTCCTCTATGTATATAATTCAGTAAAGGCAAGGCTCCTTTACTTTAATATGGTAAGGGCAAGTTTAAAGATAGAAAATCACAAATTTTTATAAACTACAAAGCAAAATACACTCGTTAGAGTGCATATACATATATGCATTGTTATAAATATAAATTTTACTTAAAAGATAAATAATAATGATAGAGTGACAAATAGTTTTGAAACAATACTTCGGAAAATGATTTCATAATGATTTATTGTGGTGGGTGCATGAAATTAAATTCTCCGGTGTTTATTGTCTCATTCTAGCAGGCCAACCCCGAATGCCTCTGCGTTTGTAACAGCTCATTTGAAAGTAATTAAAAGCACGAAGAACATGTTAGCAACGTTATGTATGGTCCCAATTCCCAAATGATTATTTTCTAGGCAGGTTTCCGAGAATATGATTGATTAATGATGCAAAATCATTGCGATTATCATGCCCACCATTCTCATTAACATGCTAACATTAGAAGCAAGAAAAAAAAAGTGTACAAGATATATTTTTTTTGTATTATGATATATTACAATAAAAAATCAGTATGTACTCTGTTTAATAATTTTATTATGGTATAATTCGAAGGTCGAGTTTCTATTTATTAATCTTATTATGGTACAATGTAAGCGTCGACTCTCACTTTAATATTATAAGGAGATCGATTCTATCACAAATACGAGGAGATTGAAGACAGATAGATTCCTACTAGGTGAGGAGTCAGAATCCCAATTTTCCGAAAAATCGAATCCATACGCTTAAAGTTCTGGAGGGCATGGGTAGCCCATTGGCAAAAGTACATAAGATTTGAATATATAATTAAAGAGGTCGACCTAGGTCCTAATTGACTCCTCCCAGCAATTATATTAAAAACCAACTATGAGGAGCAATAAATACATCAACATACCTAGGCTGTGTAGATCCTTTTATCGGCTTCTGTCCGTGTATCCTCCAACAGTAATCATAAGGAGATATATCAGCTAGTTTATTGCTTACAGCTGGAACTCGAATAGTTCTCTTCATTCTTAATTTCCTGTACATAATATGTGAAGATATAATAGCACAATTTGCGACAAGCAGATGGCAAGCCCTGCAATTATATGAAGGGGCAAAGGAATGATGTCACTGTCAATGGTCACTCTCATCAACAAATAAATTGATCGGGAAGGCTTCTTAAGGTTTTAATGCACAGCTGATTAAATCTAACTGAGTTCGCAGATAGTCAGTGGTGACTTCAGTTGCACACATCTGAGTGATTTATAAAATAAGTGAATTACCCGAGCGAGACAAAATAATGAAGAAAATGTAAAATGGTGGGAGTGTAAATGAAGATAAATATAATTGCACGCTCAGCTTGCACCTTGCCACCTTCCTTATTTAATACCCTTCATCAAATACCTATATGTATTAAACCAAAAAACAATTAGAAGAAAACTTCACCGGATAAATTAACTTTTGCTGTATATTTTTGAACTGCAACTTAATATCCATTCTACATAGAATGCACAAGAGAATGGAGTAGTTGCATCCCAGAACTATGGGATTCATAAGCAAGAAATGATAATATCATTAAACGCCAAAGCAAACAAGAAACAAACAGATAATGTCAGTTTTCTGTATTTATTGTCCTATCACAGATGTGGGTTGTGGGACACGAATAGATACAAGAAAACTCACAAAGATTCAAAGATTTAGGTGAGAAACTTTGGCTCTATGTGGTAATATTAATTCCAATAGCCAACGAAATTAAATCCAATAAAACAGCTAACCAACCAACATTTCGAAGCAGTCACTCTCTCATAGCCTGGTCTTTAGTGGCTTTGCCTCCACTCCTCCCATTGTGGCATTTTTAATACCTGCAACTATCCTCAAGTGCAAGTGCAAGTCCAAGAAGTCTTTATTTCATTTGTGTATCAGTCACTTTTTAAGCTTCAAGATAGTGTGACTAGATATTTAACCAAGTCCAGTAAGCCAACAAAATTGGTTTTCATCAATTGCTTTCTTAAACCACACTCGTTTTAACAGTTTAGGTAATCTTAGATTTCATGATGAACAAAAAAATAAATAAAAATAAATAAGTTTTTGAATAACTAAAATATTACTGATAAGTGTGAATAAGCAAAACTAAAGTTACCCTAAATATCGTGAATTTATTAAAATAAGCAAACTCAGAATTTTATTTTATATAAAATTCTCCTAGTCAAAATATGAAAAATAAAACAAACAGCACCCAAATATGATATTCTAAAAAATATAAAAATCCTAAAAGCAATCGAAAAAATAGTAAAATACCTTTAAGTGGCAAAACAATAATAATAAAAAAAAGAACTTTTGGCTCAATCGTGTGGCAGTTTAGTTCGTCTCATTGCAAGCTTATAAACGATATATTATATGCCCTAAACAAACATTTGTAGCTCAAATTGTAGCTCGAATTATGATCCCAAAAAGGTACCTTTCTCATCCTATAAAACCATCCTACATCATTCTAGCTAGGCATGCGTTGTGAAGAATTAATGAAGAATTACCTGCATTCTTCATCCACTAGAAAGCTTCCCACCACTGTATAGGTCACAGTTTACTTGCATCACCAAAACTTATGATTTTTACGATGTATATTCATCTCTCCCATTCAATAAGATAGTGGAAGTAGAATGCATAATAACAGCGTCACATCCGATTGATAATGAATCGAAAAGTACTAAATTGTTCTAAAATCAATGAACAAGCTAGAAAGTTATTTGTAGTTGAGAAGTGCTCCGCATCCATAGTAAATTTATATTCAGATATGATTTGTTTGATTGTTTCTGAACCTAAAATTGAGCTTTTATGAAAAATTTCTCCGCTGGATATAATTGATCCTCTTGCGTCTACTTCTCAATTGTAGGCACCAACTCTCTCCATCAGCCATCCTGGCTCTGTTTTTCCTGTATTCTTTTGATTTTAAGGCTCCCTCCAGAATATTTATATCTTCCAAAATTTCATGTCTGGTTAGAGATGCTAGACCAGGAAGAATTTCTCTCTGAAAATCTTTCATTCTCCTCCCTCTTTTCAACTTGATACCAAAATCCCTTTTATCGGTGTCATTTACTTCAAATGGCTTAGATGACACACAATAGTCCTCAGAACTGCTGTCTTTTAGCTTCAAAGTAAGTAACTCAAAAGAATCGGAAGAGTTTTGTGGCTGCTCACTGTTGTTATTTTCTATCTCGTGGGATCCTGATCTGGTTGTATGATCTTGAAAAGAAGCTGAATTCTCCAAGGAGATATGAACAAGGGATTCAGCTGCTCTTTGGATCAAAACATCCACTTTGGCTAATCCTTCTTTCCTATTGATGCATTCGTTTTCACTATTGCCAGAAGATTTTTGGTGCTGCTCAACAGCAGGAGTACTTGAATTTCCCAATTCAATATGAGGTTGCAAGGTCTTTATACTGCTTGATACATTATCAACAATGCAGCAGGACTTGCATGACCCAGCACATTTATCGTGACTTTGACCTGAACATGAATATGCAGGACCTTCTACTTCACTCTTCTCACTGCTCACTTGTCTAGTTGCCACACATGTATGATTCAGATCATTTAAAAGACCTTTTTGGAGTTCGGATGTGAACTTATCTCTGTTACTGGGGTCACTAGAACAGCCGCCAAGGTATTCACTGCGGTACATTGGTGGCCTGGAAATAGACTTGAGACTTGCAGGACTCAAATCAGCTTCACCACCTCCACTGAGTTTATCCCTGGCAACCATTTCAGGCAAACTACCTATTGAACTGGCTGCTGAAAGATAGGCCACCTGGGGATCGCTAAAGCTACAAGGCAGGTCATCAAGCTGAACTTTGTTCAGGTCCAAGTGCCTGGCATCATATGAAGTGAATACATTTTGCTTTCTGATGTACATATATTTACATGGAATATCAGCTTGGGACTCTCCACTTTCTGCAGATGTGCAAGGAAGAGGAATTAAATCAAGTAGGCTAGAATATTTTCAAATCAGAAAGCCTAGAAGATCAAGAGAAAATTGTGGATCTTATAAGAGCAAAACTAGTTTGATTGCATCACTACCTTGGTTGGAAGAGTGTTGCTCCTGGAAGCATTCACCATTGTCTACAAGAAAGCGACTCACTGCAAGCTCATGAGATGTATCTTTCTCCACAATTCTTGGGATGGTTAAGTTGGAAAGAACAGACATTTGTGACCCATCCTTTCCCCCAGTAGATGTAGTCAAACCAGTACAGCCAAGAGAAGGTTCTTGTTTTGCGTTCCCCCTTGATATCCTCTCAGTTGAATCTTCCAAATCGATGACAAATATGGGGTAAGAATGAGTTTCCTTATCTAACCAAGATCTCTTTGTACCTTCTCTTCTCTTGCTGTCTGCTCCAAGGCTAAGGGAAAGTGTCAAGTCCATGGCATCTGATACATTATTAACATGACTCTCCAAAGTACGTTTAACGTGATTAGAATCATTCCTTTTGTCTAGAAAATCATTGTCAGCACAGCTAATGTACTGATTGGCAGGAAGTTGAAGATCAAAAGGCATCTGTTGAAGATTGTCATGCATACCCTGGCATCCTTCAAACAACTCCTGGTTTATGGGTGGCACTGAACAAACCTGAAAGTCATACCATATTTTATACTATGATCTGAAAAGTGCCATACGTGTTTTTAAATTAGAAAAAAGGTCCCTCTTTGATCCATCAACGGAAGACAGATATAAAAGATCATATCTTCCAGTGCTGAGGACATTGGCAGGAGCTTTTGCTTTCTAAAGATCAGAAATGTCAAAGCAACTTTCAGGTAAAAGCAATCATATCATTTAAAAAATAGACGGCCTCTTTTACCATTGAAATTGAGGAAAATCTTGGTTCTTTCAATGGTGGCTCATAGCTTATTGCATTTGTATCAGGCATTGGAGATGATTGTGTGCTTTCTTTGCACGAATTGTATCTACCAAACTCCTTGCAACCAAGATCTTTCATTAGTGTAATTTGTACCCTATATAATCGATGAAGCTCATGAACCTGAAGTGAAATGAATATTAAGAAGATAAGCATGTAAGGTAGAGAAAAAATCACAGTTCTTTCACATATGAGGATCTTTATGCCAAATGAGGGTCTTGTGGTTCATCTTTGCAGTAAGAAACATATTGAGAAATTAGTGATTTAAAATTGAGAAACCTAGTTAGTTTTAGCGGCCATGTAATTGGCAAGAATCATACTTTTCAAGCATGTGGCAACCGAGGGTATTCCAAAACCATAGGGTGATTCATTTATACGTTATCAGATAATGAGGGGGATTGAGATAAGTAGAACAGATGGCCAAATGTAAATATACAAGAGCATTCATCTACCTGCGTCCTAAATGTATTCTCCTGGTTCAGCATTGTCTGCTTAAAAGCTTCCTTAAGTGCATCAGTGTTTCTCTGCACAGAATTCACATCAAAATCTCCTCTCATGAACATCTTCTCCTCGCTGAAGTTGATAATTAGTGTCATGTCAGATCAGATCCTGCAGGCTGTTTCCTCCATAATTAATAATGCTGGCAAGGATGTTTAATGCTTTACTTTAGGCTCTGTCCTAAAGTAGCTACCACAGAGAAATGGTAGTTATACAAGCTAGGCAGGGTTAATTACAACAGACCAGCCATTATTGGAAAGTTATTGAGCTTATCTCAGAGAAAAGGTATATGTACATATTCTTATATCATTAATTTGTGGTCATTTGAAAGTTAAACTAATCTATGACCTGAACAATTCTAGAAATCGAAGGCCTAGAAGCACATATACTTGTTCTACTTGTTCCCTTTTAACATTTCTTGACTACTTCCTACCAGAAGTTTAACTTGTGTTACTTCAATTTAATTCACCAACAGACACGACAGAGAAGAAAAGAAAAGTTTTATTGAAAACACCGAACACATGTCCTGACTTTTGATAATGCACTGTAACAAAGTACAAAAAGAACAAGAAATATTTTGCAGTTAAAGCTAAACCCTTAGTTCGTGATAAACCCAATTGAATCCTATGTCACCGGTACATAAACAGGCTTAACAAACAACAAGATCACATTTAATTTTCTCGTATCTAAAACAAGGAAAATTTTCTTTCATCCCTGATCAAGGAATAAAGCTGATCACAAAGCCCATGAGACAATTGCAGAGGATATAATAAATGCAGTGAAGTTGTGTATTACACTAATCACTGTTGTTCCTTTATCCGTAAAAAAATCGCAAATAAAATTGCTATACCTATGAGCATCAATCAAACAGTGCATTGCAGATTGAATGTTATGGAAATTAGCAAGATGATCAAAAAGTGAGCATACAAAAACTTTTTCTATTTCACTAAATTACCTTCTGGGGACATGCATTTCATACATCAGTTTAACGGGTCCGATTACTTTTCCGTGCAAGAATTTTTAGTAAAACATTTACAAACATGATAAACTTTTAAAGGCGTAAATTTGTGCCCAGAATTTTATTTCTCCCGTTATGCTGAATTTTATGCACAGAATTCTTCCAAAATACTCCATAATAGAACAGAAAAAAAATAACAATAATAATAATAAAATAATAATAAAAGATTTGCAGCGAATTCATAACCAATAACCCGGTGACGAAGAGAAGCTGTATATTGAAACTTTAATAATTCCAACAAAACGGAAGAAAACAAAATAAGAAAATTCCATAAACGTAAAAAAAGTGAGAGCAGTGTACCAGAAGTCAGAGAAGCCACAAAAGCATTCTTGATTCGACCATTAGACAATCTGCCGCCTGCTTCTTCTCTCCTCAACATGATTCCCCGTTAACGCACTAGAAAGATCAAAGAATCATCAGATCACTGATAAACATTACTCTTTTGTCTTTCTTCAAGGTAAAATAATAATAAAAGTGCTGAGTTTTGTGGTATTTTTGCTTTGCATATGTTTGGGGGTTCTCAAAATATCACCACCTTATTAACAATAACATTACATTCACATTACATCATTCTTTCTTTCTTTCCATTTTTTCTTTTTTTGAAGTAACCTTTCTGTCACTTTCTCTCTATTAAAAATCTTTGGGATTCTCCATTTCTCTTTCTTCTTTTTGGGCACTTAGATTTCTGCCTGCTTTAACGGAGGGGGACCAGTCAGAGAGAGAGAGAGTGCTTCCTCAGTTGCTTGCTACATATTTTTATCTACGACAGTTACCGCTAAAAGATTAAGATTAGGTACTACTTTTTAATTTTACCCATTGACTCCAATATTTGTTTTGTTTTATTAATTTATTAATTAATGAGTTCGCCGGTTGGCTGGGGAATGTGTTAATAATCTAAAGGATTTGTACCAGAAGCTGAAAGTGACATGGCTGATTATGAACTGTTTTTGTGGGTGGGTGACGTATTATTCTTCTCTTGTTTATTATTAATCAACTGTTTAACAGGTTGTCCTTGCTTATTAGGATGCCCGAGCTGTCCATATAATTTTTTTAATTAGGTTATCTTAGTTAAATTAAATATTTTTTAACTCACATAATTTATTTTTATTATTTTATATTTTTATTTAATTAATAAATTAATTATAAATTAATTTATACATGATAAATTTATATAAAAATTTATAATTGTATCATCACTCTTTTGACTATTATACGTTGATTTTATGGTATTAAAACTTTGCAATTGGGTGTTGTAGATTGAACCTTCCATAATAATTAAAATTAACTAATACACATGTTACTTATCAGCGTGCTCAAAAATATAATGTAATTTACATGATTTATTTTATTTGTAATTTTGCGATAAGAGAAAAGAATAAAAAATATAAATTTTAAAACACATTGTAAAATAAAATATATTATATTAAAGTGTATCTTGTATTTTTTTTTTAGTTTATTCTTTATTTTAAAATAAGCATTGTTTTATTCTAAAATTACACTTTATTTGATGTCATTAAGAATAAAAAATAAATAAATTAAATGAAACGCATCGTATCCTGCAGTGTTTTATATTGTATTAAAATGATTCTGAGTTTTGACTGAACTGAACCAAGTACTCACGCGCGGCAAGGCACGTTGGGACGCAACGAATCTCTTTTGGTATTGCTTTTGTCGGGTTATTTTCAGTTTTCTCCCCTATTGTTTACCGTATTTCCACTTTGATAGCTTGTATGGCCGTATTTCCACAAACCTCCTATACCGGCTGTATTCGGTTAATTCGACCGCTAATTGACCAATTAAGAGAACAAAATACCCTTATCTCATAGAAACAAAAGCCGACAGGTTCTGGAGAACGCCAAAGTATATACGCAATAGAACATGACCAATTTACCCTTACAACTTGACAAATTGACATTGTTAAATGACAAATTAAAAATTAAAAAAATATATACATATATTGCAAAATTTTAATTTCTGCCGCCAATATTGTTGTCGAAGGCTTGAAGCCAACAATTATTTGCTTCTAAAATAAATTTCAATTCCAAACACAAGCATTCATCTTCATCACACCTTAAACCATAGCCTGCTCTATTCTTTTCCGTCGCCAGCTTTACGCAACATCTCATCATTCATTTCATAAACTCGACGCCAAAAACGCTTGCATATCGATGAATTCTAACAGCTTAAGCACATCAAAGCCTCTTGATAATATGGTCCAATTTGCCACGCAGTTAAATTCATTCAATTAGTCTGCATATAATGTTATTCAAACGTGTCAATAAAGATAATCTAAAGGAAAACAAAAATATCTATCACCTTCATCTTGGACAGTGTTCTGTGTACCATTGACAATTTCAGCAACTGCAGTCTTTCAAGTCATAGTGCCTAAACTCTCTCCTCTTTGATTCTTGGTGCCTGGAGACTTTCCACTAGCCTACACCTAAAGAGTTCACAATTTGATTAGTATTTGCTCAGTTAAGTTGAATTAAACTATTAGTAATGCAAATAAAAGTTGAGAAAGAAACCTGTTGCTCAAGGAAGACAACCATCATTCCATACAATTTTATTTTTTATTTTTTTATGTTCTCGAAAGTTCATAACTATATTGTCGCTTCCAAACCAATTTTTTCTACAAAATAGTTCAATGATTTGCACAGTTAATGTAAATCACATTTCTATTTATTCAAACATCATTTGACAGGAATTTATAGTAAAAATGCAACATGTTTAACGGAAATCAGGCATCAATTTATAAAAAAGAAATCATGGCAATTTCTTAAAAAGTCATAACATCTTAAATATTTACAATTAGCCTATCAATTTTGTTCTGTCCTTGCCAGTATTTGAAAAACTATCACCAACAAGATTAACCAATGATTAACATTAGAAAGTGCACATTTAATAAAGGTTAAATTTTATTTTTTTTACTTACAGTGTTGCTTTATGCTCCCATAATTTATAAATTATCTTAATACTCCCCAATATAATTTTATGTTAAATTAATTTATAATATGTCAATTTTATTTTAATTTTATGTTGTAGATATATATAAAAAATAAAGAGAAAATTGGAGCCGAAAACAGAAGACAAAGAAGATGAATTGCATTGATTAAAAAAAAAAGTGGAGCCAATTGATAAAGTGGTAGTCAAGTAACAGCCATCACTTTATTTCTTTATTTAATAATGAAAAGAAGCACTAACTGCCTATAAAAGGAGGAATGGAAGAGACAATTGGGGTAGAGAGGGATAAAAGGACTGGAAGTCAGAGGTGTAGAAAACAATTTATTTTCTTTTCTTTTGTAGTTAATTTTCTTAGAATATGTTTTAGAAGTTTGTTAACTAAAATGTGTGTTTTATTTTTTAATTTGAGTGGTTAATTTTCTGAGTTAAGATGAAAGGTAAAACTTAAAAATTTATATTATGAAAGTAATTATTCTCTTAAATAAGTTTATAGTTCATTATTTTAATTATATAATATTGACAAACCACTATAACTATGGCACATTATGTGCTTTATCCCCATATTTATTCATTAGTGGTAATTAATAATTATGTCGCATAATAATAAAATAAATATAAAATAAATTTTAAAAGAATATTATGACTATAATTTAAATGTTAAGAGTGGATCTAATAATTTTAACACTTTTTAAATGTATAATTTTTTTATAAATTAATTATTAAAATTTTAAATTCCCTATGATTTATCTTTAAACTCACCAAATTATATCACAACGAAACATTCTTTAAGTAATCAATATTTTGGAGTCACGACAACCAATTATTTAACAGACTTCTTGTTGACAGTCTCAAGCTGAAAGGGGCGTGAATTCAATAGTGAACCATAATATTAAATGTTTATCCACTGGTTATAAAAGTGTTCCGGACAATTTCTGGAACCAATGTGGAACTGTTTGAATTAGGTTGAGTTTTTAATTAATAAAACATGAAATTACCTACTTGCCCTTCATTAATCACCATTACCGAAACTGAATATAGTCGGCAGGGGAGGTTTATTGAAATACGGCCGTACAATCCACTAAAGTGGAAACACGATAAAACCTTAGGGGAGGAAGCTGAAAATAACTCTATTTTCGTCCGAATCCGAAATAGACTGCTGCGAGAACGGGGCCAAAACTATGTTGTCAACGGGGTAAGTAATCCTTGTTTTGTCTTTTTATTTTTATTTTTAATTTAATTGTATTATAGTTTGTTGAAAATAATAAATTAAATAATATTTCTAATTTGTGACACCCAAGTCCTGTTTATTTTAATTTTTTATACTTATATTCTTGAGCATTGTTGACTATTAAGGAAATTTTGATAGAGTGTGGAATTATTATTTTTACCCTTAAAAAAAATAATTAAGTGGTGAGAATATTTTCACGATAAAAATACTCTTGGCACCAATTTCTAATTAAAAAATTTATATTACAAATACCCGTTCATTAAATTACTGTAAAGGACACATCTCTTTAATTTATTACTTATTTTACACCTACGTTATCTTTTATTTAACACAAAAATAGTTATTTGTATAAATTAAAAAAGAAATATATTCCCAAGAAAAGATGTAGTTCAAGAATTTCTAAAGAATATGAATGGCAGGCTTATAAATAATAAAATTTTAAGAGTTATAAATCTTATAAGAGTTAACTATGAAAAAAATAATTATATTTTAAATCATACCACCACATAGACCAAAGAATCATTAGTAGGATTATTGTTGATGAAAAAAATCTATTTCTAAAATATGATGGTTTTAATTAAAATTATTTTATTAGGTTCGAGTTTACAAAAAGAAGAAATTAAGAAAAAAATGGAGGATAAAGTCCATGGGTGCTAAGCTACTAATTAGGAATAAAGAAAGAAGATGGATGAAATTTGGTTACCATACACATGAAAATTTTAATATTAAAGAAAAAATATTTAATTAAAAATAATTTAAGAATTACTAGACATGTTCATTAATCATATTATTGGAAACATTTAATTTAGGCATTCACATGTTCATTGTGGTCATACATTATTATTATTATTATTGATAAATTAAAATATTTTTATTATGTAATCTTTTTTTAACTCACATATTCAAACAGTATATTAGACAGAGATTATGTAATAAGTGATATATATATATATATATATATATATATATATATATATATATATTAACACATGTTAATTTTTCATCTATTTTAAATTTTTACATGAGATTATATTGTTGCCCATACTCTGGCATGCACTGTAATAGTCAAACTAGGTCGATAGATTTAAATGTAAAGAAATTTGAAACAACGTGAACATATATGTCAAGTTTTAGAAACCTTTGTCTTATATAATTTTTCAGCAAACATCGGAGATGGCAATGTTAATAACCATGCAAATACATCTAGGCAATTATTTAGGATTTTTATCCATTATATTTAAAAAAAAAATATTTGTTTTCATATTTTAATATTTATTTAATAATTATTATGATTTTGATATAATTGAATTTACCAAAACAAAAGACGTTTGCATCATAAAACTCAAACCAACCCATGCCTACAAGTGATCTATGACGATGGCGGCTAACTTGGAAGTTGGAAGAACAACTCTGATTTGCTATGTGCAAATGTGCAATGCTGTTACAGTCATTCCTTATATAAAATTATCTTTGTCTGTAAATGTCCTATTCGCTCATCAATAATATATTCAATGTATTATTTTACTATATTAAATATATAATATATTAAACGTATAACAATCTTGACAATTTTTGTATTGACGCTATACTAAATAATTAGTGGAATAAAATGTGCAAGCATTTTTTTTTAAAAATAATTCTGTAAAGAAAAACTAATCGATGAATTTTGTAAAACATAGGGTAAAAATGACATTAAAAAGATGTGAAAAGACAATAATATGATATTTAAAAAAAATTATTCTAACTAAAATGATATTAATATATAGAAATTCACATGCATATATATGTCGCATTAATTTGTATACAAAATTTGTATTTCAACTTTAACAATATAATGATACTTAAAAATAATGATATGATAGAATAAAATTTAGATTCTTAAAATATGGCGTCTACCAAAACAATCAAATAGCTGGTGGAAATAAACTAAAAAGAACAGGAAAAATAATAATAATAATAATAATATAGACAGTCCAAGGATGCGTAGCTAAAGTGAATAAATACATACAACTATACAAGGTATAAGTTACATCATTAAATGACAACATAAGAACACCTAACACCGATTGCAAAATAGTTGGAGCCTGAGAAGTAGGGTAGTTAGTAAACAGTGTCTTGTTGAGTCTGTTAACTTACTTCCAGCACACACATTTTAACAGTAAAATTAGCCCAAATCGGTTCCCAGACTTGAGCTACAGAGCTAGCTTCAAAGTCTTATCCGGGGTTCTTCTTCTTTTGGTATAATGCTTTTCAAGCCCCTTCAATATCTTTATATCACCCCCCATTTTTTTAATTAGAGTTATATTGTTATTAAAGTTACGTATAAAAACAAATACAAATTGAGTAACACTAAAATATTTTTACAAATCATGAATCCTAACTGCTTGAGAAGAAGTATAGGTGTAAATATTGCATGACGACATGTGGCAAAAGGTTGTCAAACAAGTGGAGGCAAATCATTTTAGGGATGGCAAAAATCCCCACGGGGACGGGTACCCTTGGGGATTTTCCCCATTCGGGGAGGGTATGAGGATAATTTCATACCCAATTTCTTATTCGGGGAGGGGACGAGGATGAGGTGGAATCCTCATCCCCTACCCATTTTCCCATTTTAATTTTTTTTAATTACTAGTAAATAAATAATAAAATTTAAATTATAAAATTATAAATATTGATAAAAATAAAAAATATCAAAATATTTATATTATTAAACTTTTAGGCCTAATTAACTAATTAAAGTCCTAAATTTTTATTTAGGACATTAAAAAAACCGAGTAGATTCTAATAGCCAAACATTTTTTTTAATTTTAATATTCTTTAAATATTTTAAACTTAAATCTATTTATTTATTTATTTTTAGATGTTATAATTGCCCACAACGAATCACAATTTTAATATCTGATCTAATCTAATCTAATATTTACTTTTGATTTGCTCCGATTTAACTATTGTGTTGTAAAGGGAATAATCCACATTTATAAAGTGCCCATGCCACCATTGAAAAAGTTAATTTTGAATCTAAATTTGATTTTATTTGTAACAATTTTGTATTAGACTATTAATTTGTTCATGATAATTTGTAAAAGAAGTTTGTATCCCTTGCATGTTGTGTTACTTACTAATTTAATGTATGTGGCTTTTGTAATAGATATTAATATAAGATATATTTCGAACTTTACTTTTATTTGAATTTTTTATTTTAATATGATTAACTCAAAATAAAAAAAAATGTATTAATTATTCGGGGATCGGGGACCCTCGGGGATCCCCTGTTATTATTCGGAGAGGAGATGTAGATTCTCTCAAGTAATTCTAACGGGGACGGGGACATACGCAAAATATCAGAGATGGATACGGAGAGATCGGTCCCCTCCCCTCCCCTCCCCATTGCCATCCCTAAATCATTTGTCTAGGACACCAGGATATCTCAAAGCAAGCCACTAGATAAGCTTCCCAAAGAGAAAGATAGTTCCGGCGAAAACACGTAATATTAAAGTGCACAATCAAAATCCAAATTGTTTGGTAGTTGGATGCACATATGAACAGTGGATGCTATTATTTGTGAAATAAAAAACATCTCACTTTTGGCTAAATACAAAGAGTCAATGGAAGAACAGATTCCCAGGATCAGTAACGAGAGATTGCCACATTAGCTACCATCTGCAGTGGTCTAAAAGGCAGCATGACCACAAATAGAAAGGGTGGTTGTTGGTTCCTTTCCCTCCTATACCTAAACAGGTCACCATCTTGGGACTACAAGCCTAATTACCAAAATATTCTCACCAGAGGGAGGGCAGCAAATCAATAAGCTCCACGTGTTCGAAATTACTTAAAACAACCCTCAGGCACACCCTACAAAAGCTCAAAGTCCACTCCATGGTAACCAACTTCTAATCACTCAAGAAACACACACTCATCTTCTTCCACATAGCATTTTTTTTTTCTCTATTGTTGATAACTTGAAGGTCCATTTGACCTTGAAGCTGGCATTTGCTATACACACTCTAACTTGTGCGTTGAAGTGTGGTTGTCGGACACCGCCGGCTCCACCTCTAACGTTAGCCATTGCTTTGTTTTACGGGACACATCCAACTCACCTTTGATGCCCTTCATTCTCATTTTAATCCTATCTTTGTCCTCTTTTCATCACACACCCAGATCACCCAGCTAACCCCCCATCCTTTAGGAGAACACTTCAAACATAACAAGATAGCCTCCAACGTTTGTTTCTTTTTCACTATTTTATTGTTTTATTTGGATCATCCAAAATCCAGCCAAAACATTAACTATTTTTAATCCCCCAATATATGATATAATTAATTTTGTTGAAGAAATAATAAAGAAATAAATTATCTAATGACAATAATTTTATTATTCAAAGGTATGTTTATAAAACTTAATCAAAATGACAAAATTATATTGTAATTTTATGTCCCTTTTTTATGATTTTATGTCCCCTTTTTTTTTTTGCGTCTCCTCTTTTAATTTTAACTTATCGAGGGTAAGTTGCCTTAGGCTCGTTGATTCAAATCAAGTTGGGCACTGGGGCTGATCCAACTCAACTGAAGAATGTTATAAAGTGTAGAAACGATGATTTCATGTCATTTTTTCGTTATGGAAGGATGTTCCAATTACACAATATATTCTGAACACTTTTCAGCTAACTATTATTCGTTTCTTTGATTTTCAACTAACGATAGGATGGATTCCTGTGACTCACAAGTTGTGAATGAGCATATTTCCTCTTCCTCAGAGAAAGAGCCACAAGAGACTGGGGGTTATAATGATGATCTTCTTTCTGCGTACTCGGTACTCTAAATGCAGCCTCCGTACTGAATTCTAGAGAGATAAACTAAGTTTCTAGTTCCTCTCTTACAAACTGCAAATGTTTTGAGTCTCTAGGGAACTCGTGTTACATATCAAATGCTTAATTTCATATACTTTATTTTACATTATCGTTGATGTATATAAGCCAGCAGAGTTTGATATGTTCTATGTTGAAGTTTAATTCTAATCAGTTTTCAACAATGTTTAGATTGTATTTTGGATGTTGCTGCAGTTTGATTGCGACAATAGGCTCGCTGAACAGTGCAGGTATCTAGCCACACAGAGGACTGGAGAGTGGAAATATACTATGTAGCTTCAAAAGGCAAACATACCAGACCTGAGACATGCCGTGATGAACGGGACGACCACGACCTGATTGCGCAAGGCCATGGGGATTTCCCAGATTACACCATAAGTGTATGAAGTAACAAGTAAATAGTGAGCTGATGAAATTGGCTACCTCATATATATGGAACACCAATTTCACAAATTGATATTATTATACCGACTTTGAGAATGGTCCCAAGGTGACCGGTAATGCAATATTGCATTTCGGCTACTGGAAACAAAACCCCACACCTAGAGTAAGATCAGTAATATATGACTTTACCCAATTCATATTGTTCATAGAGGTTATATACGTGTAATTTGCTTTTACATGATATAGGGTTATAAATTTTTGTATAAATTGACATAGCATAAATTTATAGGTTGAACAAAATATTTTTTAATCCACATAATTTATTTTATCGTACGTCATGTCAAGAATAAATTTTTTTTCATTACCCAATAATTTAATGCAAAAAATCTACTTTTAAAGTGGAGAGATTTACTCTTAGATTCACACGAGTTTTAACCTCAATTAAAAAAAAAAAATCACTGACCTTGGATGGATATGCAACGAGATTTGAACCCTTGGACCATAAACGAATGAA
Source organism: Citrus sinensis (assembly GCF_022201045.2). Classification (NCBI taxonomy): domain Eukaryota; kingdom Viridiplantae; phylum Streptophyta; class Magnoliopsida; order Sapindales; family Rutaceae; genus Citrus; species Citrus sinensis. Next base: position 5,909,106 of record NC_068558.1, read on the forward strand.
GCATGATAGTGAGAAGAACAGTTGAAAAACTGTTCATTTATTTATATAAGTAGGGTTTTACTAAGTTATTTTTTAAGTAACTTACGGTCTATGTAAAATAGTTAAAAAAAAGTAGTGGCATGACGGTTGGACCCGTTTGCTTTTTACGTAAGCTATAAGTTAACACATGAGTAAGAGATTTCTCTATCATGCACATTTTGGAAATATAAAAAGTTAAAAAACCAACGTGATCGGATGACGTGGCACAGGAGAACTCTTCCCGATTGGTACCAAACCAATCCGTGACAAAGGACAGTGGACATGGACATCGAACTTCCGTGTGCTGCCAACTTCATTTATAATCTCAAACGAACGCCCACAACCCATAATTTCCCAATGACCAAATCATTGCTGTCAATCCAGTCTATCAACGTGGCGGTGATCGGCGCCGGAGCCGCCGGTTTAGTCGCGGCTCGCGAGCTCCGTCGCGAAGGCCATAAGGTTGTAGTCCTGGAGAAAAGCAACCGAATTGGCGGCACATGGGTCTACACTCCTCGGGTGGAATCCGACCAGCTCGGAGTGGACCCGAACCGAGCCGTCATTCATACCAGTCTCTACAGCTCCCTCCGAACAAACCTGCCTCGAGAGGTGATGGGCTTTACGGACTACCCGTTCACGGCCCGGGATGATGGGTCGGGGGACCCGAGAAGGTTTCCGGGTCATGCGGAGGTGTTGAGATACTTGGAGGAGTTTGTGAGTGAATTTGGGATTGACGAAATGGTGAGGTTTGAAAGTGAGGTGGTTAACGTTGGTTTGATGGAAAATAACAAATGGAAAGTGAAGTCAAAATTGAGAAATGGTGATGGCGATTGTGATGAAATATATGATGCTGTTGTTGTTTGTAATGGGCATTACACTGAACCTCGCATTGCTGAGATTCCTGGTAATGTTGTTTATTTATTTTTTGTGAGCTTTAGATTTGTCTGGAGTTAAAAAGAGCTTCGTGTTAATGACAAGGTTGACTGCTAGTGAGCTCTTGAGAGTAATGATACCGAATAATTATGGTTTTATGATTTCTACAAATTCTTTGTTGGTGATATTGAATATTTGATATTATACTCGGTAATTGGTGTCTTCAGTTTTGAAGCTCACAACTACTGTTTCATTGGCTAATGATATTTTTGGTCTCAAAATCAAGGAGGGCACTTTTGTTTGCTTTGGCTTTGTGATGATTGTACTTAACTACTTATGTTTGAGCATAACTCTCTCTCTGTGCTGCTGTAAAGATGTTTACGATGTTTCTCTTGCTGCTTTCACTTTTTTCAGGCATCGATGTGTGGCCAGGGAAGCAAATGCATAGCCACAATTATCGTGTTCCTGAACCTTTTTGGAATCAAGTATGTGTCAGGCTCCTGCTTCTCATCATTAATCAACAATAACTCTGCTTTTTATTGCATTTTGGAGTGGCAATTCTGCAGGCACATTTTTTTTTTTTGGAATTTTTCTTGGTTTGCTCCTACAATTTGTTGCAACTTTGTTAAAAAAATGTATGCATAGTAGTTTGCAGATATTTCGTGAAGGAGCATTTCTCCACTCATCAAGTCTAGAATTCTCTTGTTTGTCAACGTCTTTTGATGCCTATCCTCTTTGTGGTGAAACTGCTTGAATGAAAGACAATGGGGTGAATAAATTACAAATGCACGCTGAGAAATAAGTATATGCTTCATAAGGAAGTATTTAATACGCTCGTTAGGTTCCACTGCAAGAGGGAGTTCTTTAGTCAGCATCCCAAAATCTTAATGTACTAATCCTCTTATTGTTCTTCCCGAAGATTGAATACTGTAGAATGTAGAAGGAAGGGGCTAATTTAAATTATAAATTATTATATGTATGAGATAAAGTGTGTAATTTCTTATAAAAAATACAGAGATAAGGTATGTGTCTGTTAAAGAGGCAGCAGATTAGAGATCTGCCTCATTTATGTTTTCAAATGCGTCAATAGCTTTAAAGATTCAGTAAAAGTTTTGTTCGGGCATACATTTCATTAGTCAAGTTGTGAAAGAGTTTGCTTTTTTCACCTTTTAATGTCTTAAGTTATGAGACACATCTCCTACCTGACCTACTTATAAAAACTCTCTTCTCACTTTTAACAAAGTTACCATGTTTCTGCTATTTCATCAGGTGTGATGTGTTTAAGTACTACTTTTGTTGTTTCTCATAATGATTCTCTCTTTCTCCTATTTATCTTTTCCGACACCTAATATTTGTCTTGTTTGAACTATTTTCTACCAAGGACAGGTCATAATTTTGGTAGGGAGTTCTGCAAGTGCTGTTGATATATGCAGGGACTTAGCTGGAGTTGCAAAAGAAGTCCATCTTGTATCCAGATCGGTTGCAGATGGAACATATGAAAAGCAGCCTGGCTTTGATAATATGTGGCTTCATTCGATGGTAAAAAGTGTTTTTATGGAGTGGCTACACAAGAACTTCACGGCAGGAGCTTTTTGATCCTCATGCTGGGAGATGGTTTGGTCTAAAATGCTAATTCTTCATTATAATAATGCAGATAGAAAGTGCCCACGATAATGGTGCTGTGGTATTCCGTAATGGCCATACTGTCCACGCTGATGTAATTCTGCATTGCACTGGGTAGTTTTCATTCTGCTGGGAAAAAAAATATATCTATTCAGAAATTATGTGTTGGATGATGCATTATCAGATAGTTAAAACAACCAATGGATATATAGTAATATGGCATTGTTAATTCTGTAAGGTACAAGTATCACTTCCCATTTCTTGAAACCAATGGCATTGTGACTATGGATGATAATCGGGTGGGGCCACTGTACAAGCATGTTTTTCCGCCAGTCTTGGCCCCATGGCTTTCTTTTGTTGGTTTACCCTGGAAGGTTAATCTCTAACTTAATGTAATCTGGCAATATCAGTTATCAGATACTTGATTTCACTAGTTAAAGTAAGCTGTTGCATTTGATGGGCAAGCAGGTTATCCCCTTTCCCCTGTGTGAATATCAAAGCAAGTGGATTGCTGGTGTTTTGTCTGGTCAGATTGTGCTACCTTCTCAAGAAGAGATGATGGAAGACATTAAAGGCTTTTACTCAACTCTTGAAGCTTCTGGAACACCTAAGAGATACACTCATAACATGGGTGATTACCAGGTAAATTTGGTTCTGTAGATGGCATGCATACCTTTGTTTGGTATAACTTTCTTTAGGTAGAGTTTTTGACAAAAAATTTATAGTTGTTTGGTTGTCAATGAGAATTTTTATTAAAAGTTGCAATTACTCTAATAGACAAGCATTTTAAAATTATATTACAAAAGGACGAAATATTGTAAATAAACTAAGGGTATTTTGGATAATTTAACTCTTTAAAAAATCTCTACAGACTCTACTCCCAAAAGCCCAAATTTTGAACTTCTCTTGGCAAAATAGCTTTTTTAATCACTAAAAGAAAAAATTAAAAAGAGTTTTTGACAATTAAAAAGTTCTTTTGGCAAGTGGAAAAGACAAACTAAACATGCCCTAACTGGTGCAAAGTTCTAGATAATTTTGTCATTGAACAATTATCCTCAGTTGTTTCGCAACCTGCATCTCCGGCTCAGGTCCATTTCTCTATTATCATTAATTCAGTATCTAGCTGATTCAGATTCAGAGGTTTTCCATATTCTTTGACATTGGTGGATTAACGATGGTGGTAACTAAAATGGAGACTAAAGTATTGACTAAATAATAGACTGAGGAGGCAAAAACATAGATTGAAAGTAATATCTCCTCTTGAGGCTCTTTCTAACTGTCTTTTGTAGTCCAAACCCTTTCTCCGTGCTATTTGTTTAGACTTTGGACTTTAGACTTTAGACTGCTATTGTCATATAAAAGCCAGCAGAGTTGGCTTTTATATGTTGTGAAGTTTAGTATCAGTTTCAACAATGTTTAGTGAGCATTTTGGATGTTCTTTTCAGTTTGATTATGACAATTGGCTAGCTGAACAATGCGGGTATCTTGGTGTCGAAGAATGGAGAAAGCAAATGTATAATGATGTTTCCAAGAATAGACATACAAGACCAGAGACATATCGTGATGAATGGGACGATCACCACCTGGTTTTGCAAGCCCAGGAGGATTTCATCAAGTACACCTCAAATAGAGTAACAAGTAAATATTGAGCTGAAAGTGGTAACCTCTCACTCAAGGTTCACACCAAATCCAATTTAACTAGCTGTATATGTTCATATTAAGAAAGGAAATGTCTTGTTATCTACGCGTACAGACTACACCAATTTGGCAAATTCAATCGGATCCCACTTTGTGCAGGACAGCTCAGCTAGGGTAGTGGTATTTTACTATTTTATGAGATCAAAGTGGCCACCCCTAGACCTTTAGGAATTTCATTTTATTGTACACTTGTTAAGTAAAGCATAAGAATATGATCTGAGACATTCATTTTCTTTTCTTTTTATATATCATTATTATAAATCACATGCATTTTACACAACAATAGCCTGAATAATCATACATGCCTTGATACCTACGGTGTTGTAATATTTTTTTTTTCTCTCACTTGCCCAGCAACGGCAAGCATTAGCCAAGACTCGAGTTTCATTTTTCGTTAAAACACCCGATACGACCGTATGACTAGCATGCTAAGCTTCACTAATTATAAGATGCTCTGTATAGGAGATTAAGAGGTGATTAATGAGATAATTCTTCGAACTCTAAAAGGCACGCGCACACACAAAAAACAAAGGCGTCAAATACAATAATTAAACTGCCAGCCTGGGGTCCTCTGATTCAGAGTTACTGGATCAAGGATATGATATCTGCAATTATCTTTGTTTTGGTGACTCTAATTAATTTACAAGAAAGAAGCGATTAAGCAACCATGGAGAGAGAAAAAAAAAGAAAGGAACGCCCATGTTCTGCCATGCTGCCCTGATCGGCGCCGGAACTGCCGGACTAGTAGCAACCTGCGAGCTCAGTCGGGAAGGCTACTTGTTGGTGGTGTTTGAGAGAGCCAAGTGAGTGGCACCAAGGGGGTTAACTCAGACCCACTTGGCGATGCCCCAGGTCGAGTTACAGCCTGGTCTAGTCTTTACAGCTCTCTCAGGACAAATTTACATTGGGGAGATCATAAATTTTAGAGAATACCCTTTTCTGGCCCGAAATGATGGAACCGCTAACCCGAGAAGGTTCCGGGGTCATTGGGAGGTGTTGATGCAGTTGAAGGAGTTTTCAAGAGAGTTTGGGATTGAAGCAAACTCATAGCTGTAATTATTGCATTCCTTAACCCTTCAGAGATCAATCGTGTATCAGCTTACTTCTACTTATCTCTGTATTTCTAAACTGTAGAGGCTGTTGGTGAAATATTAAAGATTTTGGCTATCAAATTGCATCTGCGGTCTGCCCAAGTCGGTTAGTGAAGGATTAAGACAGAGTGATACCGGATGGCCCATGTTTGACTCCTTCATATGCAGTTAAGTACCTGAAGTTACACTCATTGACAATTTAATTCTGAAGTGTTTAGAAGTTTAAGCAAAAGTCTTTGCAGGGAGATTTTTTGGCAAATCAAAGCATTGTGCAAACTGCGCTTAATTTTCCTCCTGGACTCTTTAGTCTTGTGCAGCAAGTTACCTATATTTAGCCTCCATCTCTTTCAGGGGAGTGACCCTTTTTCTTTCTTCGTTTGTGATAAATAGATTTCCATGTTAGGGTATTTTTCTTAAATCTTTTTTTTGGACAAAGATGACACAATAATTAGTTCTGCCTTACTTTAGTTTCACTTATCATATTGCTTGACTAAGTTGTTTTCAACGCCTTACGTATTGTAATTTTTATTGGAATTGTTTTATTGGTGTGGATATCTCCACAGACAGCTGGAGTAGCAAAAGTATACATTGCATCTAAATTGGTAGCTGATGGAACATATGAAGGGCAACCTGGATACAATAATATGTTGCTCTATTCTATGGTAAATGTAATCACCCATGGTTAGATGGTGGTCAGTATAGTTTCATTGTATGTTCCAATCCTGAGGTTGGAGTACGAGTCTATCTAAGATATTGATATCACTTTGAAAAAATACAGACAGAAAGTATCCATGAAAATGGCTCGGTGGTTATTGGGATTCAGAGAGTTATTTTTACAGATATTATTCAACACTGAACTAGATAAGTTATATTTTGTTCATTTTCTGAATGGAAGAGTTATCTTTTTGTCACATGTTAAAACAATATTAGCAATTGTGAAACAAAAATGAACTATAGATATAGTAATGGGAGAATATTCTTTTTAAGGTACAAATATCAATTCCCTTTCTCGGTAGCAATGGCATCCTTCAAGTGGGTGTCAATTTTGTGGAAGCTCTATAGAAACATGGTTTTCCGCCAGCCTTGGCCCTATGTCTTTCCTTTGTTGGGATCAGAGGCGGATGTAGTGTGGGACCAGTGGGGAAAAAAAATATTACCCCTTTTTATTTAAAAGAAAAATTAATAAATTTTAAATAATTCTTGTCAAATTATCAAATAGCCCCATTCTTTTAGTTTCTACAACCAGAATATAGAAAACATTTTTAGCAATAAAATTTGCAAAGAATTAACTTCGGAATCAAATGGGAGATGAATGGATAAATAATAATTTGATTGTTTATGTAAAAAAAAGATGTGTGTAATATAATAGTGTTGATAATGAGTCTATTACACAACGTTTTCAGAATATGAAATCACTTAGAGAACAATTATAAATGTGTTATCAAAAATTTTGTATATTCAAACTTCAGTTTTTACATTTTATTGTTATTTAATTTAGTCCCTGATAAATTATTTTTCTAAATCCGCCACTGGTTAGGATACCATGGAATGTTTAATCTAATATTTCATCTCCTAGGTACAGTTTTGTCATACATGTTATCCCCTTGTATGAATGTCAAAGCTAGTGGATTGCAGGAGTTTTGCCTGGTCGATTTTTGCTTCCATCACAAGAAGAGATATTACTTGACACTCAAGTCTACCATGCAACACTTGAAGCTTCTTGCATGTCTAAACGACACACACGTAACAGGAATGATTCTCAGGTAAATTTGCTTGTAAATAACTCAATATATGGACGAAAGCAAAATGACCCTTGGGTAGAGAAGAACAGAAAAATCCTACTAGAAACATACCGTGATCAATGGGAAGGTCACCAACTCACCATCCGATATTGGAAGCCACTGAAGACTTCATGTACTGCTTTTCAAAATAATGCTTGGCAAATACTGCATATCAATAATAGTGTATGGTTTGATCTGTCAATGACCAATTGCCTATTGTTAAATAGCTGGGGCCATATAAAGGCCAAAAATCACTTGCACCAGCCGGGAATCGAACCCGGGTCTGTACCGTGGCAGGGTACTATTCTACCACTAGACCACTGGTGCTTTGTGCTAAGCCGGCTCCTAAATACTTTCAAGACCAATATGAAACGTAATTTCCTAGTTAATATATTTAAGTTGGGTTATTTTTCCATTTACTATTTAAATATATTGTGAAACAATAAGTGCAACAAATATTACATCATAATATTTTATTACTAAAAAATTATAAAATCTTGCATTTTACTATTTTCAATACTATTTGAACGAAATGAAGACAAAGGGACGATAGAAAAAAATTGCCATGTGGGATTAATGAAAACCAAAAATGGGCACGTGAATGAAGCAGCTTTTGTCCCTTTGTTTGTTACTTTTTGAATTTAAAGAATAAAATAATCAAAAGAAATAAAGAAAAGTAACGAAAATAAATGAAAGGGAGATTACTTTTTAGTTCTGTAGTCTCTCTCCATTTCTCTCATTTGAGTACGAGAGATCTTTGTGTTTAGGAAGGCAAAATTCAAACGAGTTCCAGTCTCTGCATCTCACAAATTTTGTCTCTGTATCTCAGTTATCACAAGAAATAAATTAGATCTAGATCTACAAACAGAGGTGAGAGATGTTTAAATGGTTAGAATATTTAATTTAAATTGCAAAAATTCATAGATTTTTATTTTTTATATATTTAAATTGTTATGAATTGTTATGATTTTTTTAATTTAAATGGCTGGAAATAATGGAATAGATTATAATAATTTTTTAGTGTGTTTTATATATGTTAGGATTTTTTAAATTTAAATGGTTGGAAATAATGAAATAAATTATAACAATATTTGAATGTGTTTTATATATGTTAGGATTTTTCTTAATTTAAATGATTGGAAATAATACAATAAATTATAACAATTTCTAAATGTGTTTTATATATGTTAGGATTTTTTTAATTTAAATTGCTGAAAATAATGAAATAAATTATAACAATTTCCGAATGTGTTTTATATATTTAAGTTGTTAGGATTTTATAATTTAAATTGTTGGAGATAATGGAATAAATTATAACAATTTCTGGATGTGTTTTATATATTTAAGTTGTTAGGATTTTATAATTTAAATTGTTGGAGATAATGGAATAAATTATAAAAATTTATGGATGTGTTTTATTTATTTAAATTGTTAGGAATTTTCGTTACTAGACAAAATGTTATATAAGTTTCTTAATACAAATGTTAATTATTTTGTAGAAATGGAGTATTTGGAAAATGAGCATGCATTTGAAGAGTTGCAAAAAACAAGAGCTAACGATGTAAATGAAATTATGGAACCGAACGAATGTGAGCCAGCTCTTGGAATGTTATTTGATAATCATGAAGAAATGTTTGTATTTTACAAAGCTTATGGTAAACAAGAGGGGTTTCCTGTGAAGGTTCGAAGTACTAAGAAGGGGACCGATGGAATTGTAAAATATGCAACATTTGCATGTGGGCGTAGCGGCAAGTCAGAAAGTAAATCTGCTAATGCATTGAAGCCGAAACCGAATGTGAAAAATGGTTGTGATGCAAAAATTGGAGGTTGTTTAAATGAAGATGGAAAATGGGTTCTTCGAACTTTAAATCTTTAACACAACCATGGATTGAGTCTAGACAAAGCTAGGTATTTCCCATGCAATCGCAGAATTAGTGCAAGCGCTAAAAAGCGAATTGAAATGAATGATTGTGCAGGAATTAGAATAGCCCAAAATTTCAATTCTATTGTTGTTGGAGTTGGTGGGTATGAAAATGTGCCATTCTTAGAAAAAGATTGTAGAAATTTTGTTGACAAAACAAGGCGATTACAACTTGAGGAAGGAGATGTTATGGCACTTTTAAAGTACTTATAAAAAAAGCAAGCAGAATGTAATGGATTTTTTTTTAGCATTGATTCGGATGAAGAGGATCGATTAAAGAATGTGTTTTAGGCAGATTCGCGGAGTAGGGCAGCTTACAAATATTTTGGAGATGTCATCACATTTGACACTACATATCTGACCAACAAGTATGACATGCCATTTGCACCCTTTGTTGGAGTTAATCACCATGGACAGTCTATTTTGTTGGGATGCAGATTGATTTCACGCGAGGATACGGAGACATTTACGTGGTTATTTGAGGCGTGGCTATCATGCATGTCTGATTCTCCTCCCTTTGGTATTATTACAGATCAAGACAGGGCAATGCAAAAGGCAATTGAAAACGTTTTTCCTACTACTAGGCACCGATGGTGTTTATGGCACATAATGAAGAAGGTGCTTGAGAAGTTAGGGGCTTTCAAAGAACGTGAAGGTATTATATTTTCCCTGCTCTCTGCTGTATATGATTCACTGAGTTCTGATGCGTTTGAGGAAGCTTGGCATTGCATGATTACAGAATATGATTTGTGGGATAATGATTGGTTAAATGGTTTGTACGATGAGAGGCATCGTTGGGTCCCATGCTATTTAAAAGGCTATTTTTGGGCAGGAATGTCAACAACTCAGCGAAGTGAAAGTATGAATGCATTTTTCGATGAATTTGTTAACTCAAAAACAAATCTGAAACAGTTTGTAAAGCAATATGAAAATGCATTGAGGAGGAAAGCTGAATTAGAATGGCAAGCAGATGCCAAGTGTTTCAGTAAAAGGACACCATGCGTGTCCAGATATGAGATGGAGAGGCAAGTTGAAGAAGTGTACATCATTTCCAAGTTTAAAGAATTTCAAGAAGAATTGACTACTCTGATGTATTGTGATATCTCGGATTCTGTAGGATCAATATATCAAATAATTGAATCATTTGGGCAAGGTCAAAGAGGCTTCTTTGAGGTTATTTTTGAAGAAGCTGAGTGTGAAGTTACTTGTATATGTTCAAAATTCCAGTTTAGGGGGATTCTTTGCAAACATGCCCTTGCAGTGCTGATACGTAACTCAGTTGAATTACTTCCAGAAAGATACATTTTATCAAGGTGGAGAAAAGATGTAAGGAGATGTTATAGTAAGCTGAAAGTTTGTTATGGTGTACAGAATTTGACCATCCAGCAAGAAAGATATGAAAAAATGTGTAACGCTTTCAGTGAAGATGTTATAGTAACGTCTGATGATGAAAATAGCTATAAAACAGTGTTGGATTGGATTGAGAAAACAATGAAGGATCTGCCCAAGCAAATTCATTGTGAAAGTGTGGGGAAAACTAACACTGGTGGAGCAAGTTGTAGCAGCAACAAACAAATTAACAGTGAGAGTGTGGAAAGAACTGTTATTGGCGAAGTAAGTTGTGGCAGCAACAATGTTCAACTTGCACTAAATGATCCAGTAGTGACACGTCGTAAAGGCCGTCCACCTTGCCTGAGGAAAGAATCTTCGATTCAAAAGAAATCTGTTCAAAAGATCAAGTCCGCACAAAAAATAAGGTATGATTAAAAATAAATATCTATTTTTTAATTAATTTGGTCTTAGTTTAATTGTCTTTAATAATCTTGTAGGATTTACAACAAACTGCCCTATCATCTTATCGGTTAACCGTTTGTAACAAACGGTTCGCCGTTTGTCTCCAGTAACCTGCAAAATGAACATCAGTTATCCGTTTACATTAAGCGGTTAAGGACTTGCGTGAAGTGGCTTCTATGGATATTATCGGTTAGCCGTTTGTAATAAACGGTTAGCCGATTGGCTCCAGTAACCTGCAAAACAATTTAGCCTTATCATGTTTTGTTAATCAGTGCCAGAGGATGACAACCTTCAATTCTGGACGTTATCGGTTAATCGTTTAAATAAAAGGTTCACCGTTAAGTTCCAGTAGCCATCCCATCTTTTGTGTTTTCTGTTTTTCATAAACGGTTAGAGCTTTAGGCAATATGTTGCTCTCTGGATGTTATCGTTTAACCGTTTAAATAAACGGTTCACCGTTTATAACCAGAATTGCATTTTAGACCAGTTTTTGCAGAGAATCTTTTTCTAATTTGAAAGTCCATCTTTTATGAAAAATGAATGGAATGATTATCAATGCTTTCGTTTATTAAGGAATAGCTCCGATATTTTTATTAAAATCCATTTCGCTATTTCCTTTTTTAATAGTAAGAAGTCTATCAATAGATTTTGAACCGTATATATGTTTGCATGACAATATATAAGCTCTTTAAAAGTTAGGTTAATTAGGTAATAATCTTTTCAATTCATACAGTTTCTTATTTTTCTTCATCTTTTGTTCTATTTAATTTTGCTATAGTTGTGGCCTCGCTGCTTTATTAGATAATTTAAAGAGATTAAAAGATTTGCTAGCCTAGATAGGTTTCATCCGCGCGCTTTCCTTTAAGCCGGGGTAATTAATTTGATTAAGTCAAATTTTAGTTTAGTCACACTATATATTTTGCATGAAGCATCAATTCAAGCAAATGGGGAAAAACTTTGGAAATTTGAAACCATGGGAACAATTCATACACAATAATCATTTTATTTAAATTATTTAAATTTATACATAACACGGGATACAATTTCATTTATGCAAAATACATATAGCAACGATTATCCCAAAAATACAACATACAATGGATAATATAGGCAGAATAATACAATCATTTCTGCCTTTATCAGTTTGCACAGTTTTGTCACATGTAGGCACTTCAATTTGCACCCCCTTTTCGAGTGTTTCCACAATAAATTTTGTAGTTTCTAACATATTGGATGTCTCTGGCAATTTTTCATGCCTTTTTATGTAATCATTGTAGGCTATTTCGGCATCCAACAAAGATGTATAAGATTTATAAGAATTCCCTTTGAATCCATTTACTTGCATCTGACATTCAGGCCAAGAATTGTATATGCCCGGCTTTCGTCCTTTGAAAACAACATAACAGCTTTGAGTAGGCATTTGAATTCTACATTGGAAAAATTTAGATCAATATTCTAGACTTTTATGCTAAGAATTTCAACTGCCAACAATAAGAGAGAATTTCAAAACCAGGAGGGAAAAAAGAGTAACATTTTAACCTTCTGAAAAAGAATGGGAGCCTCACAGCAAAGCACAAAGGCCAGCATAAACCAAGAAACTAATTTCTACAACTGTAAGTAAGACAGATCACAGCAACTTGCACCAAAAGAAAACGAGAAAATGAATATCCAGCAAATATATCCAGCAAACAAATTGAGACCAAAAGAAAACGAGAAAATGAATATCCAGTAAACAAATTCAGACCAAAAGAAAACAAGAAAATGAATATCTAGCAAACAAATCCTCTTAATCCACTGGCAACTACAGCATCTTGGTTGTCAGACTAAACCATCAATATCCAGCAAACAAATTCATCTCCTCAACCATTACCAATTTATCATAAGGCTAAAACGTTGTTGGAAGTCTCTAATCAATTTAGACCTGAAACAACTCAATACACAAAAGGAAAGAACAACATCACCATAAGTAAGTTAAAAAGACAGCAATGCCAACAAATCCCATTGACAAAACCTAAAAAAGACACGACCCATGTGATTTTGTTGGCTCAAATAGCAGAACTCTTTTTTTGGCTCAAAAATAGACAAATTTGCATCTAGGTCAAACATTTTCTGAACAATTAATATTTCCCAACATAGTACTAAGTCAAAAGAAGGGCAAAAAGAAAAAAAAAATCAAATTTTGATCTAAAGCAATGCGGAGCGGGATCAATAATAACCAAATAAAAACAAAAAAAATGAAATAACTTAAAAGCAAATCTGGTTACCCTTTTGAAAACCCAAGTGCATAGATCCAAAGTCGGAACTTAACGATCAATAATAACCAAATAAATGAATTTTCACATAGTCGAGACTAAAAAATAGAGCAGTGAGCAGTAATAAATGCCCTGTTAGTATTTATGAAGACGAGTGAGAAAATGAAAACCAAAGGCTGAGGCTCTGACGTTCAATGTCTCTGAAGAAGAAGAAGAAGCATTGAAGCAACGAATTAAATGAACACGAGGCCGTACCATGTGAGCTACGGTACACATTCACACACGCAAACAAAATCAAATCCAACACCACCAACAACAACTCACCCATGTTTCCAATTTTTTTAATACAATATTTTCAATTATTTATCTTTGAAAATACAATGCTAACACTGTCAACAACAACTCACCCATGTTTCCAATTTTTTTAATACAATCCTAACACTGTCAATCTCAAAATTTCATCATCCACAACATAAAAAAATAAAAAAAATAAAAAGAAATGCCTACAGATGCAGCAAGCAACAACTACAAGTCTCCAAAGCAGCGACGTTGTAGTAGATCTGGGCTGGGCGAGAAAAAAAAAAGGGCTGGTAACGAACGAAGCCTGCTCAATGGAGGGGTCCGTTCTAGATCTGCGGCTGGGCGAGAAAAAAAAAAGGGCTGGTAACGAACGAAACCTGCTCAATGGAGGGGAGTCTGGTAATGAAGCAAACTCAATGGAGGGGGAGTAAAATGAGTGGTTGGGGAGTGTGTGTAAAAGGGGGAGTAAAACGAAGCAAACTCAATGGAGGGGGAGTAAAATGAGTGGTTAGAGAGTGTGTGTAAAAGGGGGAGTAAAACGAAGCAAACTCATTTTTTTTTATTTCTTGTGGGTCCGCTTGAAACGAGTCAAAACGGCAATCTAAACTTGCGTTTCTGTCGTTCCTTTGTCTTCATTGAGTTCGTTTATCATTTTCCTTTTCAATATGACATATCTAATAAAAACACATAAAAATATTAACCTTCTTCTCCCTTCATCGAGTGCCCATTTGCAATTTTAATTTTTAAAATTTTAATATAACTAGTCAACCGTTGCTATTGGTCGTCTTCACTCTCATTATGCTACATCTTAAAAATCTGTTTCCAAAGCCAAACCCGGCAGTGCTAAATGTAGAGAACGTTAAGAGAAGGCTGAGAGAAACAACAACACAAGTTTATGGCTATTGAAGTTAAAAAGGAGATTCAAAAAAATTTCTGAAATTGAATACTTGTGATAAGCGACAAGTTAACGGCTACTGGAGTTAAGAGAGAGAGAGAGAGAAAGTTATGCACGTGAACTTCGTGTATGTGAAATTAACTTTTGGTCGTTTCGCCTCTCTCTCTCTGTCTCATCGTTCTAAGTAAAATATATATAAAAAAAAAGTTAATAGCTACTAGAGTTAAAAGGGAGATTCAAAAAATTTTCTAAAATTGAATACTTGTGATAAGCAGCAAGTTAACAGCTACTAGAGTTGAGAGAGAGAAAAAAAAATTATGCATATGAACTTTGTGTGTGTGAAATTAATTTTTGACAAAGAGTGCTTCAAAACTGAGAAAAAGTTAGACAGCACATGTGATGTTGTTCTTTTCCTTTTTTTAAACAATATTTTAACATTAGCTAACCATCATGGAGGGAGAGAGTAAAATGGCAGCTTGTGCTGTCGTTTCTCTCGGCATTCTCTCGCCGCTCGTGATGGTTAGCATTTTCCAAACCCAAATCACAATTCTTGGAGAAAAATTTCTTTAATTTTCTTGTTTACAAAGAAAGTTTGGTTTTTTAACTCTTCTTTCACTAGAATCACAATCATTTCTACAGTCGATTGGAAATGCTAGATCAATTATCGTGATTTGAAAAATAACTAAATTTGTAACACAAATTTAACTATTTAAGAACACGTTCTGATTGCACAACATATAAATACCACGTGAAATAATTCAAGGTTTTGCAAATTACAAGTGACAAGACACAAATCATCAAATTACTAGCATTGACTGAAATGCCACATAACATAGGGCTTGTATTATGTAGGCTGTAATTCTGATTGGGAATCACACTGATGCATATGATATAATAAGGGAGTTAGCATGCTTGGAAAAACATGGCTTTCCTTTGTTGGGATCCCCTGGATGGTTAATTATACAATCTCCACATAATTTACACAATGCCTGGGCATAATTAATTGGATTATTAATCTTTGGATAATAAATTTGTGGTAACTGGTTCCAAGGTATCCTAATAGTTCTCATGTTTGAATAGCAGAGCAATTGGATTTCCAGTACATTTTCCGGTAGTGGTAGGATCGCACTTGCTCCGCAAGATGAGATTATGGAAGAAGTAGAAGCCTTTATACTCAGCACTCTGAGCATAAGGATTGGATTGGCTTGCTCAATGTGAAAAATGCCGACTTTTGCAAAACTTTCTTGCTCGACCAAGGACAAGGACTTGTCTGAATAAAATAATAATATAACAATAAAATTAAATCTTTTGCACCAGCCGGGAATCGAACCCGGGTCTGTACCGTGGCAGGGTACTATTCTACCACTAGACCACTGGTGCGTTGCGGTCAAAAGACCAGCACATAATTATATTACAAAACATTATATTTTCTGAAAAAATCATTTTTTAATTGCGAATGGCCAGAAAGAGATTAACGCCAGCGAAAATATCTTTGCTAAATTTGGACAGGCATGAGGTATATATACAGTTTCGGACACTTGGATGACATAGATCAATTTTATTTCAAAGATCCCCCCGGACGGAAATGCACCACCGTCTGTCGCTTGTCAGGCTGTTGAGTGTTGAGTCTAAAACATTAAAACTATATTGTATGATGCACGGTGACTAAATTGCGGAAATGAGGCAATTAATACTGAAGTTGCAGACTCATTTCTTCGTTTGTGTTTTCTTCTACAAATAACATATAAACATTTACCGTTACAGATAAACACACTTCATAGGGTTTTCATTTACAAACATTATCTGAAATCCTCATTTTTCATGCCAGTTTCTAAGTTAAAACCCATGAATTTTGATCAACTGTAAAAGTCCAAAATTAAGTGTTAGTTCGATCTTTCGACCAAGGTCCAAAAGTCACATTGTATAGATCCTTACAAAAATTATTGTTATCAATTTTCGGAATCCTAATAAAAGAGATCACTTTCATATAAATAATGAAATGAATGCATTATAATTGTGGCACTTCCAATCGTATTTCATTTTTTTTTTCTCTTCTCTCAGTGAGAATTATGTAGTTTTTCTTCACCATGCTTTTCGTTGTTTGGTCCTGTAAGATTATAAACTTAATTTTTTCTGATGTTGAAATCATATGTTTCATCTCCAGCAGCACCTCTCCAATTCCTTAACATTCGAATGTGCTACTCGCATTTCACTACGTAAATAAGAACAGGTTAATTATTTTTTGAATGAGCTATAACAGTTTGTTAGTATAAAATCAATATGAATCAATTTTATATTTGTTTTAAGATTAATCAAAAAAAAAAAAAATATCAATTTAGGGTTTAAGAAAAAAATATAAGAGTAATGTTAGGCATCCTAATATTTATGTCCCGATTTAAGTGCCAACTGATATGGTATTCATCCATTAGATAGTAATTTAATAATTTTACAAATAATGAAATGAGAAATTATCTTTGTTTCACCTTTATTTTGTCATATGTACATTTAACTACCATAAAATTTTTACATGTTCATTACACCATTTTTATTTTTAAACTTGTATCAATCAACCACTTTGACACTGAATGAATTAAAATAAGAGAAATAAAGAGGGGATTTGGGATTTTAGAAATTTGGAAGCCAGCTCACAAACCTGAACCTGAGGCGCAAAATGAAAATTAACTGTTGTTGCTTTGAATATCGGACTGTTCTGCCGCGACCGCTGTAAATAGAATATTACAGTCGCAACTTTCCAACATCCAAAAGTAACATATAATAAACCTTTCAAAATATAATTAAAAAAACAAGTTGAAAGATAACGACGTCCCTGCTTTCGAAATAAAATTAAAACAAAGAGTAAAAGACAGCCAACTTTCCATCAATATTCAAAGAAAGGATGTAATGGGTTGGTAGAGCGAAAAATTTTAATTAAAGAAACGGCACCTCCACTTATGTTTCGCCATGTGGCAGTGATCGGCGCCGGCGCCGCTGGACTGGTGGTGGGTCATGAGTTGCTGAGGGAAGGCCACACGGTGGTGGTTTACGAGAAAGGAGAGCAAGTGGGTGGCTCTTGGATTTACACTTCGGAGACTGAGTCAGACCCGCTTGGTGTCGACCCAAATCGTTACCCGGTTCATTCGAGCCTCTACAAGTCTCTCAGGGTCAATCTTCCCAGGGAGTTGATGGGATTTCAAGCTTACCCGTTTGTGGCCCGTAATTATGAAGGGTCCGTTGACCTGAGAAGGTATCCGGGTCATGAGGAGGTGTTGCGTTATTTACAAAATTTTGCCAGAGAGTTTGGTGTCGATCAAGTGGTGAGGCTTCATACTGAGGTGTTGAATGCACGTTTGGTTGAGAGCAACAAATGGAAAGTTAAGTCAAGAAAGAAAGATGATGTTGTTGAAGAGGAAACTTTTGATGCTGTGGTCGTTTGCAATGGGCATTTTTCAGTGCCTCGTCTTGCTCAAGTTCCTGGTAGCTTCTACTTACCGCTTGTGTAATTAATGAGCGCATTATCGATATGAAATTAATGATCATGAACTGAATTCTTAAATCAATCCGTATAACAAATGTATTTCTCTTCAGGCATTGATTCATGGCCAGGGAAGCAAATGCATTCACATAATTATCGGATTCCCAATCCATTCCAAGATCAAGTATTTATAATATTATGCTTCCACTTTTTCTTTTATATTTTTATTTTATTGAGGAATTGAAAATTTATTTATCTTGGGTGAAAGTGGTGGCTTTTTTTTTTGGCCTGTTGACTTGTAGATTTCTCCCATGTTAATTTGGTTAATTATGGATGTATAGTTTTATCAAATGATTGTAAACATTATGGCTCATCAATTGTGGACAGGTAGTGATTCTGATAGGGCATTACGCTAGTGGATTGGATATAAAAAGGGACTTAGCCGGATTTGCAAAAGAAGTTCACATTGCATCTCGATCGGTTGCAGATGAAACACATGAAAAACAGCCCGGATATGATAATATGTGGCTTCATTCTATGGTAAGAACTAAGAAGTGTTCACGGATGGGGTGAGAGAACAAAAATTTCAGGACAAGCTGGTGAAGATGGCTGTCTCTCTCTGAATGTGGAATTTACATTGAATGATCTGACAATACACTGGTTTCATCAAACTAATATTTCAGGTAGAAAGAGCCAGTGAAGATGGTACCGTGGTTTTCCGAAATGGAAGAGTTGTCTCTGCAGATGTCATTATGCATTGCACTGGGTAATTTTTATGTAGTTTGCCTTCAGTTTTTATTTTGGATCGAATTTTTTGGAATGATGCATTACAAACTCTGAAATGAAAAGAAAGAATGGACGGTGATCTAAATTTTCATCAGATTAACAGGTACAAGTACAACTACCCTTTTCTTGAAACCAATGGCATTGTTACTGTGGATGACAATCGTGTTGGGCCATTGTACAAGCACGTTTTTCCGCCAGTCTTGGCACCAGGCCTTTCATTTGTTGGGATACCACAGAAGGTTCATCTCTGCACATATACTTCAACATTGTCTAACTCTTTATTGGATGCTTGTCTGAACGTGTCAATGATAAATTATGAGTGATCTGTTTCAGGTTATCCCTTTCCCCTTCTTTGAACTCCAGAGCAAGTGGATTGCCAGTGTTTTGTCTGGTCGAATTGTGCTTCCTTCACAAGACGAGATGATGGAGGATGTTAAAGCCTTTTACTCAAAGCTTGAAGCTTCTGGGAAACCTAAGCGATACACTCATATCATGGATTACCCTCAATTAATTGAGTACACAGATTGGCTTGCTGCACAGTGCAATTGTCAAGGCTATGAAGAATGGAGAAAGCAAATGGCCTATTCAGCTTTTAAAAACGCTTTTATTACTCGACCAGGGACATACCGCGATGAATGGGACGATGAGCATCTGGTTGCTGAAGCCAACAAGGATTTCATCAAATATACGTCAAATAAATCAAAGTAACAATAGCCTATTTCTGCGTATGAATTCCATCTGATACATTTTCTATACAATAGGCCCCCGGCTGTATGAGTAGTCCCCAATTCTTATTATTGTATCACACGTTAAATGCAACTAAATAATTTCAAATGTGCAAAAGCTTTAGTGAAAGATTAGTTAATTTGGTCTTTGGCAATTCTCAAAATAACTGCACCATCTGGGAATCGAACGCCCTCTATACCAGCATAGATACCTTTCGAGATGAAAAGCATTTCACTCAAATGTTTGCATAAAAATTAATGTTAATGTGAAATAGCCAAATAGGTATAAAAATATGATATCTCATCAATATTAATGGGAGTAGATTTACAACCTACATTCGGTAGTTTTGTGGAAAAACTAGTTATTTGTGGAAAAGCTAGTTATACTTAGAGTGCATTTAGGATTGAGGGTTGACAAAGACACAATACTAAAGTGTTTGGTAAACATTAACTGCTGTCATTTAGAAGCTGTGTTGATATAATTTTTTACTTGTAGAATGAAAATTTTATAATATTCTTAATAATATTGTCAAAATTATTATTAAAAAATTATATTTACTGTAAATTATTAATTTTTATTTCATAATTATATATTTTTTCTACCTCAATTCCAAACAGGATCTTAGTAGACATGTGGAAGAACTTTTTAAATAAATGTGTTGTTCATAAATTCTTAGGTGGGTGAGTAAATCTTTTCTTTGGTGCTGCCTCACAGATTTTTTGCGTCCGTTTTCTTTCAAATTTAGAACCAACCAGAGCCGCCACACTTTCAATTCAGCAACTCTTCTGCCCTCAGCTTGCACCAGCTGCAGTTTGAATTGGAATGTTATATTTAACATTTACTCATCTCATTTACCATTTTCCTTCATTTGCTATGTTTCAGTGTTGAAATGATCAATGACTAGAATTAATTTAAATATATGTATGTATGTATGTATATCTTTCCTAACAGCCATTATTTCTGAGATTCACAAAAACTCAATTCACCGCTGAATTCTTATTCACCTATTAAAACAACTTACATTTTTTTACATATAAATATTTAATTAATTTCTTCATCAAATTATTAACTTCCATGTCCGCACTCCCAAATAATATGGTGAGTACTAGTGAATTAATAAGTAAGTTAAACACTTTCAACCATTAGAAAATAGTAACTAGTTAGTAGCTTGTTACATAAAAGAGAAAAAAAAATTTTGCCATACAAAACTGGTAAGTAGTCATTTCCCATCTCTGCGAACTCTAATATTGTAATATAGAAGTAATATCACAACACAAAACTAGTATTCTAGTACTACTCATAACACAGTCAATTCAAAGGTGCCCTGTTTGGCACACTCTTCCGTCGGTTAGTAGTGGAACATCTTTGGCGGGAGGGGTTCAATAAGACACGGCGTTTCTTTTTCTTTCCGGCCACAGGTTGATCAACGGCGGCAGTGCATGCGTAAGCTCTTAGTGATGAAGCAGGAAAGTCGAGGAGGGAGGCTGGTGTCATTTGGCCTGCTGCGTCCTCAATCTCTGACGAGCTTACACTTGTTGCTCTATCAAACAATAATGAAACTGTCGACTTGTTGACGATTCCACTTTTACTAGTCACCAGGTGATGAATCTGCAGTCACATAGAATCGTTAATAATGTTGTAATAGAACAGCAAATTAAAAGAAGCAAGTAACTTGGTTTGAAGATTAATTAATTTATGAGAGTACCTTACAAGAGATCGAGCAGAAGAGAAAAGAGTCCTGAAGACTACGGTCGCATTTCATGCAGAAGTTGCCATTGCTTTTAAGGGGACGCGTCATTGGTCTTTTATGCAGAAAGATTACTTTTGCTCTATTTGTTGTGTATGGCTGCTCAGTAACAAGATTAGTTACTTAATTAATTTTTTCGTTAAAAAATTAATAACTAAATGAGTTAAAGTTGAATAATAAATAATAAAATATAAATAGAGATATGCATATCTCATGTATATGGTCACGCGCGCAACATCTGCACTTACTTGAACGAAGGAACAATTCATCAGTTTTTGAGCATCACCCAATCGTAAGACATCATGATACACATATCTTCTAACCTATAAACCACATAAATAGAAGTAGAACAAATAAAAAGATAAGAGTAACTTAGGATTTTGAGTAAATAATTAAGAATATATAATTAGCTAATTATAACATTAATTTGGGATATATATATATATACATATGTGTGTGTGTGTGTAAAAATTGAGACGACAATGAACCTGTAAGAGATGGTGAGGGCGGTGAGTGTGCGAGCAGTGAAGACAAATACTCATGCAACAATCCAAACAAAATATGTTTTTGTCATTCTTGTTGGCGCACTCATGAACCGCACAAGGGCTGAAGAATTTTTCTGCGAGAAGGATTTGAAGCCAGCGAGGAATAATCGATGATGATGAACTCATACCAACCTGATCAACATACCAAAAAAAGCAACAAACACAATTATTAATCAACGAAATTAAAGAAAATTCAAAGAAAGCTGTGTGTGTATACATATTCACCATGTTGAATTGCTGATGATTGATTGATATAGGAGGCAGTTGGGTGTCTGTCAGGGATTCTAAAGAGTCGTCCACTGACATACATACAACTAGCAAGATGTGGCCTGTGAGCTGTGATTGTGAGAATGAGAGAGTGTTATCAGTCTCTGCTCCAACCTCCAAGCAACTACTCTTTTATTTATCTATCTTTTTTTTTTTAAGCTGTTCGATAATGCCGATGGGCCTCCATCATTTAACACCCTTTAGCAGAGCTCTTGCATTAGTTTAATGCGTTACATATCCGTAGGAATTGTGTTGCTTGCGTGTGTAATCTTAAAGACAGGTGCCCCGGGCATTATTATTATTATTATGGTTTTTCATGTTTTAACATAATGTCTACTAGTGGGGGGGTTTGCAAAAAAGTGAAAAGTTGAGGCGACGATGGTGGGTTAGGATCTGTGTTCCTGATTCACGATGCACAGACAGAGCCTTTGTATTGTTTTTTTTGCTTTTTTTCTGTTTTGGATGTCAAGGTAGAAAGATGAATAATTGATACGGAAAACAGACAGCAACAATAATTCTCTGATATTGCCGACGACCTCTTTACTTTTCTTCTTTAATTATCTCCTCACCAGTAGTACTATATAGATATAAAGCTAGCGCCATCAAAATCGCATGTGGGCGTCTATATAATGTTGTCTAATTTGTCTCCATTCTTCAAGATCCAAAGTAACAAATTTTTTTTTTTTTTTGTATTCACTAACAAATAAATAAATAACCGAGGCCTAGCTTTAGGGAGCAAAAAGAACCATGCCTCTCTTTCGCTACGTGGAAATTAACGACATCATACTGTTTGATGTTAACTAGTAAAGGACAAATAAGAGTAGAGGTTAATTATCTACTTGTTGGCCTAGTCGTGGTTGATTTGTCTCTTTCGCGAGTACGATTTCTTATAATTTAGGGGTAAGTCCTTTTTATTATTTTTTAGCACAAATTTTTTTAACAGAGCACAATGCAACCCAATTAACTGTGAATACGGTTTCCATCTGCTGATACTCGTGCTGCATTCATTGCTGCTCGAGTTTCTACACGACGTTCCCACGCAAACTTCATTAGGATGTCTGTGTGGGTAATAAGAAAAATGTTAAGTGCAAAGAAAAATGAAAGAAAAGTGAGAGAAATAAGGAAGAAAATGGAAGAGGGAGAATGGATGGGCAGAGAGTGGACAAATTTTTATCGATACGGGTAATAAATGGGAAATTTACGAAAATAACCATTATTATTTTATTATTTTTGCAATTAACCCTCTGAACTTTTTTCTATCAACATTAGCCAAACACAAGCCTTTTTTCCCAAATTACCCTTCTTTGCGTAACAAAACCAACGTCGTTTCTCCCATATCGCCAAACCAAAAGCAGCTTTTCGCTCTTGATTCATCAGTCAACGGTGACCGCAAAGGACAACGATAAAAGTGATATCCGATCATAATTTATCCGGATCCAACACAAATCGACATCCGAATCCCGAATCCAACACAAATCGACATCAGTTACTGGTATGAGTTATTTTCTGAACAACTGGGCTAAATCTGGATCTGGCGACAGGCTGCCTGTCGCAGCAAAACTTGGTGCGACAGGCAACCTGTCGCACCAAGCAAGGTGCGACAGGTGCCTGTCGCACCAACTCTTGGTGCGACAGGTGCCTGGCGCACCAAGCAAGGTGCGACGGGCACCCGTCGCACCAAGCAAGGTGCGACGGGCACCCTGTCGCACCAAGCAAGGTGCGACGGGCACCCTGTCGCACCAAACCTTGGTGCGACGGGCATCCTGTCGCACCAAACCTTGGTGCGACGGGCACCCTGTCGCACCAAACCTTGGTGCGACGGGCACCCTGTCGCACCAAGATTCGGGCGACAGGTTGCCTGTCGCACCCACCATGAAATACATCATTAAAACTGTATTATTTTAATATGGCTGAAATAATATTTTTTTATAATTTCAGGCTTAATGGATTCAGTTGTACTTGAATTGTGTTACGATGGTTGGTGGGAGACATTAGAAAATAGCCGTATGGAGTACGTGAATGGTAAAAATCGAGCATTTTTGGTTGGAAAAAATTATCTGTTTGATCAGTTATTGGCAAGAGTATACGAGGTGTTACAAATTAACCCTAATGACTATAGTATCACCATGAAGACAACTTTGAGGTCTAGTAACACATTATATCGTATATGTGCAATGCCCATGGATATATGCGATGATGAAATGGTGAGGGTTGTGTTGCATATGGCATCGGACGTAGCTAATTTTGGATGCATTCCTATATTCGTGACCACATCACCTCGAGTTCCGAGCGAAGGTATTGAGCCACATGTCGATACAGAAACTTCGTTTAGAGCAAATATGTCTGGCCCCGATAATGATGAAGAGGTGTTGCCAAGGACAATATCGTTGCAGCAATATTACTCTCCAATCCACGAAAATTATGACAACATTGATGATAATGGCGTTACGTTACAGGATGTTGGAGCAACAGTATTTCCAATAACAACGTCGTTGGAGCAACGATATTCTCCGTATCACAACAATGTTTTTCGGGACAATGATGATTTTCATAATGAGACAGAGGGGGATAATGTTTGTGCAGAACCTTCTAATACTACAAGGGGGGGCACGCGTTTCAATAATGATGGTGATGATGGAGGAGCCGGTCCTTCAAATGTTCCATCGTTTCAGCATGAGGATGAGTGTGAAGACAATACTCCTGTGAATAACAGAGGCAATAGACCTATTCCTTCTATGGTTCGATCGAGAAGGCGAATTGACCCCCTTACAAGTGTTGCTCCAACTTTGCCTTCGAATATGGTTGCTCCAAGCTTTGTTAGCAGTTGTGATTCAGATGATATCAGTGTGGGTAAGCTATTTGCTGAGAAAAATGAGTTTATATTACAACTACGCAAGGTTGCCTTTAGAGACAAGTTTGATTTCAAGATTGCACGGTCTACTACGACACGTTTCGAGGCTCACTGTTGTTCAGAATCATGTAAATGGCGTATTCGAGCAACTAGATGTTCGAACGAGCAAAATATTCCGTGGGTGGTGAAGAGAATTGACAATGTACACACTTGTCATAATGAGGTATTGGTTGATGGACGTCATCAAGTCAGGAGCCAGGTTGTCGGTCATATTATCGCAGAAAAATATATTCAAGACAAGAGGATTTATACTCCGAATGACATAAGAGCAGATATGCAACAGGAATACGGTGTTCAGTTAACATACCAGCAGGCATATCGGGCGAGAGAAGTTGGTCTTGAAATAGTTCGAGGCAACCCTGCAGAGTCATACAACTTGCTCCCTAAATACTCTCACGTACTAACTACAGCGAATGAGGGTACAGTCACTCACCTCGAGCAGGATGGAGATGGTAATTTCTTGTACTATTTTGTAGCACTCGGATCTTCCATCAAGGGTTTTATGCAGTACATTCGGCCTGTCATTGCTGTAGATGGTACTCATCTGAAGGGATTATATCGTGGAAGCATGTTCGTGGCAACATGTCTTGATGGTAACAATCAATTGTATCCGTTAGCCATTGGGATCATGGATTCAGAAAACAACGATGCTTGGGAATGGTTTATGATGAAGTTACACGGAGTGATTGGCGATAGACCTGAGTTGGTAATTATCTCTGATCGATGCACTGCCATAAGGAGAGCCGTTCTTAAAGTTTTTCACAATGCAACTCGTGGCGTTTGTTTTTACCACGTCAAAGGTAACATTAAGTCTCAGTTTAGAATGTCCAAAGCTCTTTGGGATCAATTTGAGCCTGCCTTTATTAATGCAGCAAAAGCATATGGCCACGAGGAATTTAAGAGACAACTTGAAGGGTTGTGGATGATCCACTCGGGTGCGGCTGATTACCTAGAAAATAATGTCGGTACGTGTAATTGGGCAAGGTCGCAGTTTGAAGGTAGGAGGTACAGCATTCTTACCACGAACATCGCGGAGAGTGTTAATGCGTTCATGAGGGAACCTCGAAAATTTCCTGTGACTCATCTTGTTGATCACTTTAGGAAAACATTGCAGCAATGGTTTTATGATAGGAAAATTGTGGCTGAATCAATGACTACTCGGCTAACAACATGGGCGGATGAAATAGTCACTGAGAGGAGAACTATAGCTGAAAGAATGATAGTTCGGCCGGTGTCTCCGCATCGCTTTCAAGTTATAGGCGGTGGGCTTAAGGAAGGGTTAGTTGACTTGCAAAAGAGAACTTGCTCCTGCAGAGTGTTCCAGCTTGATCAGCTTGTGTGTGCTCATGCAATCGCGGCGTGTCTAACACACCGGGTGGATTTTATTAACCTTTGCTCGGACTTTTACACTACAGAATCGTTGGCGATGGCTTATGCACAACCAGTAGAGCCAGTTGGTGATGTGGCTGATTGGGAAATTCCAGATGAAATTCAGGAAATGCATGTATACCCACCAGTTGAGGCACCACCACCTGGCCGTCGTAAAGAGCTCAGAATACCCTCGGCTGGCGAGGACGTTGACCGGCGGACTGTTAGATGCGGTCGGTGTCATGAACTAGGCCATAATCGTAAGAGATGTAAGAATCCCATTGCGTCGACTCGAAGTTAGTTGTATTTTGTGTGTTATGAGTTTGTTAAAACTATTATTGTTTTTGTGTTCGTTGGTTAAAACTGTTACTGCTTGTTTTGTATTGTACACTTATATTTCATAAAACTTTATTTAAAGTTTAAAATGTGAGGCATTAAAATTATATAAACTTAAGTGTGCGAAGTAAAAAAAAATTCAAATTTCAACATTTGAATTACTACATAGGTTTACAATTGAATATCGTTATTAAATATATCAACCGCAATCTTCTTTCTAAAGTACTCGACATGACTAGCGTTAAACTCCAATCTAATCCCGAACATTAAATACATCGTAACCATCAATACAAAAACACCGCAATCGCCAGTTCCGGGCTCTTGTTGTGGCGCGCTCTTAACTGCGATAACTTTCCACGGGTCTTCACTCTGCAACTCCGGTCGGATATTGTAGAAGCCAACGTATTCCAACCATCGAGGGAATATAACTTCAAGTGGCTTGAATTTCAACTTGTACCTTTTGTCGTCGCGATTTGTGAGTAATGAGTCATAAATCCAGACTTTGTTTTTCCGAAAGTCAACTCGTGCTAGTACCCAATGCGCGCCGTCGAAGTTAACAGGGATGAGTAGCTGCATATAACAATTGAAAAACATGTTCGTTATGTATGAAATTAAAATACAATACAACAAAGAAAAAGCAACAACTTGAATATTTTCATTAGATAGCATGTGAAATGTAATAAAATACATACCATATCGACATCCGTCATTGATTTAGACATTGTGTGCTGGCGGCCACAAAGATAACTATTCACGCGGTCGTCGAATACCATTGAATCGACTGCACAATTCCCGTTATTCCATAACTGATTCAAGAACACCTAATACATAGATAACCAAGAAATGCATAAATTAATAAAACTTAAATTTTTACATCCACATAAGATTTATAAGTTTTGTCGGCACGTTACCCAAAAAAATGTGTCAGTATGTGTGACACGTTGGAGTAAGGCATTTGGATACTGCCGTTGCTTCTCGCTAATCAAGCGGAGATACTCGTGAATATGCTGTAGAGAAACAGAAATATTACGAGTTTTTAAAAACAAATTTATACACAAATCCACAACAGTATACACCACGAGGAAATTATAAATACCTCATCGCCTAACCATCCCATCGAAGCTGTCCCCAAAATTATTTGAAAGAATGACCGCGGGTGCTGGACTCTCCGGCGGACTCTGCTATCACCAGTAAACCATTGATCAAACTCAGCAAACAGACTAGAGTCCTCCAATCCTCTCAGTGGATTTACATCCACACTCGTACTCATGTCAATCGCATGCTCCATGATTTGGGGTCGAGGTAAAGGCCGGACGTGCTGTCCTCGCCTGACCGGAGGAATCATGTACGGACTGTTATAAACATACGACGGTATGTACGAGCGTGCAGTGGGAGAATCCTTATTTGGACGTTTAGAAAATGTGTCGATGAAACCAACAACGGTTTCTTTAAAATCTTTTAATTCTGACTTTATTTCATACACGTTACGATCAATCTTATCCAGCCGTCGTCGTACGTAATCATTAAACTGCTTTGTCCTCGACTATTACAAAAGAAAAAAATAATACTTTAGAATAACAATAAAAAATTAATAATTTATAAAAAAAAATATCGTATATTATTTCTAACCTCAGAATCCCGTGCGTCATCAGAGTTGTCTGTTTGCTGCTGGTGGTCATCAACACCCACCTCATCCTCAAAAGTGTCATGCCCCACCTCATCCGCAAAAGTGTCATGACACTGCTCTGGTATTGGGTTTGGTATGTCGTCATGATCGTCATGCTCGTCTGAATGCCTTGTAACCGACGGCATCGCGTTGATTGAGGGTTGGTGCTGTATAAAGTATCATTTAAAATTAGTAAATGAAAAGTCAAAAATTTCGATTAACAAATTTTTAGTGCTTAGAGTATACCGACCTTATGAACCCAGTCTGGAATGCTTGGCAAGTAATCCTTCACAGAGAGCCAATAATTTTTGCTACTCTCCTTTGAATTTGGCTCAAGGGTTTGTAAAACGTCCCCCTTCCATAAATTCAATTGAAAATTTTAAGTAAGTATACATAACTTAAATTTAGTAAAGTTTAAAAAATAAGTAATACATATTACTTACAAGACGAGATTCGTCGTTGAAGAACGAATAAACCTCCGCAAAGTTGATTCTCGACGACGCCATGGGCTTCCATTGCAGAATGCGGGGAATCTTATTCTTCGTTTTGACGACCCATGTTGATGGCAACCCTCCGATTGCTTCGTAAATCCAAGCCTACAACAACCAAAGTGAAAAATCAAATAAAACAACTATCAAATATTTAATACAATAAAACTTATTAATAAACAAAAAAAATAGCACCTGAACCCCACACGTAAAGCCGTAAAGATTGTATTTTTCAATATTATGATCTGAATTTTTCAACCGAGTCTTCTTAAATTTCTCGTCTTTCTCGAACAGTGCATTGTCAAGACTCTCGTAAATAATTTCCCACGACAATAGACCCCATGGACGCTTTCGGAAGTACTGTATATCATCAACTTGGTCAAGCCAATCGAAATTAATTTGACAGTGATTTTTTCTTGCATTTAGTACTCTGTCCGCAAAATAAAACAGTGCAATCTTTAATGCGTCCATATCGTTCATTTCCTCGAATTTCAACTCCTTAAATACTGCATCGAATTGCTTCACATTAATCTTACGATGCACACCACCAAAATACGTATTCCGTAGCCTCTGCTCCATTTCATCATTTTTTTGATTGGTATCCACACCAAATGAAAGTCCAGTAACCAAGCACCATTCGACAATTGACAAGCGAATCACATGCTTACCAATTTGAAACCATAACTGATCCTCACGGCTATCTTCTTCATGGGCCACTTGCCGCAGTAGAAGATTGTGCAAAATTACCCCACTAAATGGAAAACTTCGACACTCCAAGAAATGTCCAAATATATCCTTTTTGAACATACGCAACTGCCGGTTTGTTAATTTTTCCTCGATGACTTTAACGACCGAAGATAACATACACATGCTCGAAATTCGACCAGGAAAATGATCAGCATAACGAAAATACATCTTGCCTACTTCAATATCCGGTGATTCTGATTTCGCCATGTATCTGTAATATTTATAAAATTATTACATTACATTTACAGAAAAAAAAATTAAGAAAATTTAATTTTTGGTGCGACGGGCAAGCCTGTCGCACCAACAATTGGTGCGACAGGGCCAGTCGCACCAAAAAATTGGTGCGACAGGGCCAGTCGCACCAAAAAATTGGTGCGACAGGCGCGCCCGTCGCACCACAGCTTGTGCGACGGGCGCGCGCCTGTCGCACCACAGCTTGTGCGACGGGCGCGCGCCTGTCGCACCCGAGCTTGTGCGACGGGCGCGCGCCTGTCGCACCCGAGCTTGTGCGACGGGCGCGCGCCTGTCGCACCCGAGCTTGTGCGACAGCGCCTGCTGTCGCACCAAATCTGGTGCGACAGCAAGCCTCTCGCACCAATCTGGTGCGAGAGGCTTGCTGTCGCACCAGATTTGGTGCAACAGCGTGCCGCGCGCTGCTGCCCAGCGATGGGCGCGCGCGCGCCCTGCTCCCCTCCCTCCCCACCCGCAAAATTAAGCACAATCACTCCAAAATCGAAAACAATACTCCCAAACACCACCAACCACCACAAACATCATCACCACCACTATTAATCTCAAGCTATAACTATTATTATTCTAAAATCTCATTTTAAATTAATGAAAATAAGAAAAATGACTAACCTAGATTTTGTTGAAGGTTGTAGATCGTAGATCGGATGCCGGTGAGAGATGGAGCCGCCGCCGACGAGGGTTGATGTCGCCGCCGATGATGGGAGTTGGATCGGTTTGGGAGAGATGAGTGAAATGGAGTGTTGGGGGAGAGATGAGGGAGGGGTATTTTGGTCTCAAATGTTGTTTAATGGCTAATGTTGATAGAAATATTTTTTGGGGGTTAAAATGAAAAAAAGGGAATTTTTTTTGGTTATTACTATAAATTTCCCGTAATAAATAGAGAGAGATTTTTAAGAAGAAAAGATTTGGGAAGTATCTATATGATCCTGCATCACGTAGTCGTATGCCAGCAGGGAATTAATTGCCAATTTTCTACTATTCATCGCATGTGTCCTTACGATGCCCAGTCAATTTTCACTTGTTCTTTCTTTACAAGTTACAGTGACGAGAAATGGACCACGTGGCATTCACTTGTACCTTTTTCTCTAGGAACCTCTTGATTTGGGTAGCCCACCAGGAACGATACGGGTTTTGCCATTGGTTTCCATTCCAGTAAACTAAATGCCCCCAGATATATTTCTAAAGACACTTCCCCTAATGCATATATACCCTCTTATTGAGAATAGGGGATATGGGGCCTGCATTTGGGTTCTCAGCTGAAGCACAATTTGAAATGACGACCAAACAAATTGTGCATAGATTGACGTAATAGAAAAAATTAAATGCAAAACAATCGGAACCACTTTATTCCAATCGCAATCTCACACAAAAATAAATGAAAGTTGGAATAATAATTAAGTTTCCTAACAATGCATGTGATTTTTTTTTTGTTTGGACCTTTTTCTCGTGTCTTTGTGTGTTCGTACGTAATTATTGAACAAGACGAACAGTTAACAGTAGAAAATATAGGTTAAAGCATCAAAAGTCAAAACTGTTAAGTACGAAAAGGTAGTTATATTATTTATATTGAGGCTGGCGTTAAGTTACGTTGCACGTGACTTACGTCTCTTACAACAACAGTATTCGGTTTCACCAGTGGTATTGTTGCTGTGAGAGGACCGTAAGTTACGTTCTTATATTGAACTCCAATGTTTACTCAATTGAGTGACAATTCAAGTTTTATCAAGAGTCTTAGCTGTACGAACGGCATTCTAATTATGAAAAAGGATCGTCTAATTCATAATTCAATGCATGAATTTAATGCACAGCAAGATCAAGGGAAAATACCAAATAGCTATGTTCGGAAGAAGGCAATAACAGAAAAATGGCTCTTTTTCAATTAATTATATTACGAGAGATGAAAGAAAGATTGTTTCTAAATTAAATAAATGATAGATTTGTGTTCAACCATAAGCTTTTAAGTAAGTTTGGATTATTATTCTATATATATATAGAAGTTTTCTAATTAAGGATCCCTGAATTTAATAAAGTCAGGGATAAAATAAAAGATAAAACAAACACATATTCTAATGCACTATATTTTGTCCTATAGTGTATTGAAATTTAATTTTTTTTAATCTTTTAGCTAATCTCTTATTTTATTAAAATTAAAGATATTTCATTGGAAAATCATTATACATGCGCACGCGCGCACACACACACATTAAAGTTTTACTTTTGCATTATTTTGAATGCAAGCGTATATGTAAAGTGACTTTTTTTTAATTAAAAAAAATTTATTAATAAGAAAAAAATGAAAGAAAAATTACGAGTTAAGTAACAAAACAATAATTAGGCAAATCTCAAGCATCTTCTAAAAGGTTCTTCCGAATAGAAATTCATGGGTAATCCCACCACATGAAGGAATTTCAAGATAATCCCAAGTTTACCAAAGAATCAGCAATAGAATTCCCTCTCTATAAATATGAGAGAACCTTAGGATGCCTTTGGTATTGTTTTTTAATTGGTGTTTTCTATCCTTAATTTAGATAAGGAAAACCATGTGTTTTAATGTGATGTTTTTATAAGTTAAAATGTGTTTGGTAGTTTATTTTAAAATAATAGATAAAAAAATGAAAACAATGAAAATGTGTTTAGTTGTTTGTTTGAAAAAGTGAGGATAGTGAGAGTAAAGAATTATTTATTATTTAATAGTTGTATTATTTTTTTTTGTACGAGTTATTATCATTAAGTGTAATTACTTTATTTAAAATTGTCTTCTATTATTCTAAAAGTCATTTTACAGAATAAAATATAAAATTAAATAGTTTAAATAGCATAATGCAATATAGCAAAGCGAAAAAAAAAATTATGCTATAAATTTTTAATTAAAATATCATTGATTGATTGTATTTTATTTTTTATTTTAAAATTTGCTTTTGTGTGTTTTACAATAATATTGCATTACAATCATGTAAATAAATTTTATTTATAACATAATAATATTTGAAAAATATATAATTACTTTCTAATTTTTATATATTTGTTAATATTGACTAGGAGGATGTAACTTTTTTATTGATATATGTTCAACGGAGCTGGCTACGGTACACTTACAGACCAGGTTAAGCCAGCTCCCCAAGGGTGCCATTTGCGTGCCTTGGTTCCACATGCGGGGACACGTGGAGTGCATGGAGTGGGTGTGTATGTTACAGAATCTGTAACATACATATTCAACAGCATTTAGAAAAGTGTTATTATTTTTCATTTTTAAATTATATATAAAATAAATTAAAATGGATGATCCACTTATAAAAAAGATACCAAATAAATATAATTTTCTTTTGTTGTTATCAATCATTATTATATATATAATATATTCCTTGTTGTACCCACATATGCATTGGGAAAAGTGGTCATAGAGTTAAATTGTGTGCCCATTCACTCTCTCAAAAGAGAATGAAAACTGAAGAACACTAATACGGGGTTCTCTAATTTTCTTTATAAAGTTTAAAGAGCAAAAATGATTTGTTTTCCAATTCTGTAGCGTTTTCTTAAAGAATGAGTCCGCCAAACAAATTTTATATATTTTCTTTTTAAAAAAATAAAAAACAACAAATAAAAAATAGTACCAAATGCATCTTAAATTTCATCTTCTTTAGTAATCGAAGACAATTAACTCAATTTTAAAGAGGCCCATAAAGGTTATAATCTTAATTAGTGAGGCACAGAAATACCACAGAAGAGTCACTCTCTAACTCTACTATGCGTCAAACATTATGGAAGGCAACCTCAATAGCTAGGATAATAGCATATAACTCTGCAAACAAAGGCACTATGATGGCCAGGGTGCAAAGCAAAGCAATCTTTAAAGATGCCATTAAAGTTTCTACAAATAGTAGTACAAGACGAATCACTTGAACCCATCTCTATTAATTTTAACCCAAAAAGTTAGTACCGTGAAAATCTTTGGAGCTCGAGGTAAAGGCTTGTTCAAATTAAAAATTTCATAGATGGGGGGGCATTTCCAATGGGATGACCAGGGCATGTCATACTTTTTTTTTTTTGACAATAGGGTATGTCATACTTAAATAAACTAAATGGGAAGACACACAGGCTTGAACAGGAGGAGCTGGAATCATCAAATTGTCAAAAGCACAATTTATTTCTTGATTTCTATAAGAAATAAATGATCAATGGATTCTTTTATTTAAAGAGAAAATGCCATGATCATTGAGGGCTTACTTAACATACTACCGAGGATTCAAATAAACTTGGCAAAAAAAAAAAAATTATTTTTCAACGGTTCAACTAATTATTCAATGAGTCTGCCGTAGCACATTTATATGTATAATAAATATGCGAAAAAGTTGTTATATTTTGACAATCATTTTATAAATTTCGGATTGCAATTAAACTTTGCCCATAAGAAGTATGGTCTACACCAAATGTGACACTAAAATTAAAAGACTTTTTGGTGTTTCTTAAAAGAGGAGGGCAGGTGTTGCGTATATATTTTCTTTTTCTTCTGGTTTTCTACGACTTCAAACTACCATGCCAACTACTTGAGAGATTAAAGATTTTTTTTAAGCTTCAATCACATTAATTAACTTCAAGACAAGAAGTAAAGATCAAAATTTTTCAAGAAACACAAGGGTAACAACTTAGGTAAACAACTAGCGTAAACTTTAATTAAGACCAACCACTATCAGCCACGTGTCCCACGAGGGCATAACACACAACATGCAAACATTGTCATGCTGATGTGTCAAGTGCTAACTGTTTTGTCTCCAACACATAAACTAGTTGAATTACACGACAACAGGGGAGGACACCTTTTATTAAAAATAAATAAAAAATTACAAGACAAAATGAAACCTTGAAAATTGAGACGGCAGTGCACGAAGGGAAGCTTTGTGAAGGAGAGAGTGACACTTCGTACATAGAGAACAGCTTTAATCAATTGGCATTGGAGTTTCCTCATGTTGGGTTGGCTTAATCCCTAGATTTTCACTTAATTTTGTCTTGCTTTTTTTTTTTTCCCCAAATCTTTTTTCGGACTCTCCAAAGTAAAATTTTAACCCAAATCCCAAAACAAGAGAAAGAAATTAAAAAAAAAAAAAAAAACTTAGTAAACTCTGTTACTCTGTGTATACTACTCATACATATTTATTGATCCCTTAAATTATTATTTATTTGTTTTTTCTTGTCATGGTTGTATTCACTCTTTTGAATACATTCTTGTTCTTTCAAATATAAGCTGAAAAAGATCCTTTTTTTTTTGTTGCTTCACTCGTTTTCCTCTAAATATTCCGAACTTTAATTGGTGTATGTGCGAGTTATATAGAGAGTGAAAAATGGCAAGTGCATCTGGGCTGTTTACACCTTCAGTTCCAAGCCTGAGGAGGAGGGTTCAGCCTTCAACATGGAAATATCGATCTGGGTTTTGCTTCTCTCAGGGAACCTTTAGGAGGGTACTGTGCTCCAGCACCATTGCTGGTTCTGAGAAGAGTGTGTCTTCTTCCGAATCTAGAGCACCCAGGTGATTTTTTGTTTTCCCCCCGTTTGTTTCTCTATGTGATTCATTGCTTCTTTCTTTCTGCTTTGGTAGTCAAAATGGGTGTTCAATGCTAGTAGATTCGTTTTTGTTTAGTTTTTAGCTGGTGAAAGGTGGTTGTTTAATGGGCTTTGGACCTCGTTGCTTATAAAGGTTTGTTATATTGTTGAATGAAGTAGACATTTTATTGCTGTAGATTTTTTTTTTTTTTTGGGTTAAAAATTCATTACTAAATTGCTTATGTGCGAGCAGTTGTCATGTAGAAGTGATGAAAGAGATTCTTTACTTGACTAAATGATGAAAGCCTTTCAAGACTTGGAATTTAGAGTCCGTATATATAAGGGTTTTTGTGGGTTGGCTTTACTAGTTTCATGATATATTACCATCTCATAGGGAAACAGAAAAAGTAGTGTTGCTTGCTCTTATTAGAGACTGCCATGCATGCTTCTGATGATCAGTTTGAGCTGAAATTTTGTTCGAATCTGCCTTTTCCCTGAGGATAGCTAACCTTCTAGAAATATATTACTTACAAGGAGTGTGAGTGAAGCCTTGTAATTCATATGGTTGCTTCGGTCTTTGGAAGGACTAACTTAGTATTACCAGAATAGTTCGAAAGACATATCTCAGTTGTGAGTTTAATAGAAATAAGAATTCGGGCTTGTACAGCATCAGTACTGCTCTCTATGAAGTTGTAAGAGTTTTTCAGCTTTTGGTTTTGTGAAGGTGATGTAGAAAATCTAACTCAAGTCTGAAATTGCAGAAAAGTGCAAATTCTGGTTCATTTGGCTAACTCTGAGAAGTTGACATCCTATACATTACTATTTTTCTTGTTGACCAGCATTTACTTGGCTCACTCCAATTTGACCAGAAGCTTGACTGTTGTCTGTTTTTGTGATGCATTAATTTTGGTAGAAAAGTTTCAGACTGTTTATTCGTAGCCTCTTCTGCATCAGTTACAAGGTCTGGTGATTCTGTAGGTTTTAAAAAAACTGCAACTAAATTGCTGTAACAGTCCTTGTTAGTTTTCTTTATGGTTTAAACTAGACAATCTTGTAATACAAACTAAAATATTCAGGGATGTTGAAGTTAGCTATGGGTTTTTAGATGTAATCTTTCAAGTATCTGCTCTCAGATTTAATAGTGCCCGGTTTCACTTTTGGTTGGGAAAGCAATACAGAGAAACAGTTTCAGGCTTTGGGGCCGCCTATTTTTGCGATTTGGAGGACTATGTGTAGCACCTAGTTTTAAGAGCATGACTTATCGAATGTCAATGTGGTGATCTGAAGTTGATCTGCTTGTTAGCAAATTCTTGGAGCAAAGGAATATGGTTTTCCTCATTAGCTATACTCATTTCAGTGTTGAATGGACTTATGTTGTAATAATCGTCGTAACTTCTTGTTATATTCTTATTTTCCTGTTACTGTATATGGTTAATGCTTGGTTTCAGAGTACCTTTATATCTCCTGCTTGAATGCTTTTAAGTTTTGAGCTTTGAAATATTATCATCCTCTCATGGGTGCTTAGTCCATGACATTTGCTCTACATTTCATGTGTTGAATAACTAATCAGTGAAATGAACCTCGTCCATGGTATTGGTGATGATGTCCTAGTACAACCTAGATTTGCCATGAAGCTAACTCAACATAGAACGGAGCATGCTAGGGTCTTCCCATTTTTTATTAAACTAGATGTAACAAAAGTTGATCCTGGTTATTGGTCTATGTGCTCTGTATGATAACTCTAGCCTGGCCTGCGGGAATTTTCATCTGATTTCTGTTTTTATTCAATGAAATGAGGATTTGGCTTAAAAATGAAAATTTGACTGCTGTATCCACTCTTGTTGCGTGCCTAAAACAAAATACAGACTCATCAATAGAGGGTGCAAGTTGGTTGGATGTGGCTCAGCAGTGCCAACTCTTCAGATTTCCAATGATGATCTCGCAAAAATAGTTGACACTTCTGATGAATGGATCTCTGTTCGAACTGGGATTCGAAATCGACGCGTTCTATCAGGTTAGTTGATACTTGCGCAGCATGTTAGCATCATGTACAGGGTAAACATGAGCAGTCTGGCCGGCTTTTCATGCTCTGCAGCTCAGCTGCTTGAGTCTTGTCTACAAAAGCTGCTTCAGCCTTGAGGAAGGCCATTCAGCTTGACGAGTCTGGGTGTAGCTAGTCTGAATATGGTTTAATTAAATGTTTCCCAACACTATGGTTGTCCACTTGGTCTACTCAAATTTGGTTGAACTTTGACCCTACTGTATTGTCAGACTTAGAGTTCTAAGTTCTGTAGCTTTTTCACCTGTAGATAACAGGTAGTTTATGCATCGATTGCCACATGATCTAATTATCTGTTGGATAATTTAAAAAAAAAGGAAAAAAGAAAAAAACAACTTACGTTTCTATTGTATAACATCTTCTTGCCCTGATCACTGTTACAGGCAAAGAAAGCTTGACTGGTCTAGCTGTAGAGGCAGCAAGTAGAGCTCTTCAGATGGCAGAGGTGAACCCTGAAGATGTTGACCTTGTGTTGATGTGCACATCTACTCCAGAGGATCTTTTCGGTGGTGCTACTCAGGTAAGGGTGATGAGATTATATATATCCAGAATTAAATGAACACACGTCAAACACAGTAGTTTTTGTTCTTGATGTGAGCTGTGTTTATGCTTCTGATTCTGTAGTGTTGTGACTTTCTGTGCACTTAGGCAGTTTCTTGCATGACATGTGGATTAACATCAGCTTATGATGTGCCAAATTGAAACAAAAAATTAGTTTTCATACACAATTATTTCTTATGAGGAATCTTGAGCAAGTGCTAAAATACTGATTTGCATACTGCAGAACTTTCAAGATGCTCTGCATATTTCATGCGAGAGCCGATGTTCTTCCATTAATGTCTTTTACATTGGCTTGGAATTGCTACAACTCTAACATTGAAATATGCTCCTCTTTGTCTGTTATGTTGTAATTGTCAGATTCCAAAGGCACTTGGCTGCAAAAACAATCCTTTAGCTTACGATATTACAGCTGCATGTAGTGGATTTCTTTTGGGTCTTGTCTCAGCCGCTTGTCATATTAGGGGTAACAAGTTTGTTCACTTGGCTATAAAAGCAGTATTTGTTACATATTCCAAGGCTTGTACGATTAAGTCTTCACCTGTATAAATTACAGGAGGCGGGTTTCGCAATGTTCTAGTGATTGGGGGTGATGCTCTTTCTCGATTTACTGATTGGACGGATAGAGGATCCTGCATTCTGTTTGGGGATGCTGCGGGTGCCGTGTTAGTGCAGGTAATGACAGTCTATGTTTCACTCTTTTACAGGGTACAGAGTAATAGTTTGTTGGTTGACTAGCCGTGATGCTGTTATTGAAGAAGTAATCTTTCCCATATTAGCAAAGTCTGCCATCCAAATATTAACAATGAATCCTTTTCTTGAATAAAAGAACTATAGAGAAAGATAATACATTATATGTCTCATGGTTTGTTTATTTGTCCAGCGTGTTACTTCAGTTCTGTTTTTGCATGGGTATAATAAAAGAGGCAAAAGTAACTGCATTTTGGCATATATGCGACAGTCAGATACTTTCTCATATAGTCATATTTCTGAATCCACAAATTTGGGGATTGTATGAATCTAATTTCTGGATATTCATTAATTATCCCCACCCCACTAGTTGTATTTCTTGCTTGGTTAAATGTTCCCTCATTCCATAATTGAAAAAAAAAAACGTGGATATTCGCACCAACAATTTTCTTTAGTCCACGTAACTTGGGATTCTAGCATCTACTGACAAATTAAGAGGGCCGGCTACTTCTTTTAAATATTATTCTGTCAGCTATATTTAGTAGTTCCTCCAGAGCAGTTGATTATCAGCGGGAAATCTCTTATGTCATCTTGTATGCTATGTTTTTTGTTTGTTTAAGTATCATCAATAAAATAACTCTGTTATGTTCTTGTCCCTGATTCACATCCATTATGTGTAAGATTGCTCATATAAGGGTCCGTCAAGGAGTTACTGTTATCTCACTGCTTTTCTTCCACATATATTATTCATTTCACTTGCAATATAATGCTTCTACAGGCCTGTGACAGTGAGGATGATGGTTTAATTAGTTTTGATGTGCATAGTGATGGTGAAGGTGGCAGGTACGTGTTCCCCCCCCCCACAACAACCCCCCCCCCCCCCCCCCCAAAACCCGCCAGCAGACAGGCTTTGTGTTTCTTTCTTTGATGAAGATAATGGATATTTGATCCTCCTCATTGCAGACATCTAAATGCTTGCATCAAAGGAAATCAAACCAATGATGCATTGGGTTCTAATGGTTCGGTGCTAGCCTTCCCTCCTCAACACTACTCTTATTCAAGCATTTATATGAATGGCAAAGAAGTTTTCCGTTTTGCAGTCCGAGTGGTGCCACAGACCATTGAGTCTGCCCTTGAAAAGGCTGGTCTGACGATGTCCAGCATTGATTGGTTACTTCTTCATCAGGTATGGGATATATGATCTGTTATATATTCACCTTCTTATCAGTAAGTCCACCCTGGAGATATACTTAAAAACAGTTTGGCCTGTGAAATGAGGTCTTCATTTTCAAGTCTTTATAATTTTATGCACACAAGAGAATATTCCATAGAGAGTGAACTCGAATCAGAAGGGTTCTAGCTCAAAATGATGTTAATATGATGAGATCAAAATGTGGGTCTAGATTTCTCTTTCATATTAGTAGTAGATATTAGAATATTTTGCCAGCCACTTAGGAGGATGACTTTCGTTAGCTATTCAATTCTGATATATGCTGCCTGCATCTGTAAAAGATTATGAGCTAAGCATAAAAAATCTGCTCGCCTAAATGCAGTGCTTCTCTGAAGGGACTTTCAAACACATCCCTAGGATTTGTCAATATGTGACATATTAGACACTTCTTACTTGTATCACTGATGATAAATTACTAACAGACAACTCATGAAAGGTAGAAGAACAAGTACTGATAAAAGATTAAAAATTGCAGGCAAACCAGAGGATCATAGATGCAGTTGCAAACCGTTTAGATGTCCCAATGGAACGTGTTATATCAAACTTGGCAAATTATGGTAACACAAGTGCTGCATCCATTCCGCTAGCATTAGATGAAGCAGTTCGAAGTGGGAAGGTCAAGCCAGGTCATACTATTGCTGCTGCGGGTTTTGGTGCTGGTCTAACTTGGGGTTCTGCTATTCTTAGATGGGGATGAGAATTTACTATCAATGACCAGTACCGAAGAGAAAGGAAAATATGTTACAGTGAGATGTGCTTGAATCCATGCTCCCCGATACATATGTATTGTGGTTAATTGGGGAGGTTGCAGTCTCATAATCTCCATCAGCTCCATCCTGTTCGTTTGAAGCATCAGCTCCATCCTGTTTGTTTGAAGTTTGTTACTTCGCAAATGGCGCTCCTAATAACTTATTAATTTTTTTTTTCCCAGTCAGTCTTGAGCTTCCCTAATTTCCATTTTTCAGCGGGTTATGAATAATTGCAGTGTGAACAGCGTCCACAAAATGTGGTAAAAACTTAAAATATTTACAAGATGACAGTATTGTGTACATTACAGAAATTTAAGCTGCTTCTGTTTGCTATTATGTTACTTCCAAACATTATACACATTTCCACAAACTGTGCCCCAACATTAAGTGAGTAAAACCATCAATATCATAATTTATAATCAATGAAAATACAAATCAGTCTATTTCCTCGGCATCTTTGCTGAGAATACTAATTAGTATAAACAAATTTAAACAGGAAAAAGAAAATGGTGATTAAATAATTTTTACAATGCCAAGAAGACTAATAGAACTCGTTAGTTCATTGACTTGACACTTTGAGCTTGGATCTAATCCTTTCTAAAGTACCCTCAATTGCAATATCGAAAGCATCCTTTTTAGCCTTCAAACCCAGAGTACTCTCATGCCTTCTGTAAATAACTCCGGGCATCAACTCAATAACTCTCTCCCTCATCCTCCTCACCTTAGCATTTGGTATGCTCATCAACACATCAACAATCTTCAATCCTTTAAACACCACATCTTCCTTTGGTATAAACACTGAAAACTCGTCATACATCTCCCCAGGCAAATGCCACACATACTGGGATTTTGCTGACTGCTCTTCAAAGAAAACTGGAATGCAACCTGCAAGAAACCCATCGAAAGTTGACCTCCTAGTTGGTGTATCCCCTGGTGGCTGCAAGCAGAACGTTGCTCGCAACATTGGCCTCATAAATCTAATAGGATCGTGCTCACAGATCCCATTAGAACAATCCACAATGTCACACACTTTGTTAAAATGCCCTCCACCTCCAGCAGCAGCAACAACTTCACTGCTGTGATTGCTTTTACATTCATTTCTAATACTTCTCCTAATATTTGGATTAGCACCAACCCCTCCTCCACCGGCAAACAACATCAACGTGCTTCTTCTTGAATTCCTCACTCTCTTCACCCACGACTCAAAAAGATTCAAACTTGATGGGTGATAACTCGTGGGATAAGGCACAGCTTGTTCTTGCCAAGGCCATGTTCTGCCCTCAGGGAGCAAAGCTGTGACATTGTAAAACTCCGGAACTTCAAGAAAGGACGTTCCCCATACAGGAGGATCAACATGTAAGGGCTGCGAAAATTCCCAAGCCGGCCTTGCCATCACCAAGAAATGATCATGCCCCGCAAAACGATCCCATATCTCAGGCTGATCATCATATCGCAAGAAGTTGTACAATTCAAGACCGTGTTGTCTGCTGAAGTTGGTTTCGGAGCCGTACAAATATTTTAACCCGTCAAGGGCTGCATAATAAGGCACGTAAATGGCATTCGCAGAGGCGGGATCTTGAGTCAAGCAAGGGTACTCCAAAATCCTGCGGTGGAAAATGAGTTCCAGCAGGAGAGGGTCAGTGCGGTACCAGCTGTGAGAATCGTTGTGGGTTTTGGGACCGAGGCCGTGGTTTTGTAAATAAGAACAGAAATCGCCAAACAGAGGATAGGCAGAGCAGTTTGAGAGGAGATCAAAATTGAACCGTGATGGGAGCCATCTGACGTAGATCCAACGGTTGGTGCAGTCCTCTGATTCAACGGTTGAGATTTGATAGGATAAGTCTAATTTGAGAAAGATGACGAAGAAGAAGAAGAATGTGATAATGTGAAAAGCAGCAGATGATTTGCAGCAGGCCATGAAAAGAAAAAGAGGGTTTGGACTTGAGATGGAGAGTTTTTGGTAAAGATAGAATTTGTGTTGTAAAAATTATACATGTCACCACTTATTACTGGCGTCTGCCAACACGACGCTGTTGCTATGTGTCCGTGAATTTTGGCCCTTTTGGAGAGAGAGAGAGAGAGAGAGAGAGAGAGAGAGAGTAAAAAAAATAAATGGTGAAAGTGAGCCGTTGAAATTTTACATGTTTGGATCCAAACCTGTCGGTGCGAGGCAGCAACTGCTGGTTAAAATTTATGAATAAATCCCACCCAAAGCGGCGGCGTTTCTGTATTTTTCTTTATTTTTGGCGCCTTTCTGTTTATTTTCACCC
The DNA here is from genome assembly GCF_022201045.2 of Citrus sinensis. Classification (NCBI taxonomy): domain Eukaryota; kingdom Viridiplantae; phylum Streptophyta; class Magnoliopsida; order Sapindales; family Rutaceae; genus Citrus; species Citrus sinensis. Next base: position 5,951,755 of record NC_068558.1, read on the forward strand.
TTTTTTAACTGTCAACATGTCAGTGCGTCACTGCGCGTCCGTCGTTGGTTCTTTCCTAAATCCTCTCCAAATCCCCTCTTGGGCTCTACCACTTTTAAGGGCCCAACACTATTGATGGGCTTAACTCTAACTTTTATTTCCCTCCAAAAACTTTAACCAACTTCCCAGCCTCTTTTCCTTCGGCTGCTTAAGAAGAAGAAACAAAGGAATTTGCTGCTCTCATCAAGACCAAATCATCATCTTCTCCAAAGATGCCAAGATCCTTTGCTTCCCTTTTCTCCCGTAAGAAATCTCAAACACTTGCCTTCAAAGATTACTACACAAACTGGTTCAACACTCTGCAAAAAACCCTCCTCCCTCTCATTCACAAATCTCTTTCTTCGTCTTCTTCGCAAACCCTCCTCTACTCTCACGTGGACCTCCTCCTCCACCATTTTCTTTCCTATTACGACGCATTAGACAGTGCGGCCACCCAAGGAAACCTACCCGAGCTTCTCTACCCGTCTTGGCGCAACAGTCTTGAAGTGCCATTCCTCTTTCTTGGCGATCTCCACCCATATCTCTTCACCAACCTCGTTAGATCATTTCTTGATGAAGAAAGCGAAGAAGAAGAAGAAGAAGAAGAAGAAGAAGACGATGGCGATTCTCTTGATAATAGGCCGTGGCAAGTGCTCATGGCGTGGAGGAATGTGTCCAAGAATTTGATGTCGCAGATTGAGCAAATTGAATGTGGGTTGAGGCTGATGGTGCCGGCGTTGATTGGTAGAATCAAGAAGGTGCAAAGTGGTTTTGTGGGGAGGATAGCAGAGGATTGGGTGGCTTTTGAGAGACAGAGCGACGAGGAACTCAAAGGGGTTATTGGGGAGGCAATGAAAGAGGAGATGGATGATATGGTGAGTGTGTTTGTGGATGCCAACAGGTTGAGAAAGAGTGTGATTGCTGAGATTGTTGGTGCCCTGAGTGTTTATCAAGCGGCTTTGTTTCTTGAAGGCTTAGCCCAATTTCTTGTTGGCTTAAGGGACCGGGAAGTGCTCGGCGAACTCAATCGATCCAAGATTCCGATTAGTTGATGGTTCGTGAGTTAATTTCAGGTCCATTTAATTGGGTGCTGTTTGATTATCCCGGTATCTTTGATTGTTGATTAGGCGTTATCTCCCGGGCAGGCACTACCGAGTTCATTATTTCGGAGTAATTATTTGGAAAGGCTTGCGTGAGTGTGAACTTCTTCTTCTATGTTGTTAAAGCATAATTTCCTCTCGAGTTGGTTGCTGGAGAAAGGATAATGTAGAATCTGATACGTTTTAGGATGTTATTGTACGTAATTGGCATCTTAGTGAGTGAATGCAGAATCGATTTTAGTTTCCATTACTTGTATGAAACAAATGACAGTTTTATTATCCTTCTGTCTGTGGAGTGCAAAATACTTGCTTTTCGTCTGAAGAGGCAGTGTTGCTTCAAAATGAACCATTCTTTTTTGTGGTACTTATAAGTGTTTGAAAAATAACAAGCTCCAACATACAAACTGGGTCTAATGCACGAGTTGAAAAGTTCAAAATGAAATTGTGGGGTGAAATCTTAAGCGCAGCCCATGAAGCATGAATTTTCAAGTCCAGCCCATCTAGACTGGAGGCTTTTCTAAGAAGAAATTAACTGTGTCGTCTCTGGCCCATGGATATTGATTCTTTTTCTTTTTCTTTTTCTTTTTCTTTTTTTCATTTTTTCATTTTGAAAGGGTCGGATATTGATTTGAACAAATAGAAACGTCATCTTAATCTCAATATTGTGGGCATTCGGTTTGTAGCCCAATGAGAGGCTATAAGTGCTTTCAACAATTTCGAGTTTTCATGGGGTTCTTCACAAATTGTGCAATAAGAGTAAAATTTCTCCCAAAAATCATGACGGGGAATTATTATTTTTAAAAAAAAAAAAAACTATTTTCGATAGACTTATGGATTGTGCTAACAATTTTAAAAAATCTTAATATTGCCATGGTTGTAAAGAGGCGATAATCCATGGAGGGAGTTAGGATATATCTTAATCTAAGCTCTCCATAATTGTGCTTTTATAATGGTGTATGAATAAGATTTAAATGTTATTGCATTATTATCGGGTAATTTTTATTTTCCTCCCACGAGCTTTGGGTTTTTTGCACTTAAATGGCTAAGATCCATTTATTAGTAAAAACCCCCTTACCGTCAGTTAATTTTGTAGTTGACTGTTAATTGAATTCAAAAAGACTGAAATACCCCCAATTGGATTTTCAAGATTGAACATGTTATACATTTGGCATGAAAACTATAACAACCATAATATTACCATTATACCCCTTCAAATGCAATAAAATAACATAAATAAATGCTATTAATGTTAAAGAAAAATCTAAAATTTAGTAAATAGAAAATGCAAAATGTAGTTGACTGGTAGTAACACAAAAATTGAGCATATCATCTATTTGATGCCAACAAATTTAGCACATAACAAGACTATACAGATTCAAAAGCATCTAAATAACTTAAAGAGACTAATCATTCTAAATGGAAACATTTCAAGTTGTCGAAATAAAATTTTATCAATTATCTAATTAAAGACTATTGAGGCATATCTTACATTATGCAATTAAAAACAATGATTATTAAGTGTTTTAAACTTCAGTTTTTTAGCTTTGTATAACTGTCATTAAGACAAAAAAAATTGTTTATACTTTCATACATATTTCGGGCCTATTAAAACTCACTTTAAAACGTACATCATGAATATTACAGCGCATAAATCAAATGTATAATCTGCCATAACATAAGCTGAAACCATATGCTTGCAAAATACCCAAAATGACGTTGGAAAATTTATTCTCGATTTTATATTTCACAGTTCCATAAACATTATCAAAGATGTGTCAATGAACAAAGAATGAAGAACAAACTTGACATTTACAAACAACTCACCATAATATCAATACGCTCTAAATGGAGCCCAAAAAAACAAAAGCTTTATTCAAAACTAACCTATTATTAGTTTCAACATAGCGATTCAAATCTTTCGAGCATCGGCGAAATTCAGAGCAGGACATGATGCAGCTTTGGTGTTTCTTCTTCACTTCACACAAGTAATAGATACCGCTTTACTAAAAATTAAAAATTTTTTACCTTCTCAACAAAGCTTTCGTCTGAGCTTCATGAAAGAGAAACGTTTAGTTTTAGAGAGAAGAGAAAAAATTTTAAGTTTTGATTTTTTTACAATTTTTTATTTATATGAATGATCACAAGGCATGATTTTTTCACAATGATTTGACAATTCACTAGGCTCATGTCAACCAAAATGTGTAAAAATTATGCTTGTCAAATTAAATTACTAAATTACCCATAACTAACCATATGAGATATACCGTTTGCATTCCGTAAGAGGGCTTTTACTAATAAATGAATCTTGGCCATCTAAGTGCAAAAGACCCAAAGTTTAAGGGAGGAAAGTAAAAATTACCCCATTATTATCTAAGAACTGCAAGTACAGTTGGAAGATCAAATCCCATTAGTTTCTGAACTGTCTTCTTACAACACTTCAATAACAAAATGCAACATACAAACTTAACAAATGCAGCATACAAACAAATGACAGTAAGCTCTCCATAATTGTGCTTTTATAATGGTGTATGAATAAGACTTAAATGTTACTGCATTATTATCTAAGAACTGCATTATTTCTACATTCTTTTCTGATAAACCAGTGATGATTGAAGGCAAATTGTTTTGTGATGCTCTAATTTAATAGAGCAAGTACAGTTGGAAGATCAAATCCGATTAGTTTCTGAACTGTCTCCTTACAACACTTAAATAAATTAGTCTCTATTTATATAACAAAAATTAGAGATTCCTCCTGTGCAGCAGCAATATCAGTTAACCATTATGTCTCAGACTTGACCATGTGCGCTGGTAACTTTTTCTGAAAAAGGAAACATATAAAACGAGTTATCAGCTGAACTTGTCTAGTACTAGATGCCACCAGTCATACCTGAAAATAAACTTACCAACTGGTACACCCCACTGCACGAGATTGAGTACTTAAGAATCAATAATTATTGCATTAAGAGAATTGGAAGTGGATTAGCTCAGGTAAAATATTCAAATATATCGATGCAATTTGGAGTAGATTGATTCCATTTGAACAAGATCATGTCAGCCAAGTTTTCCGTTTTCCTTATCCAATCAATCGTTTGACAGTACTAAATACAAATCAGTTAAAATAAAGATATTCTACTTCCAGATATCTATTGTTGCCATTTTAAAAAAAAAAAAAAAAAATCATGGTATCCCATTTGCATTTATTTTATAAGAACTTCATAAAATAAACAACTAAATAAGCTTTGTAGATAAGACATAATTTGATAATATATGTGGAGGCAAGGCATGCACTAGAACTTTTGCCAAGCAGATTGATACCTGCAATTATGTTGCTCGTGCGAGTCGTCTATGTTCTTCAGAATTTTATAGCTGCATGCATGCCTGTGCTGTCAAAATTGGGAAAAGCAAAAGGGGCTTTAAGTGCAATATGAAGTTCGGAAGCTCTCTATTTATTTGTTTAAATATGTTATCGTCTTGTCAAATAATTGATTATCTTTTCGCTACTTCAGGCTTTATCTATTACTCTCACTAATTAATACGCATGTACATAATCACATGCTTTACAATTTTGGCAATTACTAAAGTTCAGAAGCTGTCTTCTCTTGGTTTTTAATATGTTATTGATTTTCTTCTAGCCAAAAGAGTCTTCGGTACCCTAGATATATATATACTGATATGTGCTATAATCTAATGAAATCATGTCGTTATTTTAATCCAGTGGAGGTTAAATTAAAAAAAAAAAAAGAATTGATTTTTTTCGACTGCTTTTTATTTACTTTTGGATTTAATATACTCATGTGAAGTAATTTTAGTGATGAAAATATAAATTTCAACCTTTTCTGTAAACTATTTGAAGCCAGTAGAGACAATTAAAACTTTTTATTTGAGAAAATAAATTTATAGTTGAAATTAAAAAAATAAATTTTCAGAAAAAAAATTGGGACCTTTGTGGCTTCTCCACTGAGTGTAAGTTGTCGTGCACGTCTTGATCAACCCACTGAGGCCTAGGGATGGGCCTGGAAAGGCGGCTCATGCAGTTTACGTTAGCATTGCAAAGAAATGTCCTTAGGACGCGTTTGGCAGCTCGTATCAGACTATATCGTATTGCATTAAAACATTATTCTTATACAAACTCATGTTTGATTACAATTTTTAGTTGCATTGCACTATGTTAAAAAGGCGGCTAATACAATGAAAAGGAGTTAAAAATAATCACATGAGAGAGGAGGGTTTAGATTGTATTGCATTAAAATACTATTCATATTTTAAATTTAGTCATTTTACTTTTACTATTCAATAATTTACATATTTATATTAAATAAGATTTAATTTAAATAACAATATAAAATATCAATAAACCTAAATAATTAATTAATAAATAAATGATAATACATTATTTTACTTTATTACATAAACTCATTTTAATTATTTTACTTTAAATATGTAAAAGAATTTTAATTATTTAATCATTTATTATTCACTAAAATACTAAATTTAAGAATAAATTTACAATAATTATATTTGACTGTAATAAATAAAAATTAATTTATAAGTAATTTAAAAACTTAATATCGTGTTACATTATATTATATATTTTATTTATATTTATAATATTACAATATTATATTGTTTGACAATAGTATACCATTAGATTATTTTTATGTTATGAAAAAATAGTAGATATAAAATAATTATTTAATAATTAATTTGAAAATTAATAATATAACACCAAAATATTAATAAACTCAAATAATACCAATTCAACTTTAAATATTAATATAAAATAATATTATATATAATACAGTTCATAATACACCAAACATTATATTACATTACAAATTAATCTTGTATATTATAATGCAATATATTTAATATAATGTAACATATTATAGTGTACCACACTTTTACGCCATGTTTGGTTTGAAGAAATGAAAAGAGAGGAGAGGAGAGGGGGAGAATGGAAAGAAATAAAAAAGGAAATAGATGAATTCTATGTCAAACCAAACAATGAAATTGAGATTAATTCCTTTTTTCCCTCATTTTCTCTCCCTTTCTCTCCTTTCTATTTCTCTTCTCTCCTCCCATTTCTTCCAATCAAACATGCAAGAAAATCAGAGTGAATGATTTGCGTCTATTTGTCAATAAGTCTTGTTTTGCAATATTTTAGACTATGACAACGCTGGTGTGACAAATAGTTTATACATTTCAGACTGTGGTGGTTATCAAAATCCAAATCAAGATAGTAAAACTAATACAGAATTGGAATCACTCTTTGCTATTTTAATCAACTTGAACTTCCACATGGAACCTAATCGTTGTTAATTTATTCCCCCTTGACCTCTTCTCCGATCTAAAACAAGCAAGAACATGGAAATTTCGCAAAGAGCTTTTTAATTAAGGAAAATGGATCTTGATTTAGATGTATCTATTTATTATTTTCATTTTTCTTCCAACAATCAATTAGTGGATGTAAAAAAAATAAAAAATAAAAAAAAAATGCAAGATGACAGTAAAGGATTGAATCCCAAAATAATTTAGAAAATTCATTGCTTTATTTTTCCCCCGTAGCATATGACAGAAAAGGAAGTAACCAACAACAAAATGTTGAAAAAAAAATTCATTAGCAATCTAGAAACAGCCTGTCAGTTTCCCTATACATAATTTATGGCTGTGCTCTTTCAAGGACGTCGAAAATATACAGCTATAAAAATGTCGTGTTTCTGTTGCGAACTTGACTGGTGCATGAGCAGCGGCTAAGTAAGAGTGAAAAATTGGCAATAAACTTGACCGTGGTTGAGAAAGTCTCGGTGATTCAGAAGCAGTATTAGTTTTTTCACTCGCTCATTGTTACATGTATATTTCGTTGAGGATGTCATCTCATATTAATTAAAAATAATTACTCATTTAATAACATAAGTTTGAGACGATCTTTAACTTTTGAATTAACTTTTGATTGTGAGTTGATCTTGTAGGTCTTTATACGATAGAAAAATCTAACACGCATTGTACGTATGCATGAGAACATGAGTGGTTGAAGGACTCTCACCAGTATTTTTTGTATGAACAGGCTACGTTGCCAAGAAATCAACCGTATTGACTATTGAATTTGAAGGGTCGGATTGTAAAAAGGGTGTCCTAAATTAAAATGTAAACGCACTGGATAGGTGATACTCTATTCTATACCCCGTTGGTAAAGTCTTGTCAGTCATAACTAAATTAATCTTCTGTTTTAATTAGAGAAAATCCTAAAATACATTGCATGTACGCACGCACGCACGCCTGTTGCGTATATTTGTCAAAGATGCACACAGGTTGATGTTAAACAGACGGCAATCATGAAAAGAAGTTTCTTCTAATTAATGATAACTGGACTTTAAACCCGCACGCTTTAGAAAAAGTCTTGTCATATTCGGGTTAAAAAGAAGGTCAACAGCGACCTAATTCTGTGTGAAGTCCCAGTGGTTGGGCACCGCCTATTCTGTTCTACCAAATTATCAAGCTCCCCATCGATTCAAAGAAATAAAAAAATAAATTGAATGGCCAGTAGGGACAATTGTTTTTCTTCAGACGATTAAAAAAAACTTCAACTGCAAGTAAAATGAAAGGAAGAACGGAAGATGATGAAGATTCGTTGCCCAGAATTTTCTTCTTCACGTGTGGCGTCCCTTCCCCTTTTCGTCCTACTTTTAACTGTTGTCTCCACTAAAACGACCTTTTCACTCGAAAGGGGCAGGCCCCTTCTTTTTGACTCCTGCTGCCCTCTTCCAGAATTTTATTATATTGGTCCAGCGTCAGTTCCGAGTCAGGCTTTGTTTAACGTTTTTGTAATGGTACATCGTTTCCACGTCATCCGGCAGCTGTCCTCCTGATTTGTGAGGACGGTGGGCTCCACTTTTGAGAAGCGCCCAAATCGGAACGTAGACGGTATAGACTAGCTAGTTTCGGAAACTCTCTTTCCACGTCAGCTTGTAACGTCAATAATGATTGGCACCGATCGTGCGCACTTGGTCCCACGCATGACTTGTCTTTTGCTATATCGACAACGTTTTACTTCGTGTATCCAAGGTGGATGCTTCCAATGTAAAAAAAATTTTGTTTTATTTTATTTTACCTTTTGCTTTTCTTTTTGTTCGTGTATTTATGATATATATAATTATATATATATATATAACCTTGACAAAGGAGGCAATTGTATTCGTCTCTCTCCTATGTAAATCTTCAATTCTTTCTTTCGATTGTTTGATATCATATAGTTAGTTGTTGATAATTGCGATGCTTCCTTGCACCCACAAATAATTTGAATTACTAAACTCATCCATGACCCGCAATGAGTTTTTATGTTTTTAGAAAAACCCACTTGCTATGAAGTTTTACGAATTATCAAATTTACCCACAACCTGTATTGAATTTTTTATAGTTTTTTTTTAATTTAAAATCATAAAAACTAAAAAAGTACTCTTAATAATATATAAACATTAATTTTATATATCTTAAACTATAAATTTATAATACTTGCCAAAAAGAATTTGCATACAATACTCAATTCTAGATTTCATCAATGTAAATTAAAAAATGAATATTTCAACATTAAAATAAATATACAAAATATATTAATCCAATGCAAAATACTTCTATTGTAGGCAAATCATCATCACTACTATCAATGCCTTGTTACGTACTCCATCTCTTAATCAATATACAAAATATTGTCAATAATACTAACAAGTAAATTTTATACAACTACCGTTAACAATAAATTAAACAAATAAAAACTGCAATCATTAGGTTCAAGTCATTAATGCAAAACAAATTAAATCAATCAAATTAAAAAAAATATTAAAATTGAAAATGATAAAATTTCTACTTATTAAAAGCTTACTATATTATATATACACAAACACTAATAGATAGAAAAATACAGTATACAATATATTGAAATATGTACTTTTTTGTACTTTAGTTTGCATCGTTACTTTAACAAAAGTGAGGATGCCCTCATTAGAAAAGGATGTATATAAGATTGATAAAGTTTTAAAAATAAAAATAATTAAAATAAGGAATGCAGGTGAGGGATGGCAATGGGGTGGGGTGGGAGTGGGGAGACCTACCCGATTCCCCACCCCGTTAAAAGTTTTTGCCTCTATTCCCCACCCCATTCCCCAATAAATTTAGTGGGGTGGGGATGGGGAATCCCCATGTGGTGAATGATTTCCCCATCCCCACCCCATTCCTCATTTATCTATTTTATATTAGGTATAAATACATAATTTCAATAAGTTAAAAATTAGAGACTTAAAATAAAATCATCACCATATTATAAAGTATTTAAATTCTTTTAAAAAATATCTAAGAGTTTAAAACAATATCTTAAAATGATATTAAAAGTGAAAAATATTTAAAGAGCGTAACACCTTAAAAGAGAAAAGAAAATATAACAATGTTTTAGAGTTGAAAAATATTGTATGATTTTCTTTCATTTATATCATGTTTATATTACATAAAAAATTAAAAAAAATACTAATTTACATTATAATTGGTAAAATAAAAATTATTAAATAAGAATTAAAAACATATTTATATATAATGGGGATTGAGGTGGGGGTGGGGTGGAGAGTGCAAAACCAAACCCCACCCCATTAAGAATTTTAGGATTATTTTCCCCCACTCTACACCCCATTTCCCAAAAATTATTTAAAATTTTTCCTATTTGGGGTGGGGTTCCATGAGGCTCCAAAACCGTGGAGGATTTTGTCATCTCTATGCAGGTCGATGGATACCCACATGAGAATCAAGTAGATTTTTTCACAATACTAAACTCACCCGCAATCTACAGAGGGTTTGAGTTTGAAACACTAAAGCCGTCCACAACTAGCAAAATTATCCTCGACGGATGGATTTTGCCAGTGGATTTAGATGGATATGTGGGTGTGTGGGTGATTTTGCCATCCCATGTTAGGGAAATCCTTGACATTGTGCCAATTAATTTTTATTTCCATTCTAACGATTTACTAACCTATTTTAAAGATGAGTTCCATAAAATTTTGTAAACAAATGTTGAGTTCGAAAGACAAAAATCTCGTGTTTGTGCAAACTAAAGAAATCATCGGACTCAAAAATCTTAAAGTTGATGATAAGTAAGTGTTGACGAAAAAAAAAAGTTAGTGTAAAAATTAGTGATTTGAAAGTTTTACACGTTATAGCAAAGAGATTCGAAATCCAGAAAGGAGACAAAGCTAGCCTCAATAATTGATGCTACAATGTGCAACCGTCCACCAGAGTCCAGAGGAAAACAAATAATGGCTATAATTGATGCTAGCCGAAGCCTAATATAAAAAGGACTGTATGCACTCGATTAACTCGACCACGACCTGCAGAAAAACATATTGCATTATTATTTTTATGCGATGAAGACCTGGTTCTTTTTGGATTGAAGAGTCACATCAAAAGCATAGTTTGATGCCTATTCATAGACCAAATTTGATGATTCATATACTGGTACTGGTATGTTTTCATGTAGGTAGCTGTGATTTTATTTGTTTGGTATCACCTGAAATTTTTTTAGCTGGCACGTTTGTTCAAGTTGAGCAACGCCAAACTCTTCACCTACTACTTGTGTTTCAATCCCATCACGAAAGTGACTGATATTTATGACTTTTTATAAAACGTTTACATATATTTGGCCTACAAAATTGAATTCCATCTATGTCCTTCAATTGTGTTTGGAATCCGAGGGTGAATTCATGCCTGTGTAATGACAAATTAGGAATGAATAATTACATCCATCATTAGTTGCTCATATATCACCACATGTGCCGTCTTATGTGGTTAATTAAGATTTATCAAAAAGTAAGTGTTCGTTAATTAGTCCACTTCGGGAATCTACAAAGAAAATATTTTATGGCAATCAAAGTCATATCTTGCACACTTGATTTGTAATAAATTTCATGCACGTTCATTCTCTTGCTACTCGTCAAAAATAGCTGGAAATTAATTAACAACTAATCTTGTCTTGTAACTTTTTGTTTTCGTTTTGTGTTTTCTTTCCTGTTTCTACTTTCTCCATAATGTTTTCAGTTTTTACAATTTATGTTTCCCTTTAATGACAAAATTTTAATAAAAAATTTCATTCAAGCAACAAAACATTCACACTTTAAAAAAAAAAAAAAAAGTGAATGCAAGTATTATCAAAACTGTATGAAGTAAGTAGTTGAAAGCATTAAACATTAAGTTTAAACCTAAAAGATTAGGGAAATAGTGTCGATCTCCGTTATTTTATTTTATTTTCACTGAGTTTAAAGAAGGTAATGTGAAAATACACTTAAACCGAAAAAGGGGTATTAATAGAGACACGTTCTAGAAAATGGTCGTGATATGTAACATCGTCGCTTGTTGCATTTTTTTGGTAGATTGGGACAATGAGTGCAAATATTTCTCCATCGTTAATGTTTGTTGCTTCTACTTCTGTGCCTCTACAAATCTATTCTGATCAAGGCCTCGTTGTCATGATAAATAAATTTAAACCTACAAGATTTCGCGTCTCTTTAGAAGATGTAATTCTCACTGTTTCTGGTTGAGTACGCGAGCAAATGTCAAAAATTTTACTAACTACTATTGCTCATTTCTACACACTCGCGTTTACATTCCTTGGTACATATTTGGGGGGGAAAAATTGCACATATACCATCTACAAGCCCTAGTTTCCTAAATTTTTCTTTTGAAAACTTTTTCACTTACCAAGACACACCGACAACTGAAGTGAAATACGCATTGTTATACAGTCTCTCTTTCATTAAAAAAAAAAAAAATGTGTGTGAAGAAAAAATTTCTTCCAAACATTTGGTGGTAGATGAGTAGATCCTACCCTACTAATTATAAGTTCAAAAGTCGAGAAAAACTGAACTTGTTCTGAACTTAAATAATAAAAAAAAATTCAAATGACGGTGTGATAGAACTATAGAGACAAGATTCCAACAAAATTTTTATATTATTTCTCTGTGAACTTCATTGTAAATTATAATATAATATTTTGTTTCGTTAGTAAGATTCCTTAAAAGCGAAGTTTAGTTTAAAAGCCTGTTCACTCTTTTAGCGGTGTTCTTAATTGGCTTATGAAACAACCCCGAAGTCAAGTTTCAATATCCGAATAAATTTACTAATAAACCTTTAGTCTTATAGGAGATTCATTACACTCACAATGTGTGAGAATAAGGGTTCAAGTCTCCATAAAATATATTAAAGAGTTAATTTAACAGTGTTGTGAGTGAAGTAAATACTCTTCTGAGCATTAGAGAGGGTAAACAATCTTGAAGATATTTTTATGAATGAAGTAGACACTCCTTGATACCTCCTCACAAATATTAGAGGAAGTTTAAAGATCATCAAATGTAATAGTTCTATATATTGGTATTAAAAAAAAAAACAACTCTTAAGAAAGTTGAAAAACCAACAAGCGAGTAACATTTTTTTACGCACTCGAGCGTGTAGTGTCTGCACATCTTGCCCATGAATATATAATAATATAGAAGGTTCGTTATCAATTAAAATATATATATATATATAGTGGGCACACGCCACAGCGAACCATCCTGAGCGTGGGCTCCACCGCCGGTTTCCTTTTCTAGACCACACAAGCCTTGAATTCCCTAGAATTCCCGAATTTGTTACAATTTTCAACTCAATTACTTAACCCGACCCCTTTTTGCCAGCTTGGGCTACGGTCCCCGTGATTTGCCTCACGAGATTAGCGCTATTGCAGCCGTAAAAAGAAAAACCACTCTCACAGCCTTTGTAAATTTCGCACGTGACACCACGACGCTAAACACGTGAATTCATTTTTCCCTATATTTCAATGAATACTTACATATTTTTTCTCGCAATTGTCAAAAATCATCCAAGGAAAAAAAAAAAAAGTGTCAGACATATTATTTCCGTCACCGACGACTGCCAACTGTGACATAGATCGAAAATCTGTCCACGAGCTATGACTGGCCGAAGCTGACACGTGGCCACATCGCGTATATACGTTTACAGGTGGCAACGTTATAATAGCTCTAAAGTTTCACCTACACGTGTCAGTTTCAAACGTAGGACCTGCGAAGGCGCCCCCCTATATAGTAATATGTTTTTCTCGCTCAAAATAAATAATATAATAATGATCAAATACGCTAATTTAAAAAAAAAAAAAGATTTGGTGAAAAATTGCAGTAGTGTTTCCAATTCAACAACCAGGTTGTCTTGTTGAACACGTCTTTTATGAGAGAGAGAGAGAGAAAGAGTATCAAAAACTCTATAAATACCAAGGCTTTTGAGCTTCATTTTCCTTCCTTCTTTTTCTCTTCCATTCGGTTAGTTATAATTTCTCTCTTTCACATTTTGCGTATCTCTTAGTTTTTATTTAGGGCATCTTTTTTCCTATTCTTTTATTTTTCTCAGCCTTTTCCATTCATTTGAGTTGAGGCAAAGCCTTTTTACTGGCCTCCTCTTAGTCCTATTCATTTATAAATATTGGTTTACTATTAATATTCAGATTGCGTTTGGCCGCTCGGAAAACGAAGCTCTTGCGTTTCGTTTCTTTCACTGGTGATTCAGGTAATGAATATGAAATCTCGCCCCTCTCTTTTTAACACCATTAATATCGCTGGTTTTACGATATGAAAATGAATTTCAGTTTCAGGAGAAGTCTTGTTTATTTATTTGTCTGCCTGAGGGTGGGTCCATTTTAATGGCTAGTTTTTTGAACCCCAGATTAGGTTAAAGGATCCATTATAGTTCTGGTATGCGAACGAAAATGCTTATATTAAAAAAAGTGGATTGATTTTGACGGCGCATTTGTTTATTTTTCTTTTGATTTTATTTATTTATTTTTATTTTTTAAGTTTCTATTTTGTCGGTTGCTGTGAACTAGGTAAAGATGTTGAAATATCGAAAAAGTTTCCTAATCATTTTCCTTTTTTGATGTTAACCTCTCAAAAGAAATTTTTTATGACCTTTCAATCACACACTTTAATTGGCTTAAACTTTCACTAATATTGCCTTGGTTGCAGATGCGCTAATGGGTTCATGTGATTCATCGGTGCTTTTTTACTATTTTTTTTTCCCTTCCTCTTTTAATTGGTTTAATTAATTATTTTCATGTTGATGGTTGGAGTTTATGACCGTTTCGGTAGTTGCATTGTCTTTTCGTTGCACCAAGCTTTTAAGTTTTCACGTTGTTTATTTTAAACATATTTTTTTGCATTTAATGAAACTCGATCTGAAAGCGACTTATGAGTCTAAGAGGTGAAATTACCTTCTTGTTTAAATCTTGGGTATGCATTATAGAGATTGTAAACTATGTGCTGTGCTGCAAGAGCTGGACAGGCTGCTGAGTCTGACGTTTTTATTTTGTCATTTATAAATGTTCTTGATACGACGAATTTTATAAATGAGAAGTGACACCATGTCGTCGTGTAGGTAAGGTGGATGACAATAATTGGAGATGATATTGCTTATATTTTATGTTTTTCCTTTCAAGGATTTCATATTTTGTGGTACGTGCACTTCGATGGAATTTATATATGTACATATATATGCTGTGCTTTGGTAATTAATTGCATAGAGTTTACTTAACATGAACACCAAGTCTAGAAGGTGGGTTTATTTTCTTTTCTTTTTCCCCTGTTAGGCTGTTACTGAAAGATATGGATGTTAGACATAAATATAAGTGAAATAATTTTTTGTTCATGAGAACAGAACAATGATTTTAATGGACTATTTCTGTACTATTCTTCAGGTTGAAGGAGGTGCATTTTGGTTTGCTTTGGAGCAGCGTACCTTCTTTATATTGAGGACTTTTTTCTCAAATAATGATCAGTCAGTTGCCATAAATGCAGTGTAGATTTGGAGATGCGAAGGTATGGAGATAATGATATTATGAATTTATGAACATGTACGTGTTCTGTTTTTCTCTGCAGAAATAACATGGTTGAATAATTATTTCTTCCCCAGTTTTCAGGAAGCTTGCGCTTGATGGACCGCTCACCAACTAGCAGTGATAAGAAAACATTAAAGAGGTGGTTTTTCATAGATAAAAGAGTTGGGTAGAAAAATTATTTTTCCAGATTAAAGAGATAAAATTGTGTTTGACCCAGTGGGCTGTTAACATCACACAATTAAATTAGTTTATAGAGTTTAAGTAGCTTGCAAGTAATTTGGACCTAATGGAGTTGAAGTCAAATCAAGCATCTCCTGTTCTTACTGATCCTGCATCGTTGAACAAATCGAAGCTTGGCATACATTCCAGGCTGCCTTACTCGCAGCCAGGGGCTTCGTTCTCTGGCAAGTGTATTGCGATTCCAAGGAAAAAGCCTGGGAAGCTTGATGACGTTAGGTCCAATGGATGGTTGGACGCCATGAAATCCTCATCCCCTCCTCGAAAGAAGCTAATCAAGGATTTCAATGCTGATGTCGGTTTAGATGACTTTGATATTGCTTACTGCTCCTGGATGGTAAGCAATTGCATTCTGAATAATTGTTGAATTGAATAAAGTACTGTATTTTTAAGTTCCTGTATTATCAAATCATTTGTTCCTCTCTCTTTTTTCCAACCGTGTGCAGCTTAAGTATCCATCAGCGCTAAAATATTTTGAGAAAATTATGAGTGAAGCAAAGAAAAAGAAGATTGCCATTTTTTCAGATTATGATGGAACTCTTTCTCCAATTGTTGATGACCCGGATCGTGCCATTATGTCTGACGGTGTAAGAATTTTCTCTTCATTTGTTGCATCTTTTGCTGCCTCGTGCTTCAATAAAAATTATAAATTGTTTTGCAGATGCGCTCTGCTGTAAGAAATGTTGCAAAGTATTTCCCGACAGCAATTATTACTGGGAGAAGCCGTGATAAGGTACATGGAGAAAACTTAATTGCTTTGGGGTTTTAAGAATTTTGTGCATTAGTTTTTATTCATTTTGTGCATTTATTATTTGGCTACCTTTAGGGTCTGATTCAATGTATATTTTATCAGGTTTATGAGTTGGTAGGACTAACAGAACTCTATTATGCCGGTAGTCATGGAATGGACATTATGGGTCCTGTCGACCACACAGTGTCTGATGACCATCCAAACTCTATTAAATCTACTGACCAACAGGTAAGAGATAACAAGGCCTTCAAGCGACTACCCTTTTCATTAACTTCCAGAAATCTTGAAAAATACTACACTTCCTGGGATTTTATTCATTTTTATGCAATGTTAAGCTTTGCGGTTTTGCTTCTTCTCTGTTTTGGTGTGGCAGGGCAAGGAAGTAAATCTTTTCCAGCCTGCTAGGGAATTCTTACCTATGATCGATGAGGTACAGGATTTGTTGTGTAATGTAGATGAAGAAGCATAAGCTAACATGTTGAGAAAGAATTGATTCTATATTTAATATTTTATGCCAGGTTTTTAGAACCCTCGTTGAGAACACTAAAAGCGTCAAAGGTGCAAAAGTTGAGAACCACAAGTTTTGTGTTTCTGTACATTATCGTAATGTAGATGAGAAGGTGATCATCACTATACTTTCCGAATGCACTTTCTCTTTCTCGTGCTTGTAAATTCTAAGATGTCCTCTGTTCTTCTGACTTCAGAGCTGGCCTACAATAGCTCAGTGTGTGCACGATGTCCTTAAAGACTACCCTCGTTTGAGATTAACTCATGGGCGGAAGGTATTTAATTTTGGCTAAACCGAGTACTCCCTGTTTTGTTCCTGATTCGTCTATATCTGACGTGAGATTTTTTATTTTTATTTTTGGCTGATTTGGTTTACTTGGCTATCAGGTTTTAGAGATCCGTCCAGTGATTGACTGGAACAAGGGAAAAGCAGTCGAATTCCTTCTTGAATCTCTCGGTAACATTCTCTACAATAACAAGCATGCCACCTTGTAACAGGGTTTGATCATCATATTGTATCCTTTGGTGCAGGGCTTAGTGATAGTGATGATGTGCTCCCCATCTACATAGGAGATGATAGGACTGATGAAGATGCATTTAAGGTATTACCCTTGTTATTTATTTCAGTTGGGAGGTTGGTTAAATTTCATTACGTACATAGTACGATGCTTAAACAATTAAATCCTGATTTTATACTTAGGTGTTACGAAAGGGGAATCGAGGATATGGAATCCTTGTGTCTTCCGTCCCCAAAGAAACCAAGGCATTTTACTCTCTCAGGGACCCCTCGGAGGTGAAGATTCTGCTTTATATAAAAATCTTTTGCTCTGTTTATATCTGCTATGAAATCCTTACTCATTAATTAACGCAATGCAGGTCCAGGAATTTCTCTTGTCTTTGGTGCGTTGGAAGAAGTTGGAAAAAGAATTTGAATCAGCTACAAGTTCACTGTTCACAAAAGGGGCACAGGCAACCTCTGGCTTGGAGAAAGAGCGTTGACAGTTAGTTCCAAACTGAGCTGCTAAAATATATCAACGCCGTTGGCTGAGTTATTTGCAACTAGAATTGAGCCATTTTGAACTGATTAGTTGTTCTTAAATCATTATTATTCATTATTTGAGTAGTCTTTATATGTAAAGCTGATGGATTTTAATTTATTATCAATTGAGTTTAATATTTTATATACATTGAATAATGAGACGTTCTGTATAATTGATTATATCTTATGGTCTCTATCTATATCTCATATTAGTTCATCACTCTTAGTTCAGTTCAGGATTAATTGATCTTTTCTGGTAATATATCATCCGTCCGTTATTAGAAATTTATTGCCTTAATTGGGTTTGTAATGCTGTCAATGACAATGCTATGCTGCCGCAAGACACGGCAAGTGTAAGTGTGCGTGCGCCGTGCGGGGTCAAATTGAAACTGTGTGCGGAGTATCCGAGGGGAGATGTTGCCATCAATCATGGCCTCCTACGTTTGAGACAATTGCGGGCGTCGTCTCTCTTCGATATTATCAGCAAATTTTCGCTCTTTGTAATCAACCGATTTTTTTTAATTTAAATTAAGGCTTTGTGCTAAGTGACCGCCAGCTAAACCAGTGCAAGTAATGAATAATCCAATGGGCTCAACTAAGGGGAAGTTATCAAGGCCCACTAAATTAAAGTTTATCCTTAAACCACGAGTGAATTAGTGAGAGTGACACGTGCAATGGAAATATCCGAGAGCAGCTTTGCATATGGTAAAATAAATAAATAACAGAAATAACAACAATATATATATATATATATATATATATATATATATATATATAAATTTTACAGTAGCCACGGTCCCCACACCATCTGATTCTGATCAGCTCACTCTCTTCCCCCGCTGAAAAAAATGTCAATCTCCTTGCGATGTCCGCCCTCACAAGCTCTCTCTTCATTTTCTTTCCAGGTAAGTTGTAATGTACAGTGTATATTAAATTGAATGGTTGATATATTTATACAGATACAGTTAGTTAATTGAGTTGTTTGAATTGACTTGCAGGGAAGAAATTCGAGACTGATATCAACAGCTTCTGATGTGCACTTCAACTTCCGCTCATCGTTTCCTCACATTCGTGCTTCTTCATCTTCTTCTTCTTCGCTTGATGCAGGTCACCTCTCACTCACCTTACTCTCTGTCGTTCAAAATTTTAATGATTCATACTTGTTTTATTATTTAATTGGTTCTTCTGAAAAAAAAAAAAATCAAATGAAGGACTGAGTACGGAGCTGGATGCTGTGTCTAGCTTTAGCGAAATCGTTCCTGACACTGTTGTTTTCGATGATTTTGAGAGGTATTAAATTTTAGGCCTTTTCTTTTTCTTTAAATTTTTTTTTTAAGAAAAAAAATTGTTCTTAGTCGAGTAGAATCTAATCTACTTTAATATTTCTTTTAGCAGCATTTATCTATTTTTTCAATTTTTTTTCTATTGAAATTTAGATTCCCTCCAACTGCTGCTACTGTTAGTTCTTCTCTCCTTTTGGGAATTTGTAGCCTCCCTGATACAATATTCAGAGTAAGCATTTTTCATCCGCGGAGAGTAATTTGGTCTTAACAAAATTGAGATTTGGTTTCTCATTAAATCAACTGCATTTTCTGTATAGAATGCTGTGGACATGGCTTTGGCTGACTCCAGTTGTTGTGAGCTTGAGAATTCTGAGCTCAGACTGTCCTGTTTCTTCAACAAGGTTGGCTTTGTTTTAGCTTACTTTTTAGGAAAGGAATATGGGTGGTTCTTTCCTTGGAATATTGAAGAGTTTTCAACCATTGGAGATGAATGTGTAGGCATTGGTGAATGTTGGAGGTGATTTGGCAAAAATGGTACCTGGTCGGGTTTCAACTGAAGTGGATGCACGACTTGCTTATGACACCCATGGAATTATCCGGAAGGTACTGGTTTCTTTTCAATTCAGTTCTTTTAGCATCTTTCACTGTGGGAATGAAGAATGTTCGATTCAGTAATATGCAACAAATACATGAATTGACATTGATGCCCTGGGGACCTGAAAATCATAATTTGATTGCTATCTATATCTCAAACTATGAATTTACATCATTCTTTCAGTGCTGCATCAAGTTTATCTGCAAACTTTCGTGGTAGTTGGAGGTGTTTTTTTCCATCTGGTGATTGTTGACCCAGGAATTGGTTGTCATGTGAAATACTTCTAATCATGTTTATTTTCTGGATCTTTCTGCTCAAGACCCAGTTCTGTCTGCTTGACCCACTTTTACTGAAGTGTCATTTTAAATTTTCAAATACTCTATGCTTGCTATGTCGGTCATAGGAATCCTAAGCCACTTTGTTTCTTTCTATGGAGATTGCAGTGTTTCTTAGTGGATTTTCTTCAATGTTAGAGTGATTTTGTGATTTTTGAATCAAATGAGAACTAGCTCTATGGATCTTTTAACTTCTAGATATGGGAATGTCTACCACATTTTGGTAGTAAGTCAATAGCATGATTGCTTTTGGAACACATCTCATTTCTGTTTATGTGCACGGCAAAAAGCTAAATTGCTTATCTGGAGAAACTAGAATAGAGATTTTGATGTATCACACTTGTAGAATGTGAAATTCTAATTTAAAAATCCTAGTACGTAGGAGTTTAGTACGGTATTTCTTTCTGAATTATTGGTACATTGAGTGTCATTAATTTTTTGCTTAAGTTCTCTTCTTTATCAATATATATTGTTGAAGGTATAGTCTTACCTCTAAAAAATACAATGTTTAAATGAACCTTTGGTTGGGAGAGGCTTCCTGCTTCTTCTTCTTCTTCTTCCTTTCCTTTTCCTTTCTTTAGTTTCTAATAAGTTGTTTATGATTGTGTTTTTTCAACCTTCGGGGATATGTTTGGTTTATTCAACAAAATAATACCTCAGCAATTTGACTTTCACTGGTTTTTATACAGATCCTTGATATGCAATTTAATGCCTGTAGTTTATCGAAATGTGCAGGTGCACGATTTGTTGAAGTTGTACAGCGAAATTGATGTTCCTCCTGAGCGTCTATTGTTCAAAATTCCTTCAACTTGGCAAGTGAGTATCCAAATAAAATAGGTTGGGGTTGGTGACCTCAAAATTTTTCTGTGGTAAATCTGTAGTGAAAGCCAGTTATTCTTTTCATTTCTCTTTGGCCCTTCACTTTATTGACTTCTTGTCAGGGAATAGAGGCCTCAAGATTGCTGGAATCTGAGGGCATACAGACACATTTGACCTTTGTGTACAGGTACTTACATAGTTGAATCAAGTAATAGTATCATTTGATTGTTATGGTTTAAAGATAAAGTTGGGTCCATGTTACAATTAAAAATTCTTTGCTACATCTGTTCTCACCTTCGGACAATAATCTTTATTTGTAGAAAGATTGATGTTTATGCTAATGTATGACATTAGTTTACATGGTTCGTGTGTACTTCAGTTTCTCCAGAGAGTTTTTGCTCATTTGTGCACCTGGTCCATCTCTGTGACTCTTTTGTCTTTTAATATTAACAGAATCTTATTTTTACTGTTTCTTAAAAAGAGTAACGTGTATTGCACTCTGGCTTCAAAGATCTTTGTGATGTTTTCTGGAAGTCCACTTTAAGCCAGAACTTCTCTGATAAGCTAATAAGATCAATTTATCATCTGGCAGGCCTGGTGTTCTCACACCAATTTTCTATTATATCTTACGTAGTTGGTTGTATGTCCAAAATGTGTGCCGGCTTCATTGGAAAATCTTTTTGTTTATGGTTGAAGTATAAATTAGAAGCATAATTCTGATATTTGAGCTTTGTTAGTGAAATTTCAGCCATCTCATTGACTACTCTATTGACATCATTATATGATAAAATTTGAATAATCTGTTTGACAAGGTATGTTAGCTAGAATTTCCAAGTGTAATGTAGCATTTCCTTATGTTGCAAGTGTCCTTGCACAAAGAATCATTTTTCTGTACTGTAACTGCTTTAACGAGCTATGCAAATTATATGTTCATTCTTGGCATTTTTAAATCCCCAAACTATCTGCTCCTAAGTTTCTTGTTTGAAACGGTTTAAGTAATAGCACCAACATGTAATTTTATTCTGATAAGATGTCGAAGCATTAGCATCTGATAAGTAGTTTTACTCTTCTGTTAGTTCTCAGTTTACTATAACCTCCATGACATGATGGCTTTTTACTTCCTTTCTTGCATCTTTTCTTTACAGAATGACGTAGTTAAGTTTGTGCTGGTTTGAAATCAAATCAAAATTTTATTCATATTTTATTATGGGCTTGGTCTTGTCTTCAGCTTTGCTCAGGCTGCAGCTGCTGCCCAAGCTGGTGCTTCTGTTATTCAGATATTCGTCGGCCGCCTTCGGGTAATGATCTGGCTTTTAACTAATAATGAGGTTTAGCAAACCTTCAGGGGGTCATGGGTAACATAATTAAAGTGCATATCTTGTCTTTCAGGATTGGGCTCGCAATCATTCTGGTGACCCTGAGATAGATGCTACTCTTAAAAGAGGAGAGGATCCTGCTTTATCTTTGGTTAGTTGAATAACGTTTTCTTCTGAATATGTTATCCACATTGATGCTCAAGAAGCTGTTTTAGGTCACAAGTGTTTTGTACACTGTTGGTTAATATTCTTAAATGCTGCTGAATATATATACAAGTTTTAGAAAATTCTAAAATACGAATGCCATGTTTATCTGTCATATTAATTAGGATGCATTCCTCTCTTCTGACTTTGATGTGTACACAGGTGGGAGCCCTGGTGGAACCCACATTATTGTGAGAGGAGATTTCTTTGAATCTTAGCAGTCAATGAATTCCCTATTGTTAAATAGGATATTCAATGACATGAACTGTGTAATTGGATTGAAATGCCATTTGACATCCAGATACATGTTGAATTATCAAAGTTGCTAGATGGCTTATGTTTATGACTGTAGCACACTAGCAATCGACAATTGATTGAACCCAACTACTATTATGCTACATTGCAGGTGTCAAAGGCCTACAATTACATTCACAAGTATGGACATAAATCAAAGTTGATGGCAGCAGCAGTTCGAAACAAGCAAGATTTATTTAGTCTTCTTGGGTAATTATATGACTCAACTTTGATCCCATTTAACTGGAAATCTTGATAACTTTAGTTTCATGAATGAGATTTGTGGCTCACACTGATTCACTGCTTGTCCAGAGTTGATTATATCATAGCACCATTGAAGGTACTGCAGTCTCTCAAAGAATCTGCCATTTCTCCTGATGAGAAATACTCTTTCGTTAGGAGGCTATCCCCTCAGTCTGCTGCTATGTACAATTTTACTGAAGAAGAGGTCTGCGTTTTCTCAAATTTCCCGTTTATTCATTGTCCTTCATCTAGTGTTTTATTTTGTGAAACTGACATAGATAGGACAGGATGACGCAAAATTACTCAAACCATTACTAAATGCAGTCTAATGATCCTTTATTTATATTATGCAGAGTATGATCATCGTACACAGGCTTACTGCATGTGGTAATCTTAAGGCATTGATATTGACTAGTTGCCGCATGTAATGAGCATAGTTGCATGTCAGATATTTATAGAGCAACATTAAAAATCCAAAAACTGCTTTAACCATGGCCATAGTAATCTTAATTTGTTAGTAATCTTGATAAATAAGTTGCATGTAATCATTTTCCTCTTTGATAAATAAGTTTTATTACTTTCATAATAGTGGGTGTATATGGTAATCTTGTGCTTGTGTTTACAATTCTTCCCACCATGGTTCTCTCTATTCCCTTTGCCGCCATCTGCACTTCTATTTTTGCAACCACTGCCTTGAATTTAATAGCAGAAGCCATCATCAATGCCATTTCTACTATTTCCGTCAGTTTAACCACCTCTTACTACCAATCACTGCTTTGTTTTGTGGTCTTAAGTGCAATGCACGTTCAGTCTGGGTCCTGTCCAGAATGTGTGGTCATCTTAATTTTACGCTGTAAACTGATTTGCTAATCGATCCCTTCTTTGTGAATTGTGATCAGCTTACCAAGTGGGACCAATTAAGCCTAGCATCAGCTATGGGCCCTGCTTCTGTCGAGCTTCTGGCTGCTGGACTTGACGGTTATGTAAATCAAGCAAGGCGAGTTGAGGAGTTATTTGAGAAGATGTGGCCACCCCCAAATGTGTGAAGTGGTTATGTCTGTCTACTATTGCAGAGCTCCTGGGGAATAAGGGGACAACACACCGCGCCACACCAGCTTCAAATGCTGCTTTTATTTCCTTCTTTTTTATTTTGTTCCTGGATTTTGCCTTTTACTGGCGTCTGGGGTCTTATCTGCAGCAGCAGCAGATGTTTCAATTAAAGGTTCTTAATTTTCACCAAACAAGTTTGATGTGAATCAAGTATCTCTTCGTAATCATGTGATAGATAGGATCACAGGAGGATTCCACTGGTGTCAATGAACAATGCGATTTTGTGTCTTTTGGATTCGCGGTACCATTGATTGCGGATCTTGTTCCACGATGTGTTGAGTGAGCTACGTGGCGAAAGCTGTGTGCTGGGATTACGTGCCGCCAATATCAGAAAGTGACAGCAGTATGTTTTTTTCTAATAATTCTTCTGTTTCGTTTTCAAAATGATTGTGGTGCTGAGAATGAGGAAGGAATTTGGTGAATACATCCACGTCTGCAAAATCTATAGCCGGGAAGTGAAAGTTGCTGCCTTTAAAAAAAGAAATTGGAGTTATAAAATAAAAATGAAAGGAATTATAGTAACAAAATAAAAAATTAATAATATATGGTAAATATAATTTTTGAAAATGATAAATATTTTTGTAGGTTTTTATAAAGTCAATTTAGTAATGTATTTTATTAAATGTTTTAGTGTTATAACTAAAAATATACAACTGCTTAACACCAACACTAAACAAAGCTTAGGACTCTTTAACCCTCATCTCTATGGGTCTGGGTGATCAGCCTCCACGAAAATTTGTTTATGGGGAAGGCTAGATTAAAATTCTCTCCTCACTTACCTATTAACTTTGAAAATTTAGAAATACTTTTTGTTCATAATTGAAGTAATATTATTTCCAAAGTATAATTCGTGGTTGACTTTTGTCATGAAACGAGAAGTGTGTACTGTGTAGTGTTGTTTTCAAAATAGAATAAAAATCAAAGTTACAAAGAGTGCTAATAACAAGAAATTAACTTATTAGTAGGTAAAAATGTAATGTGATGAAAACTTTCTCATGGTGGTATGAGAAGTTTGAAGTTCGAATCACATGGATATGGAGTTAATGCTATTGCTCAAATTGGTGGAGGGACAATTGAGTTAGTGGCTTAATGCTACTTCAAAAAGGCAAGTATATATAAATCAACGATAAATTCTCTAATTTTACATCTTTAGAGAGAAATAAGAAATTAAGTGTGACTTTTTATTCATAAAATTAGTAATAATACAGAAAATATATACTAAGCTTCCAATCATTTCATAACAACAAACCAAATCGGTGATCGATTATTTTATTTTTAAAACATCATGTGAAAACCAATCTTTGCTCATTTCTCTGTTTGATTGGAGGTGCAGTGCATGTGAAATCCGTTGATCCATATGGGATTTGCATGTGGCAAACATGAATGTATCGAGCATATTATTATTATTATTATTATTATTGGAAAATGGACCAATTATTGTTTAGCGCGTGACTCGTTGTTCAAAAGAAAAATGATAATAATAAGAATAATAATAATTTCATCTCCTTAAATGTCCTTCGGTCTTGTTTTGAATCATTACTTTTATGTTTCTCGCCAATAATTCTGAACTGGGGGAGGGGCACAAATCACTGTCAGTCACCAAATCTTTGGCCACGAACATGCATTTTCTTTAAGGTTGTGGCCGAGAACAGTTTTGCCCAAATAATTATTTATCAAAGAATAAATGAGCAGCGGCCATCTGGCGTCTCAAACAATGATTCAGAGTAATTTGTGGTCTAGGATTATCAAGAATTAATTCACTATCAAATCTGAATCAGCAACTATAATACTTGTTCCATAGAAAATTAAAAATAATTGTCACCTTCCACGTATTTGCGAGCCGACTGCAGGATCTAATCAATCTCGTCGGCGACAAGACTATAATTTTTCTCATAAAATACTAAGAATAATGTTTGTTTGATTAATCTTTCTTCTAGATCCTTCCTTGTTAGGATGACCATGGACGCCATCCACCACAGTTAGTTTAGTCATTATTGAATTCGCATTCATAAAAAAATTTAAATTATTAAATTTATCCGCAACCTATAGTAAATTTTTATTTATTTTAAAAATAAATCTGCCTTATTATTTGTTATTTAAAATCCTAAATATTAAAAAATACTTCTAATAATACATAAAAAATGGAATTATATAATTCAAACTATAAATTTATAATAATAGCCTAAAAGATCAACATACAATACTCAATTCTAGATTTTATTAATGTAACCAAGAAATTAAATTTTCAACATTAAAATAAGCACACAAAATATTTATGTTTAAGGTAAATCGTCATCATTAATACCAATGCCTTGTCCCATCTTTTAATTAATATACAAGTATTATCAACATTATTCACAAGTATCAACAATTTTAACAAGTAAATTTTGCACAACTATTGTTAACAATTAATTAGATAAATAAAATTCAATTTTAGTAAGCAATCATTAGATTCAAATTATTAAAGCAAAACAAACAAAATCAATTAATTAAAGTAAAATATCAGTAATATTAAGCTTGAAAATTGTAAAATTTCTAGTCATTAAAAGCTTATTTTGTGTGTATGTGTTCGCGCTACGGTGAGATAAGTTAAGTTTAGGATTAAGAACTTTAACTTACATACATATATGATTAAATTCTTTTAGTGTAATTTTTATGATTAAAATTAAAAAAAATATATAATTAAAATAAAGAATGCAATTTGGCAAATACCCACATAAAAATGCAGTGATTTTTTTTTTTAAATAGTAAACTCACTCGGCACCTAAGTTTCAATTTAAAGTATCAAACCCGCCCGCAAATCACAAAATTACCCACGACGGACGAATTTTTGCAGGTAAATTTGCGGTTAATTTTGCTATCCCTAGAACCGTTATCCCGTGCATTGGTCATATCGTTAGTATTACTCACAAGCTTAATAATTTGAATTTATTAAAGATTAAAAGTCAAGTTTTACTTATCTTCTTCTGCAGCCACAACCGAACTCATCACCCTTCCCACTTCAAGTGAAATCGGATTGAAACTATTAACTAAAATTCAAAAAACCAGATTTTAGATAATTAGATGACACTCAAATATTTCCTTTTGAATCCCTTATCACACAACTCATCGGATATAATTAGATGACACTCAAATACTTTAGAGATCCCCACGTACAAATACAAAAAGCACAGGAAACACGCAGACCACCCACGTCTTCTCTTGCGTGGTTAGAAGGAACGGGATTCTTAATAATAATAATGTTAGCCAATTGGTTTAAAAGTCTTTAATTATTTGACAAACAATAATTGAATCATACAAAAAAATAATTGATTTTAATTTGATGACCTAAGTTACGTACAGGCAAATTGGACAAATAATACATGGAACTTACAGTTGTCCAAATCGGTTACTTCTGTTACTTGCCCTTCGCCCTTAACTCTCGCCATTAGGATATAAACAGCAATCCCCCATTAATAGAAAAATCAACAGCCCGCTCTTTGTTGTATAAATAGACCCCCGGTTCTCTTAATCTTTCTCCCCATTATTCATTGAAACCAACAAATTTATCAAGCAGCAGCCCTCTAGTGCGCCGCATACATTCGTTAATCAATGGCAGATTCTAATGTATCCTACAATCCTCTCCCGGACGGGGAACGTCCGCGGCCAACTCGCCGGAGATCCATCGTCTTGGTTCTATCCGGTTTGTTGGTCGTTGGTTTTTTAGTTGCATTATTATCCGATAATGGATCTATAGCCCCTACTAACGTTATTGATAATGACAATAATAATGTTAATGATAATGCACAAAATGGGCTTAATGATGTGTCGTCGTCGTCGAAAGACCCCGAGAGACTCCGGCCGTTTACGAGTGCCTCGTCGGCCGGGGTGTCTGAGAAGTCGAACCGGCGGTTTGGTGCAAGGACGGCGTCGTATCCCTGGACCAATAATATGCTGTCGTGGCAAAGGACGGCCTTCCACTTTCAACCCCAAAAGAATTGGATGAATGGTACCGCCCACATTCTCATCTTCTCTTTCTTACGTATAGTTTTCTGATTTTTTTTTTCTTCTTTTTCTTTTTCAGTTATTTTTAAATAAAAAGTTTTTTTTTTTTTTTCAAAAAGTCATATTTCTTTTGTGAATGTCCCTGCGCGAACATTAAGATTTCAGAAAAAAAGAAAATGCCTCGGTCCACTTTATTTATTTAGTTTTGGTTTTATGACCTGTTGTGCGAATCCTGTTTATTTTAATTAAAGAAACTAATAAAAGTTAAAACCTTTAGTTTGGAACATTTAATTGTGTCAAAAAAACGTAAGCATAAAAGCTCGTGTTACGTGTGTGACTTGTTCGATTATTTAAAGTCGTGTTCGTCGAAGCAAAAGTTTTGAATGATCACCGGAACTTGGAAGGACCTTTTCGTCCGTGATGTGACAAACCAAATAATTGTGGTCTTATTCTTTCAATGCGCATTAACACCTCAATCTTATCTCTGTACTGACTTTTGTTTCATTTTGATGCTATGATTATGATGCTTTAACGCTGGATTGTGGATGGTTCTGCTCTAGATCCTAATGGTACGTCCTCTCCTCGTTCTTTTTGTTTACTTATATTTATTTTATTTTCTTCTTCTGAACTCTTTATCTTTATTGGCTGCCTGCTACCGTATGTCAACTTTGGTTCATCCGATTAACTTTCCAAGAAACTTGCCCGTGGTTGGACTAATTCAAATTGGATACAACGAGCTTTAAGCCGACTTAATTTCCTAATCTTCATAAGTGTCCCCAATCCTTTACTTAATTGTTTAAAAGGGTCATCTGCTTAATGAATGAAACGTGTAGGCTGAGAATCTGGAACAGCTGGATTGAATACAAACATGTATTGTAAGAATTTTGAACTTTGTACATTAATTTATTCATTATAACTCGCGCACTTGTCGCTGAACTTGACCATATGCTAGGGAACGTGACTGGTCGGCTGGTACAAATCATCCAGACAATCAATCTAGTAAGCAATGCTTAAAATTTTTTGAAAGATTGCTGGTTTTCGAGATCTACAGCACAACAAATGCCAAATTTAAAAAAAAAAAAAAAAAAGGAGGTTCAATGATTGGCAACAAAATCAACTATAAGTTTTCTTTATTAAATATCAGGACAGTTGGCAAAAATTGAAGATTTTGTCTAGATCCTCCAAGCTAATTGGCTTGTGACAGGTGACCACTTGGTGTTTCATACAGCAACAGCATTCCAAACATTAATTAGCAGGAATTGTATTGTCAAGTGATTTGGTTAACTCATTTGCAATCTCAACAAAGTGTGAAAAAAAGAAAAACTTTAACCTCATTAACCTGCAAAATGTTACAGGTCCAGTGTTTTACAAAGGATGGTACCATTTGTTCTACCAGTACAACCCAAATGGCGCAATATGGGGTGACATAGTGTGGGGGCATGCTGTGTCAAAGGACCTGATCCATTGGTATCACCTCCCGTTGGCCATGGTTGCCGATCAATGGTATGATATTATGGGTGTCTGGACCGGCTCTGCTACAATCCTACCTGATGGAAAACTTATGATGTTGTACACTGGATCCACCAACGAGTCTGTGCAGGTCCAAAATCTCGCATATCCTGCCGACCCATCTGATCCTCTACTCATCAAATGGGTCAAATACCCCGGAAACCCTGTTCTAGTCCCGCCACCTGGCATTGGTGCCAAGGACTTCCGTGATCCAACAACAGCTTGGTTGACATCCGAAGGAAAGTGGCGGATTGCAATTGGGTCTAGGATTAACAGAACTGGCATAACTTTCGTTTATGATACTAAGGACTTCATAAATTATGAACTGTTGCGTGGGGTGTTACATGGCGTCCCTAACACTGGCATGTGGGAGTGCGTGGACTTTTATCCAGTGTCAACAACTGGAGAGCATGGCTTGGATACATCACATAATGGCCCGGGGGTGAAGCATGTTGTCAAGGCAAGCATGGATGATGATAGGCATGATTACTATGCAATTGGCACTTATCATGAGAAGAATGTGACATGGGTGCCAGATAATCCCGAGATCGATGTTGGCATTGGAATTAGGTATGATTACGGGTTGTTCTATGCGTCCAAGACGTTCTATGATCAGAACAAGAAGAGGAGAGTGTTGTGGGGTTGGATTGGAGAATCTGACAGTGAAATTGCGGATGTGAAGAAAGGATGGGCGTCGCTTCAGGTATTGTTGTCCATTCATGGTTATTTATTTATAATTGAGCTCCCCTTTTGCTTAATATATTAAAGCAGTAACAACTTTGGGTAATATGCTACAGGGCATTCCAAGGACAGTGGCGCTTGATACAAAAACTGGTAGTAATCTCCTTCAATGGCCAGTGGAGGAAGTAGACAGTTTGCGATTGACCAGCAAAGAATTTAAAAAGATTGAGCTCAAGCCAGGGTCAGTGATGCCGCTTGATGTTGGCTCAGCTACTCAGGTATGGAGATAGAGATACATTTATGCTTAATTAGTTTGTCGATATCTCAATTTGAAAAGCACAAAGTAGGCAAATATAGCTTACATGGAAATGTTTGGGCAATGTGAACAGCTGGACATAGTGGCCGAGTTTGAGCTAGACAAGGCGGCTTTAGAGAAAACAGCGGAGTCCAATGTGGAGTTTAGCTGCAGTTCCAGCGAAGGATCTGCTGAACGCGGAGCATTAGGCCCCTTTGGCCTTCTGGTTCTTGCAGATGACAGCCTATCCGAGCAAACTCCAGTCTATTTCTACATTGCGAAAGGAAAGGATGGAAGTCTCAAGACTTACTTCTGCACTGATCAATCAAGGTACCGTATTAATTACATGACTCGACTCTTGCATCAAATTAAATCAAGCCACGTGCAATGGTGTAATCCATTACTTAGCGCATTGTTAATTTCTTGTAGATCTTCTGAGGCAAATGATGTCAATAAATCAAAATATGGTAGCTTTGTTCCAGTACTGGAAGGCGAGAAATTCTCAATGAGAGTATTGGTGAGCATATATCATGTTATTGTCCAAACGAACACATGTACATGTTGGCACTGTCAATAGAATCCTCACAATCAATTTGGAACATTGTGTATGTATATTTGCAGGTGGATCATTCGATAGTCGAAGGCTTTGCTCAAGGTGGGAGAACAACTATTACTTCGAGGGTTTATCCAACAAAGGCAATTTATGGAGCCGCTCGGGTATTTTTGTTCAACAATGCTACCGGCGCCAGCGTTACAAGCTCACTCAAAGCATGGCAAATGAATTCTGCATTCATCCGTCCATACCCGGATGATGATGATGAACGGCACTCGGGGACGGAACCAACATATGAAGTTAGAGGGAGCAAAACTAAATATCTCGGCAATTTGTTGACGAGTTCTTTGTTATTTCTAAACGCCCGCAACAATTTTCTATAGAATACATGTTTATTGCAAACAAAATTTCAAAGCTTTGGCACCGGCCTCCTTTGTTAATTTTCTCCCCAGAGTTGTAGAAGATGTGCCAATCTTCGACAACAAAAAAAGTAGTCTCTTAATTTTGTTATTTTGTCATTCGACCGTTGCTAGTTGGGAGAGGAATTTATTTGTGAATTGTGATTCCTCCCAAAGATGTAAAATTGCAGCTCTCTTGATTCTGTGATGTTCAGATCGGAATTAGCTTTTTGTAAACTCTTATGCATTTGCCGAGTTGAAGTACAGAAACTCTTTGTATAAATTAATGGATCCCCTTATCTTATATGCATGTAAGATACATTCTTCTCACGTGAACAGTGTGTAGGTCCCACACTTACACTGTTCATGTGAGATGGATGTATCATGTAAAATAGAGATTGCCTAAATTAATATATATAAGTGGGTGATGAGTTAAAAATCTGTAAGATTAAAATTGATGTGACCTGCTTATTATCTAGACTCTATAACATAAAAAATGAAAATAATTTAGCAGGATTGATACACAAATGACTTGACTTTTCAAATATAAATAAATGTCATCCGTAGTTAATGAACCTCTACCTTGTACTTTATATGTATTTAAATTTAGAGTAGATTTCATATTATAATATCAGGAAATTGTATAACCCACAAACAAAAAGTAATGAGCCGACATGTAATCGAACAAGCAAACGTTTTCTCGTAGACCATTGTGCAGCCAGCAGCCCGGGGTAAACCTATAATACTCTGTCTTTGTATATATAATTCATCCAAAATCATATATTTATTATTTAATTTGCACAATCAATTGCTTGAAAAATGATCAATTTCCACTCATTCAATTAATTAAGAGTTTAAAACTAGCATTGATATCAATGGCCCACTAGGAGCTAATTGTGGTTGGGCCAGAAGAGCCATTTGCTGCTGGATTTGCGGTGACTTTGCATTACCCTGTCCATTTCTGATTTTGATTTTTTTTTTTTGGTTGACTCGGACTCGCAGATCAACCTGCGTTCGTCATTTCGGGGCTCGGTTGACTCATTTTTACAATCAACCACGTCAATTATGTGTATATAAAAAAATATATTAAGGTATCAAAAATGGCCCAAACAGTTGGAATTTGATCAATTGACAGCATTCGTTATGCAAATTTGACGAGCTCCCAATGCAAGGATTTGCTGTCTGCTCCATGGGATATCATTTTTCAATGTGTTTTAAAATAGCGTAAAGGCAGGTTCCTCGTGTGCCATAGCCCATAGGTGTGAATCTTGAATTTATAGTTCTTATTTGTATTTTCTTTGTAGCATGCTAATTTTCTCTTCTTTCATAGGTGCGGGGCAGCTGCGCTGTTGCGCGAAACAGAACCTTAAGTTAATAACAAATTTATTTTAAGTTAAGATAGTTAATTTTATATTTTCTCTTAACAAACTATAAGGATATCAAGTGTACTTCGCAAATAATGTTAGATAAGTGGGATAGGGTACTCTGGACATCTTTTTTTTTTTTAACTGATTAAGCATTAGGTTATTGTATTACACAGAGATATTTACAAATAACAACATATCATTACACTGATATTTACAATCAAATATATACATAGGACTTACATTATTATATTTTTATTCTATGAAGTACATGTCCAGCCAAATACTTCTTCCGGGGAGGGATGTCTCTACTCCATTCGTATTTCGCAAGGGAGAAAGACGTTATAAGCAATCTCCACACAATTATAATTAATTGAGGGACTTTGAGTCCGTGGGGACTCGAACCATTGCCCTCATAATCATACTTAACTAGCCCAAGTGGCGTACTCTGGACATCTGAACTCAAAACAAACGATTCGTTTTTTAAAAATATGATTTTTTTTAACCTAATTTTACTAAAAGACTCTAAATGAATCGACGGGATGTACCGATCAAGAACATTTGGAAGAAGTATTTGTATTACATGAAGTGAGAAACTTCTGACGGTACTACCCATCAATTAAATAGTTCGTTAAAATCAGATTTTAATAAGTTGGGTGCGGGGTTATGATTGAGTTGGCATGTAATATGTGTGATTTTTTTTTAACTCGCACGCGGTTACAGGGCGTGTGAAGTCACCAATTGAGTTTATCACAACATGTGATGTGAAATGATTTACAGCTATTTTCATTTAGTTTAAGAGCTAGGAATCATTGACACCGGCCCATAGGCCATACACAACCCACCTGTACAGGTGCCTTCACTTTTAGAATTGAATTTATTTTATAGGAATGATTATTATTTTTTGGGCGAGGAATATGGGCAATCTGATTGAAGTCATTGTCAGGAGACACGGTAATTCACAGTACAAATTGGGAAATTTTGTTGCTCTCCCATAACTTCTTTTGATAATGCTAAACGAGATTTGACCTAAAAATATTTTACGAGGTTAATTGCAGTCCAAATCAACTGATGGACTTTAGCAAACCCATTTAATTGTATGGATGTTTGGTTGTGATTAGTATGCTTGCTAAGCTGTCTGATACTCTGATTGATGTGTCTTGGCCAAGAGTAAAGAAAAACAAAGCTAACGTGTCTTTAAATCACTGATTATGGGTCTTTCTTATGAGTTAATAAGTGATGAGAGACCCAACCACCACTCGGCAGTCGGCAGACAAGAATATTGTTTACTTAACTAGTCTTTCCATTTACTCTAAACCCATTCTCTGCGTGAACCCACAAGCATAACTCTATAATTATGCTTTTGGTTAATTGTGGGTGCGTACTAATTGGCTCTCAACCAACGAATTCTCTTAAAATAAAAGAGATAATAGGTGCACAATTCTTTATTATTTCACTAATCTTGCAAAGGTAACTTTCAAATAAGTAATTGATAAACGAAATGGGTAAGATTGGAACCTGGATACATAAAGTCAATATGATGCAGCATTGGAGCTGCAAAATTCAAAAGCAGGAAGCAGCAGAATAAAATGAAAAAAAAAAAAAAAAGCCTCAAAATTAAGACAAAAAAATTAAAGCCCCACAACAATCTCGTTTTGAAGCAGATAACCGAAGTCCAGCAATCTTATTCTAAGACTGATCTTCTGTCAGCAAAGGCTCCGGTGTTCACTCGTTTGAACGTGCGTGACCAGCAATTTTGTCCCCATATTTTTACTCGAAATTTGATTTAATAATAAATAAAAAGGTAAAGCCAGTGTAAAAATTATGGGTGTCAATTAGTTGAATTGACAAAATTTCATATTGTATGTTAGAATAATTTTTAAAATAAATTATTCTTATTGTAAAAATATGTTTAATTAATTGTGTTTTATAAAAGATGTATTTTTTTCACTTAAAGAGTGATAATTCATTTGAAATGGTGATAGCTTAGTTTGAATCATTGATTAACATCAAGATTTGATCCAACGGCCATAAATAAAGGGGTATTATAAAAGATGACAACCCAAATAGAGAGGCACGAGTATATTTATAAATAGAGATCGTCTTTAAGTTATTTAGACATGAAAGTAATGATCTTACATCACTCTTTTCTCAGCCCTCTTTCCTAAAATGAATTTCATCATATAACACCTTTTTTTTTATGCATCAAACATCCAATATATTATTTTTTACAGGAACAATATATTGATTCTTGGCAGGCTTGCAATAGTCAAGAGTATTCAAGTTTGTTTTCGTCAATGCACAACACAAGCAAACAAATAAGTGTTTCATTGTTTCATCGAGGCTTACTTACTTAATTCATGTGCATCACTTAATTGGTGGAGGGAAATAATATCTTTTAAAAAAATAACATTTGTAACTTGCCCTTAAGTAAACATTATTTTTCTATAGTTTACCTATTACTATTTATTTTTTTCTACATATAGAGTTATAAACACATAACTTTATATAATAAAGTTTCACCATTATTAATACAATTCTCTGTTTTTTTCATTCTGCACAAATTATACCCCAACATTGTCATTGGACTAAATGAAAAAAAATAATAATAATGCAAGACATGTGGTGGTCCATGTTTCCATCGATATTTTAGATTTATTGTGTCAAATTTGAACCACCGTACATTTGACTTGGTTATTAATTGGACTTTTATCGAGTGTAACTTGTTGAATGATTTTCATGAAAAAATTACTTATATTCTATTCAATCTTAGCTCAAATATAACTTCTTAATACAAAAACAACTAATGAATATGGGCCATGAATTTGTATAATTTTTTTTTGTTCTAAATTTACTTTGTGTAACCTACATGTCAGGTTATGGTGTGAGATTATTAAATTGAGTGTAAGAGTGTTATCCAAAAGACTCATTTAGTTCTATTCTTCGAATACTTATTTGCTTAACTATATGACAAATAGAAGTGTGAGAAGTTAAGTTTTTCTCTCAAAAGATTTTTCAAATGAAAGTAAATTTATATTATTTTAATTAAATTCTTCTCTCACTAAATTTAACTACTCCCCATTTTTTTAATACTAAATTTAAGTACTTTTTTTTTCAATAATATGATTCTCTCTTGCTTCTAGAATAATGATATAAAAAATAATAAATGTTATTTGAAGAATAAGAGCATCATAAAAAGTGTTTTAAAAGAAATTTTACACTTGTTTGAAGAGTCATATCAATAAAAAAAAAAAATTGAAAAGACACTTTAAATGAGATTTTTCAAATAAGATTGTTATTATTTCTCTTTAAGAAGCACGGTCTCATTTTAAATTTTTTTAGAGCACTTAATTTAATATTGTATTATTTTAATCTCATTATTCTTAAAGAGAGAGAAGCGTTATAATTGTTATTATTTTAGTGGAGAAAAAAATTTGATTAAAACAATATAAACTTATTATTAGTTGAAGAATCTTTTGAGAGATGACTTATTTTTTCATTTTTCTATTTGCTACACAGATAAGCAAATAAATATTTGAAATGTTAAATTAAAAGAGTCTTTTAGAGATATTATAGGAAGGACAATCTCATTCAAAGAATTTTTTTTAAAATTTTTTATTGATATAATTCTTTAAATAAAAAATAATAATTAATTTTCGGTAATGCTCTTATAAAATAAATGGCACCCCAAGGAAAATACGACTTATTTTTCTGTAATTTTATTTAATTTTTTTTAAAGGATTATTTGTTCAACGTGATTTGCGTGGTCCCCTACAAAAACAACAAAAAGTAAAAATTGATCCCTCAGTCCGTTGGATCCTGTTTCGTCACGACCATAAAGTTCGTGTAGGGTAGGGCTAGCGGCCAACCACTGTGGCTGTATCCACAGCACACCCAGAAAGGGTAAAAAAGTTTTTCTTAAGAAAAAAATAAATAAATTTATGTCATTTGGTATCACGAGGTTAATTTTCGAAATTTTTATTTCTTTTTCCAAAAAATTACATCGTACAGCTCGGCAACTTTATTTATTTATGTATTTATTTGGTTATTATTTCCAGAAGAGTCACATCCACAGTAATCAAATCAGACGGTTATTTGGTAAAGGCGCTTTTACCTACCAAATAAACACGAAGCCCTAGATGCTATTTACGGCAATTGTGGGGGTCCACATTTCATGGGCTGGCAATCATGTTGCAAATTTCAGAGGATCCGAACGTTGGAGGTCAATGGACGCACCGAAAAAAAAAAAAAAAGGAACACCACTCAACACGCGTACGTTTAACTTTAACCGTAATTAGATAATTTTCATTGGCACTTTGTATTTATTAAATGCATAATGCATGCGGCCAAGTTAATAATTTAATTTGATGGTGTCGTTTGCATCTATCCATCCATCTAAACCGTTCATGTGTGATCTGGCTATGGGCTGTCATTTTTTTATTTCTCCATCATGTGTGTCAAATTGTAAATGCCGTTGCTATTTTGATGGAAACCATGAGTTGATGCCCGAGGACCGACAAAAGCTTGGGCGCGTTAAGTTCACTCAATGAATGGCCAAACCATTAAGTTCCCTGTTTTGTATTTTCAAAAAAGAAGGAAAGGGGGTATTGTTTTGGACTTTTTTGCACGCATTTATTTCTCCTTTTAACAAGGCCCAAAAAAACTGCTCACTGAAAACACACACACACACACACACACACTCTAGTAGCCAACAAAGTGAAATATAGCCGTTCCCTTTCTCTCTCTCTCTTCAGCACTCTTTAGACTTTAGAGCCTCTGGTTTCTTGCTTTTTTTTTTTTTTCTTTTTTTTTGGGTGGGGGGGGTTTGATAATGTAATACCCAGGTAAAAAGCTGAAGGAATTTTTGCTCTAAATTTGTTCAAAAGACGCCCAAAGTTGGAAAAAGAAAAAGATTCACAAAATGGCTTTGTGTAGAGGCTTATCTTTGTTGGCTATCCACATTGCCTTGCTCGCGAGCTTGTGTTCTGCTGCAGATCTGTTTGTTTACTTCGACTTTGAGGTTTCTTATATCACTGCTTCTCCTCTTGGTGTGCCCCAGCAGGTTCCATTTTCTAGATCTCTTTCTTTTTCTTCACATTTTCTTTTCCATGCGGATATGTGTAATAATTTCCGTAAATGGCAAACGGGTTAGTTTTAGATATCTTATAGTTTCAATTTTTAGCTTCAGATCTATAAAATGTATCACCTTTTTTTTTAAAAAAAAATTATCTGAGCTTAGTATTTGATATTTAGTTTGCATAGTATAGGGAGCTTTGAAATGAAGTTGAAGAGGTATTAGGGGTCCAGTTTGTGATTCTGTATTGCCATTGCTTCGCAGGTTATTGCTATTAACGGCAAGTTTCCAGGTCCGACTATAAATGTGACTACTAACAACAATGTCGTTGTCAATGTGAGAAACAAATTAGACGAAAGTCTACTTATCCACTGGTAAATATTTTACTTCAATATTTGTCGTAAATTCATGTAGAAATAACGCTCTAAGCCCATGTACTGAGTGAAATTTGATTGTGCAACAGGTCTGGCATTCAACAAAGGCGTAGCTCATGGCAAGATGGACTTTTGGGCACCAATTGTCCCATTCCTCCAAAGTGGAACTGGACTTACCAGTTTCAGGTTAAGGACCAAGTTGGAAGTTTCTTTTACTTCCCATCCCTCCATTTTCAGAGAGCATCGGGCGGTTTCGGTGGCTTTATAATTAACAACCGAGCTATTATTCCAATTCCTTTTGATACCCCAGATGGGGATATTACAATTTTGATTGGCGATTGGTACACGAGGAACCACACGGTTAGTGTTCTTTAAAATTACTTGTTTCAACTTTTAAGTATGGGGTGTAACATGTTTGATGCTGGTTAATTTTTTTCGTTTGTAGGCTCTGAGAAAGACACTTGATGCTGGGAAAGGTCTAGGAATGCCAGATGGGGTGCTAATCAATGGGAAAGGCCCTTACCAATATAACACTACACTTGTTCCTGATGGCATTGATTATGAAACGATTGAAGTCCATCCAGGTGGGTGTTGTACATAATACATTGTTAGCCCAACTTATTTTGCTGGACAGCATATTTGATTTAGCTTGTTTACCTTTCATATTTGCCAAATACTGGCTAGCTGGGTACCCATTATTATGTTAACTGTACCATGTTATTTTGGCCGTTAACTTACTATGGAATAGCAGTTAAGGACATCAAGCCTACTTCTGAAATAATGTTAGAAAAAGTATGATGGTGCACTTCGGATATACACTAATCATTAGTGTGACTGCTAATTTTGTGTCTAGGGATTGTTATTTCCTCGTTGATAAATCATGTCAGGGGTATCAACTGAATGGATGCCCATCTTTGCTATGGGGCTACCAATGTGAATATACTTAAATCTTGCTAAATCGTTTTGGCGTCTGGCTAGAATACTTTGTGTTCTGTGGGAACAAATTTAAATCAGAATATTTTGACCGCTTAAAGAGATAAAAGAGACAAATTTCGCTGGTGTATGACTGTGATAAACATTCAATTAACTATTGTAGTTTGATGACCTCAGGTGAATTTTGAAGTCTGAATATCATCTTTTCTACACCTTTTTGCTTATGGTGGAACTGCTCAATTGTTTTCTTGACATTTGTAATATGTTCGACAGGGAAAACTTATCGCATTCGCGTGCACAATGTTGGAATATCAACTTCTCTGAATTTCAGGATCCAAAACCATAATCTACTTCTAGCAGAGACAGAGGGATCATATACAGTGCAACAGAATTATACTAGCTTAGATATACACGTAGGACAATCTTATTCGTTTTTGGTAACCATGGATCAAAATGCTAGTACCGATTATTACATTGTTGCAAGCGCAAGGTTTGTGAATGAATCACAATGGAAAAGAGTTACTGGTGTTGCCATCTTGCACTATACAAATTCCAAAGGAAAGGCACGCGGTCCCCTCCCAGAAGGACCAAATGATGAATTTGACAAAACCTTCTCCATGAACCAAGCAAGATCCATCAGGTTGGTTTCTCTTTTGGAACTCTGATACGGTCAGAAAATGCTGCTGTTGATTTGGGGCTGGGGGTTGCACAACTTGCATAATATATAAACCAGATTTTCCTTCTTAATTTATCAATAAGTTTGCAATAATTATGTACCATATGCCGATTATCAAATATTCTGCTATATGATTATATATAAAAAACTGAAAATTTGGCAGGTTGACATCTCTTTATAGAGTTCCGCAATTCTTTTGAATTGGCTGCTTATATTTACTCACTTTTGGGTGTTCTGTGATTGAACTATGCAGATGGAATGTATCTGCAAGTGGTGCCCGTCCAAATCCACAGGGTTCTTTTCGATATGGCTCAATCAATGTGACTGAAGTTTATGTGTTGAGAAACAAGCCACCAGAAATGATTGACGGAAAACGGCGGGCAACTCTTAGTGGAATATCGTTCGTTAATCCTTCCACCCCGATTAGACTAGCCGACTGGTTCAAAGTGAAGGGAGCTTATAAGCTTGATTTTCCCACTAAGCCAGTTACAGGACCACCTCGGATGGAAACATCGGTAATTAATGGAACGTATAGGGGATTTATGGAAGTCATCCTACAGAACAATGACACCAAGATGCATGCATATCACATGAGTGGTTATGCATTTTTTGTCGTCGGGTAGGAATTTTGTTCTGTCCTATTGCCATCACTATCTCTGCTTGTTCCTACTGCATAATGGATCTAAGAAAGTGCCTTTTATACCTTCTCATTAATCAATCTATTGCAGGATGGATTATGGTGAGTGGACAGATAACAGCAGGGGCACATATAACAAGTGGGATGGTATTGCCCGCACCACAACACAGGTGTGTTTGGTTTCTATATCCTCATAGAATTATCATCTATGTCATTGGCAGATTTAACAATGATAATTATTACCCCGGAAACTTGACAAATAGGCAAGTTGATCAATTGTGGAAGTTTCATGAATGATGTCATGTAATATTTGTGCTATAAATGTCAAACCTAAGCAATGAGTTTCTAACTTTACTGATCAAGACTTCAATTGTAGTGGAGAAAGATGAAATGCTCATAAGAATTCTCTTTTGATAATCGTGACCTTGAGTATGAATCTCTCTCCGTCTGTCTGTCTAGGTCTATCCTGGCGCATGGACTGCAATCTTGGTATCACTTGACAATGTGGGGATCTGGAATCTCAGAACAGAAAACCTTGACTCGTGGTATCTTGGCCAAGAAACATACGTTAGAGTAGTCAATCCGGAGGCTACAAATAAAACTGAGTTTCCCATACCGGACAATGCCCTCTTTTGCGGTGCCCTCAGTCACCTGCAGAAGTATGGACTGTGATCATCCATGTCTAATATGTAACACTTAAGTTGTTACTGCAGAAAGATAATCAATTCTGACTCTACATTTTTTTTTTCCTTTTTTCTCAGGCCAGAAGACATCTCTGCAGCAACCGCAATTACTGGTGATAGATTGAAGATGTTCTTCACGCTGCTGATGACCATGTGTGCTATGCTGGTACTCTTCCACTAAGCAATTTCCTTTAGGATGTTTTCTCTTTTCCCCCACGTTGCATCTTGGCTTCTCAGTGAGCTTTATGGTTGTGAGTGTGTAGGTGTGTAATTTTAGTCTTGTTGATACGATTCTTCTGTCATTTAGACCTGTATTTTTTCTGTCCACAATGTTGTTCGTGCCTCCAAGGTTTCTTGTTTAATTTATTGGATCTGTCATTCTTTTATTACCTACAGTTTTTGTACTCATGACAATTTATCAATTTTCAATACTACTTAACATCCTACAGTCTAGTTTTATCTCATTCTGTACTTCGGAAACGCTATAAAACATGTCCATCTATTCTATATGCTCATTGCTGTTATTGTTGATGCTTGCTGGTACAAAACCACCAGGCAGTTGCCTTCAGAAGGTAAGTTTTTATGAAGTCTCATAGCTTTGGTACAGAAACAACACTCATGATGGGGTTAGTGATCCAAAGCTTTTGCCCTTGGATCTTGATGTGGGATATTATTGGTTAATAAGCAGATGTGCCAATGAACTCGAAAGTGACATGAAGCAGGGGTAAATAAGATGTGCAGGTCCCACATTTCCAACCCATGTGTGGTGGAAGATGTTGATCCAGCTGGATACCATGTTTTAAGATTGTATGGGTTATTTTTTATTTGCTTTGGGGGTTTGTTGCCTGGCCAACTGCACCAGTATGCCCCCGTGTACTGTTTGTGCATCTAATATCCCCCATTTCCGTCTTTCTTTTTGCTTGTTCTTCATGATTCAAGCCTGATGACTTTTTCACATTGATAGAGAAAAATTAATTTTTTAAATTTTTTAATAAAAATTTTCAGGATCAATCTCATATAATACATAAGAATTTGTAATCTAAAAAATTATACCTTAACAATTCGATTTGACTTTTTCGTTAAATTAATCTAGATTCTCAAATTACGATCTGTCACCACTTCTCTTATTAGATCACAAACTGTCACCATCAATCTTGTTAGATCACAAGTCGTCATCAATAATCTTCTAGGTTATAACTCAAGTTTGATTTGCATTTGTCGTGTAAAAGCAATTATCATCACTAAAAACAACGAGCAGGAGAAATTTTTTTTCTCAAAATTAGAGAATTTTTTTTTCTCTAATCTGTATAATGTGGCATCTCACTCCTTTTTGAGAGAAAATAAGTTATTTTATATCTTTATCTTAATAAAAACCCTAGGCTCCATATTTTTATATATTTTAATTCTATTAAATCAAATTTGATTTTAATTAAAAATAATAAAATCAAAAGTAACGTTACTTCTTCTTGTCATAGGAGCCCACCTTGTAAAATAATACAAGACCCCTTAGACACAAGTATATTATATGGAGTCTCCCACTAAATAATATATTTAGGTTTTTAACTCAAATAACTAATTATCTTGCTTATTAATTCAGTAGCGGCACAATCAATTTCAAATGAGCTAACTTCATAGATCATATCGGTACATACAATAGTGGCTATAATAATTAGACCTGTAATTAAACTAGTCCAATTATTTAATTTCAAATCTATTCCACTAAAAGATTGGAATTGACCTCCATAATTATATGTTATCTAAGATAATATTTTTGAATAATAATTCGACCTATGCCACATTAATTTTTTTACTGCATAATCCTTTGTACTGTTAATCTTTTGTATTGTATCATTAATTAAATCAATATCTCAATTGTCCAATCAATTTAATAACATCTTATTCTTTGATAGTTACTGATTTTTTCTAATGATAATTTTCAACATACTAAATATGTTGACATACTCTAGCCAAATAATTTTATGATCAAGTGTTGAAAACCCATCAAGGGATGTGTTGTACAAATTATATATTGTTAATCTATAACTCTAATACTCATAATTGCTCTCAACAAGATACCGAGTAATCTTGACTATAAGAGTGTGTCGTGCCCATTGGTAACTCAAATATAATAACAATTACAATTATGCAATTATAACTAACTCAAGATTAAGATTATAGTAAAATCAATGCATATGAGATTTAATAAGTCTGACAGTTATTGTAAAGTTAATTAAATCTCATATATGATATTGTTCAATGTAGTCGTACTATATCAATAAATTCATACATGATTAAGACAAATTATTCAATAAATTTATTACAGTCTATACCTAAATAAAGTGTCCAACTTTATTTATCAACTGCGAACTTAATTTATTTAATCATAAGATAACTTATATTTATGTCTTCTGTGAATCTACATAGTAATCACATAAATACATATAATATGATTGAATGAACTTTACTCAAAATATTAATACAATTAAGATATTTTATTAATAAAAAATATTATTTATTATAATTAAATAAACACATACACTTTTAAAGAGCATATTTCCCCCCCCCAACACGCGTATCTTCACAAAAAGTAACGAATGTGATTTTGCTTTTTACGCTATCAGTGTATGAATAAATCAGAGTTTGCTGCCAGCCCATTTGGGTTCATGAGGGGCTGTTATTTACTAGCTTGTTCAACGTTCAAATAGAAAGGAACTGTTGTTAATTCTCAGTTTTTGGACACGGTTTTCACATGCAACCATTGATTACTAGCATTGCTAAACCATTTACTCGATCCGCATTTGCTTGTACGAATGTAAACACATGCAATAACTTAGCTGCAACATCCACATGGACT
Source organism: Citrus sinensis (assembly GCF_022201045.2). NCBI lineage: Eukaryota > Viridiplantae > Streptophyta > Magnoliopsida > Sapindales > Rutaceae > Citrus > Citrus sinensis. The sequence goes on from NC_068558.1 coordinate 5,995,530, forward strand.
CGTCTTTTAATAAATAAGCTGCGTGCTTTTCTAAAAAGCTGAACATTGAACTGCTTGGCATGTTGACTTAAAGAATTGACTTCAGTGATGATACCATGCTTTCTTTTTTGGCGGTGGAATGGAGAAACAAGTTGTGTAGAAACGGCAACAGCTTTTAAAGATTTCCAAGCACTCGTGGGAGCTACCTTTCATGGACCTTTTTCTGAGAAGTGGATGCTACAGTGCTTAGATTTTGTCAGGCCGCATCCAATGCTTATGCGTAATGCATAATTTCAACTTTACAAGTCACGGCCAAACTAAAAGCATCGTGATACTATGCCTGTCCATGGAACTCTGATGATTCTCGACGACGTTGGGAAAGTGCGACATCCTCAGCTTGTTGAATGTTGACGGATCATTCGGGGCACAGGCCCACATTAATTGAACCCAAAAACATAAGTGGGTTTCCTCTAAGAACAGAAATAGTCAAGCCCGTATAGCGTGAAAAATGAAAAATGGCCTAATGGGCGTAAAATATCTCGAGGCGAAAGTCTACGGATATTCCATTCATACAAAATTTCTAAATGATAGTCAAGTTAATTAAAATTAGAGAAAATGTTCTATAAATATTTTCCAGGGTAAAATTGCTGGGGCTAGGGGTGGGCAAACTTTAAAATTGGATTATAAAAAAAAATTAAAAATTGAATAAACTAGAAAATACAAAGGAATTTATGGTTTAAAACTGTGAATAACTAATTGAACGGGTAGCGTTCAGATTATAATTTCTGAAAAAACCGGTGAGTTAAGTTTGATTGGGAACCAAACCACATCGGGCCAACCCCTAATTGGGGCCGGAGTGGCTCGTCGTCTGTGATTAAATGGCGGGGATATATTGACTTAAATTTTCATTTATTTTCATTTTATTCAATTCAATGATATATAAGGTCAAAAATTAAAATTTAATGATACCAACTCATCAATCATCCCTACCACTGAACGTAGTTAATATTTAAAATTTTAAGTAAAAAATTTAAGTCAGGGGAAATACCACACGATTCAAATTTTTAAGAGAACATATATTTAACTAAGCCCTTCATTACCATTCATTTTATCATCGTTTGTATCAATGACATGTTAACGTTAGAGAAAGAAGCTATAAAGCAGTTATAATGGACCTATCCAATAAAATTATTTCATATGATAAAAATGCCCTTTTTTCTTTATTATAATCTTTACCATAATTGATCATCTAAAAAATAAGTGTGTATATGTTAAGATTTTATAGTAACATGTACACATAAAATAAAAATACCAAGTTTAGGGACTAATATGAAATATATGTTGTGTGTAAATATATCACCTTATTTGGGACGGTGAAGTGATGAGTAATCACTAGGTACATGTTAATTTATGATAATGTCATATCATACGATAATCATAATTTCAATTTAATTGATATTTTTACTTATTGTTTTGATCACCAAAATTCTATAATGTAAAAAGTAATTCAAGTTTACCTATTTTCATAATTTCAGGTTATTTTTGGACCTTAGGTGGATATGCTATCTTTTCATTGACTGCTGATTCCATCGGGGAATCCTCAACATTCAACAGTTGTTAAAACTGAATGAGCAGCACTGCAGCTTTGGTTTCATGCTGACTGGACCTAGTCTTAATCATATGAGTGTTAACAAAATGATCACAAGTGTTATTAGGTTCTCTATTCATGATTTTTTTTTTTTAATAAAAAGGTGCTATTCATGATTATTACCTTGTTGGATAAGAATATTTAGTAATTATTCTTAATTATACATGCATGCTTTTATATATATATATATATATATATATAGTCGAATGACAATTTAATGTTCTCCCACCTCATGTGAGTAAGGTTTAAATCATAAATTTTTTATTTTCACTTGAGAGATTTTACCCACTAAACTAGTGTCAACATTAATCATATATAAATGTTAATATAATTACATTCGACTCAAGATCTTTAAAAACTCATAAATGGTGAGGTCTAAATTTTTTGTCCATAATATATCTTTTGACTAGGTCAATCCGATAAAACTTATTAGTAGCAATTAGAGGAGTGCATATAAACACACAATAGAAATCAAAATTAATCCATCCAAGTTTTCTACGGCTATTAAATGGATCTTTCATATGCTAAATCTAGATATATAGTCCTAATCCACCATAACTTACCGGATCTATTTAGTGGAGCTTCAAGAAATATTGTTATAACAAACATATACTAAAGAAATTTAAATTTATTGTTGATCGAAATTGTACTAATCTTTTAATTAAAGATCTTATGACATGTGTATATTTATAATAGTCTATAGTTAGAAGATTTAATTACATTTCTGATCTCAACCTTGTGAAAACATGCGTCATCACAAAACACAGATAAACAAATAATAACAATATCAGACAGAAGATGAAAGATATTGTGAAGTAATTAATCTGCCTGACAATATATATACCCACATCGGCAATCTCCCTAAGAAAGCAAACAATTTAAAGAAGTGAAACAAATAAAGAGAGAAGGGATAGAGATAACGAACAAAGCAATTCATAAGAAAGTCTAAAAGTAGACATATGTAATTAAGGCAACTAACACACTAGACGAGAACTATAAACATGAAAAAGACCTTGAAAAGCAGATTGGATTAAATTAAAGTACTTAATTAAACAGAGTGTTGTTAAACTCAACCACTAGCTAGAATCTACTGCAGCGATAAAGGACGACACAGGCACAGATCATAACAAAGGACATAACTTAGATTTAAAACCAGCAATATGCAATGGCAAGCCATTCTTAATAAGGCGAGACACCCACGTTTGCTGAAGCGAAAAAACCATCTTTCATCAGAACATCTTCTCCTTCCTGCATGCACGAGATCAATCTAATCAAATCAAACAAAACAGTGTATACGTGATATGATCGACACAAGAGGTTAATTACCTGCTGGCGCACGTTAGCCTTCTTGACCGGCTGATGGTCAGGCACAAGACCAAAGTGAATGTGTGGGAAGTGGGCCCACTGACAAATATTGGAAACAAAATAGGATCAGTTAAAGGAAACACCGTCACAGACACTGTGTCATGTGTAGAATAAAAACAGAATAATTAAATTGAAACCCTAATAAATTTCTTTCTTTTTTCTTTTTTTTTCTTTTTTAAAAAAAAAACCTAATTAGGTAAAGAGATGAAACCCTAAAAGACTTGTCTTGGATCTTACATTCTTAGCAGCCGCACTGAAGGCTTCTCTGTGGGATATATCAGGGTTTCCAGCCTTAATGCGTTGGATCTCGTCCCTGCAGCAGATGTTGAAGTGAATATTATTATTATTTCTTGCTCCAAATTTAGCAAGTGTTTAAGTCACCCCACAAAAAAAAAAAAAACCATATATTTTATATATTATTTACATAATAAATTGAATTTAATTAATAGCTATTATTTAAATAGTTATAAATCATGAACAGAGGGAAAGATTCTATTGAATCATCATTACTCACTTGATGAATCGGTTGTACGCAGAGGGGACTCTTTGTCTCTTCTCTGGTGCTGTAAATGAGCAGACACACACAGACTTAGACGCAGTAACACCACTAAAATCATCATCTATCAAGGCCCTATTCATAGATTTTTTTTTTTACTACAACTATATTTTGGTATAGCATAAGCTTTATTTTGCTCACCCAAACCCTACAAAAAAAGGGGCCCAAATTGTCGAGAATGACTTGAAAGAAAGCATTATTGTTAGTTTGATTTCACGCAGAAACATTAATGCAGTTTTTTAGGGCTAGTAATAAATGAAGAAAACTTGTTGACAAATTAATCAAGGCCCCATAAAATAAGAGGGAAGGTCGAAACTGCAGGCATAATAAAAGGTTTTGTGTCTATAACTTAATGTACTAAAGGTCCCGTTTCTTTAACTTAACACAATTTAGAAAGACCCTTGACTACTGTTAGTAGTGATCAAAAAAGCAGATCGGTTGGTTCTTTTTCTGGTTTTTTTTTTAAATTCATTGAGCAAGTACAACATCTATAACGAACATAGAAAGTGAGAAATTTAACAATATATATGTGCGTCTGTGTGTGTGTGTGTGTGTGTGTGTGTATCAAACCTTTGTTAGGGATAGAAATAACACTATGTTGTTGCCTGACCAATGCACTTTTTTTTTTTTTCTTTTTTCTTGCAAAATTGAAAATGTTGAAGCTCTAAAAACATTCCCGCAATAAAATGTGAAAGAAAGGAAGAAGTAAAGCGAAGGGAAGTGTAATGAGTCTCACGTACGTCTGCTGGTAGCTGGAGGCCTTGGAAGCTCATCAACTACACCTCTAGTGGGTACAATGAAATCATTGGTGTTTGTTTGGTTGATCAGAAAGTTTGGAGATGGATTTGGGATCTCTTCCTGCAAAACCAAAATTATCTATCCATGAAAAACAACATGGAATCTTGTACAAATTAGTCAAGTACATATACAAACAAAATTAATTTACCAACAAGCTAGTTTTGAGTATTAATTAAACGCGGTTTATTGCGTCATGATTTACCCACCCGAAGATTATGAGAAGGAGAGAAAAAATTGTGACCCAAATGGAATTGATTAGCCGAAGGCAGAAGCAAGCCACGCATGTTCACGGGGAGGAGATTGGTGCAGTGGCCACATCGAACCGTTACAGTCTTGAATAAACTCGTGCAAGGAACACTCACCTAATATAAACCAAAAAAAAAAAAAAAAAAACAAAGGAGAATGGACATTGACATTTTCTTTTGAGAAAGCTAGCCCTATCCCTAATTCCTGAAGGGATATTAATTATATAAGGAAGTGTTGTAAGATGGTGAAAAATGAATAAGAATGATACCGCGAGGACAGTGTCGCAAAGGTTGCAATGAACATAACAGAGCTGCTCGGAGGTAGGGAATTGGTCCAAAGACAAGGTAGTAGAAGAGGAGGACATGGACATCTTCTTTGGTTTGCCCTTTTCTTTCTCTTTTAAAATTAATTGATGACTGGTCTGTGCCTGCGGGTGTGCGAGTGATTTTGATTGATTGATTGATTGATTGATTGACAGCTTAACCACCACCTTCGATCTGTTTTTTTTTTTTTTTCTTTCTTTGATTTTGAATTGTGAAAGAAAGAAGGGAAAGGTCTTTTAACTAGTGTATAGTGTTTGTGAAAGAGAGAGATGGCTGGGGGTTTGAGCTATTTGGTCTAGTAGATAATATAAGACCATATAGACAGAGAAACCCTCTGTTCATGTATGTATCATGTCATGCAATGCATTCATCAGATGACGAATATAATGTACCATATACTAATATACATACACATATACATATCAGTGGCTTAGCTAGAAAATCAAGCTAACGGGGGCAAAAAATTTGACTAACATATAATACAAATGAGGAAACATATATATAGAAAATATCAAACTATAGTTATATTATTTTTAAATTTTAAATTTATGTAGAAAGTGAGATGTTATTTGATTGCATTTGAGAGTTTTATTTTAGAATGATTTGTATCTCCTTAATTGAAAATCATATTTGTTCCTCAATAAATTCTATAATAAATTATCAGTAAATAAATGGAATAATATTTTGGACTATTGTTTAAAAAGTAGTGATAAAATGAATTATTATTTTTATAGTAATGAGAAAATAAGTTATTTTATCAAATTCTAATCGGTAATGAGAGTTTGTTTTCTAAAAGAATCTCTTATTTTAATAAAATAAGTAGGAAAAGTACATACTTTAATACAACATGTTTTGTATGTAGTATAATAAAGCTTGTGTTCTTTATATTTTAGCTTGTGCGAATTCTCTGTGTAAAATTACTGATGGATGATATGGTACCCATATATGTGTGTGTGTGTGTGCATATATATATATATATATATGTATATGTGTGTGTGTATATATATATATATGTATATATAAACATGCCGGTAGCAAGGCAAACTGGCAAAGTCTGGAGTGTGTACTCATAAACGTACTCATGGTGTTAATTAATTGAAAGATAAATACATGTGGTTGGCATTTGGCTTTCCCAATGCAAAGCGAGAGAGAGAGAGAGGCGGTAGATGTGGGGGAGAGGAGCTCGAAAGGGACGTGTGCATGGGGGTGATGGAGCTTTCACTTACTCACCTGTTGTTTTCAGTAGTTAAGACGCTGTGTTGTTTACTGGCCCTTTGCTTCTTTGATTATTATTTTTTTTCAAAATACATAGATATATTTTTTGGCGAAACCCTTCGCCTTTTAGCCCTTTTACCTTGTGCTTCTTTATCAAATTTTGTTTTTCCTTTCACTTTGCCTCAATTTCCGAACCCTAAACCCTACACTTTCCCCCTTCAATCCCCGGGACAATAGGCTTCCTTCACACTGCTTCCGCCCGTGACACACTGATCGTAACATATTTATATAATTTTATCATAATAACATAATCATGACAGTATGATTTAAATTCTCACTATGACCAATATTTTATTCATCAGTGATTATTGAGAGAGGTTATTTTTGGTGACATGACCATTCATTCTCCCTCGTCTTACGCAGATACGTGTTTATGTCAACAGAGGCCCATCTCAGTGCACAGACTTGCACCCTGTCGGTGTTACCAACTTACCATCTTTGTCCTTTCCTACATTTCCATTTTCTTTTGGCTTCTGATAGCTAATTTGGTTGGAATCTTTTTCTTTTTGACGCTTCCTTTTCATCTAGTGTTTTAGTTTATTTCAATTCTTTATACATATATTATAGTTCAGTTCATTCACAACTATCGCCATCCTTACTCATTTAAGCCTAAGTGTTTCCTCTTCCCCAAAAAGTTGTGCTTTGAAGGTTAATGTTGATCTCTCATGAGTGACTGGGGAGTGGGAATGGATGATATTTTATGTGACTGGAATCAGTAAAAGGGAAAAGATTGTAAAGTCCATTTGGCTTTCTCAGACCATCGAAATGACTCAATTCAAATTTTAAACTTTAAACCATACCTCTTTAATTTGTTTTGAAGGGAACTGAGCCCTTAGAATCCGAGACACATCAGACACACATGGCTGAAAAGTCAATTTTGAATGAAAAAGGAAGACAATCTGTTCTTCGGGCTACATAAAGCAGAACCTTGACCCTGCTGTCCAGATTTATATGGTCCTGATAATAAGATAGGGCTATTGCAATTCAACGTCGTTTTATCCGGTAAAAAAAGGGGCAAAATGGCCTCATATTGCCCTGATTCGGTCATCCCTATGTCTCCCAATTATTTTTCTGCTGGAATTACTTTGGTGCGACAGAGCTGTTTGCTTGGTCTTTTTATTTTTCACTGGCAAACCAAGATTTAAATTTCAATACATTTATTGTAACAATATGTATTTTAGAGTTGGGACATAATAGGAAACACAAAAAGATAGACTATAATGTCATGCACACAGCACTTATGGCAGGATCAACAATATTATGTGTTGAAACAAAATTACTATGATAATGATTAAAACCATTATGTGATGCACATAACAAAACTATGTTGAGGAGATTATACTGGCCGACAACAATTTCTGGACTACGATTTTAACTTTGAAGCAACCTCTAACTTTTGAACTAATTTTTTAATATGAATTAGGCCTATAAGATTTTATGTGGGATTAAAGTCAGACTCATATACGAGTTAGCCAACACTATCTATCCATTTGATAAGGACAAAAAAAAAAATGCTTTTGATAGAGGATGCTGAGGAGAATATCTCACATTGACTGAGAATAATTCATGGATTAAAAATATAAGCTTAAGTTAATACTCAATTCTTGAGTTAGCTTTTGATTATAAGTTAGAAAATAGACACACAAGCTTTAGACCATTATGACATAGACATACACACATATCTAGAAAGAATCAAGACTAATATATCATGCACTCATGGAAAAAATCATGATCATTATTTGCATATAAATTTAGAAGATAAATTCCTCGAATATAATGTTTGATGTACTCTAAAAATCTCTCTTTGATTGTTTTATCTATCATTTTTGAAATCAATGGAAGTTGCCTTTTACCCAAATAAGTAAATTGGAGTTTTTTAAATAAAAAATCCCCACTGGGTGCTTAATTTAAATATTATTGAGAATAAATGACGGGTTTCAATATTAAGCCTAACAAATTCCTTTCTCATTGTGTGACTGCTTTGAGTCTTTGACCAATGCAATGAATGATTATTATACTTGTCGAATTATTAAAACCTTATGAAATAAAAGTTACTTTTTAAAACAAGCATAAAAGTATTCTCATTATAGAATAGGATCCGATACTGCTAATAAAATAATTAGAGTGATGATACATCTATAAATTTTTATACACACTGATTTGTTATTAATTTATTGGTTGAATGAAAATACAAAATAATAAAAATAGATCGTGTGAGCCAAAAGATATGTAATTCAATCAAGTTTGTATAAAATACATTTATATAAAAATTTATAACTATATTATTACTCAAATGATTAACATAAAAATGAGCACTATTTTTTTTTTCCAAATACTTTCGGAGACAGTATTCCAACCACGATCTTTGAATTCATTCAATGATGTCTAAGATTTAAATGTTGAAATAAAGAGGGATACGGTTCATTTAATTTCATGGCTAATGCTAGGCCAGTGGATTCAGGTTACTAGACCAGCTAGCTCGATAGCTCTAGGGGCTGACCTGCTTGACAACTTTAATTTGGTCATCAGCAAATTAACTTTTCTGTAGGATTAAGGCAGGTCATCAGGACTCTGATGCAGTAACCAGCCTTTACGTACTGAATGGTGAATTGGTGCTATAGCTAGACTATAGAGCAGGGCTCGAGTCCTCGTGAGCCCATGGGTTCAGTGTACATTAACAAACAGGTTTAACCACTTTTTGAATGCAAGGAAATAAGAGAGAGGTTAATTTTGTCCTATTCCTTAGAATCCGATGCAGTGTTACTTGCAAATGTAGTGTAATGCATGCATGGTGGTCCATCATCCATGCATATATATAACATGCGCACACACACACACACTCACGTATTGATTCATGAATTCGTATGGTTGAATCATGAATGTACGTACGAACGAAAAGCTATTATCACTGTTAAAAGCCTGCGATGAGCTATTTGTTGCTGTTTGTAATTGCGTAGTGGGATTGGGTAGAAATCGATAAAGTTAGAGGTAATGAGGGGCTTGATGATATTTCATGACCGGCGTGGTCTGGCCTGGCCTTTACTTCGCTTCCCCCCAAAATCTAATCCTGTCTGAATCTGCAGCTGATTCACATATTTGTGATTGATGGATCATAAACTATTCTTTTAGCTTAATAGATAAATATAAACCCCACTTGCTCTCCTATAGCCATGTTGCATGGGCAATATTAGGGATTTTTTTAAATTTTTTTCCACCACGCAAACTAAGACATATGGCCATTTGTATTGTACCCAGTCCCCACTAAAGGGATGGGTATTGACGACGCACTGATTTTGCGTTCCTTACATCCATATCAATCAATTTCAATTCCCCAATTACTCTCCTCGTTTAACTCGGAATAAGACAAGCTAGCTAGTGATTCTTTTGATCACGACGACTTCGTTTGGGAATATGCTACTACAGTAACATATCAATTTACTGTCAAGCAATTAATGTGGGACGGGAATCACAATATAATGGAGAATTTCTGTCGAAGAAAATATCCATGGAAGCTAACTTAGAGAAGAATACTTGTACTACTGTGTACATAGTTCGTAACAGTAAAGTATCCTTTGAGTTCATGACCCACATAATAATTTACCATTTTATGTGGAGGGTATCCATTTGAGAAAATAAACATGTGCAATTTCACATACATCACTGTGGTTAGAATATCTTATGGTTGAAAATCTTTCAGATTATTTTAAATTGACTTAATCAACTAAACAATCATTTTCTTGCAACCGCATATGGGATATTTTACCCATATGTTGAATAAAGACTACTAAAAAAATAACAATTTCAATCAATTAATACTATACATATATCACTAAATGATTGGTGACATACTAGTAAGTATCTAAACTAAGTAAACTTAACATTAAAATGGCAAATTGCGGGCATAGACTGGGCTTGATACAAGCCCATATGAGGAAAAGTATAAAGGTTGGGCCTTAACGGGCCTAGGCAGGATCTGAGCTCTTATATATATATTTTTTCTAGAATGTTGTAAACTTGCAATGAGTTTAATTATCAACTTGATGATTATATGAACAACGAATTAAAAAAATAACTATTTCAAAAATAAAATAATAAATAAAGAAAATGAAGCTAATAAAAATTTAAATATCTAATTCTTTTTATTACTAGATTCTTTGATTCAAGCATTCTCTTAATTAATTAAAATTCAAAAGAGAGTTTAATAATATAATTTTAAATTTTTTAAGCATCATAGATTTATGAATTAAGGAATTAAGTTTTTATTTTTTTAGTTGTGAATATATTATTTTAATTTAGAAATTATTTTTTTTAAAATAAAGGGTCAGTCTGCACTTTTTTGCTAACCCTACATAACATAATTGTTATGATATTTATGTTGAAAAATTGGATTTGAGATCAAATAACTTGAATGAGTGCTGTTTAAAAAAGTGATAAATAAGAGAAACTTTGGTTTTTGGAAAAAAAAATAGAGCTAATTGAAAAGTTGGGGTCAATGAGATAAGTTAAATATCGATATCACTACTTTTAAAAAAAATAATAATAATCCCCAAGAGAAATGGATATCTAAAGAGTTAAAATATTCATAGAGATAGAGGAGAAGATATGACAAAGTTGAAATATTTATAGAGATAGAAGAAGGTATGACAGAGTAGCTGAAAAGAGATCAAAAAGACAAATATAAAATATCCTTCCATTGTAATTACAACCACAAAAATTATTTGTGAAATTTACAATGAGCCAATCAAATTTATTATTATAACCTCTCAAAGCACATATATTCAAAAATTTTGTTTCAATAAGGTAATTTTGATATTATTAGACATGCATAAAGTTGGGATACAAATATACATGCAATCACCACCATCTTTATTAATTATATACTAAATATCTAACGATATATTTTCATTTCTTTTTTTTCTACTAATTTTATTGAGGAGAAACCAATGATACAGGCAAAATAACAGTGTGGGGCTGATTAGAAATATTACTTCGGGTATTTAGAAATATTTAGACGGGCCGGTTGCTGTTTTACCCCACAACAATAAACCCCATAACTAAATACAAGAATCTGTTGTCCAAGAGCCCCGGTCTTGCACGCCCACACTCAAAATGTAGGGTTCACACGTATATAGGCCATTGAAATTGAATGTGCTTTGACTGATGAACAAGATTTTTTTTGCATCAAATGGTAACAAGTGGCATCTGATCAACCAAAGAAGAAACTAGCATATGCGCGCCCACCCCAACCAATCCTCTTGCGACAAAAATAAGTGGATATCAAGACAAAGAGGAATGATATAATGCAACTCCAGTGTTTTTGACACTGCTTAATCTTTCTTCCACCTCACTGCTTATCACACTGTCATGGCGCTTTCTTCAATTTCCCCACTATCCATTAAATCTCTGAACTTCTGCTCTTCATCTTCAAAGGGTCCGTATCAGCTGCATGCCCTGTCAAAGCCACTTTGGGTAGCCTGTCAAATAAGCTCCAAGACTGAGAGTGAAGGCCAATTTCCTGGTGAGTTACACATTTGAATACATCAACTACTTCTGTTCACCGACTAACTTGATTTTACTTGAAAAGGAAGATTGTTCCAACAATCAGTGTGCAGGCCCATATGCAAAACTAAAGAACTGGCGAGTTTTTGTGTCGACTGCATTAGCAGCTGCGGTGGTTGCATCGTGCAGCTCTAACATCTCTGCTCTTGCTGATCTTAATAAGTACGAGGCAGAAACTCGCGGGGAATTTGGCATAGGGTCAGCTGCCCAATTCGGTTCTGCAGATCTCAGGTCAGTTTCTTCAATGAGAATTGTCAACATAGTTTTGCTTATGGACCAATAATGAACTCTCTCTCTCTCTCTCTTGCTTTGCAGGAAAGCAGTACATGTGAAAGAAAATTTCAGGTGATTCATCCTACTGAAAACCTTTGCGTTGTATGGCCTAGTACTTAATCTAAATTTGTTTGCAAACAGAGAAGAAAATAATTTACCGTTGTTTTCAAACTTCCAACTCCAATATTCTATGCAACTTGAAACTTAAAAAATGATATGTGTTTCTGTGTATGCTTGTGTTTTTTAATCAAGCAAAACGGCTTATGCAGAAGAGCAAATTTCACATCAGCCGATATGAGAGAATCTGATTTCAGTGGTTCAAAATTCAATGGTGCATATCTTGAGAAAGCTGTTGCATATAAGGCCAATTTTACAGGTACGCTTATTGCCACAGAACATTAACATTTCTCACATAGAAACTGTAAGCTGGTCTAGTGTTCAGTAATTACGGTACCGTTATGTAGCAATTCCAACAATTGAAAGATATTTTCACTGTATGATTATAACACTTTTCCTTTCCTCATAGTAGATGAAATTTGTCTACCTCTGCTAGTGTCTTTACCCATGGTCACACCTGTGTTCCCAGCTGGTTTTTGTGCTCCTTTTCCTTGCCTCCATGGACACTTATGAGAAGCCATCAATCCCATCACAATGACCCTATCCCAATCAGTAAGTATGCTTCCATGTGATCGAATCATTCTGCCACATTCTCTTATTGAGCCACTGGGTTTACTACCTTGGGTCACTCTGCCACATTCACTTATTGAGCCATTGGGTTTACTACCAAGTGCTTCCTCTCTGTAATCGTCAGGAAAGCATCTAGTTGCAGCAATTCCTCTTTTAGCTAAGATTCCCACAGCAGCTTCACCTTTCTGTGTATCTCTCTTAATTCTCTCTTCAGCTGAGATGTCTTCCACACAAGATATCGCATTTTCCAATCCGTTGGCTTTACTAGGATTTGATTCCCACGCAACTTCATTAACAGATTGCGAGGTCTTTCTACCACAACCCTCCGGAAAGTGTCTGGTACCCGAAGTTCTTCTACGGGATGGATATACTCTGGTTACAGCTTTCTTAGACAATTCAGTAGCTTTGTGTTTTAAAGTTTGCAATGGACCGGATAATCCTTCCAAATTCAAAGACTTTGTCATATCTGTTCCCCTATGTTCCCCTGATGCCACTGCTGATGTCACCACGGATTCTGAATCATATAACATGCCTAGCTCCCAGCCCGCCTCAAGCAGATTGTTTAATGTGTCGGCAATAGCTCTTCCTTGTTCACCACAACCCTTTGGAAAATCACGAACAGCACTTATCTTCTGCTTCTTACAATCCATTAAAACACTCTTGATACTTGTAATGTCTGTCTTTTAAAACTCTAAGGTAGGAGAACCACCATTAGTCAACAATTCACATTTCTCTTGACAATTTAAAATCCACGTAAGTGAAGATACCATGCAAGAAATCATAAAATCAACAATCCAGATTTAACATACATAACATAACACAGACCTTTTACTAGTAGGTAACGCTGGGTCAGCACCAAGAAAGTGTCAATGTCTTAATTTCTATAATCATCAAGCAATTCAAGAAAGTACGAAAGCCATAGAGCATGATGCAGCGTAGATAAGAAAAAGGGTTCATCTCTGAGTACTAGATAAATTCTCCCTTCTTTTTCTTTAATAAAACCCATATCCGATAACTGAATTAAAATTAAAAAAAAAAGGCGGATAAGGGGTTAGTTATCAGTTGATGCTCAAAGACAGAGTAAATGGTGGGTTCTGATTCTAGATGAACTCGAAAGAAAATGCAAAGAATCAAAATTCTTGCTGAAATTAAAAATAATTACCGGAGAGCGAAGCAAAAACAGAGCGCATATGTAACAACGTTAGGATTTGAAGGAGAGATCACATCCGAAAATAAGAATTACGAAACAATGAACAACCCTAGTCCTGACCTTAATTAACGATTTGACTTCCCTTTCTCAAAAGGTTTCTGAAATCCGGTAAGTTCTACGGCTGTCCTTCAGAGCGCCACTCTTCTTCTATAAGCAAGGATCAGGTTACGTTAACATAATTTTTTCACAGCCATTTCATGAAAATGTAACGGTTGTGGAAATATAAGATAATAAAATCATATTATTTTTATAATTGTTAGATTTTTATCAAACTGCTGTAAAAGAATTATGCACCTTACATTATTATGTAAGGTATCTAAAGCCTATAATAATTACAATTATTGAATAACGTTAAGATTCAGCATTTTATACAATGATATAATAATAATAATAATAATAATTTTACTATGTATAATTTATAAAATTCATCTTCTAATAAGTGAGTAACATATGTAATTGTAATTGAAATTTGAGATGAATTCGAATCCTCAAAATTATTGTTTCAAAATTTCTTATAAGATATATTTTATCTTTCTATTCCATCAATAATTACATTTTACTTACCACATAATTAAGATAGTGGTTATTATTAATGAATGCACACTGGTGATTATTTTATTACAACATCAATTTTCCCTCTTTTTTTTAAAAAAATGGTGTTTATAATAAATTATTGATGTTAGAAATCCAAATGTTATGTTATTATTTAATCCAAATTAATATTGTGCATTTTGTTTCTAGTCTTTTTTTTTTTCATAATAAGCTTTAGTTCGTAATTCACCTCATATTCACATTTTATTACAAGTTAATTGTTTTTCATAAATTCGCATACTTCAATTTATCTCAAATTATTAAAAACATTTGTAGCTAACAAGTATAGCGTAAATGAGGGTCACGATGATGACATTCGTAATCGAATCATTTATCTTTTTAATGATAAATGGGGAAATGAATTAATGTTTTGAATAGTTTGAAAGTAAATGGAAATTAACTCTTTTATTATTGGATTATGCTTTAGTGTTTGATGTCTAAATATTGGTTCACTGTCGTCGTTGTGCAGGTGCGGATTTAAGTGACACATTAATGGATCGCATGGTAAAGCTAGTTACTACTACAAATTCTTAGCCATTGCATTGGATAGTGACTAACAAAGGAAGGAATCATTATCATTTGTTATAAATCTGATAGAGAAGTATTAATCCATGTAAAGGTTCTGCGGTTTTAATTTCAAACAAATTCTGGGAAATGTTTGTATTATCAGAGAGGTAGAAAATTCATCAATGTTTATGAATCAGCTGCAAAAATTCAGGTTAATTTGTTAAACTAGTGTAGCAAGTTAGTGTAGACACTAGTTTCAAATTATCCATTGTTCACCTATGATTATGGATATTGATAAATGTTCTTCCTGTAACCGCAGGTACTTAACGAAGCTAATCTCACGAATGCTGTACTTGTTAGAACAGTACTAACTCGAAGTGATCTTGGAGGTGCCATTATTGAAGGTGCTGATTTTAGTGATGCTGTTATAGATCTTGCACAGAAGCAGGTTCGGTCAAAAACCAGTTACTTTTTCTTTAATATCAAAAGTTGATTATATTCTAACTTTTCTTCACTATCCTTTTTCAAAGGATAAGATTGCAGGCTATAATCCAGTGTAATTTATTTTATACTGATTCAATAATTTTATCTGCGGTTTGATTTTACAATACCCTGTTATCGTTCTGTTGATAACTTAGACATATAATGCTGTCTCTCTGTGTCTTTGAAATATTTCACATTAACTCTCATGTGTTTGTTTATGTAGGCTCTTTGCAAGTATGCAAATGGAACAAATCCAATAACAGGAGTGAGCACCAGAAAAAGCCTAGGTTGTGGAAATAGCCGAAGGAATGCGTATGGTTCCCCTTCATCTCCTCTGTTAAGTGCTCCACCTCAGAAGTTGCTTGATCGTGATGGTTTCTGTGACTCGGGCACTGGACTTTGTGATGCTAAATAATTTTCGCTGACTTGTCAGTTGTGCTGGACAACATATATTCTGTGTCTATTTAGATTCATGCTACGCTAGCTGCAATTGGAGAAAAGAAGTGCCAACAATCAAATAAGTTGCTTGCTAAATTGAGATCGTAGATGACAAAATACTATGCTAAATAGAAAAAGAAAAAAACTACATGGAACTTGTTTTGATCAGTTCCAAGCTGAGATTGGAATTGGAATAGTGCCCTTTTAATTTGGATTCAATTTGGGCTTTCTTATTTTAATTAATAATTATACACATTCTACTTGTGAAGCCTAACTTGCATTGGCCTGTGTGAATTATAGAGCTACCTAGCCCATGAAATGGAAATGCAAATTTTTGGGGTAAGGCTGCTGCTTTTGCCCTAT
Organism: Citrus sinensis; assembly: GCF_022201045.2. NCBI lineage: Eukaryota > Viridiplantae > Streptophyta > Magnoliopsida > Sapindales > Rutaceae > Citrus > Citrus sinensis. Next base: position 6,011,831 of record NC_068558.1, read on the forward strand.
GTTTATAATTGGGACATAAAACATGAATGTGGATGCAGGGGTCACGGGGGACATGTATACAAGCATGTAAGGCAATGGGCCTACATGTCACCCTTAAATTATTAGTCCTTCATTCGATTGTCTAATATTGTTCCTTCTTTTCTCCCTAGATTTTGTTAATTGTTGAATAGGTTCTTGATGACCATCAATCTGTACATCATTTACAGATTGCTTGTATTTCACTTCACTGCAGATCCTCCGAACGGATGTTGTGTTTGGCCATATCATGTTCTATCTCTCTCTCAATCTCTCATAGTAGCTAATAAGATCATGTGTGCCAGACAGATGACAACAGAGACTTAGAAGTTACGGTCAAACATGCATAAAGGTGAAATAATTAATAGAGAGGAAAAGACTGAAGGGACACTGGGTTTTGCAAGTTGAGTTTGAGTCTAATGAAAGCACAAAACAATTGGAGGTGAAGCCTAAGCCTACCTCAGCTCCCAAGTGAAGAAATCGATCACATTGCGTACTCTTTACTTTTCCTCACTCTCGATATAGTGGACCAACAATCAACACTCAAATTAACAAAATAGATAAAGAGTGGCGAAACATTCATCATTAAACAAAGAATTGGCTGTCCCCTCAAGCAAATTCCAATGGGAGAATCAATGTGTGCTCTTTGCCTGTCAATTCTCTTTTCTTTTGTCCCTTCAGTCCTCTATCCTCATGCCTTGCTAAAATTTTCCTATGGCATGTTAAATTTGTCACACGTTCGCCTTAGTCTCAGTGGGAACTGGACACTATTCATTATTCAAATGATTCTAGTTAGATGAAGTATATATATATAGGGTATTTCCAGGTACATTAAGTACCACTACAATCACATAATTGTACGTTTAATACGAACAGCATTGATACATTTTGTCTGTCGTATATTTGCTTGTATCATAATGATTTTGGGTATGTACATTCAACGTGATTCCAACAATTCCAATCATTCGCAAAAGGGAAAAGCTATTTACCCTGAATTCTGGCATCGAATTTGCTCCCTGAAAGCCAAAACGCACCATTTGATTTGGTTTCATTTGCTTTCCACTTTCCCTTACCATACCAAACGGTGCATTTTTGCTTTCGGGGTGCAAATTCGGGGCCAGAATTTGGGGTAAATAGCAGCACTCTTCGCAAAAAGTTAGCTGTTTTGGGTTGCCTTTTTGCATAAAGTCAAAATGTCCTATAATATAGTTTATTAATTTTAAACCGATATGATCGGCTGCACATTTCTATTTCATACAATTAATATGAAATCAAATCATCCGAAGTCTCCTAGGATTAAGGGCATGCGAAGTGCATCATCGAATTTGAAATCTGATGATTTGGAAAGGAATGTTTGGGCTGTTTGCGCATGTAGTGGAAAGGAAAAAGAGCAAACCCTTATTGTTTCACAAAATTAATTAAATTTTTCTTGACATTTTAAAACAAATTCAATAAGCTAATCTTACCATTTTACCTTTAGTGATTGTTTAATGTTGGAATATGAATTGAAAAATTATGATAACTCCCCCTTTTCCATAATTTTTTAATCATGATTAAAAAATATTCAATTAAGTAATTAATTAAAGGTCTTCGTATTCTAAATATCAAACAACCACGAAGAATAAAATGGTAAAGTTAGCAAAAATGTTGACACTCATAAGGGTTCATATGTATTTTAAAATATCAAGAGGTTTCAATTAATTTTGTCAGAGAACATGGGGATTTCATTCTTTTTCCTTTTATTTAATTATATTAAATTGTCCTTAACAATTATATCGTATGCATACATAGAATATATAACAAATAAAAAAATTTCAGATTTATTTTATTATTTTCTATAGATAAATTTATAATTATTACCAAGTTCAACTTATTTAATTGAGGACAACATAACTACCTTGATTAATCTAAGTGTAAATATTTGTTTAGTCTCTATATTTAAACTTAAAATATCCACTTAGTCACTACATTTTGAAAAATACCTCAAGGTATCCCTACTATTAAATATGTTACGTTGTTACCCTTATTTTTCTTAGTTTTTACAATAATATTCCCGTAACAATATTTTTAAAATTAATTGTTTAATCTCTATAAAAAATTAATTAGCAAATTAATCAATAATTATTTATTAGCAAATTAAGAAATAATTATCAATATGAAACAACTGGTATTTTTCATACCCTTGCAATAATTTTGCTACTTATTTTTTATAAATAAATTAACACTAGCCAATTTAAAGCAATGTTTAATATCCTTTCAACAATCATACTAATAATATTTTTCTAAACAATTAATTTACCAAATTAATCCTAAAAGTAAAATAATAAAAAAATAGTTTTTTATTTTACTTTTAAGGCTAATTTGATAAATTTAAATTTTTTTCAATTAATATCTACAAAAATGTTGTTGCAAGTTGTTATTGTAAAAAAAAAAAGAAGAAGCAATGATAGGATTATAGTGTAACTACCAACAAGAGTGCCTTGAGGCACTTTTTACAAAATAGTGACTAAACAGAACTTAGCTCAAAATGTAGGGACTAAACAAACATTTACCCTTTAACCTAATTGAAAAGAATGATGATGCATTTACAATAAGTAATCAAAGGGACTGAAATAAGAAGGAGTTAAAATATGAATAGGAAATAGAAATCAAAATAAATTGTTTACTGTACCAGTAGAAATCGAAATTGGAATGAACTGTATTACCATTGATAAGTTTACTTTGTCTTAGAATTATAATGAATTATTATAAGTAACTAAAATGAACTTAATTGATTATTGTCAAAATAATAATAATAATAATAATAATAATAATAATAATAATAGAATTAATAAATTTTAATAATATTATTAATAATGACATTAATGACGAAGACGACAACAACAACAACAACAATAATAATGAGATTTGCATACAAGGACCAAAATGCAAGTAACAAAACTTAATTAAGGTAATTTGGAAATTATGAAAATTTGATAGTGTAATATGAGAAGTTTAAGGAATGGGAACTTGATTATCAACTCCCCACGGAAATCAAGTTCCTATTCCTTAATCCTAAAAATATGTAGGTCCAACATATTTCATTCCCATTATCATTTCTACCTTAATAAGTAAACACAGTTAATTATTCTCATTTGAAGTTCTGATTCCCTAATCCTACAAATAAACACACAATGAGTGTATTGCAAAAGTCAAAGTCGTAACTCATACACAATAGATATAGATAGTACATTTTGATGGGATGGGTAAGAGAAATCTGAGCCATTAAACATCAATCTTTTTAATTCTTATTATCAAAAAAACGTTTTTATAACTCGTCATCGAGTTATGCCTAAAGGGCATATGTATAATATTTACTTTCTGTTATACTATTTGACTGATAATTAATATCATGATGCATCAAAGATAGGTATAAGAGTATATGAATTACCTGAGAAGTGAATCCGAAAAGGAGAGAGATATAACGTTGGTTTGGAATTTGGGGAGCTAAGGAAGCATATTATTATGTTGCTGCACATGGGTTTTGTTTGACAGGGTAAATGATGCTATCTTAGTCCGAAAACAACGTTTTTAATAAACTCTAATTATGTAACTCACACACCCTGCATCGATTAGTGCGCATGGGCATGGTGTGCTGCTTTTGGGGTTACAGGACATCGTGATTTGTGATGTCACATACATGATTGTCTCCCTTCTTAACATTATTATTGATGAAAGAAAATTGACAAATTGTTCTTTACTTCAATATTTCTTTCTTTTATCACAAGTGACGCAAGAGAAAAGCTATAGGAAATTGCCAAATTTGATTGTGAACAAAACCCTAATTAGAAAGCCTAAGCCTAGACTTTTGTCCGGTTGGAAGCCCTTCACTCTTTCGCATGCCATCTCTCTCTCTCTCTCTCTCTCTCTCTGTCTCTCTCTTGATTTGGAGAGTTCGGTGCATTATATGAGTAGTCCATGAGAGCACGCCCAATGATTATGTCTTGAGGAAGAATAGCCATTGCTTTTAAGGGATTCTCATGTTTGACTTCATCCCAAGTAAGAGGATGTGCATAAGCTCTCTTGGTCAATAACAGCCATTGACATATCTTGCATTATTTTTAGTGACCTCATGGTATTTAAAAGCAGGTAAGTCTTGCAAAAGTCGTCTTCTTCTAATCTTCTTCAACCCTTCAAATTTGCAGCTCTTGAACTCAACCTTACACAAGCTTTGATTGAAAGAAACAGGCTAATAATTGCATGCAAAATAACATTAATTACTTCTTGAAGATACCTGATCGTTCAGGGCTCCATTTAATCCATCTTCTTTGCGCAGGTATGTATTGATCAAACTGAAGGTAGAAATTAAGCATTTGTTTTCTTCTAGCATGCACAATTCTTGCAGCACATTATCCTTTATCATGTCCTTTATTTCATATTTCCAGTGGCTAGCTGTTAACTTTGTCTTTGACCTTATTAGTTTATTAGTTATCTAAGTTTTTTACTTATTAAAAGAACTTCTATTATTTGTGGAACATTATGTTATGCCAATATACAAAACCAGTACCACAGTGACATCTTTAGCTATTTAACTAATATTATCATATATATATTTTCTCTCAATTTGTTCTTCACCATTCATAGTCTTCATGTTTGATTCATCATAAAGGAGGAGTTGGCATGGCCATTTAATTTTGGTTCACAGTCACGTAAGATTCTACTTATTAACGTGAAAATAACATTAATTAAAAAACTTTTCAGAACAAATTTGAAGCATTTACTTCGAAACAATTGTTGAATGTCAACCGAACGAACGGTTTCATCTATAACTTAAGAGAACATTTTTAAAGTTGGCAAAACCTTTACAGCTAAACAAAGAATAGCCAGGTAATCTTTGGTGTATGAAGCATTCTTCAGTACCGCATGCGTATTTGAAGCTCAAAATGGAGCCATTGCAAGATATAAATATATTATAATAAGCATGAATAATAACAGAAAATTAATTTTTTTCCCAAGACAAATTGTATATATCTTCGGGGTCAGGTGCTGGTGGCTTCTAAATTTTAATCTATATTTTATGGAATGAAATCACTAGAAGTTTAGTGCAATTTGATAGTGGTAGCTATTAGCTGCCCAAATAAAAGGAGACATTTATTAGATACTTAATTAGATATATTTCCAAATCTTTAGAATTAAATTGTTAGAACCACAACAATTACAAACGTCACTGGATTATGTAATTATAATATATCTAGTAATTTTCAAGTAACTTTACTTAACTAACTATCTGAGTTCAAATTTTAAAAAAGGTAAATAGTTAAAAAATGATTTAGGTATTATGCACCTCTCTACCTTTTAAAAGAACAGTAATAATTATAATAAATCAAGTGGTATCCTTGTGGTAATTTATTGTAGTACTTCATTGTAGGAATTGAGCTAACCAATAGACTAATTTCCTTCTTTGGGTATTTGCTTCATCGACCCTCGCTTTCGTCTTTTTATTTTTTCAATTGATAATTTAAATGCAATTCAAATTCTTCCTACTGTATGCTTAATATGATATATACTTAACCCACTGTCACAGGCATTTTCCTTTCGTGCATATATAATTGTTTCATTCCATCTCTGAAACTTGGTAGTCCAAGTAATTTCACTAGCTATTTGCAAAATATAGCCTTGAAATTTTCAAAAGATTATGCCTTAGTTTGCTTTCAAAAACATCTTCTTTGGGGATTCCGCCTCCGTGATCTTAAATCTCTTAATTCTGCTGCATTTTTAAAGTTTACTTGGAATGTCTTCAACGGGAACTTAGATTGGTGTGTTTGTTTCAAAAATCGCTTAATCTCAATCTTTGGAGTGCCCCGGTTGTTCACAAGTATTCCTCTATATGTCCTGGTGTTGGTTCACTTATAAGTTGACGTTCCATTTTATTGGAGAAAAAAAAAAACACATAATTAATTAAGATGGAACATATACTTGTCTCCATGTATGTTGTAAACAGAAGAAGGTTACAATATAAAATATTAAAGCAAATTAAGCAGCAATAAGGCAAAATACATGTAAAATTCAACATCTGCCGAGTCAATCTCATCTGCACTCGGCCATGCAGTCCACCTAAAACTACTACTTTATTTGTAGTTTGTATTTTAAGTGCTCTAATCAATAGCAGAAGTTCCAAGAACTAAAGCAATACCATTTTAGTCTCATTATTTACAGCAACCTTAATAGCACTTCTCTTCTTTGTCGATCTGTACTTACGTTCTAGGATTAGTATGTATATTATATCTTCTAATTACTTCTTCATCACACGAAGCTTTCACTTCCACAGATCAATTTGGCAACTCGAGGTTGACGTGGACGCATACTCTTGCGCAATCTCTACCCTGGTGTTTGATCCATTGCCCTGCATATTCATTTGTTCATCCACATGAAAGTGATCAGCTGCTGCATTGGAGTAATTGTTTTCCTTGGAAGCATCCTCATGGCTAAGCTGAGACGCGACAAATTTGTCAAGGACTCGCCAATCTGTAACCTGATCCACCGCTTGGTCATTATTGTTGTTACTGTAAAGTGATGAGTTCAAATCTTGTGCTTGATGGCCTTGTTGAGTACTGTGCTGATCTTCTTGTGTGAGTGTTGAGGATTGCAATGTGGCTCTATCATACGCATATGGAACCACAGAGTTGCAACTAACACCGGCTGTGGATTGTGGAACTTTGGGGCTTTCAAGCTGAGGAAGCTGGAGGAAAGCGTCGTGGTGATGAATATGAGACATGTTATATTGCAATTCAAGCTCCTGTTTGCACGGGTAGTGGAGATGATGATATTGGGTAAAAGGCTGAGGAATGCGGCGGCCAGGGGAATGATCATCAATTTCAGGGATAAAGGAAAGTTGGTCATCGTACCAATTACAAGGCGACTCATAATCGCCCATTTGGCGAACTACTGCCATTCGCTTCTTGAATACTCTGCACACAACCCATCCTTCTTCCTGGTGCGTTCATGTTCATTTATTTAACATTGTCAGATTAATAAGAACATATATATGATAACAATTTGTTTCTGAAAAAAAAAATAAAGAATATTATTGGATGAATAGAGTAAAATTTAAGAGTTACATAAACAAAAATAAAAGATTACATGAATCTGTAAATAACGATGAAAACAGGAAAATAATACCAATGATAAAGTAGAACTTTAATAATAAGTTTTTTTTCACCAAACAGCACCAATCATTACCTTTGCCTATGTTGAGTATATTATCTCACGTTAGCTGAGAATAGTTTCTGACCTAATAATATAAGTTTGAGAAATTATTTAATTCTTAATCTATATTTTGAGTATGAGTTAGAGTTATGTACATATTAATTTTAGTCTTGGGCCTCTATCATTTACATTTATAACTTTTGGCACCCGTTAAAATATAAATTTTGTCCATGTCCACTGTCTCCACCCATGCAAACTGGGTTCAAACCCATCAACTTTATAATAGGTTGAGCTTGGTTTTTCACCTAGAAAGGAGAAAGATAGGAAAGTCCTAAATAGAAACTAAGTCCCTCATCCCCCATAATGCTACGTCCACCATTAATATTTGTTAAAATAAAATAAATCTGTATTCAATTATTTGTGCTATGACATTTAGGTACATATGGTAGGTCCAATTGCAGCTAAAGATTGAACCTTTTTTCACTATCCATATTAAAGAAAATGGTTATTAACAATGAGTTGCAAATCAAAGTCTCTCTCAGTCTTAGTATATAAGAAAGGAACTAACATATATGTTGATAAAACTACTATCTCTTGTCTGGTATCTTTGCCAATTAAATCTAAAAGAGTGTAACAATTATCTACTGTCAATTATTGATGCTATCCCTTGGTTAATTATTTGGGATTAACTAATAAATGCAGATCTGGGAACCGAAGAATAAGTGAGTCAAATGGAAATGGAATGTAAGGATTTTGTGTTGTGTATTCAAGTTGATCGTGTATATAGTGCATCATCAACGTAACCAAAAGAGAGAGAATTTGGTGGCTTCTAAACTTATGCAACGGTAAGGCAGGTAATACACAACTCCTAAGCAATGAATATTATTGAGGGAACTATGGGGAGAATCATGGAGCAAATCTGGTACGTAATAGGGGAATCCCTTGGCCTTGTGATAAGGCATTGATTTTTGCAATATCTGCTAGTTGTGTACTCTTCTTCAGTACTTTCAATAGTAACTTATCAGTAATAAAGAACAAAATTAAAGTTGTTTAAATAGTCCCATAGTTCCCGATTCTCAAATTTGGGATCACTCACTACACCTACAGAATTGATTAAAACACATTAAAATATAGATACATGTATATGTTGGCTATAAATTAAAATACTTCGAAGAAAACAGCGCTCAGCTTATAAGAAACAATTGAATTGAATGAGAAAAAATTAAGGTGAGACTGTCTTTACCACAATATTATATGATCATCAAATCAAATAATCTCAGATATTATTGTCAAGTATATATTTATCAATAAATTCAAAACTCTAAATATAAATTGTGCATATGCAACAACATATTATATCATTGGATAGTTGTACAATGATCTGGTGGGAACAGTCTCACTAAATGCTTTCCCTATTGAATATGCATATTGTTTTGATATTTTTATCTAATTTATTTTTTGTATCAATTCTTGCAAAAAAACAAAAAGATGGTTTCTTCATTTGGTAAAGCAGTAGCAATTAAAAGTAAATAAAAATTTCATCTTATTAAGAAGAGAAGTGATACTTGCCTGAGGAGTACCATTTTCATTAGTTTCAAGACGATATTCATGCATGATCCAATCTGATTTTTGTCCATTGGGAGCTCGTCCTTTGTAAAACACTAAGGTTTTTCTCATGCCAATAAGGCTATGCCTGGAGTAAATGGCCTTGTCTCTTCCTGTGGCTTTCCAAAATCCTGCTTTTGTTGCTCTATTCGTGCGAGTTCCAGTTGGATATTTCTTATCTTTATGGCTAAAGAAGTACCATTCATTCTGCTCTTCACTTCCTATTTTGCACAATTCTACAAAATTAAACAAAATCAAATTTGAAGACTGGCTTCATGACTTTCCCTCTTCGTTTAAACAAAAACTTAGCAATGACCAAAAGAGAATAATTGCTACCTTGAAGATCCCATGGCTCAATTTTGTAAAGATCAACATCTTTGATGACATCCAGATCAATCCTTTTCGATGCAACTTTTTTTCTAAGGTAATAATCAACAAGTTCTTCATCTGTGGGATGGAATCTGAAGCCTGGAGGAACATGTGAAAATGAATTCATATTCTCCTAATTAAGGACTCAAGACCTGCATTAAAATGTCAGAATTAATATCAGTAATTTGAAAATAATTATAACACAATTAATAATTAATTATATCATCAACTTAACAACATGCTATCTGGGTGAATGAAGGTCAAACTGTTCCCGCACCCAAAATAAAAATTGGAATAAACTATATATTTTCACTAATACATACGTTTACTACTAGTTGGGGAGGGGGAAAAAAACTGATTTCATCTCACTTCTTGATCTAGAAAAAAAATAATTAAAAAATGATTAAGAGGGCACATCATGGTGTGTTTCCCTAAGTTTGATAAATCCATGTCAAGTTTCATTATTTGTGTTTCATTTCTGGGAGACGTAATTGCGCTGACCCAATAGTAAAGGATAATGTCGATAGTACAAAATCTTATTCTGTTATACCACTCAGCCAACGTGAAGGTTTAATTCATAATTAGAAGTCATATTAATGTTATAAGAAAAGTATGTTTTGTAATAAGATTAAGAACTTTATACGCCATGTAATCGTTACTAAACAAGCATATAATAGCAGTTCAATGATCATGTTAAAAAATGTCTGCAAACATAATTAGTCCTTTAGCTTCATCTCGATCCAATTTCAATTCATCTTATGCAAATTACAACATGGGGCCTAATCTTAGCTAGATGAGAAAAACAATATGCAGTTAGACATCTTCTCAAGAATATAATACACTTCTCTGACTATTATCTTCATTCATCTGGAGATGATGCATGATTTTTAAAACCAATTAATGTGTTGAACAAATTAATGGGCTTGACCCAACAGATTATAAATGTTCAGAAAGGACGGTAAAATCGGTGAATCAAGAGGATACTTGATATTAGCAGAAATTACTGAAGAGTTGGAAATTGCAATGGCAAAATTTCATAATAAAAAATAAATAAATAAACTAAAAAGAATTAGAGGAGAAGTTAATTACATGAAAATTTATATAAAACCCATTCATATCAACACCCATGAAACCATGAGGCCGTCCTCGTAAAAGTTAACCTCATGCAAATAAGCAAGACAAACTAAATTTTTACTTGAGAAATATAATTGACATGAATGAAGAATAGTGAACAGAAAGTGTTTTCTCCACTTATAAAAAAGTGAAGGTTGGATGGATATGGGGAATCAAATTTTGATAGCTTTGCTTCACGAAACATGCATAAAGGGGAATTTTTTCAGAACACGACGACACATACATCATGCATTGAATGACACCTTACGATTTCTCATTGTTTATTCAACTATCTTTAATATACTACTTTCTTGTAACTCATTCAACAAACAACAATAAAAACAGACGCATGATAATGAATAATCTTGGGTAGTCTTTGATGTATTTGCATTTCTTCTACAGTTATTAAGTTTATATTATCATAAAGTGAGATCTGTCTAAACCATTGCGTAGCAAGACAAATGAAAACATATTGTATAGAAACATCTTGCCCTTGTTTGATTGTCATCAAAATATCATAAAGATTCAATAATAGAAGAAATTTTTTCACTACATAGCAAACAAAAGAGTCGGAATTGCCCATGCATGATCATCATAACTTACAATAAAACTCAAGGCAGCAAATTTATGCACACAGAAGCGATCTCACTAACACAAGTTGTGAAAGACATCATGCACATGCATATTCTTTTCGGCTGAGTTTTGATATGCATCTTGCTTAGCTTATAAGAAAAGCATCCTCCAAGACCTCATGAATGAATCATTCGAAACGAAAACAAAAACATTAACAGAATGAAGACATGTAAATCAACAAAAGCATGCAGGAGGAAAGGATACTAAAAAAGATTAAGGAGAAGAAGAAGAAGAAAATCACGATGTCATAACCTTGATAATTAATTCTCTAGAGTAAACCCTTAACTTGCTCCACAGATCTGAGAAAACCTAGCCTCTCAAGCAGCTATATCATACATATGCTTAAGGATACTCAACTTTAAAGCTTTGATTGTGGTATGCACTTTCTTTAAACTTCCAGAAGGGCAACTGAATTAATCAGACCAAAAAGGGGAGAGAAAGATAAAGAGAACGAAACACAACAAGCAAACGCAAATGCAAATGGAAAATCAAATATCCTCGGGAATTGAACTGAATCCCTAACTGTTGTACTCTCAACAACTGTCTTGTAGTTATCGAGAGATGGAGAAAGAGATGATCAGATCCCGAGGAAATGAAAAGCAACGAAAGAAAAGTGAAAAGGAAAAGTTGCGAGGAATTGCGAAAGAGAGAAGAGATAGGGTTAAATAAGAAGAAGCAACAAAATGAGCTAGCTATGAAAAACCATGCCTTAAATAATCCTCTATCTTTTGAGTGGAAGCTTGATTGCTGCAAAAGCTTTGCGGGATAAAAAAAGGCCTCGACCAAGAATTAATATCGATAACAAAGAGTTTTAATATGAGAGATTAAGAGAAATAAGAAAGATGCTGGCAATTTGCACATTAAACTTCTAGCTAGCTCACCACCCCACCAGCAACTGATAGGGACCAGAAGAATGATAATTTATTCATTTATTTGAGAGAGAGAGAGAGAGAGAGAGAGAGAGAGAGAGAGAGGGAAGGGTGATGTCAGTGATCGGACGGTGAGGATCGCTTGGGCGACTCTTAAGGGTTCCAAAAGAACGGTAAAAGTTCAAATATTTATATATTTGCCAAGAAGATAAATTAAATTTATGCAGTAGTCATTGATGAATATTGAGATGTAATCATGTTTTTCTCTTTTATGGTGGTGACCTATATACGGTGAGCATTTAATTTATAACCCATCAAAAATAATTGCAGTGCGTGATATACACGATTATATATATAATCATTATAACTATATCTTTCTAGATAGCCACATTTATGTGAAACAAAATCTTAACATTTGAATCTCAATTTAGTCTTAATTGATGTGGTAACTTTTCTATAATTACTATATAAGATTGATTATTAACCACATCACATTAATTAGTAATGTCTAACATAATGTGACAGTAATAACTAAACTTAAGTTGGAACTCAAATGATAAGATCATAACATTATTATTAATCAAATTAAGGAGACTCACCTCTCGCTCTCTTCTTTTCCTATCGTTTCCTTGATTCGGTCTTGGTTGCACCTTAATCTTACAATCTTAAGAGCCATATCACCATTACAAAGCGAGCTGGAAGAACTTTAATATCTATCTTCAAGGTTACCCGTAGACTAGTGCAACCTATATGAACTACATGGTCATATTTTAGCTAGTAGCCCAGATGATTCATTAACTCAACAAACTACATGTCTATTAATTTTCCTTTATATCTGACAATATAGAATGAATGTATTTGACTTCTAATTTGCTCTAATAATTAAAGGTATAATTGTCCGAGCTTGATATAATGTAGAAGTTTCTCAACAAAGAAGTTGCATTCCCGTAATTAAAGTGTCATTACGGGAACCCTAACATGCCATAAACCCATTAAATAATGTTACACCCTAAAGCTCAAGCCTAATTAAAAAAGGGGGGGGGGGTTTGCAATCCGTTCGAAAAGTGCAAATTTAATAATACGATTAAATATATTTTATATAATATTTTGGAAAAAGGTTTTTTAAGGTTTGGTGGCATTTAAGGTAATAAATACTTTCCAGGTCTTCACCAGCAACTGCACTGCACGCGGTCTCTGGTTGGTCAGTCTGCAATGCCTTTTTCTTTTCTTTTTTTGTATTTTATAATTTTAGTATTTCTTACTCACGAGCCTGTCCGCACAAACCGACCCCAATTTACCAGATGACGACGCTTCTCCAAATACATTATTAAGTAAATAATAAAGAACCAAATTCGGCTCGGCTTAGCGGCTTAACCGAGAAGTATGTGACATTGTGACTTTGGTGGTGGAAAGCGGGGCCCACGAAAACAGAATAATTTGCTGGGACTTCATACGTGGCGGCTCACGGTCCGGCGTGGGCTGGCCCATGATCATTAGATACACAAATTCGAAATGCAGGCCGGTTTCCGGGTGGGACCCACCCCGTTATCCCGTTTGGACCCCACCTTTTTCTTTCAATATTTTATCTATTTAATTAATCTAAATTTTACGCCAGAGAAGCTTGTGACACGTGCACAAAAATTGTTTAGTGAACTGTGCTTGTGCATGCCGATAAGTTAAGGTAACCCTGTGGAACCGCCACCTTCTTTTCCCCCCTTGTACGGAGCCAGTCCGTCGCCTCGGGTTAGGGCCTTGAGGAGTAAGGATCAAGAATTTTAAAAAACAAAAAGCTTGGATAATGTATTTCGCTTGTTTATGTATATATGTTTGGCACAAATTACAGGTGCATAAGTGAAGCAAAAGCCTCTGATGTTATCCAAGTATCATCTTTTACCCACTATGTGGCAATAAACTAATAGTATTAGAGGTCGTTGGTCAAGAATTTTGAGCTTAATTGAAGTTGCGAGACTGATTCTTGAGAAATTATAGGATATCTGTAAGATACGATATCAATCATACAATACGTAAATAATATTATGATATGTGTCAATTTACTTTGAAGAACTAGAATATAACTGGTGGCTATATAAAAGTCAACTACATGTCATATATATATTAATTAGTTATATTACCTCTTATGTATTCTAAAATTTCTCCTGTTTCTTTTACTAAGTAATCATTCATTTTAATACTGTTATTGTCGACAAATATATATATTTCATTGTAAAAATTTTTAGGACCTAATGTATTAATGTTGATATGGTTGTATCGAAAGTAACAATTAAACAGTCCTTATATATTAATGTGTTCTAAGTATGTACGAGAAGCATACATTTTTATATAAGCTCCATAAGTTTATTTGTTTCAACACATATCACAAATTGTTAGTTTAGTTGAATGTTGTAACAAGATGAAATCTATATAGGAATAACCATAATCTTAATCATAAATTAATTAATTTTACTTTACATGGGGACAAACTTTTAATCATCATAAAAGTAATAAATGTATTTCAACGTCTAACAAAGAAAATAGATTAAAATAATCTACAAAAGAATGGTCCCCTTTAATTTCACATTTGATAGTTGAAATTATACATACAAGAAAACAAAAGGCGTGGTTATTAGGACGTGGAAGGACCACAATATTAAAACTGGTTATAGTTATTTTAGTTTGGTGCATACAGATAAATATTTAAGGTGATTAGTGGCAATTCGAAAACGAAAAAAAAAAAAAGTGGTGATTAGGGGAGTTAATCGAAGAAAGGTGTGAGCTGAACTCCAACAAATGGTAGTGCCTCGTTAATCATTGCTGATATTGATTCATTATTGTATCGGTTCCCCACGTTTATCCAAGGATGGGCAACTCCTTGAAAAGTCTCTAAATATATTATATTTTGAAAAAAAATACTTTTCATGTCTGTTGTCTATGCCCTCACTATCATGTCCATAGGATGTTTGCCCGTCACAATATTCTAGTATTTTTTTGCTTTTTCTTTTAAAGTAGGAAGTGACTAGGTCACTTGGTTAGTCTAAGACAAGAAAACTGAAACATCTAGCTAATGAGACTGATGCAAATACGATGAAATTGAAATAAAGAACTCCGTATTTCTACTTTGAATAAGAGAATACAACAATTGAACCCGCTGTTACAAATTTTATTCTCGTTGATCGATAAGCACAACGATTCAAATATATACAAGTGTTTGAAAAAAAGAAAGAGAGAAAAATGACGCAATTAATATATATAATGGGCAAATAATGATTACTTAGTAAAGATTGAGTCAATCGATCTTTATGTTGATTGAAAATCAACCATTGTATTAAACAATAATGATAAAGATAATCAATCATATCGACGTATTGTTTGTACGCTCTATAGCAAAATTAACACAACGAAAGGATAAACTAATGTAGGATAATGGATGTATAAGGACATTTTCAATACTCTATTGATTTTGAGAAACTTGAATAAAGAAACAAACTAAGTCCAAACTGATTTTAAGAAAACCCATGAATTTAGGGAGTTAAATCTCGTTGATTCCACGAAATATCAAGAGATAAAAAGAATAAAACTCAAATCTACAGTTTATTAAGATTATAAAACATACTTATTTATATTAACTATAACTTTTGCTATAGAAAACCTATCTCGTTCCTAAACTTGAAATACAATCTAGACCAGGATTAAATAGTAAAATGAAAACTAATTGAAATAGTATTTGAATTAAATAAGATAATCCTAAAATTAATAAACTCTACTTCATCCAAGAATTCTAGTGATTCTTATCATCCTACCTAAAGCTGACGAAACAAACTTTATCAACTCACAACTCGCTTAATTAATTTCAAATATTGTAAATCCCTTTTTCTTTTGTTTGGTCTCGTTCTAGTATCATGCAACACGAAAGAGCCATCCCTTGGAACATTGTCAAGGAAATACACAATTTTTTACCATGAAAAAATAAATAAATAGACACTATGAATTGTATATAATTAATTTTACATTATTTTTAATAATAAAATTGTATAAATTAATCATGAATTGAATATAATTAATTTTATCCCAATTAATTTTATTATTTTTTAATAACACTCTATGAACATTGTCTATTTAAATTTCTTTTATGAACATTGTCTCTATAAATTTCTATTTTTTTAATAAGAAGAAATTTGTTTTTCATGTTATTTTCCAAAATTTAAATATATATGTACACAGTACTCCACAAAGAGTAAGTTTTATTCTAACACACCATATTGATCTAAGTTTTATTCTAACATAACAAATTGATCGTGATAATTGTGTTCTCTCTATAGTCTATATCATAAATTCATTTTAATTTCGCGAATGTTATTATATAAAAAGAAAAAAAGAAAAAGCATAGCATTTCAACATGATGAACTTGCCATTCTAACAGGTGAAGATACCGTCTCTACAAGCATGCTAAAAGTTCGCAGATCATTTTGACTATGAGCCATAAATGTATTGTATTGTGACAATTATACTGAAAAGTGAGGAGCACAATAATGAAATTATTGACCAATATGCTCACTCTCTCTATCTATCTTCCCTTTTTAATATGTATTCATTCTAAGGCGCTACTGGAAGTTTTGCATCTTTGGGTATATAATTATTTTTGGACCAAGTCTTTTTACCCTAGAGTCTAGTCTTTTTGTACCTACACAAGATATGGAGTAAAGCTTAGGCAAGATCAACAAGAATACAAGTAGATCATACGCTTGATAAATTTTTTTATAAGATATGATCATTTGATGACGTAGACCAATGACTATTCAACAGCTTTCTTTTCATTTATATAATTTTTACAGCTAAAAAAATTGAAATGCTGGCTAAATTAATTTATCTCTGAATTCTGAAATATCGGATAGGGTTTAATGAATAGCGCCTTACGCGTGATCATGGCTGCAGTTAAAACTGAATTAATATTACATTTCATCATATGATTATGGAGCCACATTAGTGATTAGACTGCACCTTTTTCATCACTGATGAACCAATCTGGCCTCGGGAGGGCTGGGGTGTTTCTGTTAATATCAGTTTACATAAGTACATGCGCAAGAACACGCGGCAGACAAGCATTTTCCTGACAAATATTTGTTAACTATCGCTGTCTCTCTCAGTCATGATTTCAGGACACCTACAATATAAAGCACGTGACGATTTTGTATTTGCTTGTTACCCAAAGAGAAGACTTGCTAACCTCACCACCACTGCCACGTCACCAAACATGAACTAGCATCCCTGTTAAATCAGTTCTGAACTTCTGATGTTCCATTTCCACCTGGATTTCATGGTGTGACTGCACAATCTTCTTGTTTGTTTGAACAAAATCTAATGAAGAGACAGTGCGGTAGGTTAATGAGAATGTGTAATTGAATATAATTATGATATATATATATATATATATATATATATTAAGAGATCATGTTTTCACTTAACTCAACAAATTTGGAAAGCTTCAAACACAGAAAAGTAAAAACTCCCAAAAAAACGTATACGTAGTCGAAACCTTCAAGTTTATTTATGTCCAGATTAATAGAACAAATGTAAAACATTTAATATATGACAAAATCAATCATCGAGGTTACACTTTTGAATCTTATTTTTTATGTAGATTTCACCCGTCTAATTTGAAATTTGAACAGAACCCATATGCCTGCCTAGCTATACAACGATCTGAATAGCCATCTATGCCTATATGTGCGGGCACCCAAATCAAGGCTTCTCACTGGAGGATATAAAAATTGAAACAAGTTGATAGCCTCGTCTTGATAAACCCTAATCATCAAGAATAATATCATATGTTGGAAATGAATCTTAAACTTTAAATTTATGGTATAATGGCGCCAAATTTTCTGCCGAAAGACCTAAAATTTTTGTTGCACCCCAAGCTTTATGTTGCTTAAGCACAATTTTTTCTATACCATACATAATATACCATAAGTTTGAGAAAAAATATATTAAAAATATACCTCGTTGGACAGCTCAAGATGATATCACATCAGCTCTTATATGATGACACAATTGGTATGTAGTTGTATAATTAACTAACTTGATCTCACACCCATCATTTATATACAGGCATTTGTTAACACAACTATTGCTTCCACTACTTGCATTCATTTTACAGCACAACTAATCGGTCCACTCGTCTTACAACTTATCTAAAATAAACATGAACAGAAGAGATTGGAAACTCAATTATAAGAGTCCATACGTCTGGTAAAATAATTTGATAGTCATAATTAATTTTAATAATCATCAAATTGCATGAAATGGAATTAGTGGTCATAATTACTGTAAATTATCATCAAAACAAATTGCTTTGCTTCATTCAAAACTATGATCTGAAATCATATATTTTGCTCCAATAGTCTTACGTCCACTAACATAACAAATAATTACTACTTTTCTTGATTGGCATTTGCAGACTCGAGGGTATATTGAAGGGCCTCCCTTGAATAATTAACGAGAAGCACGTTTTTCAATTTTGTTTTCTCAGATGTATAACCTATTCCCACTCCCATTAATTATCCTCTGAATAAATTAAATAACATTAAATGAATAAATAATAATAATAATAATTACTAGATTAAACTTTTAAATAGGTCCAGGACCAGGATAGCTGACTGTTGAATTCAAAGGTCAACTGTTTCTGCACAGAAACACATGCACACACTGTCATCATTTACTGTTTGTTGCTCAAGGCGTGATGACTAATAATTAAAATTTCAATGTCATTTTCTGTGGTTGTGGCTCTTTTTGGCCGGGTTCGCTGATTGCTAAGTTGGGAATGAAAAATGAAATAAATAAAACAACAATATTAATTAATAGCAACAGAGATTATGATTGCATTTTGGTTTATATGTCTTCTTTCAGAACAATAATAGCAATAATAATAAGATTAAGAAATGACAACAACTAAAGGCTAAGGGAGTGGAATTTGGAATCATTAACATCACATTCTACTTTATCTAACCAAATTTTACAATAATGTGGCACAACCTGGAGCAGCAAGCAGAAAGCAGAGAAATTTACTTGCACTTTTGCCTGTTAAGGGACCTATGGCTATGTGTGGTTAAAAGCAGGAATTTGGATAAAATACTGATGTGAGTTGTATTGATCTGTTAAAAATTTTGTGCCATATGTTTATTTATAATAATGCTGGACTAAGATTTAATCATTTATATTTTGTTATTCAATGACTGTGACTCACAATCTCATAAAAAATCAACACAAAGATCAAGTCTTAATTAGTAACTATAGATTAAAACTAAAGGACTCATGAAATGATCAAATTAAGATTAACACTAATAATACTACATTGGTTGCAGATCCTTAACTATAAGCCAAACGATTTATCTCAGTGTAAGAAAATGCATGCATGCAGCCGAGCACTATTTGGTGATTGACATTAACGTTTAACATGAGGATGATTTGTAGAAATGCAGTCACGGAAGAGGGAACATGAGCTAAAATGGTGTCTTTATTGTCCCCGAAAAAATCCAAGATGTGGGATTTGATTGAAATTGCTGTAGCCTGTACCTTGGTCATAATGAATTATCTGGTGGAGTGACACTTATTAATTCACTGAAACCCTGGAGTCAACTGAAATGCAACTCTAATAATTATAGATACAACAGCGGGACCTATACCTTTCCATTGATGCTATAGTTTAAGGGTAGTTAATGTGGTTTATATCATGAAGCTGTTAAAAGATTATCAACTCACACACATCTAATCAATCAGAACCATCAAGATTACAAGTTTTGTCATATATGTGTGAAAGGTAATAAGGATCATTTTCTTATAATTGAAGCAAAAAAAAATCTTTTGATCGGGTGGTGCTTAGTTATTGGCAAAAGAGCAAGCACATGATAATTTCTTTTTTATTCACACAATAATTAGCACTGGAGAGCGACAGTATTCATTCGTAGAGAATAAGGCAAGTGCTTTACTAGCCTCCAACTATATTTGTTCTTAGGAGTATCAATTTATAAACAAATTTAATTTAAAAAGGAAAAAGAAAAATCTGTAAGGTGGTCCAAGAAGGCATAGAAATAGATGAATATTCTGTTTTCTCAATCAGAAAGGACAGGTTGCCGTGTCTCTTGCTTTGGAAAGGGCACTGGAAATATCGGTTTGTGCCGATATGAAAAACTAATGAACTAGCTTGAGAATTGGAGAGGTAATGTGGGTAAAGAGCTGGCTAGCTGTCATTTCTTTTGAAGATACATGACCACATACAATAAAATAAAATAAAATAAATGGTTGATGTCCCACAAATTAGGGATGGCAAAAATCCCTACGGGGACGGGTACTCTCAGGGATTTTTTCTATTCGGGGAGGGTATGGGGATAATTTCATACCCAATTTCTTATTCGGGGAAGGGACGGAGAAATTTTTTTACCCAATTTCTTATTCGGGGAGGGGACGGGGATGAGGTGGAATCCCCATCCCCTACCCATTTTCCCATTTTAATTTTAAATTTAATTTTTAATTTTTAAAATTACTAGTAAATAAATAATAAAATTTGAATTATAAAATTATAAGTATTGGTAAAAATAAAAAATATTAAAATATTTATATTATTAAACTTTTAGGCCTAATTAACTAATTAAAGTCCTAAATTTTTATTTAGGACATTAAAAAGACCGGACAGAATCTATTAGCCCAAAACTTTTGTTTTAATTTTAATATTCATTAAATATTTTAAACTTAAATCTATTTTTTATTTATCTTAAATCTATTTTTTATTTATTTTTAGATGTTATAATTGCCAACAGCAAATCACAATTTTAATATCTAATCTAATCTAATATTTGCTATTGATTTGCTTCGACTTAACTATTGTGTTGTAAAGGGAATAGTTCACATTTATAAAGTGTCCACGCCACCATTGAAAAGTTAATTTTAAATCTAAATTTGATTTTATTTGTAACAATTTTGTATTAGACTATTAATTTGTTCATGATAGTTTATATCATTTGCATGCTGCGTTACTTACTAATTTAATGTATGTGACTTTTGTAATGGATATTAATGTAAGATATATTTCAAACTTTACTTTTATTTGAATTTTTATTTTAATATGATTAACTCAAAATTGAAAACAAAAAAATATATTAGTTATTCGGGGATCGGGGACCCTCGGAGATCCCCTGTTATTATTTAGGGAGGGAATGGAGATTCTTTTAAATAATTTTGACGGGGATGGGGAGGGGACAGGGACATACGCAAAATATCGGGGATGAGTACGGGGAGATTGGTCCCCTCCCCTTCCCATTGCCATCCCTACCACAAATATATATATCGATATATATATGTATATAATTTTGAAAATACCACAATGAAGTTACAGTAGATATACAGAAGCAATCCTCATTGAGATCATTACGCGACATACACAAGATATGGTCATGAATGCCAAATCCTATAGAAGGCGCTGTGCCCATTACTCTTTTCACATTTAGACCTGCTGAGGGCAACCCCAAAATTTAAAGAAGAATATTATCTCTCAAAAAGAAGAAAAGAAAGAAAAGGTACATCGTTGCTTGTATATAGGAAGCTAAGACTTCCCAATGACGATAGGAGTCATACAATATTGATTGAGTTTATAATAATATAGAAACAGATAACTGAAAGGTCGAAAGTACAATTAGACACAGATTTTATTTTGTTTTAGCTTTTATAAATGCATGTTCATATTTAGCATCTTTATTTTGTTAACAGATCCAGTGATCCACCAACTTTTGATCAAATAAGTTCCGGTTTCCAAAAAAAAATGTAGCATTTGTAAGGTCCAACATTCAGTGCTCTCTTAATCATTTAAAAGTGAAAAAACTTGCTCAAATAATACTGAAGATATGAGCCACAGCAGTTACAAATTAATGGTTAGTTTAATAACTTTTCTTATGTAAATGACAACTTAGTTATAAAGGTTTTGGTTTAATTAATTTCATCTAGAACAACGAGAGAAGCATAATATCATAGTATTAGGTAAGGTAATTTGAAACGTCATGAGAGACTTGGAAGTGCTTCGGATGATCATAACCGTGCCAATGAGACCATAAATGAATCATGAATGTGTAATTAACAAACCAAATAATAACGTTTATGATGTTTCAAGATCGTTCAACAATAACTAATGCTTCAGACCATCTTTGAAAAAAATTTAATAAAAACTTTATAGTAATGACGCATCTATGACCTTCGTTTATATGATTGAACCTTTCAATTTATCTTGAAAACGTATCACTTATTGCCAATGTAAAATTGCATGAGTATTTTGAAACACAAATCCAGGCGACAACGAAATTATGTGAAATAGTAATAGAGCATGATCTCTTCTGTTACTTGGAAGAATCTGGCCCAGTATTTCTAGCCCAGACGAGGCCCATATCCACTCAGAACTGTCTGGATTGGACCAACAAAAATCTCAAGATCCAACCTTCTAGGCATTAGCAATTTGGCGTCAGTTATTATCTACTAGTTTATGGCTCCGTTTCTTTTTCAAAAAAATAAATAAATAAACAAACTGTTATGAATTTATTAAAATAAATGAGGATATTCATAACATACATTTTTTAGTCTTTCCATTATCTCCCACTAGCAACCCTTAAGTTCTTTATAACTCCTACTATCTCACAAGAAATTATGATTCATAATATTTTTATTAATTTCATGTAGTGATTATGTAAATATAAAAGGAGACATCATCTCTTTATTTTGTACATACTTGAAATGAATAAAATCACTCTATAATATATTGCTCTCTCATTTTATATTTTTATTCCTTATCTTGTGTTGCTTCTTTATTTTGTGTTGTTGTCTAATAGATTTTCTAATACAAGGAGAGTTTTTTGTTAGTATGTTTAGTACTACCGTTTAGGCCACATTAATAAAATACTTAATAAATTTTAGTTACTATGGTTTGAGGGTTTATGTAATTTTAATCTACAGTTACTTGGTAAAAAATTTATATGATTTTTTTTGTTTTGTCAAATTATTAATTTTTATTTCATAACAAGGGCTTGCATTTCACTCAATCATGGCTTACAAACCACAACCACAATACTAAAGAAAGTCTTAGAATTAATAAATTTATCTACCAATTTTTATGTGATTGCAATCAAATATATTGTACTTTTAATATAGCAAACACTTGACAGTTTATAATATGGAACAATTAATTCTTTTGTGTATAAACTTAGTAGATTGACTATTATTATTATTAAAAATTTCTTGTCATAAATTATCCTTACACATAATGTATAAACTTTGAATATCATAAATTTACATTTTAGGGTAAAAGCTCATTAGTCCCTATAACTTGAAGTTAGTGTTCGTTTATTTCTTATATTTTTAAAACTTGCCTCAAAATATCCTTGTAGTTGAATTATTGACACACTTGCATTACTTATTGTTTCTTTTGACTTGCTTTTACATATTACCTCTCGCAATAATGTTTCTTTTGTTTTGAAACAAAAAATTAAATTACCAATTTGGCCTAATACATAAAATTGAAACAAAAACAATATATATTAATTTTTATAGAACACTCTGTTGAGGAGTTAATATATTAATTTTTTATTAATGTCCAAAAAATTAGTTATTTATTTTTTTATAATATTAACAATTTTTGGGCATACATGAGCTTTTGCAAAAATTAATATATTTTTCTTATTTTTATTTTATTTTTAGGGTTAAATTGGTAATTTAATATTTTTTATTAATATCCCAAAAAATATTATTGTAAGAGTGTATTATTGTAAAAACAAGTAAAAAGAAACAAAAAATAACGGCGAAAGTGTCAATAGTTCAACGGCAAAAATATTTTAAAATATTTTTAAAAATATAAAAATTATCAGATACTAACCTTATAATATAACAACTAAACAATCTTTTACACTTACTTTTTAACTTATCCATTATAATGTCAGTGGGTTCCACTTCGATTTTACGGTGACATACGGGATCTCATGAATCAAAATGTTAGTTGTATCTAATGTGGTTGGATCAATCAGATTTGAGTTGAATTATTTTTTTAACATGTAATTAAAATCATTATTCGTCGAAAGCTTTTCAATGGACATCACATTACAGACATTAATAATTTTTGTGTACGGTTGACTAATCTTGCTGCATCTTTTTGTTAAGTTTCAGATTTTTTGAACTTTGCTGCGGGTGACATGCATTAGATTAAATAAAAAGCAATATTCTCGAAATCTGCATAATTTGACTGCATAAATCAAATTATATATATATATATATATATATATATATATAACTTGAGACGCACATAAGTTTGTTTGTACAAAGATGTTTTCAAATATAATTATATCCGACCTAATAAATTTAATTATGTGAATTGTATTTCAGAAATTTTGCTTAAAAATGTAAAATAATCTATTAAATAATATTACTAAGATTTGTCCAAGGGCGACATGAAAGTGGCTTTCAACTTCTTTGTTTGATTAGCAATCCAAATTTAATTCATAAGAATGTTTAGCACACTAAAAAGTTATATTTAAGCATTGCCAACTCCTTTAACTTCTAAATAATAATAATAATAATAATAAAATCCATCCAGATGCATATAAATTTGGCGATTCTTTTATATACGCTTCGTCAAAACAAATTGTCAAATATATATATATATATTGGGTTAAGAAGAGAAGTAAACAATTGCTGAATTTTATAGCCGCTGCATTGATTCTGCAAGGTCACCGGCTTAGTTTGAATCCACATGAAGTCCAGTAACGTAGAGATTTGGCTATCTCCATGAGTCTTTTGTTTTGCTTTCTTCTTGTTCGTTGAGACTTCAGATTTATATGTTCCCTCCCTCTACATGATCGAAATTCTATGCTGGTTTCTTGGAAATTTCAAAAAAAAAAAAAAAGTCAGAAAATTAACACAGGTCCCATCTCTATATCAAGTAAAAATGTTAATGGTCATTAGAACGTGAATTGGCAATAGAGATAATTAGAAAGTTTAAATTGTACCAACAAAGTACGTATCTAGGAAGAACAGTCATCAATGGCTGCCCTCCTTGCACCATTCTAAGCATTAAATAAATTATTTATTTTCTTTTAAAAAAATGTAATTATATTTAAATAGATAATGACACATTGATTATTAAACAAACGTTGGGCAGCTCCTAACACCAATTGCATCAAAGAGGAACGTTTGTTACGTTTCGTCGTCCCATCCACTCACTAAAGGGTCGCAATTTCTTGTCTTTTTCTTTTTCCCCAAAAAGACAAAAAAAAAAAAAAAAAAAAACCACCATAAACGAGCAATTTGAGAAAATGAGAACAAGAAATAAATTGGCAGCCTATGCGGCCAAAGCACAAAAAATATCAAAACGAGAAAAAAAAAAAAAAAACATTTTCTTCATTGAAGGGACAAGTGTGTGGTGTGGATCAAATCAAAAGTGATATTTATATGTTTATCATCGAACTGTGGTTTGCTTTAGGTTATCTATTGAGTTCCAACATTCAACTATGATTAAACATGCAATGTTCCATAGATCACTTTGATCAAATCCTCATGGTTTGATTCTTGACTTTCCCAACTTCACGGCAATTTTGCCACCGAAACAAGATAACCATCTTTAATCTTTATTTAACAGATGCTGTATCTATCGTTAATTTATTTAAAAGTCCCTACTCCAAAACGGAACTGACCTTTCCATGCACAACTTAAATTTTCCATCTATTTTCAACCGTCAAAGTCCGTAACATTGCATGGTACTAACCTAACAGTACAATTCAACTTTGACCGTACATCTTAAATGTACACGTGGCAGAGCTCTATGATTTTTGAATTACGGGAAAAAAAAAACCCTGTCAATGTTGGAACCAAATAAAAATCTTTTTTTTTTCTTCAAAAAATACATTATTTTGAATTTCACCAAAAACTAATTCCGACTTCATACGGCCCGCGAAGCATGAAAACCGTCTGCCCAGTTGACCTTTGACCTTTGACCTTTGACCTTTGACCTTTGACCTTCTGCTATTTTAATTTTAATTTTCACCCACCCTCTAATTATTATCTCTTTGATTAAAAAAACCGAATATATATATATATATATATATTCCAATATATAGAAAAGATTTAACAAACATATTCCAGTAAACCAAATATGCCAATTTGTCGAGCTCCACCAATCTCACATGGACTTTTATAAATTCATCAAATATGTATTGTTTAAGAATAAACCACGTAAACCCATGTTCCATCAGTCCCAGAAAAGAAATTTAAATTATAAAAATTTTTGGTTCAATTTTTTTTCCCTTTAAATTCTTGGTCCCACGTTACTAAGTGCGCGCCGCGTGCCGACCATATCTTCTTGCATCTCCCCTCCCCTCTCAATGTCCATTACCATACACTCTGCGAGTCTGCGTTATATACTTATATGTAAACATTTGGGGCTGTTTTGGTTTGACTCATCAAACATGATGAACAAAAAGAACCCAAGTCTCATTCTCGAGTCGTAGCAACCATCACCTATTTCCTCCATCGAACACTAGTTCTATACGTAAAAACGCTCCACTTAATTTTGTAGCAGTCTTTTTGCTTTAGTTCTCTTATTAAATAATATTATACAGTTACAAGAATGAATCGGTTTAGAGGCTTCAAGCTAGGGCGCAGGATAGTGAAGGTGTTCAAGTGGATAATCCGACCCAGAAGAAGACCGCGTTGCAGGTATTTCCTCGGAGGCGCTGTCTCCCAGAGTACTAGAAGCAGCTGCAAGGCCATGTCAAAGTTTTTATCCATGGCAAGCTGCATACGGCGTGGAGCTAAAAAGCTTTGTTTTCCGAGTTCTAATCCGGGTTTTATCCAGTTGGGTCAAGAAAAACCCGCGGAGGTACCCAAGGGACACTTGGCTGTGTACGTGGGGGAGTCGGATGACGAAGCCAGGAGGGTGTTTGTGCCTGTTATTTACTTTAATCACCCCTTGTTTGGAGAGTTGCTGAAGCAAGCGGAGCGGGTATACGGCTTCAACCATCCGGGTGGGATCACGATACCTTGTCGGATTTCGGAGTTTGAGAAAGTGAAGACGAGAATCGACGCATGGGATCATTGCCGGAGTCGCAAGCACCACCGTCCACATTTGTGATATGATAGTAAAAATGCAGAATTTTAGATGATATTATTGATATTCCTCCAATTTTTGTAAATAAAAATGCTGAATATATAATTTTCTTCCCCGCAGATACCTTTTACAGATTATTTTCCCAGATTCCATATACTATTTTTCCATTAACAATCTAAGATTTATTTAAAAGTAGAGCAACTGATAAAGCGGTATTGCATATTATTTGATGTCAGCTGAATGTGTTGATGAGCAGGGTAAGGCTGTTGATCATATTAAAATTAACGACTGATCAAATACAAGCAAGAGCTAGAGGTTTTCTTTTTGTTCTATTAGAATTTTAATTAATAATTTAAATTCAACTTAATATCACCACTTTAAGTGAAGTTTATACTCAAGTCTCTTGTTCCATCCTAAAAGATTTTACCTGTTAATCTGATTAGCACCCACACCCACAAAAGCTACACTTCTTATACATCAGTCTATTATCATAACTAAACAAGTATCCATATGTGATTCAAAAAAAAAAAAAATCCATGTGACTGACGACAAATGAGATGAGCACAAAACCAAAAAGATTGCTTCAAAATTGAGCGCTGCTAGCTAGTTGGTGATTAGTGATTAGTGAATGTCCATCTAACAAGATTTGATCCGAAAAGTGATAAATTAAATAAGACGCAAGTGTTATTGGTCAAGCGGTTTTGCAAAGAAAACGACAGGAACCCAGAATTGAAATTCGGGAACTAATTTTCAATTGTAATAGATCTGAGATTATAGCAGCCCTAGCAAAAAGATCAATTGAACCTAGTCCAGCAGTTTAGCTCGTTCTTATCCATCTCTGAGGAAGACGACGATTTATTAGTCGATAAAGCGACAGGCAATTGGTATGTATGTGCTAGTGATATAAAAGTTGTTTAGCATCAGATGCTTTTCATCGTCACTCTGAGGCCTAATTTTATATATCATTAGCAGGTGAGATTAGACGTACAAAGTATATGTACCTGAAAAGTAAAAGAAACTAATTTGATAACAGTAATTAATATAATTATCTACAGTGTAAAAAGGAGCGCAAGAAAATAATGGATTTAATATAGACGCTTAATTTCCGTTTAACTGTAGCCCTCTTCATGAGATTTAGCAATCAATCCATATCATAATCTTTGATAGCTTCCAAGTTTAGCAAGAATACAAATCGAACATGGACCAACCTCTTGCCGATCGAAGCGTCATTTCTGATTGAAAACTTTCAGAGAGAGATTATCGCATTGCACTACATAAATTATATTTTTTTTAATAAAAAAATGATCATTTTGGTTATCTACCTAATGAACTCATCTCAACTTGATTGAATTCCCTAATAATAAGTTTGAATATATATATATATATATAGTACTTTTCTAGTCTAAGTTCTTAAAATACGGGAAAAATTCTGAAAAACTTTTCAACTGTGGAGTTTTAGAGGTTTAAAATTTAAAACACCTAAACCGCACGATTTATGCTTATTTTCGGACTTTCTTGCACGTTAAAATTTTGAATTTGAACATCTCTCTCTCTATATATATATATATGGGTGGGGCTATATGCACTCTGAAAATTACTTTGAACACTCATATTTTTACAAAAGTTTTTATTACAAAAATACACATGATATAAATTACTATTAAGGACACTTTATTATGAGCACATATAATATTATTACTTTGGACACTCATTTAGGGCACTGCAATTAATGTTTAATTTTCTTACTATTTTAAATCTTAAGTTTTTTCTTCCAAATATCTTAAATAAATATTTATAAAGGAAACTTAATATGTGAAGATTTTAACTTTAATGAGGTATGTGTGATCCTTTTAATTTTTTAATTTACAGCACAAATAATCCACCTTGTTCTTCCCCTTCGAGATGGTTAGGTAAGTAAATTGATTGCCGTCTGAATTTTATGGAGTTGAGTATAACGGGATGTTCAAATATTGAAATTCAGATTGAAGTATAATGTTATGGATAGCATGCGTCTTTGTGTTCAGGTATTGAAATTCAGTTTTGAAGTACAATGTTATGGCTAGCATGTGTCTCGTTTGTGGGGTTCTAAATTCAACTATTGAAATTCAATTTTGGAATATAATGTTATGGCTAGCATGCGTCTCGTTTGTGGGTCCTGAAACTACACAAAATATATTCTTAATTTCTAGCTGAGGAGTGTGTTCTTATGTGCATGCGGCGTCTGTATTCTTTTGATGAACAAACGGTGATCATTGCTTTAAAATATTTTATAATTTGTTATGATGAACAGGCGTAGTATTTACAATTTATCTTACGATTTGCTTTAAAATATCTTATGTGCTGTCTATATTCTTTTACAATTTACTTTAAAATATTTTACAATTTATTATGAAATATTCAGTTGATGAACAGGCGTCCGTATTCTGTATTTCATGGAGGACATGGCTTCAACTCAAATTTCCAATGTTAATTCAGAATGTGTAATGGATTATACTAATGAATTCATCAATCATAAGGTGAGTCTCATTTTACAATTCATAGGTCTAATGTTCTTTCGTTAATATTTATTTATTTATTTTATATGTAGATATTTAAAAGTAAGGAAGAGTTAATTCATTGGACACGTGAAGTTGGGAGGAAATGGTTTTGTAATTGTGATCAAGAGATCTAATTCTGGTAATGGTGCTCAAAAATCAAGGATCACCTTTTGTTGTGAGAGAAGTGAACAGTATAGAAACACGAGAACAAATGAAGAGAATAAAAAAGAAAAGCAACCAAGAACTACTGGCATTAAGAGATGTGGATGTCCCTTTACATTAAATGGCCATAAGTTAGACACTGATGATGATTGGGTATTAAAAGTAGTATGTGGAGTACATAATCATCCAGCTGCTGAGCATCTTGAGGGGCATTCTTATGCATGAAGATTGTCAAAAGAAGAGACTTTATTGTTAATTGATATGTCTACGAGTATGGTGCGTCCAAAAGATATTATATTGACATTGAAAAAGAAAAATCCCAACAATGTCTCAACAATAAAGAATATTTATAATGCACGTCAAAGGTATAAGGTAGCAGAGATGGGTGGGAGATCACAAATGCAACTATTATTAAGTAAGTTATCTGAACACAAGTACATTGAGTGGCATAGAAGCTTTGATAATACTAATATTGTCAAAGACTTATTTTGGGCGCATCCTGTCAGTATAGACTTGTTGCATGCATTTCCATGTGTCTTGCTGATGGATTGCACTTACAAGTGTAATAGATATAATCTTCCCCTACTGCAAATTCTGGGAGTGACATCTACTGAGATGACATTTCCTGGTGCTTTTGCTTATCTTGAATCTGAGCGAGAAGACAACTACACATGGGCATTGACTAGATTAAAAAGTGTATTGGATGATAGTGCTATGCCTAAAGTCATTCTTAGTGATAGATGTTGTGCAAATTTTAATGTACTCGCAAGCGCACGAATCTATTGTAGTATAGATCAATGGTGACGAGTGTCGATCCCACGAAGAGGTGGATTTTAATTATATATAGAATTAATTTTGTAAATGGATAGTTGAATTTATGGTGGAAATGATTTGGAATATGCTAATACTTAAATTAAAATGGTGAGAATAAATTCTAAAATTGGAATTGCAATGGAGAGAATAAATTGAAGAGAAAATCTATTAAATTGACGTACTTGGGTATCTGGATCTGTATCAACATGCATCATGGGCTAAATAATTCATATTAATGCCAATTAAATCATGAGAGGGGAATCCACACCTCATGAACCACGCTCTAATTAATATGGTGCTAAGGGCTTATCGTGTCAAATAATAATAACCTTATACTAGAGAGCCGGTGTAACCAAGGCGGTATCTAGACAAGATTATTATTATTTGTCGACGAGAAGTCAAAACATCCACAAAAACTAGAGGGGAAGAGAAAATAAATTTACCAAATTAAGCTCATGACACATGTTGAGACTTCACCTTCAACCCAAGTTTGAAAGAAAATTAGCCACTCATAATTGAACTAGGGGCAAAATGAGAATTTATTAAAATACGAAGAAAATACAAGATGGAGAGAGAATTACAGAAAACAGAGTCCAAAAATGGATTCAGAGATATCAAATTAGGAGGGGAAGGCCCCCTTTTTATAGATACATGGAGTAAATCATGGCCATCGGATTAAAAACAGTTTGGACGCTCAAGATTGCGCCACGTCATCAGTCAACAGTCCACGGTTTGACCACGCGGATGAACAGTAACACGGTTTGACTCGGATGAACAGTAACGCGGTTTGGTTGAAAATAATCCTGTGTGATGCATGTACCGTACGCGAGATTTTTCATCCACTGATATGCTGCCACGTCACCATCAACAGTACATAAGAATTTTAGCCCAACAAGATCGTGACACCTCATCAGTCAATGCCACATCATCGGTCAATGCCACGTCATCGATCCGTCTATGTGAACAGTGTTGTGAACAGTAACGTAGTTAGTACCGTACACGTGAATAGTACCGTACATATGAATAGTGCCATTTTTCATTTTATGCTCCTCTTAAGATTTTCGACTGTCCTGAGT
This sequence comes from Citrus sinensis, assembly GCF_022201045.2. NCBI lineage: Eukaryota > Viridiplantae > Streptophyta > Magnoliopsida > Sapindales > Rutaceae > Citrus > Citrus sinensis. Next base: position 6,043,329 of record NC_068558.1, read on the forward strand.
TCAAAAGTGATGTCTGTTTTGCTGTCTGATCTCTCCTTTATTGTGAAATAACTATAATGCCCCTAAAATACTTAATTAAAATAAAACACATGTAATTAAATCACAAGAAGGTTAAATACATAAAAGTAAGGGTTGTTAGTAAGACTTGAAATGTAAAATGACGGTTTTCTCCTTTATAAATATGCATTTTCTAACACTCAACACACCCCCCAACCAGCTTATTGCTAGTCCCTAGCAAATAAAGCGAAAACAAAATTCAAATTCAAAATATATATATATATATATATTTAATAGAAACACTCGTATTTATTCCGTCAAATTAATGATAGCAATCAAATAAAAGTATAAGCATTATCTCCAGTCTAAAGCAACATCACACCCACATCAACCATCCACATGAATCAGCCCAGTAGACTTTGTCATAACTACTTTCAATAATGACATGTCAAACCCCAAAATCTCACTGGAAGTAGTGACACTCTCACAAAGAAATTAAAACCAATAAAAATAGTCACTCCAATGAATGGTAATTGAAAGAGAAAATAATAAAGAAGTGATATCACATGCTTTCACTAAGATGAAATAAATATGCCCTCAGCTTATAAATAATACGAACTCAAGTCAAACAAAAATGCTAGTCAATCCACTTTATTTATCTTCTTTTTTTTTATTATGCATCACTACATCTTTTTAGCCCATATAACTAGCTTCTACTTCAAACTATAGTTCCCTAAAATCAAGAAGGACTTTTATTAGGACGTAACGTAGGCTAGGGACATGGCTAACAAAGAAGAAAAATAAGGAAAACAAAGTGTATGTTTGAGAAAAATGCAGAGATTTTTTTTTTTTTTGGAAATTGCAAGGTGGATTTCACCTATTATTTTTATTTTTTTATTTTTCTCTTGAAACAACAACTTTTGTTTTTTTTTTTTGGCATAACTTTACTGAACAACATAATTATTTACATTTTCTCAAACATAAATAGGTGATGGAACCTATAAGATATCGGGTAATACTCCAAATCGGAGTGGGTCAAGAGGATAAGTTTGACAAAGAAAGGTTTTTTTTTTTAAAGGCTCAAAAGGGTCAACTATGGATATTTGATAAAATGGATGGCTAGAAAGGCTCAAACGGACCAAAGATGGCATTTCCATCGTCTTTTAGGGCTCTAAATAATCTTCCATATCTACTAGTTAGATGGGCCTCCAAATGTAGCAACACATATTTTTTTTCTTTTTTTTTTAATTTTACAATTTTTTTTAAGGGTTAACTCAAAAGAAATCTAGAGATCGTGTATACAATAATAAACTGTTAAGTTGTATAACGAATGGGCAAAAGGGGTACTCTCCAAGAAAAATGATAGGCTCAAAAACTCACTTGGTACTTATTATGACATGTTCATTCTTCAAGCAACTCATATTTGTCTCCAACATCAACATGTAGAGTAGCAAACACAATGTAACATCACTTAAGACCAAAGATAATACAAATACTAAAATTTAAAATTAATCATGTCATCCAATGTTAAAACAAATCACACAATTTTTTATTTTTATTTTTCAAACAACATTCTACCCTCCAACCTATTCTAAGCATGAAAGGAAAATATGCATGCAGAAATGTGAAAATGATGCATAAAAACTAATTAGAAAAGTTACACGTAAAATGATAGAAAACGAAAATGATTGTTTTTTTAAAGAAGATGCGTTTCTAGAGGAACTACACTCCATATTCAGCCATCTTCGACTTAAAAGTTAGAAAATGTATATTTATAGAGGAGAAATTAAAAAAAAGAAAAATAAACATAAACACATAATAAAGAAAAAGAAAATGTCTGAATTTTTTTTAAGTTTTTTTTTTTAATTTTTTTAAAACGATGAAGATGCGTTTCTAGAGTCACTACACTCCATATTCAGCCATCTTCAACACAAAAAGTTAGTAACAGTTAGTTTCTACAACAAAAAATTAGTAAAAACTTAACCAAAATTTTACAATTGTCGATTATTCCCTCCCCCCAACCAGAACGAAACATTGTCCTCAATGTTTGAAATGAAAGAAGTAGAGTTTAGAAGACATCACCTGGGTGGTGCAACACAGAAAACAATATTTACAAGCGGAGAGTTAAATCTAATTTGTACTTCTTACTGCGGCTACTGTTACCATCATTATGTGGATGCTCCAACACAAAGGTCCAGGGGTTTGGCTCCGGTTTATAAGCTTGTAACAGATCAAGTAGCTCATTAGCAGTGTGAGCACAAATAAAAAGTTTTTTCACATTAGAAGGAATGAAATAGTTTTTTATTGCATGGTTAAGAAATGCGATAAAGCCATCATAAAAATTATTGACATTTAACAAACTGATGGGTTTCTGGTGGATGTGCAGATGGGCCCAAGATGCTAGTGTGATAAGTGCCTCTAGTGTTGCAAGATCTCCTGGAAGGAAAATAAAAGCATCAGCATGATTAAGCATTTCAGTTATTCTTTCTTGCATACCTGAGACGACTAACTCTTCTCCAGTTGATGAGTCAGACGAACTGCCCAATAGTTTTAGAACTCTTGGGATGATGCCTAACACTTGGCTGCCTCTGATAAAAGCTGCTTCTGAGACCATTTTCGATAACCCTCGATTACCTCCTCCATACACCAAGTGTAATTTTCTCGTTGCTATGCTTCGACCAAGATCTATGGCTGCCTCAACGAACTCTTTATGTTTGCCATAGGTAAATTCGGAAAGCACACAAATGTTCTTGAATTGTCTATTAGGAGTAGCTGCCATTGTGATACTTCGCAAAAATAATTTGTGAGTGCTTGACAAAAAAAATCACATTTAAGAGTCTTGGTGATAGTGGGTCATAGTTGTGTATGAGGTAATATGTCAGTGTCAAATAACGTGTAAAGCACATGGCTTGCGAGTAAAAAAAGAAACAGTAAAAAGAAAAAAGTAAACAGTAACAAAATTATTAAAGATAATAAAGTAAACAATAAAACACCAGTAAAATAAAATAACAGTAAAGTAAAAGGATATTTACAGGTAGTTGCGACTGTGGCTCACATCTTCCTCTGGTTTTACGTCCAGAAACGGCTTGAACACCCTCTATGGGTCGAGGATAGGCTTCCCATCCAGTTTTCTTATAAACTGGCAAACAGGATCGTTTATAGTCAAATTCCCGAGACTATATCGTGCATGCTCTTTCTGGAATAATGGCCATAACTGGAGAATCGCTCCTTGCACATATCCACTGGGATGCGTTTCAAGAGACAAAATGATATCATCCAATGACTCCTTATTCAAGCCATCCCTAATGAATTGAATTTTATCTTCCCTGTTATCAGACACCATTCCTAAAGAACATGGGTTTTTATTGCAACTCATTCTGGCACACTTATGACAAGCAACAGAAATTCTTCGAGCTCGTCGTTTTCTTGCATAATTTCCTTTACCACAACCAGGCATGTATGCAATAAATTTTGGAGGTAACTCACCCGCCGATCGTACTTTTGCCTCAATTAACCAACGGATATCAGCAGGTATGTTATTCCTCATGAGTAATCGCATGCGTTCGGACCGAGCTTTATAGATCGTAAGGAGGGCATTCTGAGGAAGTGAAGGGAATCGCTTGTGAAGCTTTGCTAGAATCTCGTTTCTGTCCATACCTTCGCCTCAGAATATCAGTTATTATGGGAAACTGAAGTAACCGACTTGATTATCACGGAGTACCGTTATCCGCCACTTCACCGGGGTAACAAACTAAAGCACTCAAACAGAAAAAATAAATTAAAACACACAAAGAAAATTAAAATCGTCCTCTTATTGAATTTACCTCAAGCTCCAACTGGATGTCATAAACACTTCTCTCAATGTCTCTGAGTTGGCTTTCTAAACTCTCAACATAGGCTACTAACTCCGGTGGCTGTAGAGCCCAAATGCGATGTGTTTTACAAAATTGAATCAGCCGTTTGAGATTAGTTTTGACACGTTGAAGTGGTTTAAGAATGTTCAGGAGGAACCGTCTAAGTAAGGTTCTCATGAGTAAAAATGATAAAAAAAAAACTTAATAGTTAAACAAACACACTTATGCAAAAATAATTTCAATTAGCAAAAGAATAATATAAAGAAAGAAAACAAAATCAAATCAACGAAAAGAAAAATCAATTCAAATTTGGTGGGTCACTCAAATTTATTTCGGTGTCTTCTTCATGTGGTTGGTACTCTAGATATGGCTTTAATCTTTGACCATTAACTTTAAACGTGACACCATTCTTTGGGTCCTTAATTTCAATTGCCCCATGTGGAAAAACAGTATGTACAATAAATGGACCAGACCAACGAGAGCGTAACTTACCTGGGAATAGGTGCAAGCGAGAATTGAATAAAAGCACTTTCTGACCTGGAGTGAAAGATTTTCTCATAATTTGCTTGTCATGGAAGACTTTCATTCGTTGCTTATAAATCTTGGCATTTTCGTACGCGTCATTGCGAATTTCTTCAAGTTCTGCCAGCTGTAATCTTCTTTCTGAGCTGGCTTGCTGCATGTCAAAATTGAATTTCTTGATGGCCCAATATGCACGATGCTCAAGTTCCACAGGTAGGTGGCAAGCTTTTCCATACACTAGCTTGTAGGGTGACATCCCAATCGGGGTCTTGAAAGCCGTTCTATATGCCCATAATGCATCATTAAGTCTTAATGACCAATATTTTCTGTCCGGCCTCACCGTCTTTTCTAATATGTGCTTTATTTCTCGATTGGAGATCTCAACTTGGCCACTGGTTTGCGGATGATACGGAGTCGCCACTTTGTGTGTGATTGAATACTTTGTCAAAAGAGCTTTGAATGCTTTGTTACAAAAGTGGGCACCACCATCACTGATTATTGCTCGAGGGAATCCAAAGCGTGAAACAATGTTGTTTTCAAAAATCCTATCACCACCTTGTGATCATTGGTTTTGCATGGAATTGCTTCTACCCATTTTGATACGTAGTCAACAGCAACCAATATGTATTGATGGCCAAAAGATAGGGGAAAGGGTCCCATGAAGTCGATACCCCATACGTAAAAAATTTCAACCACTAAAATTGAATTTAATGGCATCATGTTCCTTCGTGTAATGCTCCTCATTCGTTGACACCTATCACATGAAGAACAGAAAGTGTAAGCATTTCGAAATATAGTTGGCCAATAGAAACCACATTGTAAAACTTTAGTCGCTGTTTTCTTAGCGCTGAAATGGCCTCCACAAGCTTGTTCATGGCAGAATGAAAGGATATTCGGAATTTCACTTTCTGGGACGCATCGTCTAACAATTTGGTCTGCACAATACTTGAACAAATACGGGTCATCCCAAAAGAAATTCTTTATTTCTACAAAGAATTTAGCATTGTCTTGCTTGGTCCAATGCTCTGGAAGTTGACTTGTAACAAGATAATTCACGATGTCAGCATACCACGGTAATACTTCCACATTCATGAATTGTTCATTAGGGAATGACTCATTTAATGGTAATGGCTCTGTAGTTGTGTCAAAATGGAGACGAGAGAGGTGATCCGCCACAACATTTTCTGTACATTTTTTATCTTTGAATTCCAAGTCAAATTCCTGCAAAAGTAACACCCAACGAATTAGTCTAGCTTTTGCATCTTTCTTTGTGAGAAGATATTTAAGAGCTGCATGATCTGTGAATATAATTATTTTACAACCAATGAGATAAGATCGAAATTTCTCTAATGCAAACACTACTGCTAGCATTTCTTTTTCAGTAGTTGAATAGTTCAACTGTGCATCATTCAATGTCATACTAGCATAGTAAATGACATGGGGAATTCGATCAACTCTTTGTCCTAATACTGCTCCTACTGCATAATCAGATGCGTCACACATGAGCTCAAATGGTAAGCTCCAGTTCGGGGGCTGAATGATGGGTGATGATGTCAACAAATGCTTTAATTTTTCAAACGCAACAAGACATGAATCATCAAAGATAAAAGGTAGATCCTTAGCAAGTAAATTGCATAAGGGTCTAGAAACTTTGCTAAAATCTTTAATGAATCGTTTATAGAAACCAGCATGCCCAAGGAAAGATCTTACTTCTCTGACTGTTTTTGGTGGAGGAAGATTAGAAATGAGATCCACCTTGGCTTTGTCAACCTCAATACCTTTGCTCGAAATGATGTGACCGAGAACAATACCTTGTTTTACCATAAAATGGCACTTCTCCCAATTTAAGACTAAATTCTTCTCGATACATCTCTGCAGAACTAGTGTCAGATGATGTAAACATTGATCAAACGAATCACCAAAGACAGAAAAATCATCCATAAAGACTTCAAGGAATCGTTCAACCATATCAGAAAAAATGCTCAACATGCATCGTTGAAATGTAGCAGATGCATTACATAATCCAAATGACATTCTCCTATATGCAAATGTGCCAAAAGGGCAAGTAAAAGTGGTATTTTCTTGATCTTTTGGTGCTATGGGGATCTGATTATATCCTGAATAGCCATATAGAAAGCAATAAAATTCATGTCCTGCTAATCTATCAAGCATTTGATCAATAAATGGTAAAGGAAAATGGTCTTTACGTGTGACAGAATTCAACTTCCTATAATCAATGCATACACGTCATCCTGTAGTCACTCTAGTGGGTATCAATTCATTATCGGCATTGGCAACTACAGTGACTCCTGACTTTTTAGGGACAACTTGCACAGGACTGACCCATGAACTATCAGAAATGAGGTAAATGATACTTGCATCTAATAGCTTAAGGACTTCAGTTCTAACAACTTCTTTCATATTAGGATTTAACCGACGTTGCATTTCCCTAGTAGATTTAGCATTTTCATCGAGGTGAATGTAATGCATGCAGTCTACTGGGTTTATACCTTTTATGTCTGCTATGGTCCATCCTAATGCCCCTTTGTGCTCTTTCAAAACATCCAACAACTTACCTTTTTGTTCGTCATTGAGGGATGATGAGATGATTACCGGCAGAGTACTTTCTTCTCCCAAAAATGCATATTCCAGAGTGTTGGGTAATGGTTTGAGCTTGAGTTTCGGTGGTGATTCTGATGATGGGATGAGTTTCTTCTCTGATGGTGCTAGTTGCTCAACTCTTGACTTCCATTTATTAGTGTCCATGGATGGTGCTGAGTCAAGTAAAGCGTTGACCTCATCGACCGATCTGTCAATATCAAAATCCAAACCAAAGTGAGTTAAACATGTTTGTAAAGGATCATCACTAAGGTTTGAAATAAAAGTGTCATCAACTAATGCTTCAATTAAATCCACATCAACAATTCCATCATCTGCATTGTGAGGTTGTTTGGCAATGTTGAAAATGTTCAGCTCCATAGTCATGTTGCCGAAGGACAACTGCATATTTCCGGTCCTGCATTGAATGTGAGCATCCGCAGTTGCCAAGAAAGGTCGGCCTAGAATAATGGGGATGTGCTTCCTTGAATCCTGTATTGGTTGAGTGTCAATTACAATGAAATCAACAGGAAAATAGAACTTGTCTACCTGGATAAGCACGTCCTCCACAATACCACGAGGTATTTTCGTGGACCGATCTGCAAGCTGTAACACCACTGGAGTTGGGTGTAATTCTCCCAGTCCAAGTTTCACGAATACTGAATAAGGCAACAAATTTACACTAGCTCTTAAATCCAACAAAGCATTCTCAATTGTGTGGTTCCCTATGCTACATGAGATAGTGGGGGAGCCTGGGTCTTTGCATTTTAAAGGAATTTTATGTTGGAGTATAGAACTAACGTTTTCTCTTAAAAATGCCTTCTTTTGAACATACATATTTCTCTTTTTAGTACAAAGGTCTTTAAGAAACTTGGCATAAGATGTAACTTGTTTAATAGCATCAAGCAAAGGGATGTTAACACTTACCTGTTTGAAGATTTCGAGAATCTCACCTGTGGATTTTCCTTTTTTGCCTTTAGTTAACCTTTGAGGAAATGGAGGTTTGGGAACGTATTCTCGTGGGTTGGTTTCTTCTTTCTCCTCCGGTGATGATTCCTCAACATTCACAGGTACAATTTGATTTTCTTTTGTTACCGGCATCTCCACTTTGTTGTCGACTTCTTTTCCTTTTCGCAAGGTCATGACTGTTTTAACCTCTCCATGCTGTTGCGGTGAACTGGTACTTGCTTCATGCACTCCTTTAGGGTTAGGCACTGGTTGACTTGAAAACTTACCTTTCTCAACGGTCATTGCCAAGGTCTGAACTGAAGAAGCAAGTTGTCCCACCATCTTCTCGAGGCTTGAAACTGATTGGGCTTGTGAGTTGAAGCCCGCTCTCAATTCATTTCGTAGTCCATCAATGGTGCGGTTTTGTTACTCAATATAGAGTGAGTAAGATTCTTGAGATTCTGGAATGAATCCTCCCATGGTCTAGGTTGAGAGTAGTTCTGGTTCTGATTGTATGGTCTAAATGGGGGCTGAGAGGCTTGAGGAATTTGCGGAATTGGTTGCATTGGTGGAGCTGGAGCTGCTGGTCCATTCTGTTGGAATCCTTGAGACCATGAAAATTGGGGTGGTCTCTCCATCCAGGATTATATGTGTTGGAGTATGGGTTATAATTCGATGGTTTTCTTATTACACCTATGGCATTGGCTTGATCTGAGTATGAGTCATGGTCATGTGATTCTGTTGATTTAGCAGTCGATAACGATGCTATTTGTCGAGCAAGACCTTCAACCATCTCCTTGACTTCTTTGATTTCTGAAGTTGATTCGTCAATTTAAACCTCATTCACTCCTTTAATTCTTCTAGTAGTCCTGAGTGATCGACTCCGTTGTTGGGAATTATCTGTTTGTCGCTGGAAGAATTCTCAAATTTCTGATGCACTTTTTGACATTAGCTCTCCTCCACTTGTTGCCATTAGTCATTCTTGCACATTTGGTAGTAATCCCTCCAAAAAGTATTGGCATTAGTGCCATTTCTCGTACCCATGATGTGGACACTTCAAGAGTAGCCCATTGAATCGCTCCCATGTTTCGAAAAATTGCTCATCCTCTCTCTGGGTAAACTCCGAGATTTCCCTGCGAATAGCATTGGTTTTATGCACTGGGAAATATTTATTCAAAAATTTAGTTACCATTTGTTCCCATGATGCAATGCTATTGGCAGGCAATGCATTAAGTCATGAACGAGCTCTATCCTTTAAAGAAAATGGGAATAATCTGAGTTTAACATCATCATCTGAAAAATTCTCGTATTTAAAAGTTTGACAAATAGCATGAAAATCATTCAGATGATTATATGGGTCCTCATTTTCTAAGCCATAGAATGTGGGGAGACAATTTAGCACACTAGGTTTTAGTTCAAAACTTCTAGCAGCTATATTTGGGTATCTTATACATGATATGCTCAAATTAGCTAAGGGACTGAAGTAGTCCTTAAATGGCCTCTCCTGTGGTGCTTGTAAATCCATTCCAAATTTATTTTTAATGTGCTTTTGTGTGCGAAGTGTTTTCTCAAGTTCAAGGTCTATAGGTTCAAAATTGGGTAATAATGACATTCGACCATGCATGCAAAACAAATAAAATAAAAAATAAAGATGGGAACAAAATAAATAAAAATAAAAAAGATGGAGAAATTATGATACTAACCTTATTACGCTATTACAAACTTTCTATAAAAATACACAAAAACAAATACGTGAAATAAATTAAATAAAAATAAATTAATAAGATAAAAAAAATTACAAAGAAAAATAAATTCAAAATTAAATTACAGAATTTTAAAGAAGAGAGAAAATAAATAAATAAAATTCTTAGCTCAAAATGTAAATTCACTCTTTTTTTCTTTTTTTTTCTTTTTACAAGAAAACAATTAAAAGAAATTATTCACAAAAATTAATTCTATGAATTAAAATTACTTACCTCCTTGGCAACGGCGCCAAAAACTTGTTGTGCAAATTTTAATGTACTCGCAAGCGCACGAATCTATTGTAGTATAGATCAATGGTGACGAGTGTCGATCCCACGAAGAGGTGGATTTTAATTATATATAGAATTAATTTTGTAAATGGATAGTTGGATTTATGGTGGAAATGATTTGGAATATGCTAATACTTAAATTAAAATGGCGAGAATAAATTCTAAAATTGGAATTGCAATGGAGAGAATAAATTGAAGAGAAAATCTATTAAATTGACGTACTTGGGTATCTGGATCCGTATCAACATGCATCATGGGCTAAATAATTCGTATTAATGCCAATTAAATCATGAGAGGGGAATCCACACCTCATGAACCACGCTCTAATCAATATGGTGCTAAGGGCTTATCGTGCCAAATAATAATAACCTTATACTAGAGAGCCGGTGTAACCAATGTGGTATCTAGACAAGATTATTATTATTTATCGACGATAAGTCAAAACATCCACAAAAACTAGAGGGGAAGAGAAAATAAATTTACCAAATTAAGCCCATGACACATGTTGAGACTTCACCTTCAACCCAAGCTTGAAAGAAAATTAGCCACTCATAATTGAACTAGGGGCAAAATGAAAATTTATTAAAATACGAAGAAAATACAAGATGGAGAGAGAATTACAGAAAACAGAGTTCAAAAATGGATTCAGAGATATCAAATTAGGAGGGGAAGAGGCCCTTTTTATAGATACATGGAGTAAATCATGGCCATCGGATTAAAAACAGTTTGGATGCTCAAGATTACGCCACGTCATCAGTCAACAGTCCACGGTTTGACCACGTGGATGAACAGTAATACGATTTGACTCGGATGAACAGTAACGCGGTTTGATTGAAAATAATCCTGTGTGATGCATGTACCGTACGCGAGATTTTTCATCCACTGATATGCTGCCACGTCATCATCAACAGTACATAAGAATTTTAGCCCAACAGGATCGTGACACCTCATCAGTCAATGCCACATCATCGGTCAATGGCACGTCATCGATCCGTCTATGCGAACAGTGTTGTGAACAATAACGTAGTTAGTACCGTACACGTGAATAGTACCGTACATATGAATAGTGCCATTTTTCATTTTATGCTCCTCCTAAGATTTTCGACCGTCCTGAGTTCAAAAGTGATGTCCGTTTTGCCGTCTGATCTCTCCTTTATTGTGAAATGACTATAATGCCCCTAAAATACATAAAATACGTAATTAAAATAAAACACATGTAATTAAATCACAAGAAGGTTAAATACATAAAAGTAAGAGTTGTTAGTAAGACTTGAAATGTAAAATGACGGTTTTCTCCTTTATAAATATGCATTTTCTAACACTCAACAATAGAGACTTAGCTTTAGTTAATACCATTGAAAGAGTATTTCCCAATGCAAAACATTTGTTATGTAGATGGCATATAAAAAAAAATGTAATTGCAAAGTGCAAGAAATTGTTCACAATAAAAGAGATATGGGAGAAGTTTATGATGAGTTGGAATGTATTGTTACTTTCTTCCAGTGAAGATGAATTTATTACTCGCCTCAATGCTCTGCAGCAAGATTTTATATCCTATCCACAAACAATCGAGTATGTGACATCTACATGGTTGGATAAATACAAGGAAAATTTTGTTTCAGCATGGACATACAAGATCATGCATTTCGGAAACTTAACAACAAATAAGTATAATTTTATTTTCATGCACCACTTCATAGTTAGCTTATCAATTTAAAATTAATATATATTAATAAAATTTTAATTTTTAGTACTAGGGTGGAAAGTTTACATTCGAGGCTTAAAAACGAGCTTGGCACGAGTCAAGGTAATTTTGAGACATCTTGTACAAAGATCCATTCTTTATTATAATTATTACACACGAACATCAAAGTTTCATTTGAAAAAAGTTTGACAATAGTACAACATCCATTCAAACCTGCTGAATTTAAAGAGCTTCAAGGCTTTATTTCTATAGCTGCATTACAAATGGTGTTAACTGAGTCGAAGCATGCTAATTCCATTGGTATTAATGTGTCCGCGTGTGGTTGTACAATTCGTAGTACGCACAGTTTACCTTGTGCTCATGAGATTGTAGAATATAAAAAGGAAAGTCGACCTATACCTTTAGAATGTATTGATTCACATTGGAAGAAACTTGACTTGATTCGTAATCATAATAAGAGAAAGGCAGAGATGAGTTACTGACCGATATTTGACTTGATTGCCAAACGCTTTAATGAGAATGATGATGATACGAAGTTACATATTCTACAAAAGTTGACAGAAATTGCTAATCCTCATTCTACATCTCTTATAGAACCAGAAGCTAAGAAAAATACACGTGGTCGACCAAATTCAAAAGCTATTGCATCAACCCGTCATGACCCATCTGCTTTTGAGATTGTTTTATCAGGAAAAGAAATTTGTTCGCCTACAGTTGCATTCATGAGACCTGCAGTGAAAGTTAATGGAAATAAGCAACCAAAGCAAAAGGTATTATTTTAATTGTATTAGAATTATTATATATATTAGCAAAAGATATTGTTTTAATTGTATTAGCATTATATATACACACGCACATACACTTATTTCTTAACTATAGTTTGTATTTTCACATTTTTTTCCTCATATTTGTTGCTAGGTGTATAAAAAAAATCGTTCAAGTCAAATCCATTTGTTAATGAATTTCTAGTTGCATTACAATCATACATTCATCATATTAAAGATGTCGCACCTGATGTAATTGTGGGTTTAGAGCGATAGCCGACTTAATGGGTTTTGGTGAGAATGGATGGTTACAAGTGAGGAAAGATATGCTAAATGAGTTGCATTTGAAGATGGAGCATTATAGCCATTTATATGGGACATATGAGAGACTCAATGAATTAATTCATGCAATATCATATTTTGAGAACTGTCCTGGATCTGACAAATGGATGACAATGCCTGACATGGGACATCTTATTGCATCAGCCTACAACGTTGTGGTATTCCACTTATCGATGAAGCAATGCCTTACCTTCCTTCCTCTTAGGTCTAAGTCAATACCTACAGATTCTCGTAAAGAGATTGCTATTGGTTTTGTAAATAACAATAATTTTGTAGAGGTATTTTTTTAATACTTTTCAATTTTTATGTTGAATTTAATAAGCAATTCTACTAATTGAAATTAATCAAACATATGTAGGTGTTCTTGTTACCAAGCCATCCTATCCCCCCTGTAGCAATCAATTGGCAAATATTTCACAGTTTTTGTGCCAAAGGATGGGAGACGATATATAATCATCGCATACAACATTTCAAGGAAATAATTGGTGGTGGCGTAGCTACAAAAGAAGTAATAATAGATGTTGACAGCAATTATCAATAGATTTCTTAATATAATTTTTTGGACGATTAATTCTGTTTTGTATGACTATGATTTGGCCAAAGGATATATTGTTTAATTGATTTATTTGTTTGAGTGTATATAGTATTTTCATGAGTGTGTAGAGTAATTAAGATGATTAATTTAAAAAGGATTAAGTGAGGGCTTTTTTGGCATTTTAAAGAGTGTACAAAGTATAATTTATTTTCTTAAAATTAATATATGAGTGTACATAGTAATAGAGTGTTCAAAGTAATTTTTAGAGTGCATATAGCCCCACCCTATATATATATATATATTCAAAAATAAACATCTGACATCAATAACTACTTACCCAGCTATATATATGTGTGTGTATAAAAAAATGCACATGTTATTGGAAATTAAAACAATTAAAATGTCACTAATGCCTTGTTAAGTAACTTTTGCAGATAAAGGGAGAGAGATAGTAAAGGGTTACGTCCACTTCACGTAGCCAATCAACATGATTCTCAATTTCAATGAGCTCAATAATCCAATTCTATATGTTAATCTGAAATGGAAACACTATAGTGACGTATCGACGACTTGTGTTGATCTTGCTTTATATATGAATTATATGAATTTGTCATTGAAACAGACATTAATTTTAATTAACGGATTGGAAAAAATAAGCTTTCACGAGAATCATGATCCAACCATCTATTCAAGGGGGAATTCTGTAATACCTATTCAAGCCATCCATAAACCTCCAACAATTGGTCAGCCATTTATTAAAAATGATGGTCTGATCATAGGAGAAAAGATTGGATATTAATCCAATGTTTCACACTAGTATGACTCGCAATTGATCCAACACATCACAAGAATATGAAACAAGTTAGAAGGAAGATTGTTCGATAGCTTCCAAAACTGATCATTGAAATAATTTCTTTATTTTTGTTTTCTGCCTATATAGATTAACAAGTTAAGCAATATTTACCGTTCAAATTAATATGTAGTGAAATATAACAAAAACATGCATAAGAGTATAACATGTTTCTTGGGATTTCTTGCAATTCTTTCCAAATATCCAAGGTTATTAGTTAAGGTTAGACAAAAAAATTGGGGAGTATAATTTACGCAGCCTAGAATTGTCGTAAAGCAAGTACAAGTTGCCCCGCTTTCTTTTTCAGGACTTGCGAATTGCGAAGCCCACAATTGAGACGGCACAAGCAAGCTGTTGAATTATGCGTGCTGAGAACAACTTGCCCAAATAGCAAATCTCGGGTCCCATGCAAAAGAAATTATTTTATGCAAAGTCGGCCACACAAGTCATATCCGGAGACTTGAAAGAGTTACTATTATTGAATTGTTCGGGTTGAATTAAGTTTAGGGTGCAAAATATGGTCCCTTATTCCCATGCTTCCAGAATACATGTGGACCAAGCCACTAAAAGAAGTGATGAAGCTGTAAAATGGCCCTAGCAAGACATTCTTCCTGCATCATCTTCCTGTTGTCGTCGTTGTTCAATTTTTTTGTCCAATTTTCATCCTCCTCAAGACAGTCACTCCTTGTGATTACCTTATTTTTGAGGTTAAGGGTTGAAGTCACCACATATAATCGTGAAAATAATTTATTTATTTTTTTAATTTAGAGTAGGTCTCTTTATTGTTCTTTACGATAGATTTTAATTTACAAGTAAGCTTCTCTTATCATTTTTAATAAGAGATTTCCAGACTAGATTTCAAATCAATTATATTGATTGGGAAGGGAAAAAAAAAGAATTACCAAGACAGTGTCGCTGATCTTGGAGATGCAAATAATGGTCGTGAGTTCAAATAATAGTATGAACTATAGAATAGAATTAGACACATAAAAATGACATCGGAATGCACCTTAGTGTTACGGAATGAGTACTCGGCTTGCAAAGTTAGCCTCTTTTGGCTCGAAACTTTGGGCAGTTCGCGACATCAGCTCAGGTATTCATAAGAATGGTCATCTTATGCGTGGGCCACTTGTATTCACCAATTCAAAGCACCAGTAGAATCCCACACCTATTCTTATACACGCACATTTTAAAGCATCTGCTTCTGCCCTCATAATTTTCCTGATTTGGCCCTTCCGGGAGTGAAATGGGCACTCCCATAAATGTGGGTCGTAGGACCTAGTTTGATTTCAAGCCTACATTTGGACACAAGACCCGTAAGACCAGATTGAATATCTTGGGCTCTAATGACCCATTCTGGGCCCAGCTTCATTCATGGATCTCGAGTCCGGTTAGTGAGCAACTTCTTCTGTATTGCAGGTGAACAATGCAAGTTTTCTATTATTTCTGCAGTTGACTAAGAAAAACTAACACAACTGTACATCAAGGGTGGGAAATACAATAGGAATAGGGTCTTTTAAAGCCAGTTCTACGACTCCGTCGCCTCCACAGTCCACACTAAACGTCCTTTACATTTAGACAGCACCAAGGAAGAAAGCGCAACTATTGAATACAAGAACCAACAGTAATAAGCTTCTGCTTAAATGTTATCAGATCAATATCAAGCGCTATAACCTCTAATTGCTGGATGCCATTGCCTCAGCTCATTGCCACTGCACGCAGCCTCAGAAGTTTCTTCCATCAAGGCTTGGGACACACCACTGTTGCAGATATTGGCAAATGCCCTCATGTGTTTCATGCCATATTGAGTGAGTGACCCACAGTGAGTCTCGAAAACACGAACCTGCAAATATAAAATTCAAGCATATATCACAAGAGGGAAAAGAATCATAAAATGATATGAGTTTGTTTTTTTATAAAAAGAAAGCGTTACCATTGATTTCAGGCATTGCCAGTCATCAACAAGAGGCAGGCCACGTGCTCCAACGGAATTAAGAATTCTAGAACCCTTATCTGGTCCAAATAAAATTACTCCAATCATATCAATACTTGCATCTAAGTGTTTTCTGTGCCTCATTGTCTCTGTAATCTGCTTAAGCATTTCTGATTTCTTTTCTGATCCCTCTGCTGCATTTTTGTACTGTAAAACAAAGCAATCAAATTTGCATGTCATCCAGACATCGACCTGCTGCTATTAACTCCAAATGGAACAGGAAACCTGAAGAGCTGCTTAATATGAGCTTTGAGATTAACCAAATAGATTAAAGAGGGAAAGGCTCACCATATGCCACATGAAGAGAAGATCTGCGTCTCTCTGGTTGACAACTCCCATTTGATCAGGCTGAAGCTTGTTCGGAGGAAAGTTGGTGCTGGCAGGATCGAAACCTTGATACAAGTATAGCTTCTCTGATTTGACGCTTGTGTTCCCATATTCCATCACATGAGATCCAGAATTGTAATTGTTAAAATTGGAAGTCCGTTCCTTCACCTGCATGAACATAAGTAAAGCTTGTAATTATTCTTGTATTTAACAGAAATTGCGGCTGAAGATGTTGATAGTCTAAATATTGTTGATCTTACAGCTTGATACTGTTGACTTATGGTCTCTCTCTTCAAATTGTGAGTCTCACTGCAGGAAATTTATAAATACATATTCAGTTTGGAAACTTCATCAATATAGAATCACATGATCGTTTACAGCCTAAAAGTTTGCTTGTTCTTTCGAGGAGCAATATGGAATACCTGTCCTCCATCCAAGCAACACTGTACAAATCCCCCAAGCAAGTGATGTACTCTGGAGGTGGAGAAGGATCCATTCCAGGGCAATAAGTCCCAAAGCTGCTCTCTTGTGCATTTGATGCAGTAGTGACATATATATCTAGATCTTTGGGCATTACACCTTCAAAAATGCTACCACTTTCACAGGCCTCCACATATATAACCTGTGTGGCAGCATAAAACTTTGTAAATAATCATAATTTGTATCTTTATAACACACAAGTTCTGAGCCACTGATCACTTTACCATCCCTTTATAGCTCTTCGCAGCGTGCTTCTTCTTCAAGACATCAATGAATTCCATGGCATACACATAAGGCATATTTGGCATCCCTACGATCCCAAATGGAAGATTAACTAGCTAGAAAAGCACTTATATTCTTCACGGGTCACTTGTTAACGCTAATCCCAAAATAGGGGAATGAAAACCAAATTTTGAGATTGTAGCTACCATGAAACCATGTTAAAGCTAATATCACGCCATTTACTGTAGTGTAAAATAACACAATATAAGACTACATAAAGTACTAAGTACAGAAAAAAAAAAAAAAATACCAAGAACTCCAGGGCCTCCATGATCAGAGTAGAATATAAAGATCCTGTCATTGGCCTTGCTATTCACGACCTTGCCACTTCCACCTTTTACAGCTTTCCTGTCACCAAGAAGTACGGCATACAGATTCTGAGCAGTCACATGCTCGCCAGTATAATCCTGCCGTGATTATCCCCATTGATAACACAATTTGGTCAGTGAACTATAATATCAATTAATGTGAACGATGAAACTTCAACTAAGGAAAATTTCTGCCTCATCAGCTTCATTAACACATAGTGGAACTCCGGACGTTTAGATTGAAAGACAATAACATATAAGTGGAAAATAACACAGTTGTCTTGAATGATAACAAATATTGTAGAGCAACTTCTCCCGAAGAAAACTAAAAACCAATGATCTGTACTGCAATCCACATGATATCAAGTCTCAGACGTGCCACCAAATGCTTTTTTGATCAACCAATTAAGATGTTTTTATTAGTTTTTATTCACTTAAAAGAGTAATGGAGGCCAAAAACAACTTTACTTTCTAAAATTTAACATGATTATTAGAACTAATCTACAGCAACTAACTACTGAAATGTTCAATACAAAGCATTGTCGAGGACAGTACAAAAATTAGTTCCCAAAAGGATATCCTAGTTGGTTAGATGTCTTGCAGTGAATCATAGGGGACTATAAGACATCTGGGGGATCGAACTTTCCTTGTACCAACTCCTAGAAGATTGTCACACCAACCTCAAAGAAAATTTGTTTAGAAGTATGTGTTTGTACATGTGAAAGAGTGACATAGAATATGCCGTATGTGCAAAGTGGAATTAAAAATAAAAAATAAAAAAATAAAAAAGGAAGTTAGTTTCTTTGTTTGCTCAAAAGCTGATGTAGCCCAAAGCCAGGCTGCCAACTGATTAACTTTCTGGATTCTTCCGCCCCCGGATTTAGAAAATTAACCACTGTGATTCAGCAACTGAAAGGACCAAAAAGATTACAGAACCACATCATTTTCATTAAAGTGGAATAGTTGTTACGTTTGATATTAAATTGTTTCAGGAGCTTTCACATTACTTTCACATTATTGTAATTTAAGCTAGGGATACTGTTCATGATTAGACATCAAGAAAAACAATTAAAACTGACGAAGCGCCAATGAAAATTAATACACCATTTAGTGGCCATCACTATCAAAGAGGAGCATTATTGAATGTTGACAAAATGAAACCAACTCATAACACCAAAGTCAAGATTAGCATATTAAGGTCTTTGTCAAGATTAAAGAAAGAGATAATAGGATTAGATATTAAATTAGTGGTTGCTTTCCTAATTACATAGGAAGGAATATTTTATTTAAAATTAACGAAAAAGATTTGGTAAATACCTTCGGCACACCGTCATAAAGATTTTCACCTTGTGGATGGTTGATGATCACACCAGGCCTGGGATTAAGCTCATGCATGGCTATGTCGTCGTACATGAACACCACTATGTGCTCTTCTTTCAACCCACCTTTCCTCAGCAACTGATATGCATGGCACACATCGGCCTGCAACAATTTCGTCATACAAGTTTAATTGCCATAATAAAATGCAAATGCTAGCTAATTAAGTTAATTAACGGTTCAAAAAAAAAACCGTAAAAATAGGACTACACACACACACACACACCTGATGCCTGTAATTTGCATAGCCAGATGATCCAGCCACAAGAACCGCCCATCTAGTGCCAACAGGCTCACCACCTTCCTCCGCCGGCGGTTCTTGCTTCTCAGAAGGCAACAGGATTGCTGAGTCCCTTCGGTTGAACCGTGCAGCTTGAACTCCTCCTGTAAAAAGAACCAGTACTAGTACTAGCAAAAAGAATACAGAGCGATGATGGGCAGTGGCCATAGAGAGTGCGTGGAAAAAATTGAGAAAATTAGTGATGAAGAAGCAATCAAGAAACAGCACAAAAAGAGGGAGAGTGAGGTGGTAAGAACGGAGAAAGTCGTACTTAAAGAGCATAAGGCGGTGGAAGGTGCCATGCAAAAGCAGGGATTGACACGTTTTGACCGCTGATCAAAAATGGGTCCCCACTCCCCAAACACTACGTTGCCAACATACGTTTGTTTTACTTCGGGAATTTGGAGTTTCTTTGTTTGCTTCATTCTTTTTTCTGGAACCTATGCACTTTCCAGTACCTCAAGCCATCGTTTTTTTTTTTTTTTTTCATTAATTTTTTATTATCATTTTTTTTAATAATGTTATGCATCTTCAACAATAAAATTGAAAAAATAAAATAAAAATAGTGTGCTTGTCCAATTCCTCTTCATCATCCTCTAATGAAATCCCCCGCAAATGACATTTTGTTATAAATATCAAATACCGTGCGTAATGGAAACGAAAACAATGGCCCAAATTCATCAGTACAGACACAATCCCTGGGGGCATTTTTGAATGCCTAGACTCGATTGTTCAGCCACTGCAAAACTAAAACAATGATATGTTGAACAAGAAATACGAATATCTTGGAAGAATAACTAAATAAATAAATAGGAATTACAGGGCCTCTCATCTTATATCAAGAAATGAAACTAGAGCTGAATTCTTTTTCTTTTTTTTTTTTAAGCAAAATTTTCAAGAGCAGACTTGTTATATATTATGGTTGTCAATTCGGACAATGAAACTGATTAGTAAACAGGTTATTCCTCCAGCCAGAGCCAGTGATAACAAGAATGGTGAATATGCAGCCTAAATGATTCTTGACCATAAGGTTTCAAGACTATGCTGCGTTTTTATCAAGACAAAAACATAACAAAATCACAATTAGCATAAATGTCACCGCTCAGAAGATGGTATGTGTTCCGCAATGAAGCTATCGAAACAAAGACACACTTAACGCTTGGTTTATATCGCAGGGTTCCTACCCAAAGGTAAATGACCCACTCAATCTGTAAAAAGTATTAGATATCTTTCAGTACTTCCCCCTCCAGGAATACCACTTCAATTTCACATGGTACCACAATGGAGAAATACCCAGCACCCCTCGTGCTAACCTTGGATCAAAAACATCAAATTGCACCCGATTCAGGGAGTCTAAAAGAACTTGAGCAGGCACAGACTCAAGAAGAACCGGACGGGCCTCAATTGGCACCGCCCCAGATAGTTCACGAGCCTTCAGCAAATGGACATTTGCCACTGATGCCATCTCAAAAACAGCATCACATAAACCCTCACGAGAATCCAAGTGGATTTCCGATCGACCCCCCTCCTTAACAAGCAAACCATGGTTGGCTGCCACTTCAGCTGGTATATAAGAAAAGTGGCGGTTGCGGCTAGCATGATACGGTAATGACTTAAGTAGCAAAAGAAGGCCACTTGCCTTGCCAATATGAGATGCTGCGTGATCAGCTGCAGCGGACTTTATACCACCAGCTTGAAGTGTCGTGTACAGAAGAGTTGATACAGTATCCTCAGCATATTTCTCCAAATCTTCAATCTTTTCTGGGATATCACTAATCTCTCTGTTTGCATCATTAATTCGAGCTTCCACAGACCTTTTCAGCCATCCCTTGCTTATTTTATTTTCAGATAAAACTGATGCAAGAGCTTGAGCTACTGGGTGCTCAATTTGCTTCCTAACATAGATTTTGTCTATTGCCTCTTTCCACCAGACTAGGCGCATGAGACCAATCCGGGGATCAGAAGCAATATCCATGGCTTTGGAAGTTTCAACATTAAAGGCACGGAGGGCAAAGGCAGTTTTCCGTAATTCAGGGGGGAGTTCGAGGAGGCAGAGGTAGTGATGGTAATCATAATTTCGCACTTGCTGTACACAGTGGGAGAAAGCTGCTCGTAAGCTACTTGAAGCACCACTCATGAAATCCTTGTTGTGATTTTTCCTGCAAATACATAATTTATTAAAGAATAAATTAAATAACAATGTAAACAATAAGGTACGCAGAAAATTGTATAGAGAAGGAAGACTCCACTGTATAACATAAGCCCACTGGTCTGAAAGCATTTTCCATTCGTAAATATGTTAATGAAAATTGTATAGAGAAGGAAGATTTTGCCATATAAAGATAAGGCAGAAATCTTTTCCCTTCTTTCTCATTAGAAACAAAAATCTCTTAGGTAAGAAACATCAAAGATACGAGCAAAAATGGGAAAGCATACTCTAAATCCATTAATGTCCTACATAAATTTTTAAAGTCAAAAGAACAAAACATTCTCATGTATGCAAAAGGAGAACGTCATTTACACAAACCACCTTCTAAAGCAGAATGAACTTAAGTGTTCAATCAAATCACAGGCTGTTTCCACTTCTCATCCCTTCCCTAGCGAGAGATGAAATCATTGACAAATGGACTGACTAGATGCAGTAGTGTTATACTTGGGAGTTTCCAGAAACATCATATTTTCAGATAAGAACATCACAATCTGAAACTGCAGAATGAGATAAACCTCCAGAGAACATGACAATAACATGGGCAACTGATTCAACTGAGATTTTTTCATCCTAACACCTAGTCCCATTGTGAGTTCAAATGGCTTGACATTTAGCATCAGCAAAAGTCACCATTTCCGCACATGGTTTGGTCTTCATATTCAACACTTGAAGACCCGACCAGACAGACCTGGAACCTACCTCCTAAAAAGGGAAACAGAACCAACAGTAATAAATAGATGCCCAAAACAATATCCATCCACACTATTTCTCGAAATTTCTAAATTTAAATGAACCTCAGCTTATTTTAATTTTGTTCTCAAGCACACTACCTTACACATTTTAATTTTAAAGACTTTTCTAAAATTAGAAACTGAGCTTTGAATGTTCAAGTTTCTAGAGTAAATGCTTTCACCGTTGGGATTGTCCATACTCATACAGAAACTAATGATTCTATAAAACATGTTTGATAACTTAACCATGATTTCCAATTAGTTCATTGATAGCGTTGACAGAGATGACTGTGATCTAAGTTAAAATATATAGTTTGCAAAATTTTGCTAATCAATTCTCGCAACTAATATTACATCAAATGCTGTATTCCTCTGTTTAGACCATTAAACTGAAGGGTAAAAAAGATGCATTGTTGTAGAGCTTATTAAGGTAGATAAGATTCAAAACACTCCATCATCGATGCCACCACCACGCATCTTACATATTATAAAATCTACCAAAAATTGTAATGAAAACCTATAATCAGACACATAACTACAGCCCGAGATGAACTCCTTATGGTTTCTACAAATGCCACCAATCAACATGTGCCAGCTACTACAGATATTAAAAACATCAGTCCATTATTCGGATAACAGTAATACAGCTTCAACATATAAGATTCCAGCATAGCAATTGTTATCAACTCAAAAAATGATCGGGCTGACTGGGTTTTGCAACGGCATCTGTTCAAAAGCAACGCAGCTGTAAAGAATGCTCGTGCGATTAACATGCTTCACTGGGAATTATCAAGATGAGTATAGGAAATTTTGTAGAATCGCATTTGTTAGGGAATTTAATCAAAGAAGGTTAAGGATTCTTGTTTGCGGAATTTCGTCAAACAGGGATCGTGCGTGTCTATGAAATAAATAATTAACAAACATAAAGAATCAGAAATGCAATAAAAGCAATGACTAGAAGCAAAGAAATCACGTCATCACATTGGGTTTGAACATAATTTACAGAAATGGAAGCTCACCGACTGAGTTTGTTGCAGCTAGCAGTTCAAGGTCACTAGTCATTAACGTACGCGTTGCCTCATTCTATAAAATAAATCCATATGCGAACATATTGTAAAGCGGACTCCTTAGTCCTTTTGCTTTGATCCCAAAGTGCAACGTTCTGCTAGCCTGCTAGGCCCATTAACGCTGATAAGCGCGGGTTTTTGCTTTGAGTAGCGTTTTGACACCTAAATTCCTTATAAAAGCCCTTCTCAATTGAAATTACTTAAATAATCAATATAATTTTTCTGAATGAAAATATATTAAACACTTAAATAAATTATTGTTTTAACAATTTCTTACACCCAACTGATTTTATAATTTATATTAAAAAAACTCATTTTATAATTTATATTTGTATCTTATATTTTAATTCAATTTTTTAAAACTTTAAGAATTAAAACTTATGGAGATAGAGATTATGTAATTAGAAAAAAAAATAATTTAAAATTTTAGGATTTTTCCGTATTCATAAATAAAAAATTAAAAGAAATATTCTTTGTATGGTGAAATTTAAAGACAAGATGATTGTGTTTAATTTCTGGGTTTGTATTCTACAAATTAAGCTGAGGATATTTTATAGAACAAAATTCAAGAGTGGTGTCAAAATAAATTTTTGGGGTGTAAAAAGCTCTACACTTTTGGTTTTTAGATCATCGCCCATTGCTTTGTTTATTTTTGGAGTGAAGCTTCTTTCACCATCCCTTTAAAACTCTTAAGAAACCCTACTTTCTTCTATCTATAGCTCTTTCTTTGAGGAAATAACAAGGACATAAAATTAATTAAAATTTATTTTAATTTTACAATTATTTAAAATAAGTTAATTAAATTATAAACATACTTTTTAATAATAAGATTATGACTATTAGGTCTTTTATTTGCTCATTGTTTCAAACTTGCTTTGATTTTATCAACAAATTAAGTATATCATGTATTAAGATTAAAAATTAATTAAGGGTTCATAATTTATAAAAATAGTTTAGCTAATTAAATTTATATTTATCCTTTTATGTAATTTCAAATAACAATAGAAGTATGGAAATTATTACAAAAGTGGGACGTTATAGTCTTACTATTATTTAAAATAAATAAATTAAATTATAAACATACTTTTAATAATAAGATTATGATTATTAGGTCTTTTATTTGGTCATTGTTCAAAATTGCTTTGATTTTGTCAATAAATTAATTATATCATATATTAAGATTCAAAATTAATTAAGGATTCAAAATTTATAAAAATATTTTAGTTAATTAAATTTATATTTATCCTTTTATGTAATTTCTAATAACAATAGAACAATGTCTATGATTACAAAAGTGGGGCGTTATACGGATATCAAATGGGTGTAAAAAGCATTACAAAAATAGGATGTTGTATTTACCCGAGTTCGGCCTCATTCTAGACCCCATAATTGTTACAGTTTACAACTTACAAGCCCATTAGAGACAATTAGCCATTGAATAGGGATGGCAATGGGGTGTGTGAGGGTGAGAGGCCTACCCCATTCTCCAATCAATTAAATGGGGTGGGGAAGGGGATGAAGAATCTTCATGTGGGGAATAATTTCTTTATTTTTATCACATTTTTCATTTACCTGTTTCACAGTAGGTATAGATACATGATTTTAATAAATAAAAAATTAGAGACTTAAAATAAAATCATTAACATATTATAAATTATTTAAAAAAACTCTAAAAGTTTGAAATAATATCTTAAAATGATATTAAAATTAAAAAATATTCAAACAGAACAGCACCTTAAAAGTGAAAATAAAACATAATAATATTTTAGAATTGAAAAAGAATTATATTGTAGGGTTTTCTTTTAGTCATAACTTGTCTATATTACATAAAAAATAAAAGAAAAATTATTAATTGACATTATAGTTGATAAAATAAAAATTATTAAATAAGAATTAAAAAAATTATAAATAATGGGGATTAGGGTGGGGAGTACAAAACCAAACCTCACCCCGTTAGAAATTTAGGGATTATTTTGTCCTCATTCCCCAAAAATTATTCAAAATTTTTTTCATTTCGGGTGGGGCTCCATGAGGCCCCAAACCCGTAAAGTATTTTGTCATTCCTACCATTAAATTGCTTATTCAAAAGTTAATCCCATCTTTGAAGTTAATTAACTAATTGATTTGTAATGTCAAAGGCTCCATTTGATATAACTTTTTAAATAGAACTTTTATTAGTAAAACTTTTATAAGTTGAGTTTTTGCCTAAAATTTTTTAGTTATTTGGTTGTCAATAAGAGCTTTATTAAAAATTATAAAACTACTTTAATAGACAAAATTTTTTAAACTTATGCTTTAAAAAATGAAATAAGATTGTCAAATAAATAAAAGACATTTATAAATTTTAACATTTTTAAAAACTTTTTGATCTATACTTTCAAAAACCCAAAATTTGATCTTTTGTTAGTAGAGGTAAAATAACTTATTTAATCTTTAAGAACTATTCTAAAAAAAACATAAATTTTAAAAAGAGTTTATAAAATTAAATAAGCACTTATGACTAGTAGATAAGTCATACCAAGCAGGCACTAAAATTAGTTTGTCAATTTGTCATGCTTATAACATAAGAAGCAGAAGATAAAAGAAAAAGAGGAGAGACTTGTAATACTATATTTTATTTTTTAAGTATAACTTTCATGTAAATTGATTAAAACATAAAAAATTAATTGAAATTTTTGTACTAAACCTGAATTGGCAATATAAAATGCATATTAGGTAATAGAGTAAAAGGACACCTATTCACTTTATCAGTCTCCTGTATATGTTGTCTCAACAAATTTTATGTTTATTTAGAGTAGCTATTTTTCAATTGAATTTCAACTAGAGTAATGCTATGCATCCCAAATTATTTTTTTCAAAAAATTATCCCTAATGACGTCGTATTTATCAATTGGATAGTGAGGGTAGTACAATTACTTCACTTAGATCTTATAAAAAATTACCAACCAATCAATTAATAACATATCATTTAAGATGAAATTTGGGATAAAAGATGAATGTCTGTCATTACTCTTTTAACTATGTGCAAATCAAGACATGTTATAAAGGACATTGAATGCATATATTTTAAAGTTGACCAAGATTTTTTCCTTATCTGATCATGTTCTGAGCAAATAACTCAATTGCTGATTGGTTGTTAATAAATAAATAAAAATAAAAGAAGTTAAATCTTACCTATACACTACCAGTCAACCACTAAAAAGACACATAACAGAAGATCTTTAAAAACTCAGTAAAGATTAGATCAAGAGAGGATCCTATTCCTTTCAAGTTAAATCCAGTTATGATAATTTAAGAAAAATCTCAACTTTGTATTATTATTATTAAGTGATGCAATGATAAAAAAGTAAAACTATATATATATATATATATGTGTGTGTGTGTGTGTGTGTGTGTGCGCGCGTGCGTGTGTGTGTGTTATGATGTGTATATATTAGTTATTTTTCAGTGCGAATGTCCTTTTTTTTTTGTGCGCATACATTTTTAAATAATAAAAATTTAACTTTTTTAAACTACATAATTTTATAATTTATTTTAAAATAATTCTCTTCACTCGCATAACTTATTTTCATTAAAAAAAAAAAAAAACAGACTGCCCAATTATACATATATAATTTTAAGAATAAACTCGAAAAAGCGGCGGTTATAGGAATAAGTTCAACCAAATCCCCGTAACCAAACAACCCACTTTCTATTCGGGCACGCACGAGCACGATGGCACGAGCGAAACGACTTCACTTAACGGAACCTTCCAGAATCCCTCTCCCCCAGAACCCTCTCGTCCCTCCCACTCTTCTTTTATATTTGAAACTAATCGTTTTCTTAGCTACAAAGGAGAAGTTCAAAGGGCAGTACTTTGCTCTAAATATTACTGCAACCACAACCACAAGCCAATCATTCTTCAATTAATTCCTTGCTGACATGGCAGACGAAGCCAAAGCGAAAGGAAACGCTGCGTTTTCGTCCGGGGATTACGAAGCCGCGGTGCGCCACTTCACGGAGGCCATCTCTTTATCTCCGGATAATCACGTGCTGTATTCCAATCGATCCGCCGCGCACGCATCTCTCCACAACTACGCCGACGCCTTAGCCGACGCCAAGAAGACCGTCGAGCTTAAGCCGGACTGGTCCAAAGGCTACAGCCGACTTGGCGCTGCTCACCTCGGATTACAGGACTATATCGAAGCTGTTAACTCCTACAAGAAAGGACTTGATATCGATCCTAACAATGAAGCCCTCAAATCCGGCTTGGCCGATGCTAAAGCGGCGGCCTCCGCGTCGTTCAGATCTCGTTCCCCGCCGGCCGATAATCCATTTGGTTCTGCTTTTGCCGGACCTGAGATGTGGGCAAAATTAACGGCGGATCCGACTACGAGAAGTTATCTCGACCAAGATGATTTTCGTAATATGATGAAGGATATTCAGAGAAATCCTAACAACTTAAACTTATACTTGAAGGACCAGCGGGTGATGCAGGCTTTGGGGGTTTTATTAAATGTGAAGTTTAAGGGGCCCACTGGTGGTGATGACGTGGAAATGCAGGACGAAGATGCCCCAAAAGGACCGGAGACGTCTAAGGAGGAGACGAGGAAGCCGGAGTCTGAGCCCGAGCCTGAGCCAATGGAGCTAACGGAGGAGGAGAAGGAAGCTAAGGAAAGAAAAGAAAAGGCATTGAAGGAGAAAGAGGCGGGAAACGCTGCTTATAAGAAGAAGGAATTTGAGAAAGCAATTGAACATTACTCCAGTGCACTGGAGCTCGATGATGAGGATATTTCTTACCTGACTAATCGTGCGGCGGTTTATCTCGAAATGGGCAAGGTAATGACTGCTTCTGCTTCGCTTGTTTTGCTTTTATATGTTTCTTCATTTGTGTATGTAACTGAATAGATTATAGTTTATAGACCAATGCATGCTAGTAGTCATATTAATTGACATATGATACTGTAAAATCTAGGATACGGTCAGAATTTAACTTGTTTTATGCAACTGTTGATTTGTTTATATTTCTGCATATGAGAGTAACAAGGACAGTTAAGAGGAATATGCTTTAAGTGAGAGGCGGCTATAGTCTAAAATTTGATGGCAGTGAAGATTTTGTTTGTTTGGGGATTTGGGAAACATCCATGTACGACTTCATGAACTTTTAGTGCCACTATGTACACTTTTCTGATAGTAATATATCCTCCTGTTGTTTTCATATTGAACAAATTAATTAGGGTTAGGCGGTAGTTTTTAATGGTATCAATCATTATATTGGTTTCTGGATAAGAGATGTATTTAATAATTTTGTTCAACTGCATCATTTAAGTTTTTAATATGAGAAATAGTGTAAATTTCACCAGCCTCTACTAATTCAGTTGGTTTTGAACAGTTTGGAACATTTGAATCCTTTGGAACAGAAAGCATAACAGCTTCTGCTGTTTTTAGTAGTTGATCTCAGCCTTATTGCTCTAAAATTATTTTTATGATTCCACTTAGTAAAGGTTTTTAATGTAGTTAGTCTTTATTCAAGTTCACTTAACTAGAAAATCATGTCCCTTTTTTTCTTATATAATCTGTTTATAAATCATCATAATCCTATTAATAGAATCATTCTTTTTTAGTATGAGGAATGCATCAAGGATTGTGACAAGGCTGTCGAAAGGGGAAGAGAGCTTAGATCTGACTTTAAGATGATAGCAAGAGCTTTAACTAGGAAGGGAACTGCTCTGGTGAAAATGGCAAAATGTTCAAAGGACTATGAACCTGCTATTGAGACTTTCCAGAAAGCTCTAACTGAGCATCGCAACCCAGACACGTTGAAAAAACTTAATGAGGCGGAGAAAGCTAAGAAGGAACTCGAGCAACAAGAGATTTTTGACCCGAAGATAGCTGATGAGGAGCGTGAGAAAGGTACAGTTTCCATTTGGCTTTTTGTTTGGTTGCTCGTTTGCCTTCTGTCCTTTAGTTAAAGTCTTTTAACAGGTTTATCTCATGATAACATGATTTCTCACACAGACGCGCGCGTGCGCGCGCACATGCATGCATGCATCAGCAAACAGGACACAGTAAATTTAAGCTTCATCCCTGTCATAAGTTGTCTTCAAGTTACTGTGCATCTTGATATTAGATAATGTGGTGCTTGATTTCTGTTCTTGGCATCTTCAACGTTAACATATCTGATATTAATGAATTCAACTTGGATTAGCTATGTCCTTCCTAAACAGATGCTGTTGACTTGTTTCTTTTGGGATATACTATTCTTTCACTGTGGGACTATGGTTTTGCTGTCACTCAAAGCAGCGCTTTACCATTCTTTAACAGATGCCTATTAATGGATTCAACTTGGATTTGCCATGGTTTCCATATTTTGCCACTGAGTGATACTTTGTTATATTTCTTGTTGGCCTCAAACCTGATGTCACTGGTGATTTGCAGGAAATGAATTTTTTAAGCAGCAGAAGTATCCAGAGGCTATACAACATTATACAGAATCATTGAGAAGGAATCCCAAAGATCCAAGGGTATGAAGTCTCATCCTTTTTGTCTGTAGTTTAGGTGCATGCTAAACTCTATTTCAAGCATATATGATGGCCAATTGCTGAAAAAAAGTGCTGGTTTTTGACTTCCAGACATACAGTAACAGAGCTGCCTGCTATACGAAATTGGGGGCCATGCCTGAGGGATTGAAGGATGCAGATAAGTGCATTGAGCTTGATCCAACCTTCTCTAAGGGTTATACCAGAAAAGGAGCCATTCAGTTTTTCTTGAAGGAATATGACAAAGCTCTAGAAACATACCAGGAGGGGCTAAAGCATGACCCACAAAACCAGGAGCTTCTTGATGGCGTCAGAAGGTACAATATATGAATACTGCTTTGAGATTTCGTTACTTGAAAGTGCACATTCTAAGCTTGTATCGTTGTCGCCTTTTAATTGTTTGGTGAAAATTTGTTGCAGATGTGTGCAGCAAATTAACAAGGCCGGTCGTGGTGAATTAAGCCCGGAGGAATTGAAGGAGAGACAAGTGAGCCTCTTTTAAATCTCTTGATGAGAATGAATGAATTTTTCAACAATATTGGGGCGTGATTTAATTCTGTTTCTATCATGCAGGCCAAGGGAATGCAGGACCCCGAAATTCAGAACATACTCTCTGACCCAGTCATGAGACAGGTAAGAAGAGATGAGTTAGAATCCCTCAGTAGGTATTTAAAGTTCTGGTATTTCTGCATAATGAATTTGGCTAAATGAACTTTGTGGACAGGTGTTGGTTGACTTCCAGGAAAATCCTAAAGCTGCTCAAGATCACATGAAGAACCCACAGGTGATGAATAAGATTCAGAAGCTGATCAATGCAGGGATTGTCCAGATGAGATAAATTTGGAGTAACTTTACAACAGACAAGGATATTTTTTAGCTTAATCTTCAGTGAATTAAATTTTCTGTGTGAATTTGAGTGGAGTAATTGTTAAAAACGGTTTTCAGTTGGAAATTTGAAAGTTGTTTATTTCATAATCTTTTATGGGGATATCACTTGCCTGCCTATGATCTGTTCCCGGTATTTCACAGGTTTGAAATTTACAATTTGAGTATGTAATAATAGCAATCACATAAGCATGGCTGGCAGATACAAAATTGAAGAGGGCTTAACTGTGTGTTCGCGGTACTTACGCCTGACTATATGTCAGTCTTTTGTTAGATGTTCGGTTGCGGGGAATGCTATGAACATTTTACGCATTTGATTCATTCGATTTGCCTTGCAATGACAAAAATAGATCATTGATCGTCGAAGTACGGGTGCACTGAGCTCATCGAAGAGTCATTTTTTGTTGGTGCATTATAGTAGTTTGCGCCTTTAGGGTTGGATTGGATAATAACAGAACCACACAGGCCGTACTTGAAAATGCCAGCTATTTTTAAAAAATGAAATATTATCGATGCATTTCTTTAACAGCCTAATGAAGTAAAATGGTGATAAAAAATCAAAATGTCGCATGAAAATGGCTTACGGTGCTAGTATGAATTACGCCGAAGTAAAGTAGAAGCAAATAGCTTCCAATCAAGTTTTGGGGTTTTTAAAGCATCCGTCATCTAGCAGGCAGCTACAAACCCAGCAACAAGAGAAGGCCTTACAACCATCAACCACGTTTCACACTGAAATATCAATAAAAAACAAAATATAGCAAGCACGATTTTGATTCACATGTGAATAATTAATAAAGCGTGTATTTAATGATAGTTTTAATAATACTTATGTTATCGATCAAATGCTTAACAGTGTAGTCCGAAAAGAAAATCAATCATATTATTAAATTGCAGTCTCCGTATGCTAATAAGGTAGATTTGTCACACCTTCTGGTTTAAGATTACCACCCTTTCTCCGTATAACTTATGGAAAAGATCAAATCTTTCTCAAATCCTACGTCACAAACACAATGATACAAGATGTTGTTCGGCGATGATGAGATTGACGTCCACAACTTTCTAAGTTTTTTTCAGCTCATCTATAAAATTAGTACAAAAAGAAACCTTCCCTTGATTTATATCAAGTAAATGAAAAAATATATAGTGATTCCTGTTTCCTCAGAAAAATTCATTCAAGCAGCAACTTCTTGTTCTTTCGCTGCAAGTTGGTTCTGGATGTGTTGAGGGACAACATCGAATTTAGCTAACTGCATAATGTATGATGCACGGCCTTTTGTCATCCCTCGGAGTGCACTAACATATTGGAACATTTCTGCCAGTGGAACCAGCGCATCAACCACCTGCAATAATACCAAAATATCCCATGAATCGAAAATTTAGACTGCAGCGGGAAAAACTAAGGAAAGAAAGATCAAGAATCAAAGACACTTAGGAATTAACCAGATGGATGTATATCCGGACAGAGTGCTGAGAAAGAAATTCAATGTACCTTCAAACCACCAGGTTTGTCACCAAAACTGTTGATCTGACCTCTCCTCGAGTTGAGATCACCAATCACATCTCCCAAGTGTTCTTCAGGTGTGACAACTTCGACTTTCATTATAGGTTCCAGCATTTTAGGGCCAGCCTTTCTCATGCCCTCCCTGAAAGCTCCCCTGGCCGCAAGTTGAAATGCCAAGACACTAGAATCAACATCATGGTAGGAACCATCAACTAGTGCAGCACGTACGTCAACAACAGGGAAGCCTGCAAGCACACCATTGCTCATGCATTCTTCTAGTCCTTTCATCACCCCAGGAATATATTCTTTTGGCACTGCACCTCCCTTGATCTCACTCTTGAACTCATATCCACTTCCTGCCTCCATAGGCTCAAATCGCACGGTGATATCAGCAAACTGTCCTTGTCCGCCTGACTGTTTCTTGTGTACGTACTTCACTTCAGAGACTTTAGAAATGCTTTCACGATAGTTGACTTGGGGTGCACCAACATTAGCTTCTACCTATTAGCACCAAAGGATCACCAGTTAAGACAAAGAAAAAGTCTATGCATCCAGAACATATTTTTCTTTGCAATTTGCAGGAAATAAGAATAGCATCAGTCAAACAATTTTATTGCATCTTTTAGTTCTCTTCTGCTCACAGACATAAAACTATATCACTGTGCATACTGATATTCACAACAACTGATATGCGTACAAGTATTGTATGTAAAAGTATATACCTATACACTAACATCAATCATATATTCCAAGAAAAAAGTACCATGAATAAGGTTTAAACCCAATAAAGTGAAGTAAAAAAATACCTAACATTAACATGATACTCAGATGTATGGAGGGGCCAATATATACCTTAAATTCCCTCTTTAGGCGATCGACGATAATCTCAAGATGCAATTCTCCCATACCCTCAATCACTGTCTGGTTGATCTCTTCATCTCGTGAGAAGTGGAATGAAGGGTCTTCTTGAGCAAGTTTGATCAGGCCATTTGCCATTTTGTCAATATCAGCTTTAGTCTTGGGCTCAATTGCAACCTTAATCACAGGATCGGGGAAGTCCATTCGTTCAAGCAGAATTGGATGGTCTGCATCACAAAGTGTTTCACCAGTAATGGTGTCTTTAAGACCTGCAAGAGCAATGATGTCACCTGCTAAGGCAACCTTTACATCCTCCCTACTGTTGGCATGCATTTCCAAAAGTCTACCAATTCTCTCCTTCTTTCCTTTGTTTGCGTTCAGCACATAAGATCCTGCAGAAAGCTTCCCAGCATACACTCTCACGAATGTGAGGGAACCAACAAACGGGTCACTCATAATCTTGAAAGCTAGTCCAGCAAATGGTTCATCATCACTGGCTGCCCTCTCAAGTGTTGCTTCAGGATTTTCAGGATCAGTTCCCTTCATTGCTGGCAAGTCAAGTGGTGAAGGCAAATAGTCAACAACAGCATCAAGTAATGGTTGAACGCCCTTATTTTTGAAAGCTGAACCACATAACACAGGGACAAAACTGCCAGCAATGGTTCCTTTCCGGATTAATTTTTTGATGGTTTCTTCGTCTGGCTCATTTCCTTCCAGATAGCTTTCCATAGCTTCATCATCCAATTCAACAATGGTTTCTATCATCTGTGACCGGTATTCTTGAGCCATTTTCTGAAGATTAGCTGGTATATCCTCGTAAGCAAACTTTGCACCCAATTCCTCTCCTGACCATATTATAGCTTTCATCTTCACAAGATCAACAACTCCCTTAAAGTTATCTTCTGCACCAACAGGTAATTGAACTACAAGTGGTTTAGCTCCCAAGTTTGTAACTATCATATCTCTTGTGCGGAAAAAGTTTGCTCCTAAACGATCCATCTTGTTGACAAAGCAGATTCTGGGAACTCCATACTTGTCAGCTTGCCTCCATACAGTTTCAGATTGAGGTTCCACACCAGCAACACTGTCAAACAAGCAGATAGCACCATCCAGAACCCTGAGAGCACGCTCCACTTCAAGTGTGAAGTCAACATGGCCAGGAGTATCAATGATGTTAATCCGGTGTTTGTTCCAATATGTAGTAGTTGCAGCAGAAGTAATGGTAATCCCTCTCTCTTGCTCTTGTTCCATCCAGTCCATTGTAGCTGTTCCCTCATGTACCTCCCCAATTTTATAGTTTCTTCCTGTATAAAATAGGACTCGTTCAGTTGTAGTAGTCTTCCCTGCATCTATGTGAGCCATTATACCAATATTCCGATAATCTTTCAAGGGGATCACACGTTTTGACTCTGCAAAAAAGATAAATGAAATCCACTTCTGCTGTTAGCCTAAACCCAGAAACCAAAACAACCATCAAAATAAAAACTCATCCTCTTACAAGCAAACATTAAAGTAAGAATCCAAAAATAACACTGTTGCAGAAGAATAAAGATCAAAAATTTCAATACCATAATGACGCCTTTGCTTTTCCATGATAGATACGGCCATATAATATCAACAAAAGAATCCAGTACTCCAAAGTAAGATGAATGCATATTACTTGTGTTACAACTATTCATTGCAATAATTTCCCAGTATCACAAAACGTAATTCTGAATACCACCTTCTACTTACTACAGTTTTTATATTGTTTAAACTCTGAGTAACATTATTATTTTTTAGACCAATGAATATATTACAGCCAAATTTTCCAAAATAAATTAAAAAACGCGTCTTCAATACCATTACGATAGTGTACAAAAAAAAAAGAGAGAAAGAAATTTTGCGCTGAAACTTGAAGAATTAAATAAAGGGTATTCCGAAATTAATCCAAATAAAGGAAATTGATCTAACGAAGCAATAATTAACACCGACTTAAGGGAAAGAGAGGAACCTTCAGCGGCCACAGCAAAAACAGAGAATTGTCTTCTGCTTCTGGGAGAGAGCTTGGAAGTAGAACGGGGGCTGAAGACACGCACGCTTCCCAAGAAATGGGAAGCTCGAGAAGGGAGGAGACCCAGAGAGCGAGGGACAGTCACAGGCACAGGCACAGGCCTCCTTTGAGAGCCATTCATATTGAAGTTGCATACTGCCGATGAACATGAAGCCGTTATCATTCTCTCTGCTGCCATGTTTAGTTTTTCACTTTAACACCAGTGGACTCAACTGTGAACTGTTAAGTGACGGAGTCTCACTGGCCACTCGCCAGGGAAAAAAGATAAAGTAAGCGGTTGTAATTCAGTTCTGGTTTTGGTTATGTTCTCTTCTCTTCTCTTCTATTCTCTTCTCCCCTTAAGGCTAACGCTTGAGCGAGGCCTATCTTTTGTTGTTTTCTTCAAGTGGCCTGTGCGCTTGGAAAATTAAGAGCCATTTATATGAAACATTTATTTTTTTATTTTCATATTTTCGATAATTAATTTCTGATTTATTTTCTGGTATTGAAAAGATTATTATTGTTTTTAATTTAATTTTTAAAACATAGTGAAAAGTAAAGGTATATCCTTTAAAAATTAATATTCAATTAACAAAAAAAAAAATTTCTAATCGTTTTGCATCTTTCTAATAATAATACATTTTCTTTTCTCGTACTTCATCATAATAATCTTCAGCAAATTACATATTTGTACAAGTACGCAGCCTCCTCAAGTATAAGGTTCGAAATTTTGAATTGAAAATTGTTTTTAAGGAATGAATTGAAGATAATGATAATGAGGGTTTATGGCATTATAATGGGGTCTGATTATGTTGTAATTGTGGTACTGTATCACAGTTGTAACTAGTTATTGAATCCATTTAGATGAGGGTACAACAATAAATTTTAGAGTAATGATACAGCCACAAACTCTTGTACAAACTTATTTTGTATAAACTGATGTGGCATGATAAGATTGGTTGAATTAAATATCACTTAACCCACATGATTTATTTTTATTAATTTATATTTTCATTCAACCAATGAATTAATGCCAAGTTAGTTTGTACAAAATAAATTTGTACAAGAGTTTGTGGCTGTATCATTTCTCTAAATTTTAATAGCTCTAATAACTAGATGTAACTGTAACACGATATATAATTGCAACATAACCAAGTCCTTAATAATGTGAAAGACAGCCAAAATGCAAAGAGGAAAATGGGATATAAGGGCTGAAAAGCTGCCACATAACTAGAATTCATGTCCTCATATTTTACTTGAGAGAGGTGGGACAGTGGCATGTACAGGAGATGAAACTGAATAGACATATCGCTGCTTGTGAGCCTATCCATCATGAAGCTAGGATTTCATGCACGTGTGGATAAATGCACACGATTCACGAACTGAAATTTCTGGTGATGAGGCACGCCGGTCTCGGACATCACTTGAAAAATCCGAATTCAAATTGAAATTTAAATTTTATTAAAAAAATATTATGAGATATATATTATTTTAAGTAATTATGTTTATTTGATCCATCTAATATATATATTTAAAATTTTAAACATTTAAAATTTATATTTTCATATCCAGTTTTATTAAAATAAATTTAGAAATTATGAAACTATAAGATAAATAAAAAAAAATACATATAATTTTATATCATAAAATATAAAATCCAAATTTCAAAAGTCTGGACTTAAAAACCCGGTCCAGTACCAGGCTTTTTAAGCTCGCCCAAGCGTCTAAAGGAAGACACGCAGGCTAGGTTTTGCTATCTCTACCTAAAACTGCTAAAAAATAGAATGTATCATCCACTGCAGATACAGTTCTGAAATCAATGGTTCGGTTCCTAAAAAACGAAGGCCTGCGAAATCCATTGATATAACAATATTTAGACTTCGGGCTTCCTATACCTTTACAAAATAAAGCGTTATTTTGGGTCTACGCCGATGAAATGCTTTCTACACCCCTTTACATCCTTATATTGCCCACTTTTGTAGTCATAGTTTTACTATTACCATAAATAATAAATTATACAAGTGTGGAGCTATTTGAACCCATTAAATTTTTTACTATACCTTTTTTTGAATTAAAATTTTTATTATGAGAATATAATTTGATCAACTACTTATATGACTTTATTCTCTTTCTCTCCGTCTTCTTCCTTTTATCAAAATTTATCATGATATATGAGGTAAATATTGTATTTAACAAACAAAATTATTCAAAAATTTAGCAAATTTAGTCTTATTGTAATCCAAACAAAATGAAAGAATCAATACCCATCATGCAAAATTTAAAAATAAAAGTTCTTGTACCATTTGGATCTATTACAATTTTTTTTAAATTAAATCTCGTAAGCACAAACTCTAAGTGATAATAATGGGTAAAGAATGATAATGCTATAGCAAAAACTAAGAGAAAGATAAAGTTGATTTAGTAAAAAATAATTAAAAAAAGAAAAATTAAAAGAGGAAAACTATTTTAGGTTTTAACCATTATAAAAGCAGAGAGAGAAAGTAGTTAACCAAGGGTAATTTTATATTTTTTTAGAATTAATCAACTAAATTAAGAAGTTATAATTTGATAATTATTTTAATTTTTAAAAAATGGGTGTTGAAAGAAGGTTAATGGGTTCAAATAGTCCCGCCCATTATATAAAAAGAGAAAATGTGAATTTAATTTAATTAAATATCTTTACAAATCATGGACCCTAAATATTTTTTTTCCTAACATATGATATAATAATTTTTTAATAAAATCAAAATAAATTTTAAACGATGAAGAAATAAATTATCTAATAACAATATTTTTATTATGAAAAAATATGTGTACAAAATTTGTTCTAAATGACAGTTAAATTTAATTAAAATCTATTGTAATTTTGCAAAAAAGAAGCATACTTTAGTGATTAAAAAAAAAATCAGAAGCACTAGCTTATAGATGGCCATGAAATTATTGGAGCCTTGGCCCTCAAAGTGGGGGCCTAAAAAAAATCAGAAGCACTTCGAAGTATAACTACGACATGTGCCCAAAAGAGAGCGCACTTTATAATGGTCAGGCCACAAGCCTCTTACTAAAAAAGAGTAGCAGGCCAACTCCAACCCATATAGCACGTCATAATGCCAGAAACACACTAATAATAATGGAATGCAAACAGCTTTCCGGCTTTCCCTTTTGCAGAATTGAAATTATACAAGCCTAATAAGGGCCCAGCGTCCCAGAACTAGATGAATTAGATAGGAAGGCATGTGACTATCTTACCGCAAGAGTTGCAGAATACCTCTTTTTCTGGCTTCCATTGTGATAAGTAGGGTCCTGGGATATATGAATTATAAGAGTTACACTTTCCAAAATGGGAACGGAATTGCACGTGGGTTCTTCGCATTGATGTGATCAAGCTGATTATGTAATGGATTTCTTAGTAAATATTTGGTGCATTAATCTCAATTCAAGTGGCTGAAATCAAATGCAGCCCATGTCTAATACTAAATAATGAGACGAAATTGAGCTCCCATTGTGACATATATATAGCAGAATGTCACAAACCGGCCTATTCAATTGTTCCAGCATTTGATACTGAATTTTGCACCAAGGAAAGGCTTCGCAGAGATCATTTGCTACCCTCGACATCTTGTCACGGCTAAATTTCTTCCATTTAGTTTAATAACCATCAAGTTTACTCAATATTTTCACATTATAGACCGTCATGAACAAACTGTCGATGAAACAAAACATAGCACTTCATTTGCATCTTTAGTTTACTAGTAGACAATACAGAATCACATATATGCATTAATACATCCAAGCCCCCACATGCATCCATTTCAATAATTAATGAGCAGGCGCAAACAAAAGAGGGATTAGTTACCAATTGCAAGCTAAAGGCAGTACTAAAATGGCATAATACATCTCCAGAACGAGCAATGGCTAAATGCCTAGCTAAAATCTCACTTAGGTGAGGTAATTGAGGCATAACTGTTAACCAGAGCTAAACCATTGCTAGTCAAATGTGCAACGTTTGAAATCTGTCTCCGTACAGTAGCCTTAACATTCCCATTCATGGATTTCCTAGAAAAGCCATCCATGCAAGTATCCTCATTCGTTAATGCAGCACTCACCCATGTTTGTACATTATTCATTTGGAGGGCAAAATTACTGCGCTCATTACGTCCCATTTCACTGATTGAATTTTGGAGCTCATCAACTGCGTCCCTCAACTGATCAACGCAATCGTACAAGGCTGCAGCTTCTCTAGGATTTAAGCCCTGGCTTTTGGACAGTTTGTTCATTGTTGTTGAAGTAACAAGCGCAGTTTTAAGCGCCACGGAGAGGGCTGTGCTGGCTAATAATTTGGGGCTCGCCTGGATTTTGGTTGCATATCCGGAAAGAGTGGTGATGCACAAGTCAGGGTAAGTTGTGACACGGCATGAGGTTTTGATGAACTGGGTGTTTGTTTCACTCTGAACCGGCCTAGCCGCTGAGCAGTAAGTGTTCATGTAAGTAGCAAATTGAATGAAGATGAGAAGAGTTAGTGCGTGGGAAAAGGGTGAGCCTTTCATGTTTGCTCTGTGTGTGTGTTTTGTAGCTGGAGAGTGTGATAAATACACTAAGTGCAGGGAGAGATCTTCGAATTATATAGAAAAAGCTCGTGGTACCGTGGTTGTCACAAAATAATATAATCTTTTGAAAGAAAGGGTAATGAACTTTTTTTTTTATCTTTCTTTAAATAAGGAAACAGTTTAACCTAAAAGTTTAAACTGATAAATAAAAATTTAATAATAGTATTTAATAAAAAATTTAATAGTCTTTTTATATGAAATGTGGATTAAGACACAAACTCGTAAATGGACTGAAAGATAAGAGTCCAAAAGAAATAATTAAAAGAGTTTGCATGCAAGAGTAATCAAATTTAAAAGTCAGACTCCTGATATCATGTAAAAAAATCCACTTAAAAGTTTAAATTCATAAGGGAAGACAAGTATAAAGACTCTACTCTCTAACAAAGTTCAGCCTTGGAAACTTTATTGGAATGGCTACCTTTGCATTTCATAGACACCTAAATTATTGGAGCCAAAGAGCCACTCCATGTCCGGGAAGTGGTTTTTATGGAGTATAAAGTTAAAGAAAAGCCTATAGCCAAAGCACATATCATCAAAGTGGGATACCGGATTGGATCAAAGGGCATCTTAAGAAAAGAACCTATAGTGAACTGTCTAATAATTTCTGCGGACTTATTACTTCAAATGAAGGGAGGTAGGGCTGCAGTTTGCTCAACAAAGACTGCTATTAACGTAGGCCTCGAGTTTTCCACGACTAGCACTCTTTGGCTTCCATTGTGATTGTGATATGCGGGGTCTCAGGAACGTGTTTTGAGTTCATTTCTGTGAATAAATAATTCCGAATACTTCTTAGTTATGCTGATTTTGAAACTAATAGCTATTAAATAAAAATGAAATATTTGGGGCGTCAAATGCATGATTAATGTCACACTACCAAGCACTTTAGAATGTAATACTTAAAAATAAAAATAAAAATAAAAAGGCCGAAGGGCAACATTTACCAGCGGGCCAATTGTCAGTGACATAGATCTTCTGTATATAGTGTTGTGGTCGACCCCACCCCCCAGAAAAAAAAAACATAAAAACTGAAAATGCACACACACTACATCCCCACAAACTTAAGGGCAAATAATTAAGAACAACCCAAACTAGATACAAATCCATTTCATGGTTGATGCAAATATTGCAAATCCAACTCAAAATCAATTTCCTTAAGGAAAGAATTATCAGCCCAGAAGCAAAATGATTCAGACAAAAGAATTTGCAGACAAGAGCTAACTACATAACGACTGCATGCATATCTATTGAATTGCTAGCTACGAAACTAATTAAGCTGAAGTCTCACTTAATTAAGGCGACATGGTATGGTTGGTAGTGGCAGCATATCTGTTGATAACAGCCAAGGCATTACTTGTAACATGTTCAAACTTCGCAATACAGGTCCTCACAGTTAGCTTAATATTCCCATTAAAACCATTTGAACAGGTAGCTCGTTCGTCAAGGCAGCACTCACTCACATGTTTGCACATCACTCATTCTGAGCTCAAAACTTTTCCGTCCAGCAGAATCCATTTTCAGCTCATCCACCCAGTCGCTCAACTGTCCGACGCCAATCACGCATGGCTGCTGCGACTCTGGGACTCAATCCACGGCTCTTGGACAGTTTTTTCATCAGGGCTATAGTAGACTGAGTGGTTTTAGTGAAACAGACGGGCTGTGATGGCTAAAAGCCTGCGGCTAGATTGGATTTTGGTTGCGTAAATTATAAGCGAGCTGAAGCGCAAGTCGGGGTATGTAATTGCACCACATGCAATTTTGATGAATTGAGCGTCTGTTTATTTGGGCATTGGCTTACCAGCTGAGCAATACGAGTTGACGTAAGCTGCAACTTGAACAAGTATGATCAAAGTTGCTAGCCCATTGAAAATGTATGAATTTGTTATGGTTGGCAGTGACATCTCTCTCCCTTGCTTTAACTTAATTAAGCTCTCTCTTTGTTTTTTTTTTTTTTTAATAATGACGTGACAAACTGATTATGGTCTCAATTTATGGAAATTTAGATAAAGTTTGGGTTCATCAACAAAAGCAGTACATTTAAAATATCTTCACACAATCATTCAATTTATTAGTGTATTATATTTACATTACACATGTTGTTTTCAAATAGTAACGCTTTTAATTTACTGTTGAAAATGTCATGTGACAGGTTTCATCTAGAGGTGGCCAATGGGCCAGACGGTACGAGACACGGTATGGGTACGGCACATGTTCGTATAGTACAGTACGGTACGAGTATGTTTCGGTAGAGTACGCGGCACGGCACGGCACGCACATGGACTGGGCCGAGCTTAAATTTTAGGCACGTGGACCTTAAAAGTACGACACGATTAGAGATGGACTAAAGCACGGTACGAAAAAAAGTACGCAATAAGTACGTTTTATTTTTTAATGAAAATAAATTTAAAATTTTATGATTTTATAAATAACTTGAAATTAAATCTTTTAGTATATTTTATTAGCTCAATTTTTTTAAATTTATTTAATTCTTAGTTTCAAAAAAAATAAAATTGATTTATGTTTATAATTTATTAAATAAATAATTGATATCATGATTTTATAAATGTGTATTAATATTAATATAAACTATGATATATGACTCTACGTAATTCTAAGTTAACAATTAAGTTAACCCTTAAAAAAATTTATTATTGTTGTTGTTAAATACTAAAAAAAATTATAATATAGAGTAAAATTTAGTAATTAATATTATACTCTCTTATTACTATTAATTTATTATTATTAAAAATAAACTTGAGTTTTGAATTCTTTATTCTATTAAATTTGAATAAGGGTACATAGATAAAAATATATATATATAAACTTGAAAAAAATAAAACAATTTGACATACGTTTTTAAAAAAAAAAAATTAGTATGTTATTTTTATTAGGCACGGCCCACGGCACAGCACCTGTGGTAGGCCACGCCTAAATAAAAAAAATAAACATGACACGATACAGTATGAAGCGCATAATGAATACAGTACGACACAAATATGAGTAGGGTTTCTTTGATGGGCGTGGGCCGGCGTGGCATGAGCCGTTGGCCACCTCTGGTTTCATCCACATCCTTTTGGAAGATACCATCGATCCATTTGTAGAGGTTACGAAAGAAAGTGATACTTTATGCTCCTGCAGTTTTGAGTGTAGGATATGTATAAAAGTAATTGCTGTTTTCAATAAATTAATTTACTCCTGAGGATTAAAAATGTATGAACTAATGGTTAGAAAAATACAACCCGATCCTGCCACGTGCCAAAGCTTGATTGCTTGTGATGATGGCGGGTTGGACAATAAATACATAAAGATAGATATACAAATATGTTCCGATTATGAAGGCGGGTTAACATTCTCCACCTGGATGGAATACAGAAATAATCATCATCTCTTCCAAGTTCCAAGAAAAAGACGTAACAAGCGTCAACAAAGAGACGTGGCAAGCGTCAACAAGTCGCTCTGATTAAATAAATGCTATTACGACCACCTCAATTGCAATGCAGTTGGTTGGTCATTGTCCGTCAATCGAGCGATAAAACTGAGATTTACATGATTTGATCTGTAGTATAAGTGTCTAACTGAGGCTCATTCATTGAATAGTGACACAGAGCAATAAATTCTCGTACAGATATATATTTACATAAATTGATATAGATTAAATTTACTAATTCAATAAAAATAAATAATGTAAGTTAGAAATTATTTAATCTAACTAATTGAATTATATTAGAGTTGTATAAAAATTTTTGTAATTTTATCTTTATTTTTCATTGGAATTGTTAATTTATTGGGTTGACCAAACAAAACTTATTTAGAAAATCAAATACTCTCATAGATCTCCTATTATTATTTGAGAATTATCATCCCCTCCCTTCAAAAATTTTCTGATGGAAATGAGGAAGAGACAGAGACATATACAAAATATTAAGAATGAGAACGAGAGTGTTGATCCCCTCCCTTCCCCTCCCCATTGTCATCCCTATGTCCAATATATCTCCATCAATATATATTATGATTAGTTCTTATGTGAAGAAGGAAAAAGATTGCAATTATATGTAAAAAGTTGGCTGGAGTCTTTAATGTGAATAATTCTTAGGGTAGAACAATTTGAACCCATAAAAATTCTTTCAACACCCACTTTTTTTAATTAAAATAATTATAAGTTATATCCTATTGTTTTAATTCATTAATTCTCATAAATTACAAAATTACCCTTGATCAAATACTTTCTCTCTCTACTATAACAATGTTCAAAACATAAAATAGTTTCACTCTATTTCAATTTTTTTTTATTCTTTCTTAGTAAATCAACTTATCTTTTTCTTAGTTTTCTCTACAACATGATCAGTTTTTACCTATTATTACTATTTAGAGGCTGTACTTCTAAGATTTGACCCAAAAAAAAAAAAAATTCTAATAGATTTAAAGTGATGTAGAAATAGGGATGGCAATGGGGAGGGGAGGGGAGATGACCAATCTCCCCGTACTCATCCCCGATATTTTGCGTATGTCCCCGTCCCCTCTCCATCCCTGTCAAAATTATTTAAGAGAATCTCCATCCCCTCCCCGAATAATAACAGGGGATCCCCGAGGGTCCCCGATCCCCGAATAACTAATATATTTTTTTTTGTTTTCGATTTTAAGTTAATCATATTAAAATTCAAATAAAAGTAAAGTTCGAAATATATTTTACATTAGTATCCATTACAAAAGTCACATACATTAAATTAGTAAGTAACGTAGCATACAATGGATACAAACTATCATGAACAAATTAATAGCCTAATACAAAATTGTTACAAATAAAATTAAATTTAGATTCAAAATTAACTTTTCAATGGTGGCGTGGGCATTTTATAAATGTGGACTATTCCCTTTACAGCACAATAGTTAAGTCAAAGCAAATCAAGAGCAAATATTATATTAGATTAGATATTAAAATTGTGATTTGCTGTGAGCAATTATAACATCTAAAAATAAATAAAAAAATAGATTTAAGTTTAAAATATTTAATGAATATTCAAATTAAAACAAAAGTTTTGGGCTAATAGAATCTGTTCGGTCTTTTTAATGTCCTAAATAAAAATTTAGGACTTTAATTAATTAATTAG
This sequence comes from Citrus sinensis, assembly GCF_022201045.2. Lineage (NCBI taxonomy): Eukaryota > Viridiplantae > Streptophyta > Magnoliopsida > Sapindales > Rutaceae > Citrus > Citrus sinensis. Next base: position 6,088,034 of record NC_068558.1, read on the forward strand.
GCCTAAAAGTTTAATAATATAAATATTTTGATATTTTTACCAGTAGTTATAATTTTATAATTCAAAATTTATTATTTATTTACTAGTAATTTAAAAAAATAAAAATTAAATTAAAAATTAAAATGGGGAAATGGGTAGGGGATGGGGATTCCACCCCATCCCCGTCCCCTCCCCGAATAAGAAATTGGGTAAAAAAAATTCCCCGTCCCTTCCCCGAATAAGAAATTGGGTATGAAATTATCTCCATACCCTCCCCAAATGGGGAAAATCCCTGAGGGTACCCGTCCCCGTGAGGATTTTTGCTATCCCTATGTAGAAACCTTTATTTTTTATTTTTACATGATGGGTATTGATATTTTCATTTGGTCTAGATTACAATAGTGCTAATTTGTTAATTTTTGAATAATTTTATCTGTTGAATCTAATATTTACTTCATATATCATGATGAATTTTGATAAGGAAAGGAGATGGAGGGAGAGAGAATGAGGTCAAATATGTAATTGATCATATTATATTTTTAGAATGAAAATTTTAATTAAAAAAAGAGTGCGGTGAGGAATTTAGTGGATTCAAATAGTCTCACTCTAACTCTAATCTTATTTTAATTTGACATTGAAAGAAAGTTAATAAATTACATTTTATGGGCCAATTTGGTAATATTGTAACTTTTAAAATAATTGTTATTAGTTGTGCTGTATAAATAATTAGTTATAAAGAGAATCCATTAAACGTTTGACAAAATTTATTTTTAAAGAGCTGTAAGTTTTGAAAGAAATTATGTGTTTAGTAAATTTGATTGTTAAATTACTGTAAGAATACAAGTGATTAAAATAGACATGATATTAAGTAAATTTTAATTAGACATTTATAAGCATGCATATACAATATTTTATTGCGTATATATAATAACTAATAACTAAAATAAATATTATTATTTATTAATTTTAATTTTTTTTATTTTACTATGTAATATATAATTGGTAATAATAACAATCTCTTTAAATTTAATAATTTTATTTCCTAATTAAATAATGATAATTTTATATTTTTATAATATATGTGGTAATATATATGTAATTGTATTAAATATAAAATTGAATATCAAAATCAGATTTTGAAAAGCTATTCTTTCTTGTTTTTCAAAATTAGTTGTAGGATGGGATGATTTTACTAAAAGTAATTTTTTAAAAAAAATTAACAAACATCAAAATTAATTTTTAGCTTTTTAAAATCACTTTTTGAGCCTCTCAAAAATAATCCCAAATAGGCCTTTAATACTATTGTTAAATGACACAAAATCAATACGTTTGAAATGCGAAAAATAATCTAAATTAAAATGAATGCTTGAATAGGTTAAGATCACATTTGGTCAATTTGTTTCAGCTTTCCAATTTGTTATACATGTTATCACATAACCTTACCTTACTTGCATGCAAAATTAAACTCTCGACCTTTTATCCATCAGAATAGAAAAATATAAACATGACATAACATCATTAAATTTCTACTACAATAGAGAAATTATAGACTTTCTCTAAGTACAAAACTAAAAGTAAATAAAAGTATCAAGAAGAAAATTCCTTCTACCTTATTCTATAATATGTAGATGATACAAATGGGCAATGCAGAAGGAAGAACCCCCATTAGATTAAAAGATCATTCAGTAACAAATTTCCTACGAAGTGGCTTAACACTTAACAGCGGCATTTTTTAATTCAATTTTTATTGAATTATAAGCGTTGATTTATTATATCTTTCTCAATAATTCATTCTCATATTCCTAAGAAACAAACTCTGTGAGTCAAATATATAAGTTGATTTGCTTTTGGCCAAGGCATAGTTGTTGATAAGAGCCAAAGCATTAATTACTTGTTAAATGAGCAAATTTGATAATGCGTTTTCGGATATTAGACTTCACCTTTGCATTAATTCAAGATCGTCTCAGCAAATGCATCCAAGCATGTGTTTCTTTTCCTCCAATCCCGGGTATATCCAAGATTGAATATATCACCCATTTGAAATTAACCCGAAATCTTAATCTCACACGATCCCGTTCCCACATAGATTTTTATACTGAATCATTAATATCCGCACGGCAATCTAGCAATGTTGCCGTGGCATTGTTGAAGGTGAAACTTCGAGTTTGGGATTTTGAATACACAGGGAGATATTTCCCCCTTACAAAATTAAATGTGGGGAAACTAAGCCTTCATGGGCCTGAACCCATACCCTCAACATGGTTGAGATACCCGGATTATCACTGGACAGCCTACGGACAAGAGAGTCGAATATTGATTAATGCTTAACATGCATTAATAACTGGCTTGAATTCATAAGAAAGAGAGCTAAGAGGAAGTGTTAAGGAAGCTCACACTTGTAGTGTAGCCAACAGAGCAGAGGATGATAGCAGCAGGATCAATCAGTTATGCATTGATGATGTGGCATACCACGTCATGACTGGTGATTATGAAATTATGTGTACACGTGATTGATTAGTTAAAGCTGTTATATTCAGCTGTTGAGCTTAACTTCAGTACTTGTATATAAGGAATAATTGAACACACATTACGCGTGTATTTGATTAATAAAAGCATAAGAAGTTTTCTCAGATCTGTTTTCATTTTCTCTTATTTTCTAAGTAACCAAACATCATTTTCATTCTTCAACTTGGTATCAGAGCCACATCTAGTAATGGCATCAGTAAATCTTGTTTCATCTTCTGCTCCAGTTCTTAACACAACTGTTAACTCAGCAATTTCTTCATTTACGTTCAACACTCCAGTTAAGCTTGATCAATCCAACTTTCTGATATGGAGATCTCAAGTTTTGGCTTCAATTCGAGGTAACAGACTTGAAAAGTTCATAGATGATTCAGCAACACCACCTCCCTCTCACATAGCTCAAAGGATTGGTGATGATATCAGATCTGTGGAGAATCCAGAATCTGTAATTTGGAGATCACAAGATCAAGTACTTCTTGGATGGCTGCTCTCATCAATGAGTGAAGGTATTATTAGCTTAGTGTTTAATCTGGAAACTTCTGTTGAGGTGTGGAAGGCAATTGAAACACAATTTGGATCACAATCTAAATCTAGACTTTTACATTTGAGATACATGATGAACTCAACTAGGAAAGATGATTTGAAAATCAATGATTATTTCATTAAAATAAAGTCTATAGCTGATAACATGGCTGCAGCAGGAAGTGCTTTAAACAATAATGATTTAATTCTACATATACTCTCTGGTTTGGGACCAGAATATAATTCTGTAGCCACTTATATCACTGGACAAGTAGGTGTTGGAAAGATGAATGTTAATGAGGCTAATGCCATGCTTTTAACTCAAGAAGCAAGGATTGAGCAACAAGCTCAAATGCTTGCTAGTGCAGATGTGAAACAGAATTTTGAAGCCAATCTTGTTCTGAATAGGGGATTTAAGAAAGGAAATATGTCTGGTGGTAGAAACTTTAGTGGTTATGGATACAATACTGGAAATAATGGAAGTTTTGGAACTAATCACTACAAAGGAAGCTATGGAAGCGCTGGATATGGATCTGCTGGTAATGGGGATCCTCAGTACAAAGCTTATCAAAGTGATAATCAAAGAGGTGCTGGAGGCAATTGGAATCCAAATGCTGGTAATGGAGGCTATAATAATGGTAGATCATCTGGGCAGATTAAGCCTCAGTGGAATAGTTCTAAGCCAACTTGTCAAATATGTCTCAAGACTGGACACACTGCAAACATCTGCTGAAAACTTACAGAGTTTATTAACTCTGGAGCATACAGACCACCACCAAACAGGAATCCAAAAACTGCATATTTAGCTAACATGGAGGGACCTTCTGATGCAAACTGGTACCTGGACAGTGGAGCTACACATCACCTGATAAATGACATGAACAACATGCATGTTTCTGAAAGCTTCACAGGTATTTCTAAGCTCATTGTTGGTAATGGTGCTGGTTTAGACATAACTCACTTAGGCAGTGCAGTTCTGAAAATGCATGAAAATGAAGATAATGCCTTATCAATACTTAAGCTAAATGACATACTCCTTGTACCACAAATCACCAAAAACCTTATTAGTATTTCCAGGCTGACCAAAGATAATAATATAGTGGTTGAATTCACTGACAAATTTTGTTTTGTGAAGGACAAGATGAAGAATGTGGTAATATTGCAGGGCAAGGCTGAAAAGAGTCTCTACAGATTGCTATTGGTGTCTTCAAATAAAACTCTTATCACACCATCTGGTCAGAGTTACAGTGCTAATGTTGAGTCAACCGAGCCATTAACTCCTCTGTCAATGTTTTCAAGTGTTAGTTCTGATTTCAAAAATAAAACAAACTGCTTACATACTTCAGCAGTTCCCTGTATAAATTCTGAGTGTTTGTTAAGCACCTCTGTATTTCATCAAAGGTTAGGTCACCCATCCTTTCATGTCTTAAATCATGTAATTAAAACATCTTCATTTGTTAAGACTATCAATGGAAACAGAACCTTTGACTCTTGTGATGCTTGTAAGATGGGAAAGATGCACAGATTACATTTTTCTGTCACTGAAACAAAAACAAAGTTTCCATTAGAAATATTACACACTGATTTATGGGGTCCATCTCCTGTGATCTCTCCTCAAGGATATAGATATTATGTAAGTTTTGTTGATGATTGCACCAGGTTCACTTGGATATTTCCATTAAAAACAAAAGATGAAACTCTTCATGTCTTTAAAATCTTCAAAACTCAAATCGAAAAACAACTTAGCAGACCCATTAAATGTCTTCAATCTGATTGGGGGGGAGAGTTCAGATCCTTTGTAAACTATCTTCTTGCTGAGGGAATCCAATTCAGACACTCATGTCCCTATACTCACAATCAAAATGGTTTAGTGGAAAGAAAACACAGACACATCACTGAACTTGGGTTAACATTACTTGCACAAGCTGCCATGCCTCTTAAATTCTGGTGGGATTCTTTTCACACAGCGGCCTATATTATAAACAGATTACCCACTCCTGTATTGAGCATGAAATCTCCTTATGAATCTCTATTTCAACTTTCACCAGATTACAAGTTTCTAAGAGTATTTGGGTGCTCATGTTTCCCTTTCCTTAGAGAGTATAATAAACACAAGTTTCAGTTTCATACATCCAAATGTGTCTTTCTGGGATATAGCCCTTTACACAAAGGCTATAAATGCTTACACCCTTCTGGTAGAACTTATATAGCTAGTCATGTTTTGTTTAATGAATCTTCCTTTCCATATTCATCACTTTTTCATGTTTCTTCTTCTGGAAATCAATCTTCAGATTTTCAGTATAATCTTCTCAAACATTTTTCAGTTCCAGTTTCCAATAGCAATCAAGATACTCTTGAAGCCAATGCAGCTGATAATGACCATCATTCTCCTCTGTATTTTTCTCATAACACACCAGTAAACATCCTTCCCACTACCTCACTCACACAACCAGCTTCTGATTCAAACTCTTCCATACAGCCAAATAATCACATTCCTCAATCAAATCAGCAAAATCCATCTTCCTCATCAGTTCCACCACAACAGTTATCACCACCAACACAAGTCCAACCACTTATAGCTACACATAATATGATCACCAGAGCTAAAGCTGGAATCTTCAAGCCAAAAGCTTTCATTGCCAACTATAACAGTCTGGAACCATCCACCACCTCTGAGGCATTATCTGATCCTAAGTGGAAGGCAGCTATGCAGGAAGAATATGATGCCCTCATGAAGAACAATACCTGGAGCTTAGTGCCTATATCTTCTTCTTATAAACCAGTTGGATGCAAATGGGTTTTTCGAACTAAGTATAACACTGATGGTTCAATCTCCAAGTACAAAGCAAGACTGGTTGCAAAGGGTTTTCACCAAACTGCAGGTATCAACTATTCAGAAACCTTCAGCCCTGTAATAAAATCTTCCACAGTCAGAGTTATCCTGAGCTTAGCCGTTATAAAAGAGTGGAAGGTAAGGCAAATCGATGTAAATAATGCCTTTCTAAATGGAGAACTCTCTGAAGATGTGTTTATGATACAACCAGAGGGCTTTGAGTCTAAGGAAGGCTACATTTGCAAGCTCAATAAAGCTCTATATGGGCTGAAACAAGCTCCAAGAGCTTGGTATGAAAAGCTCAAAGGCTGTCTAACTGACTGGCAGTTCATCAATTCTAAAGCTGACACTTCTCTCTTCATCAACCATGATACAAGAGGATTAATCATTGTCCTTGTCTATGTCGATGACATTCTGATTACAGGACCTGATTCTGATCTACTGGAGGTGTTCATTACTAAACTTAGCAAAATGTTTGCTCTTAAAGATTTGGGGCTGGTTGCTTATTTTCTTGGGGTAGAAGTGTGTTATACTACTCAGGGAATGCATCTTTCTCAAACAAAATATATCAAAGATTTATTGAGTAAGGCTTCAATGCTGAATTGCAAAGGTTCTGACACACCCTTTAGCATTGGTTTCAAGCTTGAAAAAGCTGTACAAGGTTCTCTTGGGCAAGAGTTTGAGGATCCCACAAGGTACAGAAAGTCTGGTTGGTGGCCTTCAATATCTTATTCTTACCAGACCTGATATTGCCTATTCAGTACATAAGCTCAGCCAATATCTCAGTGCTCCCACACTTCAACACTGGTTGGCCTGCAAGAAAGTTCTTAAATATCTTCAAGCAACAATCACCTATGGTCTTCACATTTAAAAGGAGGGAATACTTGAAACCACTGGATTGACTGGTTACTCAGATGCTGATTGGGCATGCGATGCTGATGATCGCAAGTCCATTGGAGCTTATTGCATATATCTTGGTAACAACCTAATCTCTTGGTCATCTAAAAAGCAACCTATTGTTGCTAAATCCAGCACAGAGAGCGAATACAGAGCTCTATCTTCAGCAAGCTCAGAATTGTCATGGCTGCAATCTTTATTCTCTGAGCTTAAGATTGTGAAGTTACCTCCTCCAGTTCTTTGGTGTGACAACCAAAATGCTGGTGCCTTAGCTAGGAATCATGTTTTCCACTCTAAGTCAAAGCACATTGAATTAAATGTTCACTACATCCGAGACAAAGTGCTTAAAAAGGAGCTGGAAATTAGATATATTCCCACAGAAGAGCAAGTTGCTGATGTGTTTACTAAACCTCTGTCATTTCCTAAATTCAGTTACTTTCGCTCCAAGCTCAATGTTGTTAATAGACCATTGAGCTTGAGGGGGGATGTTAAGGAAGCTCACACTTGTAGTGTAGCCAACAGAGCAGAGGATGATAGCAGCAGGATCAATCAGTTATGCATTGATGATGTGGCATACCACGTCATGACTGGTGATTATGAAATTATGTGTACACGTGATTGATTAGTTAAAGCTGTTATATTCAGCTGTTGAGCTTAACTTCAGTACTTGTATATAAGGAATAATTGAACACACATTACGCGTGTATTTGATTAATAAAAGCATAAGAAGTTTTCTCAGATCTGTTTTCATTTTCTCTTATTTTCTAAGTAACCAAACATCATTTTCATTCTTCAACTGGAAGAAGCCTGTAATTGGTAATAGGTTATTTCAAAGCTTTAATTCCTTAATTGTTTTGTTCTTAAATAAATCTTTTTAACACAGCTGCTAGAAATGAACAATGCTATAGATTCAAGATTTGCATGCGGAATGTCTTCGTGACCAAGTTCTTTTTTTGGCATTAATCAATCACCATATCAAATACCATTTCCTTAATACACAAGTAATATTTTACAATCTTTGTCAAAGTACTAAGGGAGAATTATATATATTTTTACTGCTTCTAGCTGCTGATCCTTCACGTTTGTCCATACCAAAAATCCCAAATATTATTCGTTTTGTCTCATTAAACACTGAAGCAAGTCTTATTCGCTACATATCACCGACTCGAAATGTATGGTAATAATCAGTTATCGGGCCACAAGGCCGCCCCACAATAATGCAAACTTGAAGGTCACCCATGCCTATAAAAATGTTGCCACTTGGAACATTCAGTTTCAAGCAAATTAACCTCAAGTACGGCGATTTTACGACTAGTCCATTTCACTCCCAATTTCGTTTGATCTTTGCTATTCCATAGGCAGGTAGAGATGGCTAATGGGTCGTGTTGGTCCGGTCCACTAAAGTAAGGTCCATACGTACTCATGCCATGCCTAAATTTTTTTACTTAGGCCCGGTCTGGCACACGTGCCGTGCCTAAGGAAAAAAGCCCAATAATTTTTTTTAAAAAAAAATTTTAAGAGCACTTGTTAAGTTGTTGGCGTATTTTTTTTAAATCTATATACTTTTTTTAGGTATATGACTTTATTCAAATTTAATATAATTGAAAATTTAAAATTCAAGTTCATATTTAATGATAATAAACTAATAATAGCAAGAAAATATAATATTAATTACTAAGTTTAATTTCATGGTACGTTTACTTCATAGAATGTGAATAAACTGGAATGAGAATAGGCTAGGAATGAGAATGGGCTGGAATGAGAATGAGATTCTAATGTTTACTTGGCAAAAATAAATGGGAATGTGAATGTACTGGAATGTCATTGATGTGTTTACTTGGCAAAATAAATGAGAATGAGAATTAATTTACCAAAATACCCACAGTATTAAATAATGTAATTTTCATTATATAGATATATGTATAAATATTATTATAAAAATGATATGAATTAAAAAATAAAATTAATAAAATTAATAATACTAATAATAATAAATGCTCATAATGATACTATTAGTAAAACTAATATTAACAGTAATTAATAATAACTAAAATAATAAAGTTAATAATAATAATAATAAATGGTAATAATGATAATATTAATAAAAATAATATTAACAATAATTAATAATAACAACAACAACAACAACAATAATGATAATATTGTTAATAATGATAAATTAATTATTTTTATTAATTATTATTTTTATCATTGTTTTTATTGTTAATAATGATAATATTAATAATAATAATAATAATAATAATAACAATAATTAATAATAAATAAAATAATAAAGTTAATAAAATTTAATAATAATAATAATATTATTATTATTATTATTAATGACATTTAAAATAATAAAATTAATTGTGATTTGAACAAGGGTAATTTAGAAAATATGAAAAAATTAGAGGAATACAAAAGTAAATATATATTTCATTCTCATTCCCAACCCTCCATGGGAATGAGATTCACATTCCTTATTCCCAAATTGTGTGGAACCCACATATTTTATTCCCATTTCCAAATTACATTTTACTAAGTAAACATGAGATTCATTCTCATTCCCTAAACCCTCAAGTAAACACACCATTATAGTATTAGAATTTTTTTAACATTTAACAACAACAACAACAACAACAACAATAATAATAATAAATTTTTCTGAAAGGTTAACTTAATTGTTAACTTAGACTTACATAGAGTCATAAATTATAGTTCACAATAATATTAATGCATATTTATAAAATCATGATATTTACAATTTTATTCACTAAAATCATGATATCAATTATTTATTTAATAAATTTATAAATATAAATCAATTATAGTATTTTTTAAAACTAAGAATTAAATGAATTTAAAAAATTCAATTTAAAGTCATTTGTAAAATCATAAAATTTTAAATTTACTTTCATTAAAAAATAAAACGTACTTATTTCGGATTTTTTTATCATGTCATGTTTAACCCATTTTTAATTGTGCCGTACTTTTAAGGCTTGCGTGCCAAAAATTCTAAGTACGACATGACCCACGTGCGTGCCATGCCATGTGCAATTCGGCCCATTGGCCATCTCTACAGGCAGGTAATGTTCGTGAACGCATTATTGAGCTTCTAGGTTTGCTACAATGCAGTTGCGGACCAAGCTACCAATTACCTTATAATTTGCCCAATAAAATTTGTGTGCTGACGCCTTCACAGTGCTGGCTGATTGCCCATCAAAATATTAACCTAACGTGTCTCCTTGAAATTTTAGACTCGTTTCTCAACTTGGACTGCAATAATAATCTGATCGCACAAGCAACGTGGCGTTACGTGAAAGCACGAGAAATTCATTTCGGCTCCTTTTTCTTTCATTTGCCTCTAATTGAGGCAAAACGCAAGGGGAGATGTCAAAAGCAGGCAGAACCATAAATGATTATAAATATCTATGATCGTATATCGTAAATTGAATGTCAAATCCGAAGTTTAATCAACAAGTATATAACAGCATCTACACATTTGGATTCATGCCGAATATAATCACCGATTGCGTACAATCATATATATTGACATGATGGATATTTAGATATACACGCACCTCTATCGCTTGAAGCATCCCACACAGGCTCCCAGTTTTTCTGTGTGCAAAAGAGAATATTTTACATCTTGCTTCTGTAATAGACATAGAAAATTACAGTAACAGTCTATCACACACATATCAGCTTGCAATCCACGCTAGCCCTATGGCAATTTTGTCCTATACACATGTAAATATATCTCAAAGAAATAGGATAATTAAAACCGACCGACACTCTTGAGTCTGACACAAATTAAAGATACGAAAATATACAGGACAACGCTATATGAAGTAGCATGAAAGAGCGTTTCTAATTAGTGATTTAGAATGGCTTTGATCCGATCCCTTTAGGGAGATGGAGGGTTACTGCCAGCGGCATAACTATTTATGAGAGCCAAGGCGTTGCTCGTCAAATGTGCAACTTTAAGAATATGCCTCCTGATCATCGTCTTCGTATATCCGTTCAAGGGCCTACCTTGAAGCCCATCCACGCAAGTATCTTCATACGTTAACGCTGCGCTTACCCATGTTTGGACATCACCCATTGTGAGCCAAAAATTCGAGTTCCTGATGTGACCCAGTTCGTCCATAGAATCTTGGAGCTCATCTATTGAGTCACCGATCACCTCAATGCAATCTGCCACTGCCCCTGCGGTCTCCCTCGGGATCATGCCGGGGATTCTCGACATCTTGACCATCATTCTCGACGTTGATTTTGTGGCTTTAAGGGTTATGTTGAGAGCTGTGTTGGCTAATGTTTTGGGGTTGCTTTTGATTTTGGCTGCATAGACTGAGAGTGAGCGGTAGCACAACCTGCGATAGATTGTGCCACTACATGATGTTCTTATGTACTCTATGTTTGAATTATCTGATGGGTTTGAGGCTAAGTTGGTGGAGAATTCAAGGAGAATAATGAGCAGGGCTACTAGTGTATGCCTCAAAAATGAACCTTCCATTCTCTTTCTCTCTCTCTCCAGAAAGAAATAGATTCGTATAGTGAGTTTTGTAGAGTAAGGGTGGCTTTATAGAAAGAGAGAGGCAGTCAATTAGCTGCGCTAATTGTGGAGTAAAAGAAGCCTGATTTCAGGTAACGATTGGATTGGTAAATATAATTATAATAATAATCCGATGGATAATTTTTAGAGGCACAATGAGAATATATTTAAATTTAATATAATTACTTTTATATAACAGAAATTAATGTAAAACTACAGTACACTTCTAAGAAAATATAATTATTACACTTGTTATTTTTCTGTGTGGAGTGATTTAGGAACACCGGGAACCGCTAATTATTCTGTCTCATATAATCATTAATTGGGTGTAAAATTAAGGACCACAGAAGCACTCCATCACGAGGTAAAAGAACCTTAATTTTCACTGGTGGCAAAATTCCAGGGTACAAAAGGAATAATGCTCTTTGACGAATTGGTAGCTCAAGTAATAATGCCCTTGGTTTCGCCAAATTCTTCACAAATTTCCTTAAATGCTTTTTTTTTTTTGCCCTGGATGGTAATATCGTGTACGTTTAATAATAATAAAAACAGTTAATAAATTAGAACTTGGAAAATGGAGATTGCTTATTCTCATTCAGTATGATATCGTCTCTTTAATTTGGAATTGGGATGGTATATATATAATTTTTAAATAATTTTATTTTTAGATCCTCTCAAAAAGCCACATATTGTTTGAGAAATGACTTACATGGTCCAATAACCAGAGATTATTATGACACTCTAACCGTAGGGTTTTACAACTTACCCTTGTTTGTATTTGATACCATTTTTGTAATTCCACTCAGTGGATTTTTCTTTTTCTTTTTTTTTTAAGTGGCGTGTTTGAAACTGTTTTTTTTATTATCTAAAAAGTCTCATAAGGATTGCGAAAATACACTATATATAAACCAAACGGTTGTGGCTCAGTTGGCGGCGCAGGCTGAGTAAGTGGGAAGAGCTCTCGGGTTCGATCCTCACTAAACACACCATTTGGGAGGGGTAAAGAGCCTTAACTGTGACTACACCCCGAATCCGAATTAGTCGGGGCCCAATGCAGTCGCCGGAAATCGGATGGTTTAAACCAAAAAAAAAAAAAATACACTATATATATAAAATAAGTAAATGAAAACATATAACAAATAAATGATATTATGATATGTGTATATATATTTTTTTAAAATTATCATGTAAGTGATAATTGTATTAAATTTAATTATACATGTTTATGTATATATTAATTAATTATATTATTATCTCTGATATATTTTAAAATTTCTATTGTTGCGGACTTTTCTGCGATCCATTGTGTGATTTACTTGATCGGCAAATTTGCAGCGAAATACAAAAGCCAGTGCTTCCAAAGTAGTGAAGGAACCATTTTTCATTTAAATGAATGATATACTTAAATACACATCGAAGAAGGCTGCAACCATAACCAATAGACGCTGTGGCCGCATCTCACATGAGCCAAAAAGAGAATTCCATTGGTTTTATGCAAGGATTATGTCCTCAAATTGAACGATTCACAAAAACAAGAAAAATAAAGGTAATAATAAAATTCAAGAATTGAGCATATCAACTGTGTATGGCCTTCATAACCATGTGACATACGACAAATATTACGTCAACGTCTGACTGCTACGTTTGATTAACCAAAACGCAATGCACGTAATAAATATGGGTTTGGACGCGCACTGCTTGCCAGCTGCAGCTGGGAGGTTTTATCTAAGGATGAACTGAGCAGAAAGGCAAGGAATAGATTTTAGATAAGGGTTCGTTAGTTGGATCAGATTTTTTCCTGATCGGATCATGTTCTAAGTAAATAATTTAATTATTAATTTATAGTTAACAAATAAATAAAAAATTGAATTTTATTCATATATTACTACTACAAAACACATGATAAAAGATTTTAAAAATTTCAGAAGAAATCATATTAGAATAATATCATTTTCCTCGTTAGTTTATCTATGTTAGAGTATAAATTTTAATTACACATATAAAATGATAAATAATAAATAATGAATTATAATAAATTTTTATTATTTATCACTTTATATGTATGATTGAGATTCACGCTTCATCATAAATAAACTCCAACTATAACCTTCAGATAATTAGACTATTAAGTGTTTTATAACATCACAAAACAACTCTTTAAATGAAATTTTCCTACTTATTTAAACCGACACGTCAATACAAAAAAAAAGTTTCAAAAAACTTTCTAAATAAATTTTCTTGTACGCATATAAGATAGTAAAACAAGCCTACTAAAAATAAAAATAATGATGAGGATTGGAATGAATCCGGCATTATTATTTTATTTTTGTCGCATTTTACACATGTATCGAGCGAGGTGGGCCATTGATAGCTCCGCATGATCAGATTCCCTTGTTCTCAGAAATTTCATATTTGACAGTACCCCATCTTGGTCGAATAATTAATAAAGAAAATTAGAGACGATATTTGCTGAGACTAGCGCTGAGTTTGCTGGCTTTGGAGAAGAGATCGAACATCGTAACTTTCAAACTTTGGACAGTAGAGGTTGAGGTTTGGGGCTCTGGGCTTCTCCACGTGGGAAGCAAATCTCGCACATAAAGAGATAAGAGATTTTTAATGTTTTAGCTGCCGCATAAATTTGTCCCGAAGTTGCTTTCACGCGAATAGAGAGGTTGATTTTTTTTATTTGGGATCCTTCAATAATGAAAGGCGGTCATCAAAGTGAGGCTCCCCACCGATGCGTTTAAGCTTTTTCTTCTACTATACTCACGAAATATGAGTATACTCACGAAATATGAGTATAGTAGATATCTTTTGAATATTAAAAAAAATTTAAAGAATCTAAATAAGAGTATAATAAATATTTTTTGAATATTAAAGAATATTTAAAGAATTTAAGCGATACCTTTTAAATATTATTGAGAGTTTAAAAAATTTAAACAGCATTTTAAAAAAGTATATTCCACGATGAAAGGCTTAATTATATAATTTATTTATAAATATTAATTAGATGAAGGTTTCAGTTGTATAATATATTTGTAAATATTACTTATAATATATGATGTAATATCAGTAACAGTATTATATATACAGTATTCTTAAAAAAATAAAACTTTTGCTTTTTCTTTTTCTTTTTTTCAACATTTTTTAATCTTTTGGCAAGGCTTGAAAGAAGTTAAATGGGGAAGCGAAGAGGGTCCATCTCATTAATCTTTTTTCGCAACATGTGTATATCCTAATCCTCCCATGTGCCGTGCGTGCCTATCTATTTTTTTTTAACCTTTATAGGCAGTTGTACCCGGCATTCTTAGCCATCGCTTTGTCGCCACTTGAAACGTTTTAGCTTTCATCCAAAATTATATAATACTTTGAATGAATGTCGAACTACTCCCCCGTAAAATAATAATATTTAAAATGCTCTCGAAGTTATTATAAATATCAAATTATTTTATTTTTATTCAAAAGATAATAATTTTCACTGACCTCCCCTTAATATGCCCACAGTACACTCTAAACCCACACCGAGCTCCCTTAACTCACACTACACTTGGATAAAAATCTCCCTAATAGGCGTTGATTGGTGTGACGTGACGTGTGAGCAGCTAGCTGCATTTTAGCCTCTCGTTAACACGTGTATTATTATTATTATTATTATTTTTTAAAAGATCTTTTAGAACATGAGTAATTGGGTATTAAGTGTGAGTAAATCTTAAACCAAACACAAGCATGGATGTCAATGATAATAACTGATGCTCAAATCGAAGGATCAACGAAATTAATACAAAAATAAACTTGTATTTTCATAATTATCTTCTTACAATGTAGTTGTAAAATTCTCTCCTCAAATGCATTAAGCCAAACAATTAAACATTCCAATTATTTGTAATTTTTTCCATTACAGTTGTTTGGCAATGCTTTGAGCATTTGTGGACATTGTGGAGGATTACTTTTGAGATTTGTATATCCTCCCCCACCCCCACCCCCACCCCAAATTTGCGTTTGGTAATTTCACCGAGATGTTTCACTAAAAAAAAAAAAAAAAAAATTCTAATGGTTGAAAAAATTCGGACAACTAAAGGATATGTCAATCGATTGCTCACAATTTGTTTAACATAATACTTTAAAGAAATGTCATTTTTTTTATTAAATAATAAACATCCCAAGTGCTTGTTGATGTTATTTAGGAAATTAATGAAGAAGCGAGAACTATTAATGGAAATGATTTTTATGATTGGTCATAATTAACTAATTAATGTTAATAATAAAATAAATTGTTAGTGTGCGTATATATAATCTTCCTCTCATGTGGGCGCTCTCAATTTTTTTTTTTGTTGCAAATACATTAGTAAGCCATTTAGTTTAACATAGTCAATGTTCAATTAATTATAAAGTCATATAGTTTAATAATATATCCGTATAAAAAAAAATAAGAATACTCACACGTAAGTGTATATATATATATATATATAAATTTGGATGGCAAAACTCAACATTTTATCATGAACAAAGAGAGACATGATATTGATTTTTTAAAATTAGGTTACAAAATTGACCTTGATGATAACGGTCAAAGTAAAGTTTAGTTAAGTCCAAGGGAGGTCAATGTGAAATTGGCCATAAAATCTGTTTCAAGTGTGAGTTAGACATAGTTGAGGAGAGGATAGTGAAAATTACCCACCAAAAGATAAAAGAAAAATGAGAATGAGTTGATAATTTTTTTTTTCCTTAAACAAAATTACCATACAAAATGAGAGATAAGTTGTGTTTATAATACTTTAGTAGAGATTGCCATTTCATGAGAAATAATCCCAAATTAATCTTTATCCTAATAATAATAATAATAATGAGTTGCCACTTGCCAGGATAACGATTTGTTTTTGTTTTTGTTTTTATTTTCATTTTTTTTAATGAACCATTTGTCATCTGTGAACAAGCCATTTCTTCTTGTTGCTTCGCCGATTCTAAGGCTTTGATATAAAAAATTGCCTGAATTAATTGTTGCTTTAGGAGATTAAAGATGTGTGCAATGTGACGTGGCAAGTCAAAGATAATGAGATTTGGTCGATTGTTTCGTCTGGGTCAGGTAAAGTAGTTAGTAATCCAAAAGTTTTGTCAAAAGGAGGTTGTAATCATAACCATGTCGATAACGAACGGTCCATGCTTTTTATTCAAATTTATTTTGTTAATTATGCCCGCAGATTCCGGCCGGACCGTCTTTGACCCCTAAGTTACGTACTTGTCGTTGAAATAGACATTAATATAATTAATTTAAGAAAATTATATAAATTTTATTACAAGGCTAATTGGCCTAATTGTGATTGTCGATTGTTATCAAACGACGCGTATCACAGTTTTTGCTGGTTTTATTCGTCGCGACGCAACTGATTTTTTGAAGTGGAACTTCTAAAGTTTGGATTTATCTTGTACCCCCCTCAAGGAAAAAAAAAAAAAAGAAAAAGAAGAAAAGAAAAGTGAAAAAGAAGAAAAGAAAAGTATGACGATAAGTGCTACTGAAAAGAGCTAAATAGGCATTCGATTTTTGTTGGATTGACCTTTAATCGAATTGGATTGGATTGTAAAATAAAAATTTAATGTTATTAGATTGATTTATGTATCAACGTGTTAAAATCTAATACGACCAATTAACTTTTATTTTATTTATTTATTTTTTAAAAGAGCCATTCGTTACTTTTATACTGAACTTACTAAAAGAAATAAAACCTAATTTTTTTATAACTATAAATATACAATAATAATACAATGTACAAACTACAAGATACAACTAATGTTTACATTCAAATTTCAATTATTTTTTTCAACCATGTAATAAAAAAAACACATGAATCATTAAATTTTAAAGGAGTTGACTTTTTTTCTTCAATTGTTAGTGGTTAGAACTCTTCAGAGCAATTAACGACGATTATTTATAAATTTTTATTCTAATTAGATTAATCGGATGAGATTGAATTGGATTTAATTTTATTAATTTGAATTATATTGAATTTCAATCAACGGCCGGATCGGATTGAATTTAAAATATAAAATAAATTGGACTTAAATTTAACGAAATCCAGTGAATTTAAATCATTAAACAACCCTAGTTCTTACCACTTACTAAAGTGGCTTTTTGTGTGTGTATATTATATATAATATAAAAGTTTTACCGCTTCAAATAGGACCCTCACTCTCATCTATGTATGGTACTCCCATATCCAAACTCCATAAAAGTTCAATTTCTATGGATCACCTAAATATTTATTTATATCCGTTTATTTAAAAGCTCTCTGACTCACTTCCAATTGCAAATTTATTTTATTTTTTTTTAGATACATTATTTTCTCTGGACTGGACAGAGAGGGATCTACTGGCCAAGAGGAATTAGCAATTACGGGGAGTTGGGTTTTCGGCAAATGAAACTCAAAAAAGGTTGATGTACTCCCTGCAATTTCAAGAGGGATATTATGCTTAACACTATTATACAGGAAACAAGACGCGGATAATCTTCAAAGCAATAGTTGGCACACTCTTTAGCTTCATTTATCCTACATTTAATTAGTCTCCAAAAAGCTATTTAAACAAAATTCAAGTCTCTTAAAAGAGGGAAAAAAAAAAAGAACAACAGCAGCAGCAGCAGCAACAGCAGAACACAAACTCTTATGTTTAGATACTGACTGTACTTTTTGTTGGTTGCCCAGAAAACCAAACTTTCTTATATAAGACAGAAACTAGACTAAGCACGAACCTAAGGGATATCATATTGAGATACCATATTATACAGAAGACAGCAGAGGTCACCTTAGACGAAATCTAAGGCTTCTGGGTGACTGCTGCAGCTTGGTGCCTAGCGGCGAATCGATTAACCAAAGCAAGAGCGTTACTAGTGACTTGGGCAACATTTGTGACCCTTCTCCTGATCGCAGCCTTTACATTTCCATCCATGAAACGACCATCAAAATCATCTAAGCAAGTGTTCTCATCAGTTAGTGCGGCACTAACCCAAGTCTGCACACTACTCATGTGCCACGTAAAGTCCTGGCCGACAGCTCGTCCCACATGGCCAAGCTCCCTGACGGATTGACTAAGTCGGTCTACGCCGTCACCCATGTTCTCTATGCAGTCTTTCACAGCTAGGAACTCTCTCTTCTTGATTCCCCTAACTTTAGTCAGCTTGCCCACAAAAGCAGCAGCTGACCGTGCCCTGCTTAAGCTCACTGACAAGGCAGTTACAGCAAGCTGATGCTCATTTCGGATGGCATGACCATAACCTGAGAGGCACTGAACGCATAACGCTGGATATCGAGAGGCTCTACACGAATTTCTGATAAAGTTTGCGGGAGTGGAATGCCCGGGAATGGCAGAATTTGCCATTCCAGCCAAGTAAAGGTGGAAGAAGAGAGCTAGTGAGACGAGGGAAAGCTTAGCCATATATCTTGGTGCAACAGAAAGACAGACTACTATTATTGAAAGAAGAAATGGATTAAATGATGGGAATTGTTTATATAGAACTCAAAAGGCCGTTGCCCATCTTCTTCAAAAATTAAAAGAAAATGCCATTGCGTGTCTCCTTTTCCTTAGCTCCTGGTACATTTAAATCTCTTTGTGCTCCTTTAATTTATTTATCTCACTCCAAACGGTGGCATGCAATTAAAAGCTTCGATATTTACTTTTCATTTCCTTAAATCTTCTTTCTATGAATAAAGATATTTCTTGGCGTGCGTGTAATCCGTGTGCCTAACCTACCATCATTTAGCTCCAACACGTCACTGGAGTATCATCATCCAAAGAAATGATTAAGTTTGGGACAGTAGCATAATAAAATTAAATGCAAGATTTGGCAACCAAGGATAATAGTATACACTGGACAATATATGATCTAACCACAGTCTACCAATATACAAAATAAATATCTAACTAATTAAAGTCTTGATCTTGTCATCTAAACGTAAATGTACATCATCTAACTGACCTATCCACAAACTGATACTTGAAATAATTTAGTAGGGATTGGAATTTGGAAGGTTGAAGATTTTGTAATGGGCTCCACACCTCAATACTGTATTTAATGCACCAACTTTTGGGGATACAGATTGATGGCTCTTGCGTTAAATACACACATACCGTTGTTAAGTGTTATATACAAGCAAGTCACTGTCTCGATTATCAAAATCAAAACGGCACTCATATTTTCAATTCAAAGTTGCCCCAGTTATATGAGCATTCCATGTCACCAACGACTCCAATCCCACGTGCAATATGGTACAGCACCTAGCCACCCACTGCACAATTTGCCTTACACACTTCACATCTATGCTGCGTTATTTACTTAAGCTATTTACTTAAGTTATTTACTTTTTTTTGATATGCTAATATATTACTAAGTTCTGTATCAAAAGCTAAAGCTATGCTTGACAATATATACTTTATGTAATCACAATTGTATCAATCTTATATTATACAATCGATACCGACTGAACTAAGATCTATTAAAGCCAGATGTGAGTCTTTTAATTTGGCGCTTTAAATAAGCAAGCTTATTGAAAACTCAAGTTAGGCGCTTGAGTAGCGACTGAACTAATATCTGTACTGTGAAATAATTTAGACATATGCTCTCAGAAAAGAGAATTCATTGTAGCACGTATTTCAGACAACGTGTGCTTTAATGACCAAATAAATTAAAAAAAAATTTTCCCTTATTTCTCATTGTGTAAAGTTTCTTTGAGGTTTCTCATTGTGTAAAGTTTCTTTGAGGTATTATAAACCTCAATAGGTATCCTTACATACTATCAACTATATTTTGAGGTGATAGATTAGTGTTTGCTACTTTAAACTTGTTTTCTAAAGCTATGATGTTATTTGGTTTATGAAACAAGTCTAGGAAAGCAGTTAATCTGAAACTAAAACATATGAAAGTGATGGGAAGATTCATTACTTACATCAACCTTATGTTTTTCACTGGTACTGATTGTATAATCTATGATTGATACAATTGTGATTACATATAGTGTATATTGTCCAGCATAGCTTTTGATACGAGACTTAGTATGCTTGAATTTGATGTAATAATATGGAATCTAAAATATATGATGAATAGCTCTTTTGTATATAATATAATTGAGATTCAAAGCAATATAGCTCCTACTTATTGTTCATGAGTCACACGTTGCATTTGCTAGTATGATAATTGAGTTTTGAGGCTTGAACAGATAGTTCTCGTTGCACCATAAACATCTCATCATGTGTGAGTGGGAGATGTTGGAAATGTATATGTAAATATGGTTCTATCACTTTAAGATCACTCATGAGAGAAGCATGACCAAGAGTAAGTGATTATTTTGAGTTAGAACTTTATAATATATTAAAATAATATTTAAAGATATTAAGTGATCATTAAGAAGATAATCACTCCAACAATTATTTAAGCTTATTTAGTGATCATTTTTTCTTGGAATGCTATAAGCAAAGTGCAATTTGGAGAAAATTTTAGAGGGTTTTTGCAACGTGAATTGAGAAGATTTTCTGACTTTGTGATAATCATTTGACCATAAATCAGTAGCACAACCTTGGTTTATTATTTTTTCGCATATAATCCGAATATGTGTTTAAATTCAGATTTACAAGTTTTTATGTTAATTTTTGCTCGATAATCAACATTAGTATCATTCAAGTCAAGAAAAGCTTAGAGGGTTTTTGCAACATGAAGTGAGAGAATTTTCTGATTTTGTGATCATCCTTCGACCATAAATCAGTAGCACAATCTTGATTTATCGGTTTTCCGCATATAATCCAAGTATGTGTTTAAATTCGTATTTACAAGTTTTTTATATTGATTCTTACTCGAAAATCAATATTGGTATCAGAGCTATATATGTTGTGTTATGATTTAAGCATATAAAACATGATACCCAAGCATGTTCTTTAAGAAAGTTAATTTTTTTTTTATCAAGAACACACCTTAATGACATGTTACAATTTACTTATTTATTAATCTAGTTGTATGGCATCAAAAGCAAGTAAATTGTAACATGCTATTAATATGTATTCTTGTAACAAAAATTTAACTTTCTTAAAGAACATGCTTGGGTATCATGCTTTACATGCTTAAATCAGAACACAACTTATTTAGCTCTGATACCAATATTGTTTTTTGAGCAAGAATCAACATAAAAAAACTTGTAAATCCAAATTTAAACACATACCTGGATTATATGCGGAAAACCGATAAACCAAAGTTGTGCTACTGATTTATGATCGGAAGATGATCACAAAGTCCGAAAAACCTCTCAATTCACGTTGCAAAAATCCTTTAAGCTTCTTTTGACTTGAATTTTCTCTAAATTGTACTTTGCTTAATCTTTTTTGTTTATGGATTTGCATTCTATTTATAGCATTCCAAGAGTAGTGATCATCTTCTCAATAATCACTAAATAAGCTTAAACAATTGTTGGAGCGATCATCTTCTTAATGATCACTTAATATCTTTTAATATAATATTTAAGATATTATAGAGTTCGAACTCAAAATGATCACTTGCTCTTGGTCATGCTTCCCTCATGGGGGTGACCTCAAAGTGATAGAACCCTATATATAAATATATATTTACACAATTAGAACTCTACAAATATTTTTACAATCAGACGACAATCGAGACTCTCCTTTATAATTTTAAGATAGCACAACATGAACAACAACCCTCACTTTAATATGGGAGGGAAATCTATTTTACTCCTAAAGCGAGGAGTCAAATAAACCCTTATCAAAGGGGAGTCGAGTCCCAACAATTAAGTTACTAAAATGTTGTTAAGAATAATAATAATAATTGTGATTATTTATTCAAAAACTATAATTATTAATAATTATTATTAATATATTGATATACTAATTAATTATAATATATTAATTAGTTAATTATAATAATATATTAATTAATTATAATAATATATTAATTAATTATAAAAAAATGATCAATCTTGAGAATGGTTCCCAAATTGTGGTGGACTCACAATTTCGATTCTGATTCCCATCCCATAATCCAATAAGTAAACGCAATACTAATTTAACAGATTAGAAGTTGCCCCCTTATAAAGTGAGAAAATATAATCTCTACTCTTTTCTTTTTGTCAATATATTCTCTACTTTAATGTCACAGTAGTCTCTTTTTCACTGATTGAACCACGCTGATCTTTACAGTAACCTTCAAATATCAATCCTTATAGCTTAGAAAATCATTAATCGCCTAAACATTGATTTGGAAGGCTTGTACTGAGTTTTCCTTTAGTATTTTTGACGCACAACCTTTTATTCACACCTTCGGTTTCTTACAGGCAAGCTAGTGCCATCAGGCATGCTTTGATAGGTTTCAATTTGAACTTTATACTTCTAAAGTACTTAAGTTGAACTTATGAAAGCCACTCCACCAGGAATTAAGTTAATTTTGACTTGACGCAACTTCCATAACTTTTCTATGGCCTACAGTATTTCGTGTAAACTATGATTGTCAGAAATTGAGTATATAGGTTTACTACTATCTTATTGAAAAAAAAAAAAAATTCAATTCCAGTTAGTATTCCCATCAAGTATAAATAAGATGGTACAATGCTATTGTAGGTAAAGTTATGCAAGCATACCAAGTCCACCTTTCATTCCTATTATTTTAATCTACCTAATGCTGTACTGCAGTTAGTCAATAGCCGTAATGGAGAAACCAAACTCATGAAAATTCATTATAAGGATTGAGATAATGAAAATTTATTATTTGACTCAAGAATATTATTAAACTGTCATGTATTTGAGAACAGCCGCACGAACCTTTTCCATAAAAGCTGCCACTTGTTTCTGCAGGTCAGAAAATAAACTTTATTTAAGATCTGTGGGTTTAGTCTGAGTTTGAAGGCAGCAGTTTACTAATCACTGATATTCTATCAATTGCTAAATACTATGAATAGTTTCATAGATTCTTATTCATAGTGTTAGAGAAATAAGTGACCCCAGTGCTAATTGCAAATTTTCATATGAAGGAGTTTTAAAGCTTCAAAAGTACGAAAAGACCAAGAAAACCAGTTTCAAGAGATAGGTGATTGTGAAAACTGTAAAAGATATAGGTAAGATTATAAAATTTTGTCGGTCTTGTAAATTCTTAATATCAATGAGAATCATATAAAGTCCAAGAAAAACCACTTTCAAGATCCACTGTCAACACAAGATTATACGACATTTCTTATGGACCCCTAACTTGCGGGACAATCTGTGTTGTCCTATTCTCTCCATTCTTGATTTTTCTATGGTGCTATTTTTTATTGGGGGAACTTTGAGACTTTCATACTGAACACTCAGCATCATGAAATGACAACATTAGAGATTTAACTAGAAGAATATAAGAGAGAATTTTCCCAGCAGCACTAACCTGGTCACTCTTTTGTGCATTTGCAATGTTTTCATCAAGAAGTGTCAGTAAGGATCTATTAATCTTGTTCTGTTCAACCAATTCCAGTAACTGCATGGCGACATAATATTCAATTCAGTTGGTAAGCACCCAATCAAACAGTATCAATTTTAGAGACTAGATAGGCAAATACAGTAAGGCATACAGTTGCTTTCACATCCTTCGATGTCAAGATTTTGGTTAGACTTTTCCTTGCTGTTATAAGGTCCGCTTGCATGTTATCATAGGCTTCTGTAACAGAAAATAGGAGCAGTTGGGCATGGAAACATGGCAAAATTTGTAATTCAGCAGCACCAAGGTTTATGGAGACAAACAAACCTGTTCCTTCCAGCAGAGCCTTCTGTAATGCTTCCAGCTCAATCAATCTGTCTTCCATATCCTACAAGTTCCAACAACTATTTCCTATATTTTTTCAATCATTCTAAGAGGATTCATCTCAAATATATAGTTGGAAGGACAAACCTGAGTTTTTGAAACAGCAAAGCGCAGTTGGCCTAGTTCAAATTTGAGATGTGAGAAAAATTCCTGGTTCAATCTGCAAATTGTATGGGTTACCATGGTATTATTGAAGGCAAAACTTCAAGTTAGGGATTTTGAAGTAAAAAATATCTCATTAATCAAGAGATTAAATTGTCTAAGAAAACAACAGTCCAAATGAGGTGGATATAAAAGTGGTGCCAGTTGGTTTGACCGACAAGATTTCCTGGCGAACTACATGAGGTTTGGGATTTAAATTCTGCTCACATCAGTACAGGGAGGGGTTTGGTTTACATTTACGTAATATTCAAAATAAAAACGGTGGATATAAATGTAATGAATAAAAAAACTTATGCCTGTCAGATTCTTAAAGCTTACATTAAGCCCATGTTTGGTTGGAAAAGAAGAGACTGAGAGGAGAGCGGGAGAGAGAAATGAGAGCAAAAGAGGGTGTATTTCAATTCCATTGTTTGGCTCCATTTCTTCAAACCCAACATGGCACAAGTGTTAATTTTTTCTCTTCCTTTTCTCCAACTGTCAAAGGGGGTAGTCCAAAGCCAGGAAGTAAGCTTTGTAATCTGGAACTGTGGAAGTCAATGAGGACGGTGGCACAAATGGTAATCAAAGTCCCAGTCTCCCAGGGTACGCACTAGGGTATAGTGCCCCGGTGAGGTAGAAAGGAAGAATGACCAAGCAGTTGGAACTCATCGTTTCTCATCATCAAACTTCAAAAAGTAGATAATCTTTACAAGTACAGAAAAGTCAAGGAAATTCATTTTCTATCAGCGAATGAAGGAGTTAGAGCTCTACTAAAGCTTTCACACTCCGTTCATTCTCATCAAAATATAAATTATTCTGCCTAAAGCATAGACAAATGAAGAAACAAAAAGGATTTACATATGATTATAATCGAAAGACGCATTTAACCGAATTGTACTCCATCATCTATTAATACACTTTGGAAGAGGCAAAATGTCAATCAAGTTGCATGCATTTCTAAAAACATTTCGTTGTTTTAATATAACGATAAATCAAACAAATGAACTAACCTTGGCCTCAGCCTTGCAATTTCAAACTCAAGCTCCTGAGCTTCAGTATCAAGGAAGTACTCTATCATCTCTTCGGCAGTATCCGGTAAAACCCGAGACTAATCCAAACCCATTACCATATCAGACATGACAAAAAGAAGTGCAATGTTAACCAACTATAAATTATGGGCATCAAGATTCAAGAACCCCATGTATGTAGATGTAAAATTTTACTTGGCGAAGAGCTCTGCGACGCTCAGCCTCTTCACGAACATGTTGCTCAAAAGCTTCTCGTGCCTCAGCATCTTTCTCGAGACGTCTTTTAAACTCTAATCTTGCGATATGGCCCGTCTGGGCCGACCCCAGTATGCCTTCTGGGTCCTTCAATCAAAGAACTCAGTTACTGAAATTGTATAAACGGAGCCTTCTTTAGGACAAAAAAAAAAACTGTAAATTTTCTTTTGTTTAGTACTTTACCCACTGAACGCAGGAGATTCTGAACTTGGTACGGGCTGGTCTCCGGGTTGTACGGACGGTGGTGATGGCAGTGGAGGCTATGCCCAGTCCCAGTGAGAGAGCGGCCATTGGAGTTTACCGTTTCTGAAAATGTGTGCCTCTTATCCATTTCATGTTTATTTATTATCATTAATTTTTAGTTGCGAGTTCCTTCCTGGCGGGAATCACAGCCGTGAATGGTAAGGTTAATAACAATTTGTTTTAACTTTTAGTAGGAGGTTAATAACAATTGCTTTAATATAATTTATCGTTTATTGATTTTCCGCAATTTAATAGTAAATAAATAAAACTAAAAAGTAGTGTATCATTTTATTTTTTTACCTCTTTGATAAGCATTTTATTGCATAAGATAAATGGTGATAATTACAGCCTCAAAATGTACAGAGCAGAGGCCCATAAAACAAACGGGCCTAAATTGGTTAACAAGTGGAGCGAGCCCGTAAGGCACCGTCTTGACCTTGCAATTACTTTTTAGAGTGGTCCAATTATTAGCATACTTCTAATTTCCTCAAAAAAAAAAAAACAAAATCCTCGTTTCTTACACAAACGAATGCGAAGCAATTTTGAAACTCCAATTTAATTTCCAAATTAATCCATTCTTCTTCTCCTCCTCCAAATAACCTCTACACCCATTTCTTATGTAAATCCACTCCTAAAATTTAAAAATGAAGATTTTACTCTATAAATCCATTCAAACACCAACTAATTGTTATTTAAACATTTTATTTTTTTAGCAAACAATCTCACTAACAAGATCTAGACAGTATAATCAATTTGTTTTTCCCTCAAGCAGCTGAACATTTGTTCAAATAAAATTAACCACAAAAATTAGTAGAACTCATAACATTTTATTTTAAAACAAATAATAACTTCATTATAATCAAATAGTACATAATAATTATGGGAAAAAATCGTATAGGCGAATAACAAAATTAAAATTTGAAATAGCCAACCTGATTAACACATGGGCTGACGGCTGAGTTATTATAATTATGTGAATCACAGTAAACTTGAAAGGCACATCATTTGTCCGTGGATTGAAAAATATAAGATATATAACCCATAAAATTTTCGTACAATAACTAACTCCACGATTTAATTAGAAGCTGCACAACAGACATTTAAATAAGTTTAAAATAGTGAAGACTAAAGTTTTTTTTTTTTTTTTCCTTCCTCTAGTTTTTTTGTGGGCAATCAATATACTTGGAGCTTCTAATCATAATCGAAGCTTGTCATCAAGAGCATGAGACTTGATCACAGGGTAAGCCCTCTTTTTGGATGTAGATAGGTTCAAGTTGAATAGTATATTCTCAAGGGTTATGGCAAATAATAACAACAAATATCTTTTTTTTTTTTTCCTGTAACAGCAATTTACATAATAGATATTTTAGTAAAAGGAGGATTGCCACTTTCCCCTCTACAGTAATTAACATATACTATTTATCTCCATACTGTTTTTATAATGACCAAAAACCCTCCGACATTATAAATTTACAATATTATCCTTATTTTCAACTATTCTTTTATTTACATATATTATAAATTACATAAATTATATGAATAGAAAATAAATAAAAAATTAAGTATTAAAAATAAGAAATATATGTTTTGATATGAGCAAAAAAATTAATAATAAAATTATTTTTCTTTGTAATTATTTATTTTGTGAACATTTCTTATAATAAACATTTTGTAATATTTTAAAATTAAATGTAAAAAGTATAGGCAAAATAATTTATTATTATTTTATAATAAATTTTTATTTGTCATTCAAGTTTTCTTATAATAATTTTTTTATCATTTTATAATAATTTTCTTATATATTTATTATAAGAAAATGTTCACAAAATAAATAAGTACAAGAAAAAATTTTATTATTAATTTTTTTACTCATATCAAAACACATATTTCTTGTTTTTAATACTTAATTTTTTATTTAGTTTTTATTCATGTGATTTATTTAACTTATAATAAATATAAATAAAAGAGTAGTTGAAAATAAAGGTAATATTGTAAACTTATGCTATCAGAAGATTTTTGACCATTATAAAAACAATAAAAAAAATGATATATATTAATTATTATAGGAGAGAAAATGACAATCTCCCTTCATAAAATGAAATTTTATCAAAATGTGGGTTCAGTGAGCATTTTAGGTTTGATTACCGTCCAATACACAAATGTCTTTTCCTTTCCCCTTTGCCAAGAAAAGTTACGGGGGAGGGCCAATAGCTTCACTCTTTTTACTTTTCCTCCTTTTAACAGCCATAGATGATGAAATTTGCAGATACCGCGTTGGTGATGGCGAATGACGCCGCTGGCTTGGCTGGTTTGTTACGCCACGTCCATTTCTACAACTTCTAATTGCACTTTTTCTTCTCTATTTTTGGTCAGTCCGCCGCAACAATTATTATCGTTTCAAAGCTAAAACAAAATGATACATGTCAATGTCAATGTCATGTTGGTGCGCGTTGCGTCAATAACTCTTCTTTGCCACTCCTATTTTAGTCTTCACATATTCCCAGTGTTGACTCCGTCGTCGTCTCTCCTCGACATCAAATAATTCAAACCACTAACAAACAATATTAATTATTTAATTTTCTCAAGTGTCGGGTAGATTTTGTCTCTAATGGACGCAACTTACCTACAATACAAATACACTCTATAATAATAATGTGAATGCATGAATTCTGATTAATACCGAACCAAAAAAAAAAAAACAATAAAACAATAACACTTCAATTTCTTAGTACGTTGCTTGCTACGCGACGTGACGACATACAATCATTTTGGTGTGAGTCACAAAAATTGAATGATTCAAACGCTCTCAGGCTTGTTTGATAATTATCATGACACCGGCCTTTTATTGGCAAATGGTGGCCCAACTTTAGGAATTATTTATTGCATATTCTTGCACTCAAAACTGGTTTGAATTAATTCAATTATATACACACAAGTCTTGGCCTACAGCTAGAAATTGAAAATTATGATTTATGAGAGGGGTTATGTTTATTATCAAATAATTTATCTTTGATTATAAGAAACTTCAAAACTTTGACCACATAAAATTCAATTGATCAATGAAAGATCAACGTACGCTACCCACACCGCGTCGCTGAGATCACTTACCATCCCATATTTTCCATTACATGATTACATCAAGCATTTTCAACGCCGTAAACTTTCGTGATATTTTTACGAAGTTGGGGGAAGTTGCTTTTAGACTTTTAATGGTTTCACACGTGTCGACAAAATCACGGAGGACTTGTTGTTTTGTCAACACATTCTTGTCGTCCTTTTCCCTTGAGATGCGGAGGAAACACACACGCGGCGGCACCTCGCCAATTCATTCTTTATAAATTCCTTGTAATAGGGTTCTCATTTATTATTTAACTAAAAAATAGAACCGCGCTTCACGCGACTTTAAAAAAAATATTAATATTATTATTATTTTTATTATACACTTGATAAAATTGATAAAAAATATAAATTAATTTTTTTTAAAATAAGGCAACCTTAAAAAAAATAAAAAAAATTATTAGCCAGCAATACAAATAAAGAAGCAACGCAAGATAAAGAATAAAATGAGAGAATATATTATAAAATGATTTTATTCATTCCAATTGTGTGTGTACAAAACAAAAAGATGAGTTCTCTTTTTATAGTTACATAATTACTCAATGAAATTAATGAAAAATTATAGATCATAATTCCTTGTGAGATAGTGGGAGTTATAGGGAAGTTAAAGGTTGCTAATGAGAGATAGTGGGGAGACTAAGAGATATATATTATGAACATCTACATTTATTTTAATAAATTCAAAACACTCCCCCTTGGATGTTCATTACAAAGAATATACCTCATTAAAATCTTTACATAATTGTTATTGTGTAATAACAATTAAATTAATTATGAGAAGATGAAAAGTTAAATTTAAAAGAAAATTTCTCTATTTATTAGATAATAGAGAATACACAAAGATGAGAAATGGTGATGCCACATCACATCCTCAAGTCCCAGCTTTATATATATACTAGGAAATAGAACCGCGCTTCATGTGACTTTGAAAAAATAATTTAGTATTATCATTTTTTCTTACTTTACACTTAATTAAATTGATAAAAAAATATGAATTATTTTTTTAAAGATGAGGCAGCCTTATAAAATTAATGTTATTTATGAAAGTTAATTATTTGTTTATTAACTTTAAATATATATATTAATGTGTATAGTTAAGTGTACAAACCATATACCTTTTGTAGTTGTTGATAAGCTCCAAATTATATTCAACTTGCTAATCTTTTAGAACTTTTATATCCCTTTTTTCCCAACCAGCTCCAACGATCTCAATATCACCTACACCACATAAACTTCCAACAACATCTGTAATATTATGGAAAAATAACATAAATATGTTAAATCATAAGGATCAATAATTTCTAATATACACTTAAAGATTAACAAACATTAATAATTAAAAAAATACCTCAAAGTATTGTGTTATCATTCACACGTATATCAACCAATAAAAGTTAGAAATGTTGAATATAGTAGAAGTATCCAATGCGGTCGTCGGAAATCGGGTGGTTTAAACAAAAAAAAAAGCTAGTAGCCAGCAACACAAATAAAGAAGTAACGCAATATAAAGAATAAAATGAGAGAATATATTATAGAGTGATTTTATTCATTCCAATTGTGTGTGTACAAAACAAAAAGATGAGCTCTCCTTTTATAGTTACATAATCACTCCATGAAATTAATGAAAAATTATGGATCATAATTCCTTGTGAGATAGTGGGAGTTATAGGGGGAGCTAAATGTTGCTAATGAGAGATAGTGGGGAGACTAAGAGATATATATTATGAACATCCACATTTATTTTAATAAATTTATAACAGTCCCCCTTGGATGTTCATTATAAATAATATGCCTCATTAAAACATTTACATAATTGTTATTGTGTAATAATAATCAAATTAATTATGAGAAGATGAAAAGCTAAATTTGAAAGAAAAATTCTCTATTTATTAGATAATAGAAAATATACAAAGATGAGAAATGGTGATGTTACATCACCTCTTATAGTCCCAGTTTTATATATATATAGATACTAGGAAATAGAACCGTATTTCGCGTGGTTTTGAAAAAAGAATTTAGCATTATCATTTTTTCTTACTTTGCATTTGATAAAACTGATAAAAAATATGAATTTTTTTTTAAGATGAGGCACCCTTATAAAACTAATGTTATTTATGAAAGTTAATTATTTTTTTGTTAACTTTAAAAATATATATTAATGTGTATAGTGTAAGTGTACAGACCTTATACCTTTTGTAGTTGTTGATAAGTTTCAAGTTATATTCAACTTGCTAATTGTTAGAACTTTTATATATCTTTTTTTTCAACCAGTTCTAACGATCTCAATATCACCTATACCACATAAACTTCCGACAACATCTGTAATATTATGAAAAAATAATATAAATATGTTAAAACATAAGGATCAATAATTTCTAATAAACACTTAAAGATTAACAAACATTATTAATTTAAAAATAATACATGAGAGGATTGTGTTATCATTCACACGTATATGAGTATATCAATCAAATTCAAAGAAATGAATTGGAATCTATTGATCTAAATCTTAGCAGTTCCTTCTTCTAAACACTTAAGCGAAGTTATAAGTAAGAAAATAATCTTATATTGATTTGAAAGTGGTATGTACTCGCGTGTAGTTTAAACAACTTTTAAATTCTTGACACTGTATAAAGCATCATCACTCAACATGTGCCTAAACTTTGTCACTAAATTTTTCTTAATTGTTGTATGTATTAGATTTTCCTACAAAAAAGAAAAACATGCTACGTTAAGTGTAAAACAATTGGGAAAAAAATAGAGAAAACAAGGAGAGAATAAATTTTTTATACAACCTTTTCATTAATAAAAATCATGTTCACACTAATCAAGTCTTCATTCTTCTTGGTATTAACATATTCCCACATCCTAAAAACCCTAACCATTATCATTCAACTATCTTTATTATTGTTCAACTTATGAAGAAAATAGTACATCATGAAGCACACAATACTAAAAATTTAAATAAGTAAAAAATAAAAGCACGAAAATATTTCTAAAGAGGATGTTGGTTAAATATTAAAAAAAACTCAAACATAATAAATCTTAAATACTTAATGTTTATAAAGTTTGAAAAAGTTAAAAGACACTAAACAAAGGTTGCATAATTAAATATGAGATTATTGCATTAAAATTAGGCTCTAGTGGCATTGGTGAGGGAAGATGAAGGAACATTCCTTCCTATATTAATTTGTTGATGTATTTTCAGCCACTAAAGTTTAGTTGTTAGCATAATAAAATAAATGAATGTTTCAAAACTTATAATTAATTATTATTAATGGTTACATATTGTTGAATTTAAATAGAAAGAGGAAGAGACATGTAATCTTTTGTAATCTAATAATTATTTTCTATTTTTAATATTTTGCAATGTAATTATTTTTTAATCTCAACCAATATATTAGATAATAGAGAATATAAAAAGATGAGAAATAATGATGTCACAAATCTTAAATATTTAATGTTTATAGAGTTTGAATAATCCAAAAGGCACTAAACGAAAGATTGAATAATTAAATATAGGATTATAGCATTAAAATTAGGCCCCAATGGCATTGTTGAGGAAAGATGAATGAACCTTCCTTCCTATATTAATTAATTGATATATTTTAAATCATTTAATTGTTGGCATAATAAAATAAATGAATGTTTCAAAACTTATAATTAATTATTATTAATGGTTACATATTGTTGAATTTAAATAAAAAGAGGAAGAGACATGTAATCTTTTGTAATCTAATAATGATTTTATATTTTTAATATTTTGCAATGTAATTATTTTTTAATCTCAACCAATATATTAGATAATAGAGAATATAAAAAGATGAGAAATAATGATGCCACAAATCTTAAATATTTAATGTTTATAGAGTTTGAAGAAGCCAAAAGGCACTAAACAAAAGATTGAATAATTAAATATGAGATTATGGCATTAAAATTAGGCTCTAATGGCATTGTGGAGGGAAGATGAAGGAACCTTCCTTCCTATATTAATTAATTGATGTATTTTAAGCCACTAATGTTTAATTGTTGGCATAATAGAATAAATGAATATTTCAAGACTTACAATTAATTATTATTAATGGTTACATATTGTTGAATTTAAATAGAAAGAGGAAGAGACATGCAATCTTTTGTAATCTAATAATTATTTTCTATTTTTAATATTTTGTAATGTAATTATTTTTTAATCTCAACCAATTTATTAGATAATAGAAAATATAAGAAGATGAGAAATTGTGATGCCACATCACCTCTTGTAGTCCCAACTTTATATATATATAGATATTTGAGTCTCAAGTACATCAATTTAAAATTTTAATAAAATTATTTATTAACACGATTTTATTATTCAATGAATGACTATCGCGTAATACTAAGTTGTGATATAGTTGAGGAGCAGTATTATTATTATTCATAAAATTCTCAAATTAGTGTCTATCAAAGGAATAGAATATTAGAGAAGGAAATTTTTAAACTTGAATTGTGGAATTATTCTTGTTGGTCGTGATAGAGACTAGTATTATTGTTGAACTTGAACATTTCCAATTTTCATTTTGAATAATGTTGGAACAATCAAAATTAGAAAATTCGGGGTTTAATATTAAAAACATTTCTCTATAGATATTATTAATAGATTATAATTTTCAAAAAATTAATGATTTTGATTTCAGCAACATTTGGGTCAACAAGAAGCCAGCGCAATTCCATATTCCTCCAACAACATTTGGGTCACAATCGAAATCACCCTTATACTCCTCTATATGGGCCAATTGGCTATTAAATCGCTCTTACATGTAACATTTGGTCTCTTGTCATCGTGAATTTTTTTTTTTTTTTTTTGAACGAAGATATATTAATTAATAAGTGAATAAACACGATCACTCCGCCTTTTCTCCAGCACAGAACCGCTGTCCTTAAAATTCGAGTCCTCACAATACTTTATAAGGGTTTAATTCTTACCTCAATTATAAAAAATAATTGAAAGAAAATAGTTTTTTTATTTCGAAATATGAGTGGAATGAATATTTTTTAAATATTAGAGAGAGTTAAAATTCGAACAATATTATATAAAATTTAATGTAAAACTGTTTCAATAATTATTTGATTGTAAATACATCATTATTAATCTTATATAATATGAATTGTAATATAAACAATAATATCATGCAATTTGAGAAAAAAAAAAAAAGAGAGCCAACAAACATCACAAGATGACAAAGTCATAAACTCAGTAGGAATACCTAAATACAACAATTTAGCTTAAGCAATCCACTAAATTACAAGCTATGGAATTATAACTTAAATAGAGCATCAGCCACTCCTTTGCCGGGAGCACTTTGTGAAATTAGTTGCAGATACGATTCTAACAGGTGGGAAAATGATAGTAACGTAATTAACACAAAACCTGTTTTCATTTGTTAAATTTGTTTAGAAATGGAAAGTAGATGAAGATCCGACCAATGTTTACTTTTTATAACTTTGAAAGAATCAAAATTCCTCTAGGACATTTCAATTGATATATTGCTCCACGAAATTAAAAAAAACTTCTTCCGTTTCGATGAACTTAATCACTATCCTCATAAATCAAAGTTTTTTTTTTTTTCCTACGCGTTTTACAAAATCGAAGGATTCTATTGTATTCCAATAATTTGGATGGTCAAATCTCACCCTTCTTAAACATATTTTGTTAAAAATTTCGATCCTAGGCTTATCTCTTCCGATGCATACTACTGGATCATCTTACGATCCCACGAATTTAGTTTTATTTATTTATTTTAAAAATAACAGCTCGAAATCGAATTTAGCTTTTACTTAACATTAAATCATAATTATGCAAAAATAAAATAATCATATAAAAATATCAGGCGCGTGATATGGACGCTCATCACGGCACGTGAGACATCATAAAACAGCTCTCCACAATTGAGTCAAAAATCAAATCGATGGTTTCATCCAAAGCAGTCTTCTTTTTACTTTTTCCTGATACGAAACCGAGTCGTAACTCTACTTATATATTTGAAGCGGTAACCAGACCTACCAAAACCTTAACACCAACGGCCTTTTTGCAACTCACCAAAAAGAAAAAGAAGAAAGAAGAAGGGAAAATTATGGCTGTTCACAACAAAGCAACGTTGATGGTCATGGCGGTGATTGCGGCGGCGATCGCCTCCACGAGCTTAACAGATGCGCAGAATACTCCGTCGTGCGCGTCGAAGCTGGTCCCCTGCGCCAGCTTTCTCAACACCACAACAAAGCCGAACGCCGAGTGCTGCAACTCCATCAAAGAAGCCGTCGCGAATGAGTTGCCCTGCCTCTGCACTCTCTACAACACTCCTGGCTTGTTGTCTTCTTTCCACGTCTCCCTCGAAGATGCTCTCAGGCTCACCCGCGATTGTAACGTTCCCTCTGATCTCAGCTCCTGCAAAAGTAAGCAAACATTAAAATAATAATAATAATAAAATTACGGTTCCAAATTTTGATTTTTATTTTGAAAAAAATCTCAAAAAGTCATCTAAACCGCTAGATTTGTTTAGATTTCGTAATTGACGGCCAAAGCAGCATTTGGTAGCTTAATAATCTGCTACAATCTCTTTTGTCGTTGGCAATTTAGTTTGGTTTTTTAATTTTCTTTCGATCTATCGAGGAATCATATTTCTCTCTTTTCGTGCCTCAGATTCAGGCGCTCCATCTCCGGGATCATCGGTGCCACCTCCAGGTAACAATTTGATTTTGATCTAACTCTCTGCCAAGTTAACGGTTGTTAGTTTGACGTGTAATGGTATATTTACAAACTTAATTTTTTAATAATTATAAATTTATTTTATATAAATTAATACGCCGTTAAACTCATATATTTATTTTATATTTTTATTAATTTTCTGTAAATTTTTAAACTTTTTCATTCTGCTCCAAATAATATAAAAAAATCAATATATTGATTGGGTAGGTGGGTGAAAGTATGAAAAATGTAAAATGATGTTGCCTTCTCTCTCTCTTTATTTTATTTTTTTTAAATAAACACAATCATAAATGTCAATGTGAAACGGGCCTTCCGCTTTATGTGGGACGGCGCCCGAAGCCAACTGATGATATTATTGGATATATTAATTTAATTAATGAAGCATAAGACTAGAATACGGGGTGGTTTTGCTGCCAGCTAATTTATATAAGCTTTCGGTGCCACCAACTTGGACCCAAAATCACGGATTTTTGTATTAGCGTTCACATCCGTTAGATTGTCATTAATCATCGCGGTTGAGTAGTATAGATGATACAAGTATGATTTGGTTTTATTGTTATTATTATGTTTAAGTCATTGGTGAAGATGACTTAATTCAAACATTTCCCTAAACATTTTTTTTTAATGTTTTTCATTTTTAGACCACATATTTTCATTCTAGTAGGTAAAATACAGAACAATTGTGAATGCATCTCCGGGATATAGCCTTAATATTTGCAAAAATCATGCAGGAACCCCGGGGAATGATGGAAACGGTGCAACAGCGAGGGAAGCGTGGGCTGGAATCACTAGCTTACTCTTATTCTGGGCTGCTTCAATGATGCTTTACTAGGACTATTAATATATTACGGTATTATTATTATTGTAGTAATTTATGTTGGGTTCATTCGAGTTGTTGGAGGAGTAAATAACATTGAGATTTCCATGTTAGGAACATCAGTTTCCAGATCTTATTTTGTCGTTCGTTAAGTTGCTTCTTGATGTATTTTACAATTTGGGAGACTATCGTTAATTCGTTATCATTTTTATACATGCCGATGCATTTCAAATAAGATTCATGTTTCTTGTTGCGAAAACCATTGAAGATTGCTATTCATGCATCTCCAGTTCCCTGTCCGTTTCTGCTTCCTTCTAGCAACCACTGGTTTGCATTTTGATCTCATGTTTTTTAATCAGAGTGGAGAGACGATTAAATTATATGTTTATAAAAAAAAATGGACGAGAGTTCATGGTCTAGGAAGAGTGAGGGACTATAGAAAGAGATCCAAGCACATGACTTGTGGCAGTATTACTAGTTGATTTTTCGAGAATTTAAACAACATTATTAGATATTCAGAAATTTTGTCATAAAAATCATTGCAAAACCTTATCAACCCTTTTTTTTATAATGACAATGGGCGAAAGATTTTAATTTCTGAACCATTTGGTTTTTATTACTTGGTTTGGTTAACCAATCTACTAAACGAATTGGTTTATAGAAAAAAAAACTTTTTAAGTAGATTTTATGAAAATAAAATTGTGAAAATTGAAATCTCCTACTTAAACTAGATTAATATAAAAAAACTTTTGATATGATTGAAGAATTGATATTGACGCAAAATTACTTGCAGTCATCTCCTTTTTTTGGAAACGATAACAAACTTAATCAATTAATTCAAGAAAATAAGTTTAGGATCAACTTTCATGAGGGGTGTTTAGTAAAATTTAAATTTAAGTTTATTTTAAGTAGCTTGCATAATTTTGATTTGTTTAACTTTCATTTATGTGGTTCAACATGAAGAACATCTAAGTAACAAAAGTTAATGCTTTTATTTATTAGTTAATGCATGAGATTATTAATATGATATCTTACACTATTTTATTTTGTTTAATTATTGGTGCTTGGCTAATGGTTCACTTTAAGAGATAATGTAGGTATTGTGAATGTGAAAGTTGATGGATGAAAAAGTGGTTATTGGAGGAGTGCTAAGTGCAATGGAACATTGAAGTTTCTTTTGTAATTTGTAGTAAATTTCTATACTATTATTAGGCTTTAAATTTCACTCTTATTTAAATTCAATTATACCCCGGATGGAAGATTTTAATATTTTGAATTGGTGGAAGACAAATGCTAATAGGTATCCTACATTAGCTCGAATTGCTAGAGATATTTTAGCAATTCCAATTACAACAGTTGCTTCTGAATAAGCTTTTAGCATCAGTGGTAGAGTTGTGAGCCCACACCGTAACAAACTTCATCCAAGCATATTAGAGGCCTTAATGTGCTATCAAAGTTGGTTACGAGCTTACAATAGCAGTATGAGTTTATTTTACATTGTAATTATATTATATAGTTATTAATATTTGCACTTATAAGTTACGTTACTTATATCATTTTCATTGTTTTAGGTTTGAAATCTAAGGCTATCTCTCAATTTGCCACATTTCTCGAGGAAGAACAGGAGGAGCAAGACGAGCAGGAGGTAAATAGTTTTATTAAAAATATTAATTAAGTATCTACATTTAATAATTATTTTAATAATTTATATTTTGAATGTGACTTTGTAATTGATCAATATTGATGTAAGATATATTTTGAACTTTATTTTTATCTGAATTTTTTATTTTAATATGATTAATTTAAAATCAAAAATAAAAAAATGTATTAGACTATTAGTTATTCGGGGACCGAGGACCCTCGAAGATCCCCTGTTATTATTCGGGGAGGGGATGATGATTCTCTCAAGCAATTCTGACGGGGACGGGGACATATGCAAAATATCGGGGATGGGTATGGGGAGATTGGTCCCCTCCCCTTCCCCATTGCCATCCCTACATGCCACGAAGAAGGTCACAATTGTATAATCTGTTTGTAAATATTAATTGTAATACCTATAGTCCTATATAACAGTATTAAAAAATATTAAAAAAAAATGCGATTTTGGTCCGACAGTTTCTTGACTTGTTTTCTGTAATTTTTTTTTTTTTGTTTCTTGTGCGGGTTGTTAAAGGTTTGATTATTATAGGTCTTCGTTGATATGTTACATTGAAATATAGTTGAGTTGGAGTTTATGAAATGCGTTCTAGACACCGTGGTTTTGAGCACAGCTCTTCCGAAATCAACCTTAATCAGTCAATGAACCAAGACTTTGTTTTAATTTAAAGTATGCTTTCAGTTCATAACAATCATGCTTTCAGTTCATAACCAAGACTTTGTTTTAATTTATAAATACTCTTCGATTTCCATAGCAAAACAAATTTTTTTGTATCAACAAGACAACTACAACAGCTCGAGTTTCAGCTAAATTTTAATTAAAGATAATTTTGAAAATTATTTATGGGGTAATTGACTAAAGATTACAATTTAGAGAGAAAAAATATTTTAATTATAATTTTTATTTATAATAAGAATAATTTTATAAATAAATATAATTAATTGAGAAGTGGAATTAATAAGATAATTTGAGGGTGTCAAATAATATATATATATATTTTTTTTTTAAAAGAGCAGGCATTTTCAAAAAGGAGTTTATTAGGATTTTGACAGGGTGTGAATAGTTAATCCAATTCTAAAACGCACGCGTGCATAGCCCATTTACCCTCCAGACAGCACTCAACAAGCCTTGCTTCTACCACTGGACCCGATCTTTTCTTAACGCGCCATTCCATTATTTCCATTCATCTGAAAGAAAGAGCCTAGAGTCGGTACATAATTTTATGCAAGGTGGGGCTAATTGAATATATTAGTTTGCTCTCTCTACACTTTTTTTTTTCAATTAAAAATTTTACTACATGAATAATTTATGAAAAAAATTATTTGATTAACACTTTTTTTTCCTCTTCTCAATTTCACAAATTTTCATCAATTCACTCATATATACTCTTTTAATTGATAGCACTAAATAAAGGGAGCAAAAATCATCATTTAAAAATGAAAATCAACAAATTTTTGTCAGTATGAAAGTTAATGAATATAAAAAAAATGATATTCTTATATATAGAAAGTACGAAATATAAATCATGACATATTAAGAAAGACAAAATAATTGAATTTAAATAAGAGTGAAATTGAATGTTTAATTTGTTAAATGTGAGTACA
This sequence comes from Citrus sinensis, assembly GCF_022201045.2. Classification (NCBI taxonomy): domain Eukaryota; kingdom Viridiplantae; phylum Streptophyta; class Magnoliopsida; order Sapindales; family Rutaceae; genus Citrus; species Citrus sinensis. The sequence goes on from NC_068558.1 coordinate 6,127,761, forward strand.
AAGAGAATGTTCAATTGTAGGGTAGAGAGAAAAAGCGATTAGGACAAAAGTAAATTTTGAGATTTTTAAATTTTTAAATATTTATAATGAATTTATTATGTAAAATGAATGTAGAGGGAAATTTAATAGGTTTAAATAACCCCACCCTTTCGTGTATTCTCTTTTCAAATTTAGTTAATATGATATGAAAATTGTGGAGGAATCGGATGAACTAAAAAGTATTGATCATGAGGATATTTAAGAATTTGCGATTCTTAAATGAAATTTAACTTGTATAAGGTATATATATATACACACACACGCGAAAAGTGCTTGTATTAAATAAATAAAAATAAACGAAATTCACCATAGCAGTTAACTCCTAAGGGGCAATTCCATATGCGCCCCCTCAAAATAAATAAACAAAAAAATCCATGTGCATGATCGAAAGAATAAATATTTAATATTAAAAAAAAATCGGATCTATCAATATATTGGAAAACTTTTCAAGACTTTTGGCTATGTAATTGGGACGATAAATCTCTTTCTTTTAAAAACAACATATTCGGAGCGGGGGACGAGGTTGAATTATGATGTAGTTAAAGAACAATAATAATAGTAGTAGCAGCAACATCAATAAAGGACAGGTCATAAGATTTAAGATAAAGAAAACCTACGTCCCTAAGGTCTGGAGAAATGATTACGTAAACTTTTATATTTTTAATAAGGGATCCTAAAATTTCTTTTCAAAATATTTTTCATAGATAGTAATTAAAAAAACTGACTTTAAATTTTTTTGATGAATCACAAATGTAATTTAAATAATTTAATTTGTCTAGTAGACTAAAAATAGAATTTTTTAATATATAAAATAAATATTATTTTATTTCAATACTATATTCGTATTTATTATAAAAATTTTAATAAGTTGTTGAGATTAAATAAATTTTACAATTAATAAAACATATCTCATGTATTAATAATATGAAATTATTTTATACAATTTTTAAATATTTATTTTAATATTATGTTTTTATTTATTATAAAATTTAGTTTAATTTAATATTAAATTTTAATGAAATTATTTAAAATTTTTATGCTGTTAATTTTATTTTAATATTAATTTTATATTTTTATAAAATATTAAAATTAATTATTTTTGAGTTAATAGAACCAAAAAAATATATATTAAAACTATGCTTTTTATTCACGGGGTACTGAGAAGTGGAAGTAAAGGCATAAATATTGCCACTTCAGCCTTGGCCGAAGTGGTGGGCTGCTGCCCTCACAAGCATTGTGAGGGCAGCGGTTCTAGCCCCCACAAAAGCATTATGGGGGCTAAATGTTCTTTATATTTAAAAAATCATTCTCCCTTGCGAAATGCAAGTGGAGTATGGACATTCTCTCCTGTGAGGGGTTATTTGTATTGGGCATGTACTTCATATAATTCATTGTAATAATGTAAGTCCCAATCATGTATATCTGATTGTAAATATCAGTGTAATATCTCTGCTACAATAAGCAGTTGTTGTAAATATCTGTGTAATGCAGTAATCTGATGATTAATCAGTTTAAAAAAAAAAAAAGCATAAATATTATTATTATTATTTTATTATTAACAACTTGAAAGAGTATAAGGTAATAAAATCGAAACCTTGTAGGCACTCTCAGACACATCACGCCAATTACTCTGTAATCTTCGAGAAGCTAAAGAACCCTTGAACGAAGGGAGACGGCAATGGACGCAGAAAAAGTGAAAGAACTGAAACAGTTCATCGATCAGTGCAAATCGAATCCTTCCATTCTCGCCGACCCCTCCCTCTCCTTCTTCCGCGACTATCTCGAAAGGTACCGACACTTTCACTTTTTTATTACTCGCTATTGTTAAAAATTTAGTCTCCATTTTATTGACTCATTTATGTTTAAACGATTTGTTTTAGTCTCCATGCCAAAGTGCCTACCGATGCGTACAAAGAAGGCAAATCCGAACCGGTACTCTTTCACTCTCTCACTCTATTTTAATTGTGTATAAAGGCGTAGATTATTTATTTATCTATTTATTCGTGTATTTTAATCGTAAACATACATTCATTTTCCTATAGAGGGCCTCTGTGGTGGAGGAGAGCGAAGAGGAAGAACAAAGAGTAGAAGTAGAAGAAAAAGAGGAAGAAGAGGATGAAATAGTCGAGTCCGATATTGAGCTTGAAGGAGATATTGTGGAGGCTGATAATGATCCTCCTCAGAAGGTTGCTGTTCTTTTGTTGTTTTACAAGTGTGAAATCAATTCTATTTTTTAATTTATTTATGACGTTTGGTGGTTTTGTGATCAGTATTAAATTGATGTGTTTACATTTTGATTTCTTTTTCCTTTTTGGTATTTTTAATGATGAAAATGAGTTGATATTTGCAGATGGGAGACAGTTCGACAGAAGTTACTGATGAGAAACGCGAAGCGGCTGCGGAGGCAAAGGCCAAGGCCATGGAAGCCATCTCTGAAGGCACAATACTGTGTGCATGGATATGTTGTTGCGAATAAATTGTTGAGTGGAGACAAATGGTTGTGAAATTTGATGGTTCTCTTTTTGTGTGATGCAGGAAAGTTGGACGAGGCAATTGAGCTTTCGACTGAGGCTATTATGCTGAATCCATCAGCCATTATGTATGCAACTAGAGGTGAATATTGGTACTTCCCCCCTGTTTGGTTTTTCATGGTTTTGATTGTTGTGTTTGTTTGTTACTGATTTCGTGTGCTCGTGATGCTTCACGCTCGACAGCCAGTGTATACATCAAAATGAAGAAGCCTAATGCTGCCATCCGGGATGCCACTGCAGCTTTAGAGGTTTATTTCTTGTTCTAATATTTAGTTAATATTATTATTTTATTCTGTTGTAGTTCATGCATGTGACTAGATGTATGAGTGATTAAATAAGTAATCCTCCCCTGTGTTTAATTCTTGTTTAGTATGCATGTTTCTACATAATTGCATTGCCATGGATATTTGTCATTTATAATTTTGTTGGGCTGTCGTTTCCTATGTCAACCGTATGATGAGCCTTGATTTTAGATAATGCTTTTTGCATTTTTTTTTTTAAAGCAAACCCAAATGGAATGAGAGTAAATTTATTAATGAAGAAAAATAAAAAGGGATGCCTAAAAGGGGGAGGTATGAGCCTTAATAAAGAGCCCCCTAAACAGCATGGGCCTAAAAAATTAAAATTTATGCATGCAAGAACAAACAAAAAACTATTTAAACCTATAACTAGGTAGTCCTAGAAATGGTAAAACCACAGGAGGCGGTTCTGACTGCCAAACAAATTCAGAAACAGTAGCACCAAAGCTGGCCAGCTAATCAGCAGCATGATTACCTTCCCTAAATATGTGAGTGAAGCACATGTCAATCTGATTAATTAATACAAACAATTATTATATCTGTGAATCAACGGCCAACTTCCATTTAATTCAAAAGATTGTATGCATATAATTATTTGTTTATTATTTTTTTTTCAAATGATAACTAAGTAATCTAATTGCATGCTTCAATGTGATTTTTTTGGGAGAGAAATTTATAAGAGCTCAATAATGTTTATCGCAGATTAACCCAGATTCTGCTAAGGGCTACAAGACCCGTGGCATGGCACATGCAATGCTAGGTCACTGGGAGGAGGCTGTGCATGATCTTCATGTTGCTTCGAAGATAGATTTTGATGAAGAAATAGCTGCTGTACTTAAAAAGGTATGTTCTCCCACTCCTGCTTCAGGAATTGTTTCAGCTAATATGTTCATAAGTGTTTGGAAAGAATACATATGAAAGGAACTGTGCCTTTGCAGGAGGGATCTGCTGCCTAGCATGATCTACACCTGATAGCAGCAGGTGTAACAATAAAAAAAGAAATTTATTAGTTTACGTTCAAGAGAAACAAAAAGGAGAAGAGTCTTTTACTGCAGGGAGTCAATTGCTGCACTTTTTCACTTAAGAGTGTGATACGTCTATTGTGTGTTTTTTTTTAATAAATTAAAAGAAATAGTTTTTGCTATCCTGTAGGTTTTTAAAAATGTTTGCCATGTGAAGTTGTTGGCTGTGTTGACTAGACTAAAACTGTGACTAAAACTGTGAACAACAACAATGTAACTGTCATACTACTGTGGACTTGCTTTAGTAACTCACGGAAACTCCTTTGCCACACAGGTTGAACCCAATGCACTGAGGATTGAAGAACACCGTAGGAAGTATGATAGACTGCGGAGAGAGAGAGAAGAGAGAAAGGTTGAGCGTGAGAGACTTCGTCGTCGTGCTGAAGCTCAGGTAATTGCCTATATGATTACTTTGTTCTGACAATCTTGTCTTGCTGCACCTATTGTTGTGTGTTTCTGATTTTAAGCATCTCTTAAAGGCTGCATATGAGAAGGCTAAGAAGGAAGAGCAATCATCTTCAAGCGAAAGACCTGGAGGGATGCCTGGTGGAGCAGGTGGAATGCCAGGAGGCTTCCCTGGAGGCATGCCTGGAGGCTTCCCTGGTGGCATGCCAGGAGGCTTCCCAGGTGGCATGCCAGGAGGCTTCCCAGGTGGCATGCCAGGAGGCTTCCCGGGTGGCATGCCAGGAGGGGGGCCTGGAAATGTTGATTTTAGCAAGATATTAAATGTAACCCTTGTTCTTTATTTTTTTAATATTTATTTTAAAGAAAAAACAATTAAGCCATGAATTTATTGTTTTCTATTGACATTTGCAGGACCCTGAGTTGATGGCAGCATTTAGCGATCCAGAAGTCATGGCTGCTCTTCAAGATGGTAGGCATGCTGTCCTGATAGCTCATAGGCTTTTTTCTTCTTCTATTGGATGTGGACTGTTTCCTCTGTAGTCTTTTTGCCTCTTAATTGTTCAGCTAATTTGCAAATGTTTGAATCATCTTATTTGTAGTTATGATGATTATTCTGGTTATAATTATGTACAGTTCTCGAAAATAGTAATTGAAGGGTGAAAATATGAACATTGCCCCATAGTTGTAGTTTTGTACTAATTCTAATGTTTCATTGAATACATATTTCCTCAACAGGAGGAACAGGCTTGTCACATAAGATCAATCTATGTTCTGATTTAACAGTGGACTATGATGTTGTTATATTTGTTTATTTTTTTTCTTTTTCAGTTGAAGTATATACCTTGGCAAGTACATTCAGTTTATCATACTCTGGCAAGTTAACTTCAGCGCTGGGAAGAATTCACTTGTGTCTGACTCTTTTTCCCTTTTCTTGTTTGATGGCTTCACAGTAATGAAGAACCCTGCTAATCTCGCTCAGCATCAAGCAAATCCCAAAGTGGCTCCCATAATTGCTAAGATGATGGCCAAGTTTGGAGGACCCAAGTAGATTGCTTTCCGGGCTGGCATCTTATTTTGTTGTTGGTGAATGGTAACCTTTGTGTGTCACATCTCATGAATCTTGTGCGGCTCTTACGATTTCTGGGTATGGTATGGATTAGGAATGTTTGGCAGCTGCATCTACATATCTGCTGGGAATTTTTCTTTCTGGGTGAAAGGATTGAGTTTATGTAGTGGTTTAAAATTTCGTCCTCAAATTCTTGTCTTAGTTGCTGAACAAAGAATGTGCTTTCATAACTTGGGACTAGTTTTTACTTGCAGAATTATTAAAGGAATGCCATAGCCTATAATTTCTGGTTTAGAATTGTTTATTGTGCGACTGTCTTTCGAGTTGGATTACTGTTGTAAATTATTTACTAGTTGAATTTTATGGGATTACTAAGTGGCAGACAGAACTTAGGGGATGTCTTCTCCAAATTTGGGATTTGGCGATTTCTCAAGGGAAGTATCGTGCGATTTCTCAAGGGAAGTATCGTTAAGAAAAACCGAAGTCACTCTTTCTCATTAATAATGTAACTTCGATTTATTCCTTCAATTGGCTTTCTTTGTGGATAAGAGAAAGATACACACATTTGCAAGATCAGATCTTCAACCTTGTCCCCCCATTTTTTTCAAATTTTTCGAATGAATGTCAAGATTCGTTTTATTTGCTTGAAACAAACCAATTTGACGTATATAGGGACGACTCCGTACAAACAGACCAACCATTAGATGAATCAATAATTGTGTTTCTGAAAGCAAATTAATGAAGTTAGACTCTTGCTCTTTTCATCGACGGGAATTGTAGAACTAGAATACAAATATGAAGCGAAAATGACTAGCCACCCAACCGTACAGCACTGCTCAGGCCATGCAATTTTATTTGACCGGGATGCTGATGACATGTGGGACTTAAGGTGCTTTCTCTAATTCTCTCTGGTTGGTCGCATAAGAAATGACTCCTCAGCAATTGAAAAAGTTACCCACCGCTTTGCGTAGTAATAAAGGTCAAATATCAACGACTTATTATCTATTGCAAATGTAAGCAGAACACCCATTGTTTAAAATGAGAAAACATTTTCCAACACCCTCACCGGCCTGGCTTTGATTCTTTTACTTAGTTTTACAAAAACTGCACATTTAACATGCGCATAAGCTTACACTGGCTTTTCAATCTCATTTTCCTCACCAACCATTGCCATGACTTTTTATGGGACGAAAATGATCAACACATCTTATCAATCAATCAAACGAGCAGTAATTGTGGAATTGATTTTTGGCTACGCTCTCTAGTTACTTTCAATTTTGCTGGCTAGCTCTTCCCATATTTGGTTCCCTATAAGTTTGGACCCTATGACTTAGTTTCTGTAGGCTTCTGGTTAGTTTGTTGCCAGCATTATCGTTGCATTATTTGTCAATTTCGTTTCTCTTTTTCTTAATGACGATTGCATTACTCACAAACTTCGTAATGAAATACCTAAATGAACTTCACAATTTATTCCGCACTGCAATAATCAAAACACCCAAAATCTGTGGAAAATAGTTACCGCAACTTGAATGAATTCAAACGTGGTAGTTCGCGTGTCAGTGTATTATGTGCTTGATGGTGTTTAAGTCATAATTATTCGGTTCACTGTATGGATGCTCATTATCAGCTCAAGTGGGATGGTTTGATGCGACATATATATTAATCAATATATATAGGTCGATTTTGTAATAATTATTAATTAAGATGGTTAAAACGTTAATGATCACTATTTATAGTAATAAACAATTGGGAGCTAGCCATTAATCACAAACATTTCTAGCCACCGTTTCAACCCAAAAAAAAAAAAAAGAGAGAGAGATATCAAATCGGTACGTGTGCAATATTTTCGCATTTGAAAATTTGAACATGTTTTCGCATGTGGTCGCTGTTGTGATCATGAGTTCACAACTGCTACAGTTATGTCGGAACTCAAACCGGACAAAACCATCACTACAAGCAATGTCATACCTAAAAATATGCTTAACTACGGATATGAGTCGATGTGTATTCTCTTGGATACTAGAAATTATACGTCGTTGGATCTGTATTAGTTTGATTTTTGGAGGATCATAATTAAGTAGGCAGCAAGGGTGTTGGAAATATATACAAATGCATGCCTGTAGGGATTAGCAAGTTCTGTTTCCTATCTCTTCTCTTTCCTTATGGGGAAAGTATGCGTCTGTAATTTATGCCACTAGTATGCATTTACAGGATTAATACCATATGCATATAGCTGCAGAATAGACTAAACATAAAATTAATTAATTGCCTGGTGATTGGTGTAGTGTCTTGCAAGTTATTTTTTGATCACTTGTCTGATTTTTGACGTAACAAGATCTCGGAGGAGTCCCCTTCGGACATGGGATTTTTTGCGGACACATTGTTTGTTGATTTAAATAATGGTTTTCGTGATTTAAATATTACAAGCTTGTCGGAGGATCATCACATTACAGCCATGAAGAAACCTCGCGAAATCTAAAGATGAGCTCTTCAAAGAAACGGACCCACCCTAAGCTGCAAATTTAAGCCAAGAGATATAAGTCAATAGACCAACACTTTAGATTATTAACTACTCCATATCTACCTATGTTATATATATATATATATATATATATATATATATATATATATAATATTGTGCTGCAAAATGGTACTTAATATTAATGTACATAATACGAAGATGATTCATGCATTGTAAGGTAATGATTTTTGAAATGAACTCTGAAATGGTGACCTCTTACGCAAGGCGCGTGTTACTTCTTGTTTGATACTTTGATATTTACACACAAAACTAGGGTTTGATAAAGCAACTTGTGTAATCTGTTGGGCAAAAGCTCCTCTTTCATAACCATAATCAACGGCCAGATATGAAGTCCAATGATTCAATTATAGCATCCTGTAAGTTCGTCTCGCTCGTACTTGGGCATGGAACAATCTAGAACGATGTGTACGTGGCATATAAAATTCTACGATACGTATAAACATGAGCTTGTTGATTTAATAAAATGCACACGGCATCTGTGCTCTTGGCAAAGGTTAAATCATAAAATGTACGAAATATCTGCATCGCAGACTTAGGGTTTAAAAGCATGAGCTTATTGTTTATGCTAAGTAGCGAACTGAAACTAGCCACAGAGAATAATGTTGTACTTTGATTCAAACTGTAGGAAATAAAAGAAAGTTTTCTTGATTGAACAATGTGAGAGCAAATAATGAAATTAGATTTTTTTTTTTTTTTAAATGCTAATAGTTATAACCTGGTTTATAGACGAGTGTGTCATTGGTTGATGTTAATGGAACTTAGAAGATAAGTAGATTAATTTGGCAACTTGCTATGTCTCTTGTGCTTTGATGGGGAGGCAATTCATTATGCTAAGGTTTCTTCTGAAGTTTAACCTGGCATTATTTTGTGAAACACGAAAGAGAACAACTACACATTCTTAATAAATGATGATGAATACGTAATTAATGAGCTAAATTGATGATCCAAAGAAAGCTGAGGGAGAGAAAAAAATATGGAAAATTTTTAAATCATTATTTGGTCAACAAATTGAGCCATTGTTGACCACATAACGCTATACAAAGTTGACTATCCATAAAAATATAAAAAAATTTCTTCGTAATTTATTTATTTATAATAATCAAATTCTATATAGCTGCATCACGGCATTTTTAGGCTTGAATTTCCAATCCAATCTTTCAACACTGACTGATATGGCGTTCGAATCTAGCATTTACTATCATATCCTGTTCTTAAGGTTAGATTCTTAATCTATGATTGCTCCTAATGGATAGCAAACACATAAAATCTTTTTAAATCAAGATTAAAGAGGGTACAATTCTCCACTCATTTTGAGGGATCCACCGCCAAATGGGTTGAAATACACAAATTCTTACTATGAGACAGGATTTTGTTTTGCACCACTCATCCCACACTACCCTTGCCCAAGCCCCATCACTTTATATTTTTATTTCAATTGTTATTTATCTAAAGCATATTTTTGTTTTTAATTTTGTTCCAAGATATATATTGTTTCAACATGTTGGAGATGATATGTATTTTTTAAAATTCAATAATTTGAATACTATTGTGATATGTTAATGTATTTTTTTTTTTTTTGGTTTTGACCACGAGGTATTATGGGGAGGGCCCCAACTGTGGGAGGCACCTTTAAGCCCGTACCACAACCCAGAGTAGAAGTTCCCGCTCGAACCGAGAGGCACAGGTTCTCCCAACAAAGGCGACTTCTCTGCAACTCGAACTGGGGAGCAAACTCAATCAAGCCACTTAAGGGGGCTCCATTGCCAGTAGAGCCAACACTTTGTTGGTTATGTTAATGTACTTTAACTTTTATACTACTAGCATTATGTATTAATATAATATAAAATGTTATAAAAGATGATATATAAATGCAGAATGGGTTTGGAGATTGGGAAATTTTTCCTCACATCAGGATTCTCTATCCCAACTTCCCTTAAATTCATTGACAAACGGGAATAAAATAGAAAATATCATAGGAAATGGAGACCGTCTCCCTATCAAGATAACTGTAACATGGACATTTAAGAGAAATCAACAATATTATGTAATTTGATTAGGAAATGCTGAAAACAATCTGATACGGGCCGAAATTAAATTAAAATTCATGAAAACACTGTAAGTCAAAATGAAGTCAAACCCACATAAGAGGTTTCCCCAAATCCGAAAAGATTCGATCCCTCTGATTGATCCAACCGAAGACTTAAGTTATGAGCAGCAACACATAAGTAAAATCCAGTGCAATAAGGACACGTAAACGTAGTGATGACGAAATGGGTGATGGCATGGTTGAGTAAGAGTGCAACCAGGGAGTGGGGTTGTGTAGGAAAATGGGAAGAAAATTTAGATGCTTAAATGTAACCGAGTCTTTGGTCCACCCATCACCCCATTTTGTGCATCATACACACACCAGAACACCTCATTTTAGTTCCCAAGTTCCTTTCATAAGCCAATGGTGGGACCAGGAATGATCCTCCCTCTCAATATATGTATATATAGATGAATTATATATGCTTCTGTACAGATGTGAATATAAGAATATCATATTAAGGCTGGAAAGTTGAGAACATTATATAAAGGTGGTTGGATTCGTGGGGCTATTGAGTCATTAGAAGGAGCACTGGTGAGAGACTAGTACTTGTATTATTAGCGAGAACTTGTGTTAATAGGCTAGCTAGTGATGGGCAGGCAACCTTGCTGTGACAAACTTGGGGTGAAAAAAGGGCCATGGACAGCTGAGGAGGACAAGAAACTCATCAACTTTATTCTCACCAATGGCCAGTGCTGTTGGCGTGCTGTCCCGAAGCTTGCCGGTCTCCGCCGCTGCGGCAAAAGCTGCCGCTTGCGCTGGACTAATTATCTTCGGCCTGACTTGAAGAGAGGTCTTCTTACAGAGGCTGAAGAACAACTGGTTATCGATCTTCATGCCCGTCTTGGCAACAGGTCACCCTCCTTTATTTCCTTTGTGATGTAATTAATTATATCTTGATCATTCTCACAATACATAATCCATCTGTTGTTTAATTTTCAAGAAATTTTTTAATATACATTCATTGATCATTTTATTAATAGTGTTTGGCATAATTACGGACACAACTAATTTTTCTACCATAACACGTTTAAGAATATATTATAAATAATATATTATCCTTTACAGTGAGATAGAAGCTGTCAACTTCATCATTCTTATATCTTATATATATAGAAGAAAGCAACGCATTTTGAATAAATAGTAAATAAGCTACGCATGGTCAATGCATTAGTTGCCCTTTAATTAATCTCCTCAAAGGATACGATCATTGATTGCAAGTATTAATATATTGAATAGTATTTTTCATGTAAAATATTGAAGCTTTTTTTATTCGTTACTTGCAAAGTAAATGAAAAGGCGGCATACGCATGCTATTGGTGTCCTTGACAAAGGATGGCTTGAGACAGTCGGCATAAATGCAAGATATCTTTTCATTCATCTTTATCGTGCGTTATATTATGTATTCAAAAATCAAAATTGAGCCGGATATATATATATTTTAAGTCTTAAGGTGCTTCTTCTTTTTGCTACAAAGAAGCAAACATCCTCTCTCTAATTTCTCATTAAGTACGTGTTATATATAATTTTTTTTAATTACAAATTTTAACTAAAATTAACTTTTCACTTATCTTGAACAGGTGGTCCAAGATTGCAGCTAGGTTACCAGGGCGAACCGATAACGAGATCAAGAATCATTGGAACACCCACATAAAGAAAAAGCTCCTTAAAATGGGAATCGATCCTGTCACTCATGAGCCCTTACACAAAGAAACAAAAGCTGAAGATAATTTGCTGCCAGACTCCAGCAATCAGCAAAAGGCGGAAAGTAGTGATGGCACCAACAATAACGTTGAAGACAACTCAAGCTCATCCCCAACTGAAAATTCATCCAGTACTGATGATTCACTCTTGCTAGAAAATATTTGCAACGATGACTGCCTACTGAACAGCTTGTGGATTGATGAACCTCCTCTAATTGATGCACCATGGAATATTAGTAATCAGCCTGTTGAGGAAAACATCAATGAAACAGGATTGCCAGTAGCTTGGGATCATCAGGACAATTGTTCATGGCTATTGGACTGTCAGGATTTCGGTATCCATGATTTTGGAATCGATTGCTTCAGTGACTTTGAATTAAACACGCTGAACAATTTGGAGGTGGGTGGCAGGCACTAGCAATTAATTCTGCAAAAATTGATCACAAATTAAAAGTATACTAAACCTGCAAAAGTGCACATGCTACAAAGTACCATGTAAGCTTGATAATTACTTAGTTCAATTTAGGAAATTCTCAGTGTTGATTTTATTTTTGTATATATATGTTAATAGAATATTGTCGGAAGGTCGAAGGTAAGCCTCGCTTCTTAAGAGGTTTCTCACCAACCAAGTCAAAACCGTGACACCAACAACCATACCCATGAAATTAGGTGATATTGCTTGGTGCCTTACATCTGCTATAATGTTCTGTAAATGTTAGATGGTGACATGCATATTGGACAATTATCAATATGTTAAGTGGGTTTTGTGAACATCATGAAAACTTTTGTATATACTGTATTTATGTTACAATAAAATGTTATCCTATAATATCTCTCAGGGAGAGTACGTATATATAAGATACGTTACGTTCCCTCCCGACAGGTATTGCGAATTTTATTTCTTAATAAAAGGTGCTTGCTCTGTCGAGATTATAAAAACCAGATAAGAAAGAAAAGCAATAGGAATGTGGTTGTTATAAATTAATGTCGTGAAAGCATTAACAAGGTGAGTACTCTTCGCAGTTCCTTTCCTCTTGCTGGTTAATAATTTGGATAAAATAATTGGGAATTACAATTTAAATTGATCAAAACTATTTGTATCCTAAATTAGATACCAGTCCTTTCTTCAGACTATACCAAGTACTAAAAATTATACTAAAACACAGCACAATGGTGCCCCACACACACACACACACACACACACACATAAGAATAAGATAGTCCTATGGGGCGGAACCTTATTATTTAAGCAGATGACGAATCGGGTTAGCACATTCTCCATGAACATTTCTTTTCAAGAGCTATTGTCACTTATCATCATTCAAGGGATCAATAATCCTCCACAGAAAAAGCACTTCGGCAGAATGTCCACAATAGTTGAATTAATTGCACTTTAAGCAAAACCTAATCATGCTATCTCTTAACCTAATATGCCCATTACTTTAGATCATAGTGCTTCATCATTATAAAATTCTAAAAGCACCATTACTCAATTCACTCTACAACTTATCACCATTTTCTTAATGGGTTTTTTGACCTGTGATTGGCGATTAAATTGATCGAGGGGCTGTTCGGTCTCCTGAATATCTGTACCTTTTTGTTTTTATTTTATATCAATTGGAACTGAGTAGAAGCAAGGATTACTATCACATTGATATGGATTTGCAATTGAGTAAGTGTCAATTAGTTCAGTTGATAAATTTTTTGAGAAAATAAGAGGGATAAGATACGAAACCTATTTACATGGATGTAAAGGAAATATAGTTGCCATCAAATTAGAAACACATATATATATAAAATAGGGGTGGGCATTTGGTTCGGTTTTGTCCTAAACAAATAAATTAAGATTGTATTATGCCAATTTAGTTCAGTTTAGTTTGAGTAATAAAAATTAAATGATTCATAAATTTTTGAATCAATTGGTTTTTGTTTGGTTCAGTTTAAAATCAAACCAAACCAAAAAACTAAACGGTTTGTAAAAAATTAAAAGTAAAAAATAGATTTGGTCTGAGTTAATACAAATGATTATTAATGTGATAGTATACACTATATTTTAATTTATTTAATTGTAAGTGCTTAGCTCACTTTGAGAGATAATATAGGTATTGTGGATATGGATATGTATTAATAACTTGGTTTGAAGTTCGAAACTTGCACCAAACGGTTGTGGCTCAGTTGGCGGAGCAGGCTGGGTAAGTGGGAAGAGCTCTTGGGTTCGATCCCCACTAAACACACTATTTGGGAGGGGTAAAGAGCCTTAACTGTGACTACACTTCGAATCCGAATTAGTTGGGGTCCAATGCGGTCACCGGAAATCGAGTGATTTAAACAAAAAAAAAAATAACTTGGTGTGAAGTTTTAATATTGTCAAAAGATATGTTGAAGAATCAAGAAGTGGTGAATATCAAAGGCAAGCTAGCAATGGAATTCTGAAATTTCTTTTATATGTGATTTTGTGTTATTTCTTTTTTGTTTGATTTATTGTTATGGATTTATAAATGTTGTGGAGTTCTAGAAATGTAAGGTATTTTGCTTTAGATTTTATTATATTGATTTATTCAATTTTATTATGTTATTTATTATTTGTGAATTTATGAACTCAATATTGTTGTTGTAGTAATAGTATGTTACTATTATGTTATTTTTTTTATTGAATATACATGGTAAACTTACTTGAAACAAACAAATTAAACAAAACCAAACCAATTTGAACTGAACTTATTTAGTTTGGGTAAGTTTGATTTAGGATTAGCAATGGGACGAGATTTGCCAATTCTAGTGTTATCCCGTATATGTAAATAAGATAAAAAAAAAAAAACATATTCACGTCCTTTTATTTTTTGGGACAAAAATTTATCATAGTTCCATCCCGTTATATATCTCGTTCCATCCCATTATCCTGAACAGTCTTAAATGTAAATAAAAAAATTTTGACATTTTTTTCTTTTAAGGATCATCATAATTCAATATAGTAAAAATATTGAATAAATTCAAAGTAGAATAATCAAATAATAGTTTTATTTGGAGTACACGCATGCTCAAATACAATTTTATGCTAATATTTTTTAATTGCCTATTTGCTTTCATTGCACACTAATATTAAGACATACGCTTCAAAAGGTATAGATTTAGACAGTAATCAACTTATTTTTTACCATAAAAAATATAAAAAATTAATTTTAATTGTGGCTTTTGGCTGACACTTTACTTTCTAATTATATTGCTTTTGGTATTTAATTTTAGCCTTGAGGTTTGATTCTACTATTTGATTCACATTTATTTCACAAAATTGTGAATCAACTGATTTCATGGTGTGTTTATATAACTGGAATCAAAATGGGTGGGAATGGAAATGAATTGAAATGAAAATGGAGCATGAAAATAAAAATAAGTTGTTTACTCGAACTATAGGAATGAGAATTAGAATGAGCTGGATTGTCATTAATGTGTTTACTTTATCTTGGAATCGGAATCAGGATAAGTTAGACAGTAACAAATTACTATAAAGTACTTAATGAACTATTGTCCCAATAATTATTTTATATTTTAATTATAGTGATTATTTATTCAAAAATTATTATTATTAATTGTTGTTAACAATATATTAATATATTCATTAGTTATAAAAATTTATATCATTAATAATAGTAATAAAAATAATAATAATAAATTTAAAATCTATAAATTAATTAGAACAATTATATTAATTAATTAATTATGATAATATATTAATTAATTATAATAATTTTTCTAACTTAGGACCAAATGGACATTTTTTATTTTGGTGGGTTTGGGGTGGGGGGGGGGTCAATTTTGGGAATGGGAGATTGCTTCGCACAACCCCTCGGGAATCAATCTCCCATTCCCCGTTCCCAAATTCGGTGGACCCCACAATTATGATTACAATTCTTGCCTTCATTTTGCAAAGTAAACGCCATCAATAATTCTTATTCCGGATTCTAATTTCTTAATTCGAGAAGTAAATGCACCATCAATTTAGTTCTATTATTAACTAGAATAGAATCAAATCAGATAATGCCCATCTTTTTATATAATAATGCATACCTACCAATTTCTCTGCAAACTAAGTTCATAGAAAGCTGACATCACATATGTATATGAGTACCAAAGTGAAAATTTGTATTGTTTAATCTTTGATCATGAAAGCATGCTTAGCCTACTCTTACAAAAGGATATATCCCTACTGATTAAGTGGATTATCAAATATCACAAATATTAATGTCACCATGAGCTTAATGGAGAAGATTTGAATGTGATTAACTATTTGGACCGGATGGTGACTTTTATGATTAAAGAACTAAAATTGAACAGAAGTATTTGCCAAGATTAAGAAGATTGATACTGATTAGAGCTTTACTAAACGCTAATAAATTTGGACCTCAAATATATTTTAAAAATGATTATTCACACTGATATTAACCAACAACGTGCTCTACAAGAATTAATTAATTAATGTCTTCTAGTTAGATGTGATGATATATAGGGCTTGCAGTCAATATAAATTTCTTGCAAGGCAAGTTAAAAATCAGTAATCAGGTCAAATAAGCTGAACATTTTTCCACCCACATATCATTTATTAGGACAAACTATGAACTTAGATGATAGGAATTATTCTTCTCCATTTAAGAAATAACCGCACCATAGTTTCTTGTATTGACCAATATGGTCGCTTGTGATGTGACGGAAAAGAGCAGATAAGTGTGCAAAATGGAGCACAACCTACAACTAAGGTTCTTTCTCAACATCCCTATTGCCTTCATATATATATTGGATGCCATGCCTGATGTCAGCGGTGTGGCCTCAAAGCTCAATTGAGTAAAACTGTGGACTGTGGTTATATGTATGTATGTGTGTGTGTGTATATATATATATATATATATAGTGGAATGTTAAATCATTCGATCCGTGTGGTTTTGATGAATGCAAATGGGTCATGCCCTGAAAACTATTCAATATTTAGTTGACTCCACAGCATTCCATTAAGTGTACCTTTGAAAAATAAACGGAGTCTAGATTATGAGTGAGGGGAAAGGTACCCTACTGCCCATCCCTTTTGATGGGGATATACCATCTAAAGCTAAAAGCTTACGGCAATTAAGAGAAACCTAATTATTTTCTTATTGTCATACAAGCCACGTTAAAATGCTAGTAACTTTCTTAGTCAGAGAGACGGACCGGCCTTGTTGTTCAATCTAACAAATATTCACAATCCAAGTTGGTCGAAGGAAGTGCAATCTTCGCACATACCATTGCAATTTGCTGACGATGACAGTTAATTTCATCTTGCTCGTCTTGATATTCACCAACAAGTACTTCTTCGAATCTTGTTCAATGATAAGAGAAAGAGAATCACTATTATAAGAAGAGAAACAATGTCATAAACGACGCATGTCTAAAGGTTAACTAATGACAAAATTAAATTCGAAGATTACCCATTATATTAATTTGCTGCAGATACTAAACTTGCCAATGTATTCAGCGATTCTATAAGTTGGCTTCTCATCGTGAACGAAGTTGTTAGTTAATTGTTATATAGTGAGAGTTTTAATTAGGTGGACGGATATACCATATATATCATGTATGCATTCATTAATAAAGAGAAAATTGCTACTTGAACAACAACAAGACAATAGAAAGACAAAATATGACTGCGGTTTATGTCACTATTCATGCTACAATACCATTGTTTCTATCTTCGTATAATTCAAATAGCAATAGCATTCTCCTACTAAATAACTGTATGCATATTTGAAATTAATGGCCATGAGAGCAATTAGGATAAACGACGGAGATTGGAAGAGAATCCAATTATTCAAATATATAGCATGATTTTATTAGAAAAAAAGTATTGAGGTTGACAATAAGACAGTTTTATCTACCTTTCCGCTTTATATGATATAAGATTTTCAATCGGGTACATCTTGATTAAGTCATGCTGACAGGGCTTACACTAAAATTTTAAAAAAATTAATAAATGCCAGCACGCTGGCATGTCTTAAACTAGCATTATTAAATTAAATCCAAAAGTTTTTGCTAATGATGGGCATAAGCATCCAGCAATTTTGCCCGGACGTTGTATATTGGCATATAAAATAAAAGGTTGATTATTTCTCAACTTTTTCTCCACATCTATAATTAGACTAGCTCCATCATGATTCATGAGGAAATTTTAAATAGAGAATAGAGAATACTACTTTATTTTATACACTCATATGATAAATTTTAAAAAAGAAAAAAAATATTTAGTGTACACACTCTATCCAATATTAAAATTATCCTCTGTAAATCTTATTCAAATTACATAATTATTTTCTTTCTGTACAGCATAAGAATATTTATCAAAGCTAGAAAAAAAAAAATTCGGTTGAGCTCATTTAGAAACTTTTATTCTTCTCTCATTTTCCCTAAATTATATTCTTCCCTCATGTTAGTTGAGTGATCAAAATAAAAAATATTTTATTAAGTTTTGTTAACTTGTCCTTAATAGTATTTTATATTAGTGTGATTTTAATAACATAAAAATTTTGTATATATTTAAAATTGGAGAGTCTTCTCAACTATCTAATCTATTTATTCATTAATAAATATTTCACTTCCTTTAAGAAAAACTTATATTCAATTTGAAGTGAGATTGAAGATGAATCAAAACAAATCAAGATACAAATATAAAGAAGACATGGAATCAATTCCAATCTACTTACTGGAGGGTCCCATTGGCGTGCATCCAATAGAAATTGATCCTACACGTTTGTCAATCTTCCTTATGAGGAGCCAAATGTAGACCTTTCTACTGTCTTTTTACTCTGCTATGAAATTAATCGTAAAATTGGAAAAGATAAGCTTAAAAAAAAGGTGATCAATTGCTAACGAAATATGCTAAAATTTTGTAGGAGAGATTAATAGTTTATAGATGTAAGAGAAAATAAAAAAATTTAATGAAGATGGAGGACTATTTTGACTGTTGTTAGATTGTGTAGAGTAAAAATTAATTTTGAAATTTTTTAGCAAATGCATGTAGAAAGTACAATATTTTTAAAGTAAAATTTAGAGTGTAAATAACCCTATTTTTAAATATTTTTAAAAATATATTAAAATAAATAAAAAAGTAATTAATTTTAGAATGAATTATATTTTACCATAAATCTAAGTGACTATTTTGGAAAGGTGTATTTCTATAATTATAAAATCTAATGACTGAATAGTGAATACGAAGTCCAAATTAGAGATAGCAATGGGCACCGCCCGCAGCGAGTTTGTCATTACCAAACCCAAATATGCACAAAATTTAAATTATCAAACTCACCCGCAACCCGCAGTAGATTTTAATTTTTTTAAGAAAACCCACCTCTTATGGGTTTTGACAATTACCAAACCTGCAATTGTATCTAACGAATTTTTTGTAGGTTTGTACATTTAAAATCACAAATGTTCGATACATAAATTTACAATAATAATCTCAAATTCAACATAACATACTCAATTTTAAATTTAACCAATGTAAATGAAAAATTAAAATTTCAACATCAATCCAACACAAATGTTGAATTTTAAGTATAAAATACACAAATTTATTAAAAAAAACCACAAACTAGTATATAAAAATATCAATTACATTTTATATTATTGTTCAACACAAGCTCCAAGAGAAGATATTTATTTAATTCACCATCATTAGCACCCATCCAACATGATGCCAACAATAATAATTAAAATTAATATTTTTCAAAGAATAATACTTTTCAAATATTAATCCGAAAAAATTATAATAACGAAATAATTCATGCATTAAGTTAAAGAAAAATAGTTCATACAAAAACACTTTGATTATTTGGCACTTTGCATAATTGCATTATTTTCCTTATATATTTTTTAGATTTAAATTTTTTAAAGTAAAATTAAATTAAAAATATTTTAAAAAAATATTACGGGTCTAGCGGATATTCATGCAGGTGTCCATCAGATATTGGGTTAATACCAAACCCACTCGTATTTAAATATGAGTTTTAATTTGTAATACCAAACCCGCTTGCAACCCGCAAAATTATCTGCAGCAGGTGAGTTTTGGTGGCAGGTTTGTGGGCACAATTGCCATCCCACCTAACCCCAAAAATAGTTGCATTTTTGTAATTACAAAATTTCACCACGTGGCATAGTATAAGACGATATAAGAGGAAAGCTTATGGTATTATAATAGACGTTCATGCACCCTAATACTGGTGAGTGCATCCTAATCAAACTTCAACACAAGCATCGCTTTCAGGAGAAGAGAGAAAGGGGAAAAAAAACACAAAAATCAAGCCCTAACAACGAATTGAAATCGCCGACGATAATCGAACCCTAATACTGCTTCGCCGCATTGCCTGCTTCGGTAGTAAAGTGAGTATCATTCATTTTTTGTGGGTTTGGCTGTAACTTTTTATTTGTTTGTTGATTTGATTTGTTATAGGAATTTTGAAATTTTATTACTGGTTTGATTCAAGTTCATGCCTAGTCTTTGAGTTATCCGTCGTCTCATTTAATTTGATGGAAATGATTCTGGGGTTTCTTAATTACATTCTACTTTGTGACTTGTAGTTGATATTTAGGGTTGTAATCTCGAAACATAAAATCTTGTTAGTGGGTTGAATTTTGGGCGTCAGTAGCTTTCTCATTTTACATGTTTGCAATGCAAATGAATAATTATTCACCTTTCGATCAGTATCTAATCTTCATCATATGATAGATTAACAAACCTAGAATTGATGCTGCAGCCAATATTATTTAATGTTCTTGCATACACATAGTCAATGATTGTGGTGCCACAATTTTTTTTGGGGCACAATGCCTATGTTCTGGATGCTTAGGAGTTTTCTACAGTTTGAACATTCTAATTTTTTGGCCAATAAGATTATCTGCGGCCAATATTATTTAATGTTCTAGGAAGAGCTTCTGTCTGTCTGTGTACGTATTTTTTTGTTGGCTGCCATTTATTGATGTGTCTTTTGTGCTTGATTAAATGGGAAATACTAGCTATTAATATCAAGTCACTATTTGAGCATATGGATTCATTAAAGGAAGGCTAGACTATGTCTAAAAATTGTAATGAAATTCTATCATTTGGCTGTTAAATCAATTGCCTAGTTTAGCATTTAAACCCTTGGTGGAGATGTGAAGAAAGTTTTGATGTCTATCATTGGTATCAAGAGTGGGAAGAAATTCTACATTTTTATTTGTGATTAGAAAGATAACTTATGTGGATCTCTTCAGGTATATTTTGCCTGGGGGTTGCAGTATAATGGGTGATTTTGCAATTCATATTAGTGCCAATCTTGTTAGTCAACTAGCTGAAGACAGTGGGAAGGTGAAGAAGAAAACAAAGAAAACTAAACCTAGGAAGTCACAAGAGCCCCAGCAGCCCCAAACCAAGGTAAATCAGAAGCAAATATTGGATGATTCTAAAACACAGAAGGGAACTCCAGCTCCAGGATGGCCACTTCAGCCTCCAGTGTTTCTGCCACTATCCCCTTCTGCTCATTCGGCAGAGTTGGATGCAATTCGATCTGTCCTTCATGAGAGTGAAAGGGTTTTGGAAAAGATACACAAACAGGAAGAAAACATGGTGCAGGAAGTGACAGAAAGAGCTAAAACTCTCCGTGATCAGGAGTTTAAGCTTCCTTACCAGAAGCCATTGCCCTGTTTGGCAGAGAAAGATGCTTGTGAGTCATGCTATAAGGAATTTGGGAAGGACCCCCTAAAATGTCTCCCTTTGCTGAAAAACTACGCAGATTGCTCTCGCAGAGCTAGGCAACAAGTTAGTTCGGCAGATAAGTAGAATTGATGAAAATTTTCAAGTCATACAATTTAGTGCAATCCTTTTGCTAGTTTGAACGACAATAGAATTTTTGCAGTGCAAATAAACCAAACACTAAACTGTGAACACCATTGTACGCTGTTGTTCTGATGGCTTCATTTTAAATCTTTTGCTTCTCTGCATCTCCCAACAGTTATTTTTGCGCAAGTCTGTCTGACATTGATTCAACCCCTAGATCTTTTGTTTTAACTAACTTTTTGACTCCATACGTGCCCTCATTGCGCATCAATTCTATTAAATTCAAAGTATAAACTCATGTATTGTGTTGTAATGCAAAATCAATTTGTGCTCCCATATCTTGTGCAAGAATTTGCATTACTTTTTGTTTTCATTGTTGTATAACGACAAATTTTCAATGCTATTGAGGAACAATGTAATCTAATCGATTGTTCCATCCTTGGAAGAAGACGTTATATAGGAAGGAGAAGGATTGGTCATTTCACTTATCGTGGAACTCTGCTTCCATAGTAGTATGTATTTTGTGCAAGTATTCAGAAGTTAATTGACAACACTACTTTTTGTTTCCAAAAGATTTATCTAATTTTACTCTTTAAATGGTTATTTACTTACTGATGTGATGAACAGATAAGTGAATACATAAACTCCCTTCTAAAAGAATCTTCAAATAGAAATAAGTTTATATTATTTTAATCAATTTTTTTTTCTCACTAAATTTAACTAGCCTACATTTTTTTAATAATGTAGTTATAATATGTCTCTTTCTTCAATAATGATGATATAAAAAGTAATATAATATTAATAGAAGAGGGATTGAAAAGTGAAAAGGACGATTTTTTTTAAGATTCTTATCTGAAGAGTTTTTGAAAGTTTATGTCACTCTTAAAATGAGAAGTGAAATTTTATTTAAAGAAACCTTTTGTGTTAGTATATTTGCGTGTGCGTGTGGGGGGATGAATTTGTGATTATTTTAATTCTAAGTGATGAGTTTAAGCTTTGCTGCCAAAATTTTCCGAGGAAGATGCAGTGGTATTATTTTACCATGCAGGGAATTACTAGGCATCTAAGGGGCTGATGAGTTAGCTTGTAGAACAAATGTACGAACATCTGTTAAGAATTTTGAAAGAGAATGATCACATTTCGCACATTATAATGATCTTCAAACTCGCTATTGGCGTTTACAAGAAATCATAAGTTACAATGGGGTGAAATATTACACATCATTAACCAACTAATTTTGGATCTTGATTACAATTAGACGGTTACATTCACTCACTAATATCTATCTATATAGCCAATGCCCTTAACTGTGTCTTTTTCATCCAAGTTATTTGAAATACACCTACGTTCATCTTCATAAAATTAAAAAAAAAAATGGTACATTTACATTCGTGGGATTTTTCTTTTAACCATTTAAAAAAAATACTTTTTTTAAAAATTAAGGTTTAGCTAGAATGCGAGTAATTATCACTTTTACAATTCATCATACATTTTTCATCTTATATTTTGTGAAATTCATTGTAAACCGTCATGAAGTTCTAAATTTATATAGTTTCGATTCTCAAAAAGTTGGTTATTAAAAATTAGCCTTATTTTTCAAATTGTGGAAATTTATTCTAATTAAGCGAAAATTTCAAGCACACGCTAATCACGTGAAATCGTCTCGCGATTTCCACGTCTACTCCTCGTTAACGTGCACGAGCGTTTCGGCGAGTTGTCTTAATTTATCGCCGTGGTAATTCATTTCCTCGGTTCCTCCGCAATCGCGTCCCGTCAAATCGCCGGTCCAAAATTTCCCAGATTCCGACCGCTCCGATTTTTTCGGTTTTAACTCCACCACCAATTTCTTACAAGAAGTACTTCTCTCTACGGCTAGGTAACCCATTTTTTATTTTTCTAACCTTTTATTTCAGCTCACTTGGTTAGTGTAATGATAATAATAATAATAATAATAATATTCAGTATGTATCTTTAATTTTCTTTTTTAAAAGTTGCTTTAAGCTGTTAATATTCTTAATTTGGCTAATGATTTTTTGTTTTTCCAAACTCTCATAAGTTAGAACATAAAGTGCTTATATTGATACAAATGGTAAAGGAAAAGATAAGTGATAATTAGCTAGTACCTTTGTGACAAACCAACCACAAACAAGAAAAATGAATTTAAAACTTTGTTAAGCAAATTCAAAATTTGGCATGTGAATTAGCTGGCTTATGGAAGAACAAAAATGCCTACCAATAATTGAATGGTTTATTAAAAGAAAGAAGCAAGGCTGCCATAAAATAGCTGCCTTCTATACTTTTGCTTAGTGAGAATATTATAATTTTGACAATGCGAGTCAAATCAAGGCTCTGATCACTTTAAATTTTGTTTATTTGTTGCAAAAAGATGTCAAATCTGATAGATAAGCAGTTCGTTGGAAGATTATGATAGAGTTTGAATGACTTTATGTAATGGTATGGGTACCTCCAGTCACTGAGATAAAAATTCTGACTAAGTTTGCTATTTATTACGGAGATCATGGTTCGTGGAAGAGATGCCTGTTGGGAGCACTGTGTGCTTGTTGATGCAACAAGGCAGAAAGTCAGGTGCAATTATTGTCAGCGGGAGTTCAGTGGAGGGGTTTACAGGATGAAGTTTCATTTAGCTCAAATAAAAAACAAAGATATAGTACCCTGTTCTGAAGTCCCTGATGATGTTCGAGATCATATTCAAAGAATATTGAGCATTCCCAAGAAACAGAAAAATCCTAAAAGGCCAAAGGTGGAGAAGGCAACAGCTAATGGACAACAAAACAGCTCTTCTGCTAGTGGTGGCATTCATCAGAACAATAGGTCTAGTGGGCAGCATGGTAGCTCCTGTCCGTCTTTGTTATTTCGACACCCTTCACCAAGCATACAGCCTATGGTGGATGACACTCAGAAGCAAAGGCAGGATGACACTGATAAAAAGATTGCTGTATTTTTCTTCCATAATTCTATACCTTTTAGTGCTGCTAAGTCAATGTATTATCAGGAAATGGTGAATGCTATTGCAGAGTGTGGGGTAGGTTATATTGCCCCAAGTTATGAAAAGTTGCGATCTACCCTTTTGGAAAAAGTGAAGGTTGACATAGATGACTGTTGTAAGAAATATAGAGAGGAGTGGAAAGAAACAGGTTGCACGATCTTATGTGATAATTGGTCTGATGGGAGGACCAAATCACTTGTAGTATTCTCGGTTGCATGCCCAAAAGGGACACTGTTTTTGAAGTCAGTTGATGTGTCAGGTCATGAAGAGGATGCTACTTTCTTGTTTGAGTTGCTTGAGTCAGTTGTCTTGGATGTTGGGGTGGAAAATGTTATTCAAGTAATAACAGATAGTGCTGCATGTTATGTTTATGCTGGAAGACTTCTTATGACCAAGTACAGTTCATTGTTTTGGTCTCCTTGTGCTGCTTATTGTATTGATAAGATGTTGGAGGATATCAGCAAACAAGAGTGGGTGGCTATGGTCTTGGAGGAGGCAAAGACCATCACAAAGTACTTATACAGTCATGCATGGACACTTAATATGATGAGAAAGTTCACTGGTGGAAGGGAACTGATCAGGCCAAGAATTACTAGATTTGTGGCTAATTATCTATCCTTGAGGTCCATTGTGATTCATGAGGAAAATTTAAAACACATGTTCTCACATTCAGAGTGGTTATCCTCCATTTATAGTAGACGCCCTGATGCTCAAGCTATAAAGTCCTTGTTGTATTTGGACAGATTTTGGAGGTCAGCACATGAAGTTGTTAGTGTGTCTGAACCACTTGTTAAAATCTTGAGGATTGTTGATGGAGACATGCCTGCCATGGGCTATATGTATGAGGGAATAGAAAGGGCAAAGCTTGCTATTCAGGCATACTATAAGGGAGTTGAAGAGAAATATGTGCCCATTTGGGATATAATTGATAGGAGATGGAATATGCAGCTTCATTCACCATTACATGCAGCAGCAGCATTTCTAAACCCTTCAATTTTCTACAATCCAAACTTCAAGATTGATTTGAGGATGAGGAATGGATTTCAAGAAGCCATGATAAAATTGGCTACAGCAGATAAAGATAAAATAGAGATCACCAAGGAGCATCCAGTATACATAAACGCTCAAGGTGCACTTGGAACTGATTTTGCAGTCTTGGGAAGGAAACTGAATGCCCCAGGTATGTGTAAACTGAAGTTATTTTCAAATAACTTATTGTATTGCTTAGAGTGTATATATCTTAGGGAAATGGGGAACATTACCTTCTTAGTTGCAACATGGATATAGCATAGCCATCCATTTCCAGCTTGTAATCTTTATTACTATTTTACCAGTGCTAGACCTGTTGGATTGATAATTCATACCCCTGGATAATAATGATCCTCTAGTCGGAAAAGACATATTAATTATCAATACCAATGAGTGCAAGATAGCTATTGATATTTTGAATTGGTTGAGTTGAATCTATAAATGGCCCTTGTTTTCTGGGTAGAGGCTACTATATGATTTCTTCTTGATTTCATCTGAGGAAACAAATTATGGGCTTGTGTAAACTTTAAAAATTGCAATTATATCTCATAAGCCCTCATGCATCTGTAGGTGATTGGTGGGCAAGCTATGGTTATGAAATTCCTACACTGCAGAGAGCTGCTATACGGATACTGAGTCAGCCTTGTAGTTCCTATTGGTACAGATGGAACTGGAGCACCTTTGAGAGCATACATAACAAGAAACGTAACAAAGTAGAAATGGAAAAATTCAATGATTTGCTTTTTGTGCACTGCAACCTTCGGTTACAGGCCATTTATCGAAGTAGAGATGGGAAAAGTAAACCTATCATCTATGATGAAGTAGATGTTAGTTTAGAATGGCCCTCTGAGTCGGAATCTTTAGCGCCTCTATTGGATGATTCATGGTTAGACAATTTGCCCCTTGAATGCAGAAGTAGTCCTTGAACTGATAAAGAAATTGAAAAAAGGGTATAGCATACTCAATCCTTGATTGTATATTAAAGTATTTAATTTGATGAGATAAAATGTAGCTAGAAATAACATGTGATTGCTGTTTGAATGTTATTACAATGCCTTCCAAATTCCACTTAGGGTTCTTGTGTTTAATTTCTTAAGCCAATTTGGTAATGAAAGATATGGACATTTTCGTAGAATAGTAATAACCACATAGGCCAAGGCCCAAGGGAGCATGGACGCGACACCAATTTTTGCCACCATATCTTGTGCCGGCGACACTGCTTAGTCGATTGTAAAGACGTCATTTTCATTCATGAGTATCGGATCCGAATGGATATCTGCAATAAATAAGTTAAATTTTTCTTTTGTTTTAGTGGGTGCAGATAGAGGCACAGTTGTGAATTTATCCTCCGTTCAATTAATGGGCATGAATTTAGTAAAATGTTTCATTATCTGCTTAATATCCAAATCCGATTCTTTTGGGTATAAAAACAAAATTATTATGTTCATATTTGTACTACATTTATTATGATTTAAATATAAAAAATTATTTTTAATTAAATCAGTTAAACCAATTTACCTAACATGCTTTTAATATTGTAATGTAATATAAATTTATATATTGTTAAATAACAGTTATTGAAGTTAATTAAAATTTTTAAAAAACTTAATTTTAAGAAAGAAACAATAAAAAGAAAAATATCGATTTTTGAAAATATAAACACTTATAGTCTGCACAATTATTTTATGAGAGACTTTTTTAAGAGAATTTTCTTTCATTCTTCCATGATGCGGTATGTGTAAGTTCGAGCCCAACATTACATAGATAGTTTTTGATATGATTAATGTTAATTTTTAACTATTCTTATGCATGTGATTTAAATAATGTAAAATATTCAAATTTATTTGGTTGAGTTGGTGTTATATTTACATTATAAATGATGTTAAATATATATAATAAATTTTGAAGAAACGAGTGGCCAATATTACCCGAAAAATTCGTTAAATACCCATACTATAATGGGTGATTAACGAAGGAATATGATATTCTTTTGATTTGAATTCTACTAAATTTTTAAAGATCCTCTGTCGTATATCATTTAATAATAGTGTATGAATAATATTAGATTTCTTTATATTTTTTATTTATTAACTACTAATCAGTAATTAAGTTATTTTTTCAATAAATGATGAGGTAAGGGGAGAATGCTAATCTATTTAACGAATTTAGTATTATTAAAAACTTAATAGGAACGAATATTAAAAAAAAAAAAAAAGCAGCGGATACGAATTTGAAAATACCATTATCCATAAGAATCCGCCCCATTTACATTCCTAGTCAATGGATTCAGCAATGACAGGATTGATTGATCAAATTACGAATCAGACAAGGTTGTGGGGGATTGATCTATCAGGACGAAAGCTTTTCTCCTATTTTCATGGCTTTTTTTCCCCCTTATTTTCGTGGCTATTGGCTACCAGGATGATAAAAATTCAAACAATTATTTTTCAAAAAGCAATATTAGGCTTATAAATTAAAGTAAGGAATCATTTCAGAAAAGAAGGAAAAAAAAAAGATCAATGCAGAAAAGAAGCACAATGCAACTCGAAATAGTAGCCGTTAAAAATTACTAAAACCAAACAAACACGACATATCGACAAGGGAAACGTAAGTGGTTTCTGTAAAAATTTATGAGAGCACCAGCCATCAGAAGTAATTTTTTTTTTTTTTTTAAGCATAGAAGATTCTAATGATTTTAAACAAGATAGAATACGCATGCACTTTAATTTGCCTTTAAGGCCTCTGCAAATTGCAATTGTATTTTTAACTGGTAGTAGTGTGCAAGCAGAAAAGCCCAAAGAGATATGATTGAAAAATGAATTTTTGGGTTGGATTGCAGATATTTGGACCATCGAGGAGTGGAGCGCGAATGGCAAATTGGTAATTAAATACAAAGGTCAAGTCTTACTTTAATTCAAGTGAGTTGAAAGTTTTGAAGTAACATGTGTCAGGAATGTTACAGTAGGACATGGACCCACCCACTTGCATTTGTAAATCTGTATTAGTTTGCCTCCGCGCGCCGGCCTAAGTTGACTGTCCAATAAGTAGTATTTAGTATTCCCCCTCGCCGACTTTACGTTAGATTGAGATGCTTTATTGGTTTGAGTATTTTTAATTTTTTATAAATTTTATGTCACTTATATTTTAATATTAATAAATAATTAAGATTTAATTATTTTTTATTTATTAACCATCAATTATATTAATAGCACTTGCTACATTAGTCAATTTATTTTTAATCAAAGTAAAAATCTTAAAAACTAAAAATAGAATTAGTTTATTTATAATTATTTTTCCTGAGAACCAAAATTAAACGAAATATAAATATTTTTCCTCGAAGTTTATTTATATAATATTTACTGGTTGCATTGAAGATTTGAAGGAATCATTAAGGCAGTCTGGCCGCTGGCGGTCCCAAATCAGGCCAAAAGTTCACCACAATTCAGGAGAGCCGAAACTGACGGGAATCACAAGACAGGAGAAGATACCAATGCCAAACTTTCGTGGCTCTGAAAATATGCACTTGTTGTCTTCATTATCTTGTATTATTTATCATCGTGATCTCCACCACACTCTCGTAGATGATAGATATAGAAAGGTAAAAATATAATATAATATCCCCATCACCTGAAAATTTTGCTCGTTCTTCACTCTTCACTAGCCTTCAACTCTCCACCTTCCGATCCAATCTATTGTTATTATCCTGTCAGGCATCAGGAATTAGCCGACATGACACTCAAATACTCCTCCTCCTCCTCCTCAACTTTTTTATATAAAAATCTTCGAAACACTTTCTTTAATGAAGATGGGGTCACCCTCACGCTTCTAATTATCTCAGCCATCTTCGCAATCTTCTGGTACGCATGGATGTTTACAAGGTCGAAGAGACAAAAATGCCCATCTCCACCGGGCCCACGCGGCCTCCCTATCGTCGGCAATCTCCCGTTTCTCGACCCGGATCTCCACACTTTCTTCGCCACCTTAGCCCGCACCTACGGCCCCGTCCTCAAACTTCAACTCGGCCAAAAACTCGCCATCGTCGTCACCTCCCCTTCATCCGCCCGCCAAGTCCTCAAAGACCACGACGTCACCTTCGCCAACCGTGACGTCCCCATCGTCGGCCGTCAGATAACATACGGCGGACGCGACATCGTATGGACCCCATATGGCCCCGAGTGGAGGATGTTGAGAAAAGTCTGTGTGCTCAAGATGCTCAGTAATACCACGTTAGACTCCGTCTACGCGCTCCGTCGCCGTCAGCTCCGTGAGACTGTAGGTTATATTTACACTCGGGCCGGGTCAACCGTTGGCGTCGGTGAGCAACTGTTTTTAACGATATTGAATGTGATAACGAACATGTTGTGGGGAGGCGCAGTGCAAGGCGATGACAGGGCCAGCATTGGTGCGGAGTTTAGGCAAGTGGTGTCGGAAATGACGGAGCTGTTGGGTACGCCCAATGTATCGGATTTCTTTCCCGGGTTGGCCCGGTTCGACTTGCAAGGTTTGGTGAAGAAGTCGCGTGCGTTGAAAAACAAGTTTGATAAGATGTTTGACCTGATGATTGATCAACGTCTGAAGATGGATAGAGAATGTGGGAAAGAGAGTAAAGATTTTCTGCAATTTCTGTTACAATTGAAGGATGAAGCTGATTCCAAGACACCTTTGACCATGATTCATGTCAAAGCTCTGCTTATGGTAAGTAATTAATTAATTAATTCTCTCCATTTACACACACTTTTGGCCGTTGGCTAGGTTCAAGAATTAAAAACCATTAATTAAATTACTTTGTCCAATCCTAATTAAGGAGCTGAAGCCTGCTTAAAACTCATTAAATAGACGGTTTAAGTTGATTTTTCATTTGAAAATGATTCATTAATTAATTAGTTGATAATTGTTACAGTACTTAATTATTTTTCCAGTTTTTCAATTATGTGAATATACACACATATCGCGATACTTGTTTTTCATGGCCCACATGAACTGCTGCCTATTATTATGGTCCAAGAGTCAATTATTGTACAAATTTTTCCTGAAATATAAAATTAAGTTCCTGTGGAAGAAGTTTATGGGATATGGTTCCAATGCGACCATCCCACGTAAGTTTTTTGTCCCGTTATGAAAGATTTTGATGAAATATGTGTAGTATGTGTATCACATTATTTGTGCCTTTAAATTGTGACGTATACTCGTGCATTTTGAAATTGATAAATCTTAATTAATTATATGAAAAAAATAAAAGTGCTATGATTTTATGGGCTAATCGCGAGAAAAACTTACGTGGACTAAAGATTTATCATTTATCAGGTTTGGTGGGTCTTACAGTAAAATTTATAAATTAAATAATATGATTTTTTTAATATTTTTTTAAAGATAGTCCCACTGTCCAACGTAATCACTTAGATTGTTAGTGCACCACTTCAGCCATCAATCTCTTGATGGTCACTCAGATTGATCGAAATCAGATTCAAATTCAATATAGCATCTGTAGGTGCATAAAAAATGAATTAATTCTTTTCAATGAATAGATCCGATGGAATGTGAAGGTTTCTTCCCTTGTTTTCTTTTTCTTTCTTTTTTCTGTACCCGAAGAATTTTAAGCTTTTCATTTGAAAAAAAAAGAAAAAAAGCATATTGTGAAGTGAATAGTTTTGTAGGAAACATTGGCATAACAGAGTGCACTATTTATATGTGGACAGGATATGGTGGTTGGTGGGTCAGATACAACCTCCAACTCAACTGAATTCGCCATGGCTGAAATGATGAACAAACCAGAGGTAATCAAAAGAGCCCAGCAAGAATTGGACGAAGTTGTTGGCAGAGACAACATAGTAGAAGAGTCCCACATTTACAAACTGCCATATCTATTTGCTGTAATGAAAGAAACACTGCGCTTGCACCCAGCCCTGCCGCTATTAGTGCCCCATTGCCCTACTGAAACCTCCACTGTTGGAGGCTACACTGTTCCAAAGGGTGCTCGAGTCTTCGTTAACGTGTGGGCAATACACAGGGACCCTTCAATTTGGAAGAATCCTTTGGAATTTAATCCGGAGAGGTTCTTGAATTCTAAATGGGACTACAGCGGAAGTGATTTCAACTATTTTCCATTTGGGTCCGGAAGAAGAATATGTGCTGGCATAGCAATGGCTGAGAGAATGTTCTTGTATTCAGTTGCCACACTTCTGCATTCTTTCGATTGGAAATTGCCCGAGGGTCAGAAAGTGGATCTTACGGAAAAGTTTGGGATTGTTTTGAAGCTAAAGAATCCTCTAGCGGCAATCCCAACACCAAGGTTATCTGATCCAGCACTATATGAGTAGCCAAGTACGCTACAGTTCTACGCGGTGAGCACTTTCATTTTGTGTAATGTTTTGAGGATCAATGGGGTTGATGTGCCATTAATTCTTTTATGCTTTAAAGTGACCACTCATTGATAAAATTGCTGCATAAAATGAATTGGTTCAAGTTAATAACTATTTAAGGGGGGTACTGAATTTGGAGATGATCAATGTTATTTAGTATTTATCATATTGTGGGTTGAAGCCCCATGCTGTAAAATCATATTGGATGTGATACATTAACGATGGCTATATATATATATATATATATTACAAATCATGCCCGTGGTATTATTATTATTATTGTTCTTTTTTTGTCTGATAATGAGACCATTAGCGGATCGTGTTACTTCAACTACCCTAGAACATTTTATTTAATTGAGTTTGAGTGGTTTCTTTTTTTCTTTTTCTTTTAAATGTTTGTATTTCTCTAACTGAAAATATTATTTCACCCTCAATACGTTATACAAATATTAGATAATTAATGGAATGATGTTCTACGTTATTATTTTTTAAAAAAATAAAGAAATAAACTATACATTAAATCTTAAGATTGAAAAGAGTTTTTTTGTATCTAATTTCCAATGACGCTTGTATTTTGGAGTTGTTTGACCTTTGGGTTATATAAAATCTCAAGTGGAGAATGAGTGTGACACCTACCTACATTTTGCCCGTGTTAAAAAAACCTTAGATCCAACAAAGGCGTGACTTTACGTTCGACAAAATGTTTTGTTTTATTTTGTTTTGTTTGCCCTCGATGTTGGTGTTTTGTTGTGGCCGACCATGATAAATGATAATGCAATACAATAGAAGCGCCAAATATGAATACTTTATATAAGACTGACTTTTTCATAGTAATAGAAAATTGTGGTTCTAATTTGGGATCAATTATAACTATACATGAATTTTATATTGTAATAAGTTATATTTTTTATAGGTCCCGTTTTAATAAACTTACCTCCATATAGTAATAATATTTCAAAAATATATGTCATGTTATATTAAATAATTAAGATTGAATAAAATATTTTTCTAAAGTTGTTTGTAACAATGATTTGTTCTTTGAAGTTGCAACCACATTTTTTAACTTGTGGGTATTATTAATTGGTCAGCATAGACATATTCTTATTGAAGTTAAAATATTTATAAACTCTCAGGTATGTTTGTAGCTTATTGGCATGAAACTTTTTGTATTAGTTTTTTGAAACTGTATTTTTTTTATTAATATCTATCCATTAATTTTGACTCACTTACTAATTAATTTATTAATGTCTATACATTGAATTTGACTCACTTATTAATTTATTAATACATGATATGATTTATCTCTATATCACTTGCATTAAAAATAATTAAGTAAAGACAATAATTTTGTACTATATTTCTATTGAGTTATAACTTCTTTATAAGAATAAATTTCTCCACTCCCAACAATTCGATTAGATAGAGGTTTTACGGTGTTTTTGTGAATATCTCGAGAACCATACCTTCAGTGACAGCAAAAGGAATATTTTACATTTGGGGTAATTGACAATCAGAGAAAGAGAAAGATCAACTGCCAAATAAATTACTATTATGATCAACTGCCAAATAAATTACTATTATGGATTATCTCTCAAAGCAGCGATCATGAGATATATGGTTAATATCTCTCAAAGCAGCGATCACGAGATATATGGTTAATCAGCATCATCAAACCCAGATTTTCTCTCATTAGAGTTCAATTTTAATTTCAGAAAAATGCAAAGTTTCTTTTGAAGGCTACCAACGAGTATTTCTCGACTGCAACAGTAAAATTAAATTCATGGCCTTCTTGGGGTACCATCCCTGCTATGAGAAAGACCTGAATTTTACTGCTATTATATCTGCTTTAGTTGGCATGTTAGCTGTGATATTCTTCTGGTGGAAAACAAAAAGATCAAGCAAAGCATGTACTCCACAGCCACCAGGTCCCCGCGGCTTGCCATTAATAGGATACCTTCCATTTCTCGGCAACGACCTCCACAAGTCATTTACAGAATTGGCTGGAGTCTATGGTCCTGTCTACAAGCTCTGGCTAGGAAACAAATTATTCGTAGTTGTGAGCTCACCATCACTAGCTAAAGAAGTGGTTCGTGACAAAGATATGATATTTGCTAACCGAGATGCACCAATCGCCTCACTGGTCTCAACATACGGTGGAAATGATATTGCAGGCGCCGACTATGGTCCTAATTGGAGAAAGCTGCGCAAAATATTTGTGGGCAAGATGATGAGTAATGCAAGCCTGGACGATTGCTACAGTCTCAGAAAACAAGAGTTTAAGAATACTATTAGAGACGTGTACAATAACAACATTGGCAAGCCCATAGACATCGGTGAATTGTCAATTTCAACTTTGATCAATGTAATTCAGAACATGCTATGGGGTGGCGTGCTTGAATTAGGAGAAAAGGGGACTAATGTCGGGGCCGAGCTGAAAAATAAGCTTGCAGAACTCATGGTGTTGGTTGCGACACCAAACATTTCGGACTTCTTTCCGGTGCTTTCACGGTTTGATATACAAAGAATAGAAAGGAGAACCATGAAGATTTTCCATTGGTTTGATAATATTGTAAATTGTGCTATTGAACAGTACAGGAAAAAGGTCTCAGTTAAAGGAGCAGCGGGGGACACTGAAGGAAAGAAGGACTTCTTGCAATTTCTCTTGGAGCTTCAAGAGAACGAAGATAGCGCTTCATCAATAAGCATTATCCAAATCAAGGCCTTGATCCAGGTAGTTTAATTTCTTTATTGAGCTTCCAGAGTACTTCAAACTAATCACCTTGCTTGCCCAAAGTTTATTTTATTTTTTCGGATTTACATGATTGAATTTAAAATTTTGTTTTACAGTCATTGGAACCAAATTAATTACAATCACATTTGTTATTTTTAAGCAGGACATAATTACGGGTGGAACCGACACCACAACTACTATGGTGGAATGGACAATGGCAGAGTTGATGCAACATCCGGAAGTAATGAAGAAGGTTATGAAAGAATTAGCTGAAGTAGTGGGTATGGAAACCTTTGTTGAAGAATTTCATTTGGCTAAATTAAAGTATTTAGATGCTGTTGTGAAAGAAACATTGCGTCTGCACCCTGCCCTGCCCCTATTAGTACCCCGTAGTTCAATCCAGTCTAGCACTATTGGTGGCTATAACATACCCAAAGGCACAAAGCTACTGCTGAATGTATGGGCTATCCATAGGGATCCTCAATTTTGGGATAATCCCTTGGAATTTCAACCGGAGAGGTTTCTGAACGATGCTCGTGGATTTGATTATTCAGGTAACAATTTTCAGTACCTGCCATTTGGTTCTGGCAGAAGGATGTGTGCTGGGATTGCTCTGGCTGAGAGGATGCTGATGTTTGTTTTGGCTTCATTGTTGCACTCATTTGAGTGGAAATTGCCAACGGGCACAAAGTTAGACTTATCTGAAAAGTTTGGGATAGTAATTAAGAAAAAGGAGCCTTTGGTTGCCATTCCAACACCAAGACTACACAATTCAGAGCTCTACCAGTAGGTCACAGGATGCGCTTGCCCGTCCGTCCGTAATGAAGACTTGCGTTACTGAGCTTTTTGTTTAAGGGATACAAGACTGGATCTTTGAATTGATTTCATTGATGTGGTGGCTTGCCTTAACAGCAAATACATATACAAGAGTCATGTTATACATATGTGTGTGTAAGCACGTGCGCGTGTGCACGTTTAAGTAATACTAGTGGATTTGCCTTGATACTCTACTTTTGGACGTTTCGTTCACCCTTCTTACCTCTTTATTTTTAGGTTGAGCATGTTATACATATATGTGTGTGTGTGCGCGCATGTACACGTTCAAGTAATACTCGTGGATTTACCTTGATACATTAGTTTTGACATTTCGTTCACCCTTTTTACCTCTTTATTTTTATGTTGAGCAATTAATTTGCAATCGGTAATACACATTTTTTCTTAAAAAAATATCTATTACATAATTGACATAATTTTTAGAGAACAATTAAAAAATACGAATATAATTGGCACTAGAAATTTAATTGGACTAAAATATTATTAACTTGTTTAGCGTGTAATTGGTTCAAGGACTTGAATATAAAAAAAAAAAAATAATTAAAGAGGAGCAATGCAACCTTTTTCTTTTTTTTTTTTTGAAATTTTGGTCTGCAAGTTTTTTTTTTAATACTGTTATATAGGACTGTTACTGATATTACATCAGGTATTACAATTAATATTTGCAAACAGATTCTACAATTGAGACCTTTTTCGTGGCATGTACTCCTCTGAAGCGCTATCTAAATTTTTTAAACCCTCTCAAATATTCAAGAGTTATCTACTTCACTCATATTTCGTGAGGGATAGACTGGTTCCACTCAATTATTTGATAATTGAGGGAGGATTATAAATAACCCTCATAAATACTTTTATAAAAACTCAAACACTTATACTCAATATTATAAGTATAAAAATTTTCTCACTAGACTAAAAGTCCATTGGTGTCTGCAAGTTATTTTCTAAATCAATGACTCAGGCTATAGTATAGCAAGATATGTATATTTTGTGGACATAACAATTAAAAGGTGGGCCACTATGCCCGCTGATTCCTCGTGTGGTTCCATCATTTTACTGTTACAAATGAGTCATATGCCTCATTGAGCGGTTTTCATTTTGCTAGGGACTGTTAAATGGAAATTGTGCTGCCACCTCCTCACCGACCGTCCTTTATCTCATCATATGGACAAAATCTTATCTTATCCCTACTCTTTTCTTTTTAAATTAAATCAAAGAAAAAGCTATTTACCCAACTTTAACCTCGAATCCCGCCCCGAATTTAAAATGCACCGTTTTGATTAAATTGAAAACGGTGCGTTTAACATATTTTTTTTTAACGAACTAGAAAAACAGAAACGGACCATCGCCTCGAATTAAAAACGAACACTTTTTTTTTTTTTTTACCAACAAAGTGTTGGCTTCACTGGCAATGGAGTCCCCTTAAGTAGTTTGATTGGGTTTGCTCCCCAGTTCGAGTCGCAGGGAAGTCGTCTTTGTTGGGAGAACCTGTGCCTCCCAGTTCAAGCGGGGACTTCTAATCTGAATTGTGGTACAGGCTTAAAGGTGCTTCCCACAGTTGGGGCCCTCCCCAAGACACCTCGTGATTAATATCAAAAAAAAAAAAAAACGAACACATTTTTCCTTTCTTTTCTTTTGAGGAACTAGAGAAACAGAAACGGACCACCGCCCCGAATTGAAAACGAACTATGTTTTATCTGTTTCACTGAAGTGGAGATTCTCTGTTTTCTTTCCCTTGGCAGCTGAGGATGCAGTGACCATTGAAGAGTAGGTAACCGTGCTGGTCTTGATAGTGGTCTAAGGCTTTAGGGTTGATTTTTTTTTTCTTTTTCTGCTTTCTCCTCTGGTGTAAAGCATAGTCTCCTTTGTATGCGGATATCTCTCTCTTTTCTTTTTCTCATTGTAAGTGAAGCCATAGGAAACAAATTTGTGTCACTAGAAAATTTCCAGTGCCCTGGAAGAATCGTTGATTTGTTATGGGAAATGTTTAGCCTCTTTATTCTTTTTATTGAAATGTGACCTAGATCCATTGTTTGATTGAGTTTCAATAAGCTTTCAGACTTAGTGTTCTGGCAAACAATGTAAAGCCCATAGTATATTGGAAGTTCTGAGCGGAGTGTTGTAGTTGAAACGAAAGCAAATGGAAGGACAAAGGGAATGCTCACACGTGCTGCACAGCTGCAATGAATTGAAGCAGAGTGACATCGTTCGGTTTAATAGGGAATGCTCACACATGTGCTGCACGGCTGCAATTAAAAGGAAAACTTATTCAAAGCAAAACGCAATGTTTTTGGCAATATTCGGGGCGCGATTTGAAGTTAAAGTCGAGGTAAATAGCAGCGCTAATTGAAGTTAAAGTCGAGGTAAATTGCAGCGCTATTAAATCAAATCCTACTCTTTAAACTTTATAAAATTTTGCTTTCTTTTAAAAAATAATAATAATAATAGATGACAACAAAATCTTAGACACCTTAGTTAACTAAAGGGAATAATTATGAGAACTCTACTTTGACTCTTTTCCAATTCACAAATGGCAAAATGTGAACAAAAAAAGAAGAAAGATTCCGAACGTCAGGTGAGCGTTCTTCATGCTTCATGGATAAACGTAGAGTGCACTTCATGCTTCATGGATGCAATATAATTAATCAATTTTCTTAACAACTATGCCAGATCCACGACGACGGTACACTAGCTAGTTAGTAGCATTTATGATTTCACGATGATCCAATCATCGGAAGAAAAAACAACAATTTACAGAACCCAACTCATACATAGTCCCAGTGTCTTCTATTCTTTCAATTTCCTTTCTATTCGAGGGCAGATACCAACGTGATGAGCACTGAAAATTTTAATGTACTCGCAAGTGCACGAATCTAGAGATAGAATAGTGATAACGAGGTCGATCCCACAGGGATTGTTATAAATTGAAAAGTCTAATTTAAATCTAAAATTAATATTAATTCTAACCTAGTTGAGCAAATTGAGTTTTTAAGAAAATTAAACCAATTAAACTAAAGAAGCAATTAAAATAAAGGAGAATTCAATAAGATAAGAATTACCAATGTTTCAAAATCCACCACTATTCAACTAGTAATTATCTAATTATTAATTAATCCCCAATTTTAGAGTGACAACTCGAAATCAATCTATGTCATCTCATGAATATAACAATTAAGCCCAAGTAATTAAATCTAATGTAGGTTCTTTTTTTTGCTTAATAATATGACATCTAAGAATCTCATGTAAACATATTGAATAACAAAGAGTCAAAGTTTCCTAAGCACTCCATGTAAACAATTTAATGAAAGACATAAAATCAAAGATAATCATGTATAAACTTTATAGATCCAAGCATAGAATTAATCGAATATTAATCCTAACAATCAATAATGCATGACAGAATTGATGAAAAGATTTTATTAACATCCAATTAATCATGTGAAATAAAAACCATAATCATCAAAGAACATATATAGGGAATTAATTAAATAAAAAGATAATTATTTTATTGAATAGGGTTTCATCCTTAACCTCAGTATAAGAAAATTAGTTAGACATACTTGAATTGGGAGCAACAAAATAAATAAATTCAGCCATGGGGAAGCCGAATTGCTGCAGATTTTCTTCTCTGTCTTGAATCCTTGCGTCTCCAGTTCTCTCTCCTCCCGTGGCCCTCTTGCGTTTATATAATGTTACTGACTTGCTTAATCCTTATTGGATTCTAATTGCATTAATTCTTCTCCATCGACTTATAAAGCCCACTCACCAAGGCCTTTTAAAATTATTTCCTTACTAAACTTTGAAAGCAAAGCACACGTTTGACCACAAAAGCAAAAGGCCAATTAATGATTTCTTCTTTTAATGCCCAGCACATGCATTCCAAATTGCCAAATCTTTGCTTTCCAAATGCATGCCCACCGTTCATCCTTTGAAGAGATTGACTTCCAATTTTGGTCTTCTTGACTTCCATTAATTCTTGGTTGCATTTTTGTCTTCCAATTTAATCTTTATTCCTTCTCAATTTGAAGTGTTTTCATGCCCTTTTTATCAACAATCTCCAATTAATTCCCTATTCAATAAAACAATTCAATTAATTAAAAATAACAAATAAATATAACTAGCAATTATATTATTAAGGGTAAAATATGTATATAAATTATGCTCATCAAGCACAAGCGGTGGGCAAGCGTCATGGTTGTCTAATATCACTGAAATAGTTGATCATAAAATCTCACAGACAAATATCGTTATTCTATTCAGTACAGTTGTCGTAATTTGTTTCTTGTGGCCATTCTTCATGAAGGTGGGCAAAGGAAACTCTCAGTTGCCACCAGGGCCCCGTGGCCTGCCCCTCGTCGGCTACCTCCCATTCCTCGGGCGAAACCTTCATCGCATTTTCATGGATTTGGCCATTGTTTATGGTCCAATCTATAAGCTTTGGATTCGAAGTAAATTGTACATCATTATCAGCTCTCCAACGCTAGTAAAAGAGGTGGTACGTGACCATGACAGAAAATTTGCCAACCGCAATCCAACTATCACAGCTTCTGCTTTAACTTATGGAGCAAGTGACATTGTGTTCGCATCATATGGGTCTAAGTGGCAGATCCGACGCAAACTATTCGTACACGAGGTGTTAAGTAAAGCAAATCTTGATGCAGTTTATGCTTTCCGGAGAGATAAGATGCGGAAGATTATTCGAGAGATATATAACAAGGATAGCAAGGCCATCGATATTGGAGATATTGCATATGTAACGATGATCAACATGGTTTCTAGCATGTTATGGGGTGGCACGACTCAAGGTGACAAGGGGACAAGTCTCGCCGCCGAGTTTCGGGTAGAAGTGTCACAAGCCCTTCAATTACTGGCAAGACCTAATGTTTCGGATTTCTTTCCTATGTTAGTCAGGTTCGATTTACAAGGAGTTGAAAGAGATTTGAAGAACGTATTACAATCGATCGAACGAATCTTTGATTTTGTAATTGATCAACGACAACGTATGAAAAATGATGATACTAATCTAGTTGGAGCAAACAATGCCACCAGGAGCGACTTTCTGCAGTTTCTTTTTGGAGTATAAAGAGCCAAACACTGGAAGATCGATTTCTCTTTCACAAATTAATGCCATTTTTATGGTAATATTTCTTTCCTATTGCAACATTTTTTTTTCCAAAAAAATTCCTGAAGAGTTCTTTTTTTTTAAAAAAAAGAAAAGAAAAGAAAAGATTAGAAGGTTTTACGGTACATAAGAAACAAGAATTTGAGTTTTGTCGATGTGTGTTTACATATCTTTGGGTTTCAATTTTTTTTTTAAGGTACTTTAGTCTGTCAAAATTTTATCTTTGGTTGAATGACATTTAGGTCTTAATTTTTCTCACTTTAAACTATATTGGTCCCTAATTTTATTTCAATTAGTCATTACATTCCTGAATGATGAATGTAATTTTTATATTCAAACTTTATATGTGAATGATGAATGTGGTATTTTTACATATAAAAAATTTCTTAAATTTTGACAAATACGTCATATATAGACTAGCAACAAGGATATAATAGTAAGAGAAGCCTAAAATTATATTTCTACTCTTACAATTTGATGTAATTAGAGTGTCAATTAGGTTTATTGATAAAAAATTCTATTTTAATTTTTTTAGATTTGGCCATTTGGGGTTCAAACCCTATTCGCATGGGTGAGAAGAGAATTTGATTACCAATCATATTATGCTTTAAACAAAGAAAAATGTTAGGAATGTAATGGGTAGCTTGAAAAAAGAAATGAAGACCTATATGATAAATGTGAGAATCATTAAGTACCCAAGTGTTATTCTCCCTTAGTCATAACTCATAAATTTTAGATTCTAACTATTACTTAAAAAATCCCTCCATAACATTTTATTTTAAAAACCCAGTGGAAAATTAAAAGGAACTGCTAAGTATACTTGGGGACTGTTTAATAGGGCTTTGATTTTGTTGAGTGATGATAATAATTTGCCAGCCCAATTGGACATGGTGATTGGTGGTACCAACACAACATCATCTGTGGTGGAGTGGACGATGTCTGAATTGATGCTCCATCAAGATGTAATCACAAAACTCCAAGAAGAATTAGCAGAAGTTGTGGGTATTAACAACACTGTTGAAGAATTCCACATTCAAAAATTGCAATATCTGCAAGCAATTGTTAAGGAGGCATTAAGATTGCACCCACCAGCTCCATTATTAATACCCCGTTGGACGACTCAAGATTGCAATGTGGGTGGTTATGAATACCCAAAAACGCTAAGGTCTTTCTGAATGTTTGGGCTATGCACAGAGACCCCAAATTCTGGGACAATCCCTCAGAATTTCGACCTAATAGATTCTTAAGTGAAGATACTAAACTAAATTACTTTCACTTTCTTCCATTTGGCTCGGGTAAGAGAATTTGTGCTGGACTTCCGCTAGCCGAGAGGATGTTAATGTATGTGTTGGCTACATTTGTGCATATGTTCAACTGGAAATTGCCAGATGGAACCAAGCCAGATACCTTAGAAAAATTTGGAATTGTTCTGGAGAAAGCAACTCCGCTAGTTGCTATTCCAACAGCTAGATTACCCAACTTAGAGCTCTACTCCTAGATTTTAATTAAGAAAAAAAGGAGCTTAACTCCTAGATTTGCAAAGGCAGAATGTCATAGTTAGTCCCTCTTCACAGTTATTTTTACCATTTTAGTATTTAATAGCTTTTTAATGCTATTAAAATGGTAAAAATAATTTCTAAAAAAGAACTAAAATTGTCATTCTTCCGTTTACAAATTATTTGTGTGAACGCTTTGTGATATATATATCTAATATAACTTTTTTTTAAACTTACATATTTATTTTGGTGGTATACATGATGAACTAAAATTTTATTTAATTATATTAAATAAAATGATTCATTTAACTCCTAGATTTGCAAAGGCAGAATGTCAGTTTTTTTTTTTTTTTTTTTTAAAGGAAGTAAACCTATCCATTGATTAACATGAAATCAGGTACAAGATATCTGCTAGAAATTCATCCAGCCACATTACAGATTCCTTCTTTTGCAAAGCCAACTTAGCTAAGGAGTGAGCTATGCCATTACATAATCTAGGAATGTGCTGAGCTTTAAAATTTTGGAAATCATTCTTTTTTTCCAGAATTTCAAAGATCACCCAAACAATTTCTGACATGCTGCTAATTCTGTTATTTACAAGCTCAACTAATTCATGGGAATCCGATTCTATCAGTATAGATTTTCCTCCAGCTCTAGCAGCAACCTGCATTCCCCAGTCCATGGCTGCTGCTTCTGCCATTGATACATTTCCAAAAAATCTACTTGGCTTTATAGCAGCCGCTATGCAGTTGCTCTTCTAGTCTCTAACCGCTGCCCCCAAACCAGCTACCTGTCTTTTTTCATCCACTGCTGCATCAACATTAACTTTCAGCCAGCCTTCTGGGGGAGGACACCATTGGTTTGCCTTATCATCCTATTTTCTTGCTTGGAAGTTTTCGAGAGGTTTTCTGGAGTTTCTGAAAGCTTCCACTATTGACTCAGCCCTTGCCATCAGACTTATTGGGTCATCTTTTCTCCCCTCAAACAACCACTTGTTTCTTGCAGTCCAGATTACCCATAAAAGTGCTGCAACAGTCTCCATCTTGCTGATATGCTGCTTTTTTGTCAGACCTTGTAACATCTCACTTATATCATGAGATTTACTCTCTACCAGCATCTCTGGGAATTGAGAGCTTCTCCAGATTTTCTTAGCCATTTTACAACCCAGCAGAGCATGAGATATAGTTTCCACATTGCTGCTGTAAATTTGGCATATTGGCTCCTGCACTACTCTCATCTTCCAAAGATTTTCCGATGCAGGGAGTATGTTATTGATAGCTCGCCATAAGAAAATCTTTATCTTTTCAGGCACGACCAGCTTCCACAGGGCACCCCAAAGGTCTGAATTCTGAGATGAGCAGCAAGGTTGATCTGGAAATTTTAGTCTCATCGCCACTTGGTAACCACTTTTCACAGAATACTTCCCTCTTCTGTCATAATGCCAAATGAGCTGGTCCTCTTTTGGTCTTTTAGGGAGGGGAATTTTTAGAATGGCTTCCGCATCCTCCCTTGCGAAAGAGTCGTGGATCAGCCTCTCCCTCCATTTTTGCTGACCATCAATTAACCCTGCCACTGTAGATTCTACCCTTATTGCTGGAGCTGATACAGGCCTGAAAGTTGAAGGTCTGGGCAGCCAATT
This sequence comes from Citrus sinensis, assembly GCF_022201045.2. Lineage (NCBI taxonomy): Eukaryota > Viridiplantae > Streptophyta > Magnoliopsida > Sapindales > Rutaceae > Citrus > Citrus sinensis. Next base: position 6,171,497 of record NC_068558.1, read on the forward strand.
GCTTGAATACACCTTAACTTTTTGGCCATTCCCAACTCTCCATCTAGCTCCATTTTGAATCACTTGCCTCCCCCACAGGATACTCCTCCAAATAAACGAAGGCTTTGACCCCAGCCCTGCCTCCGTGAAGTCCACATGCTTGAAGTATCTATCTTTCATGACTCTAGACACCAGGGAGTTTGGATTATGGATGATTCTCCACCCTTGCTTAGCCACAAGAGCTTGGTTGAAACTTGATAGGTCTCAGAACCCCATGCCTCCCCTTATCTTTGCTTTGCTCAGCTTCTCCCAACTCCTCCAGTGAATGCCCTTCTTTTTTCCATCTGTTCCCCACCAGAACTTAGCCACTTCCTTTTGGATCTCATCACACAGTCCCAAAAGAATTTTGAACACACTCATAGCGAATGTTGGGACTGCTTGTGCAACAGCCTTAATGAGCACCTCTTTGCCTCCACTCAAGAAAAACTTGTGCTGCCAGCCCTGAATTTTATTTAACACTCTGAGCTTTACATCATTGAAAAAACTTTTGGACTTCCTTCTTACCATGGACAACAAGCCTATATATTTTTCATGGCGAGAAACCACCTGCAGCTGAAAAATGTCCTTTATAGCAGTAGCCCGATCCTCCTCTGTGTTTTGGCTAAAGAACATTGATGATTTTTGGTAGTTAAAAATCTGCCCCAAAGCTCTACTGTAGCACTCAAAAACAACCTTGAGATGAGAGCAATCCTCTACCGCTGCTCTGACAAAAACTAAGCTATCATCGGCAAATAACAAGTGGGAGACTGAGACCTCTTTTCCAAAACGAAGCCCCTAGATAAGCTTTTGCTGCTCCGCCTGAGCAAGCAAATTTGAAAACACCTCTGCGCATATAATGAACAGATAAGGGGAGAGTGGGCACCCCTGCCTTAGCCCTCTTTAAGGCTTGATCATTCCTGAAACTGCTCCATTTATCACAATAGAAAAAGAGGTTGTGCTGATACAATTCAAAACCAAATCCACCAAATTACTAGAGAAACCTAGCTTCAACATGGTGTGCTTTAAAAAACTCCACTCCACTCTATCGTAGGCCTTGCTTAAGTCTAACTTAAGAGCTACCAGCCCATGTTTTTTCCCTTTGCTATGTCTAATCTTATGCAAGCACTCGTATCCCACTATGATATTATCGGTGATCAACCTATTAGGGATGAAAGCACTTTGAGATAGGGAAATTACATAGTTAAGCATATCTTTTAGACTATTTGCAATTGTTTTAGCTATGACTCTATAAATAACATTGCAAAGGCTTATCGGCCTGAAATCCGTTACACTCTCAGGCTTTTGAATCTTTGGAATCAAGACAATATGAGTGTGATTTAGCGGGGAGATTATACCTTTATCATTCAAGATGTAGAGGCTGGTGGAGATAACACTTGACTTTACTAATTTCCAATGCTTCTGAAAAAAAGCTGCAGGCAAGCCATCAGGTCCGGGAGCTTTTGTTGGGCACATCTGAGCAAGAGCCGCTGTCACTTCTTCTTCTGTAAAAGGCCTATCTAACTGTTCATTCATCTCTGCACTCACCCGCGGCTTTAGGCATTCCAGAGCTGCTTCAATTTGTACCTCTGTTGGGTTTGAAGATGTAAACAACTTTGCAAAGTATTCATGGAATTCCTTTTCAATCTCGTCTTTGTCGTCAGTCCAGCCCTCCTCTTGGTTTAAAATGCCCCCAATCCAGTTCTTTTTTTTCCGCGACGAAGCTTTGAGGTGAAAATATTTCGTGTTTTTGTCCCCTTCTTTAAGCCAATCGGCCCGGGATCTTTGCTTCTAGTAAACCTCTTCATCTAGCAGCAGCCTTTTAATATGATCTTTAGTGCTTTTGAATTCATTCGCTTCTTCAAAATGCTGATAATTGAGCTTCATATCACCGAGCTTTTTCTTTAGTCTCTTTAGCTTTTCCTTTCTATTGTTGAATTCTTTCTTGCTCCATACCAGCAGCCTTCCCATTGAGCAATTGGTTGCCTTCTGAAAAGATTGCACAAGATCCCCATCGAACCGGCTGCCCCCTTGCCTCAATTCTTCATCCACAATACGCCTACATTCTTCATAATGGCCCCACATATCTTCATAGTGAATCCTTGGCTTCCGTTTTCTTTTAAGGCACAAGAACCTTTTTTGGTCTTGCATTTCCAGCATGATAGGGCTATGATCGGAACCCCAAGAGATTAAATTTGAAACCATCAAATCAAAAGAACTGCTCCTCCAGCCCTCACTCCCTAGAAATCTATCAAGCCTTTCTTCAACATAATGCGGCCCAAACCTCCTATTCGACCAGGTAAAAGGGTATCCCCTGCACCCTAAGTCCATCAGCTTACAATCATTTACAGCCTCTCAAAACTTTGTTATCATATTCAAGTTTCTTTCTCTACCCCCTAGCTTCTCTTTTAAATTCAGAATTTCACTGAAATCCCCGAAGCAAAGCCATGGAAGAGTGAACAAACCTGCCAACCTCCTTAAAAGTGTCCATGTGTGTCGTTTTTGGCTGTTCTCCGGGTGCCCATACACCCCAGTACATCTCCATTTCATCCCCTCTGCTCCTTGAACTATGGCGTCTATGTGGTGATTACTGTATGAGGCAATAGCTACATTCACGTCGCTGCTCTATAACAGTGCTAGACCGCCTCTCATACCATTCCTACTTACATTAAAACAATTATCGAAACCCAACACTTTACTCTATCCGTCATTTGCCTAGGCTTTATTCTTGTTTTGCAAACAAAAAGAATTTGCGGCTTGTGCTCTTGGAGAATCTCCCTTAATGCAAGAAACGTCCGAGTATTCCCCAAACCTCGGACGTTCCAACTTATTATTTTCATTGCTGTCGGCGGGGCTGGATTCCAGCCTCCACCGATATCTTAATTCCCGTCTTTCTTCCTGCTTCTGCTACTTCTATAGTTGTTTCTTCCCAACTCAGCTTGAGCTTTGCTGAAAGGGATCCCTTCATAACTCTACTTAATGTGTTCGTGCTTGGGCTTGAGAGCTTTAACTTCTTTTGTTGGGCTAAAAGCTATCTTTTCACAATTGGCCCTCTTAGCATTTTTCAGAACGGCTTTGGAGTTTCTCGAGTCTTGAGCCCTTCGGGCCTGGTTTTTCCATCTTCTCCATTTAGCTTTGGGCTTCTTTAGAAAAGACCCATTATCCACTACCTCTTCAACTAAACTCATTTGGGTTGATGCAAGTTGGTGTGTTTCTCGGCCCGTTTGAGAATTTTGGTTCCCTTCCTTTCCCTCCACATTTTTATTTCCACTCATAATTCCCGCCATTTGACCCATATTTTCAGGCTTTTCTCCCAACACAGCTGCAACAAGCTGATTTTCCCTACTGATTTGATCTCGTCTCGATTGTGTCCCTTGAGGCATTAATGAGTTGTCAGTTTCCGCTTCAATGTGTCTTAATCTCATTAAATTATTGTTGGCTGCATCTTTGTCTTGCCCTGCCCCTGCCCCGTTTGCTTCTGTCGGGTTTGGATGTTGGTGGTGGTGGGTCTCTGTGTTTTCCGAGCTTTCTGATCTTCGATACTCCCTTCTATCCTTGTCTTTGCTCTTCTGGAACCTCATACGATCAGCTAACGGGACTGCCTTTAACCATGCTCCATATGCCAAACTCTCTTTTGGTTGGCCCTTGTACTGTGCACACTCTCTAAACTGATGCCCGATATGGCTGCAACAAAAACAGTAATCTGGCAACTTCTCATAAACCACACCTACCACTATCTCTTCTCCATTTTCTTGTTGGATTCTAAGGACCTTTTTCAGCCTTTTTGTGATGTCTATTGAGATTCTGACAAGTATATATTCTCCAAAACAATCTCCTGTTTCATCAGTGGCTACATCTTCCACTCTCCCAATCTTTGAGCCCATTTCTCGTATTGTATTAATTTGCATACACATCAGAGGCACATTGTGTAGTTGAACCCAAAAAGAGACATGTGAGAAAGGTTGGTCTGCGACATTTCCTATCCCTTTGGGTTCCTCCAGAACAATGAGGGCTCGATCGAAGTGCCACGGCCCTCCCATTAGCACTCTCCTTTTATCTTCTTCTGAATAGAACTTGAACATGAAGATTTTGTGTCGCAAGCTTTCTACCTTAATCATACCCACTGGACGCCATGCTTGTTGAAGAGCAGCTTTGACTCCTTCATAGCTGATTCCTCTCGTGGAAAGGATTTTCCCCACCAGGCAACCTGCTGCTATTTTTTCCCCTTTTGCCTTCATACTACCCCCAAATATGACTTTGTCCTCCTCTTCTTCCTCCAATGTTATCGCACTGCATTTTCTAATTAATTCTTCCGTTTCCATCATTTTAAAACAAACCCCCTTACTTTAAAGAAGAGTACAAAGATCTCCTCAACCTCCCCTTTTGACTTCCTTCTTACAAACTCAAGAAAAAGGTTTATAAAGATCAATGAAAACGAAAAAGAAACAGAACTATAATGACGCTCACCTACTGAGCACATTTCCGGATTCCACAAATCCGATCCTAGCTCCCATTTGGTGTTTTCTCGTCAAAGAGAAAAAGCACACAAAGAGATATCTGGGTTTCCAGAATGTCATAGTTAGTCCCTCTTCACAATTATTTTTACCATTTTAGTATTTAATAGCTTTTTAATGCTATTAAAATGGTAAAAATAATTTCTAAAAAAGAACTAAAACTGTCATTCTTCCGTTTACAAATTACTTGTGTGAATGCTTTGTTATATATGTATCTAATATAACTTTTTTTTTACTTACATATTTATTTTGGTGGTATACATGATGACCTATGTACTAAATAATTGTATATATCTAATATAACTTTTTTTTTACTTACATATTTATTTTGGTGGTATACATGATGACCTATGTACTAAATAATTGCAAAATGAGTTAAACTGATTATTCAGGCTAAATCATTCAAATCATTTTCAAGTTAGTTTCGTTTACATATTTATTCAAGTTATCGTCATTTTCCTTAACTACTAGGTTATATAGCCTACATGGAGGACATGTGTAGTACTAAGCATCTTAGAGCGAAGTAAATAGTGCATTTTTTTTTTAAATCTAAAAATGGCATCAAGGTGGATTTAGCTCCAATTTTTCACTTCCACCTTACTATGAGGTTAAAGCACACGAGTATTGTGTCGTTTTTTATTTTTATTTTTATTCTGGTTTTATCGTTTTCAATAGACATTGCAGTAACTTAGATGTGTGCATCCAAGTTTCAAGTTTTCTCAAGTCTCAAGTTTTCGCATAGCCTACTATTACTAGATCAAGAAATGGGTTTAATCTATTGTTACTTAGAGAAGGACAAAACAAAGAAAACTGTTTGAGGGAAATACTTCGGTGAGACCAGACGTGATGAGCATATGTTTGGTGGCAGAATTCTGCGAGCAGGTGTCTCCTGTAAGAGCCAGGTAGCAAGGGAACAGGAGCAGGAATATTCTGCTCGTCCACGAATATGCCATTCGCGAGGCGGAACCCTTGCTAGAGGCATAGGGTCACTCCCGCTAGGGTTCGAGGCGAGGAGACCCGGTCAACGGCAGTTGACGAGACGTGCCTTCATATCCGAGAATCAAGGCACGAGGTCCATCTCCATTCGCCCATCATAAAGATAATGGGACATCCACATCCGAGCGTGGGGAGAACAACGGGCGTAAACTGCGGAAGACCGGAACTCAGAGGAAGCCTATAAAAAGGTAGCCAACGAAGGTAAAAGAGTTAGATTTTTTGCTATTTGAACTAAGAAAAGAGAGAAAACAACCTAACAGCCATAAGATTTGTGGCAAGCGTTCCCCGAACCTTCATATCTGACTTGAGCGTCGGAGGGTTTGCGCTGGGAAAACAACCGGCGTACTCTGACCTGTCTGTGTGCGCAGAAACCTCTGGAGAAGAAGCTTTACGAGGAGAGATCCTGGTCGTGGTGAAGTTGATCGAGCAGAGACCCTGGTCGTAGAACGAGGATAACCAGAATCTCGCATCAACAAAAACAAAAGCGGGTGGGTGACCAGTGGGTACTTTTTTCCCCTTTTTACTTCTTTTTCTTCTTTTTAAGAGATTTGAAATTTGACAAAGGGGTTCCCCAATAATCTTCATGCATGAAACTTCTCCTTACATCACCCTTCACCACCAAACCATAAACACTCTTACTATTGTTGGTAACATGTTGTTTGCCCCAAACCTTTCAAGGAGTTGCTTAATAATGTCCTGTCATCAGTGTCATGTATCCTTTTTAGTGCGATTTACCCTTTTAATTATCTATAGGGAGGTCATCGTTATGGCCAGTGGCCACTGTGTACAAAGCAATGTAGTTAGTGATTTTGTACTTGTAAGACTATAATTAAAAGAAAAAGAAATAAGCAATATGATAAAAATGACAGTACACCAACTCCCAATGCCAGAAAAAAATGAGCTCCCAGTCATCTTCATATGCACTATTCAGTAATTAGATAATAATGAAATGAAAATTATTACAGCACCCCAGAAGGTATCATAACCTGCGAATCAAACTTCTTCTTTTACTATCCTGTGGGGACGGCGACATCTTTTTTTTTTTTTTGGTCACTTTCGATGCCTATACTGTCGCGCACATCCTAATTAATTATTAGGTTGGTTTTGTTTTTCACATCGATTCCAAGCCCTTTGTGCGGAGAGTCACATGAGATTGGCGTTATCGAGTAATCAGTTTGTGTAGAGTTTAATAATCTTTATTATTTGATGGCCCTCGAGATTGCCGCTGCCAAAGCACTAAAAAATGTTTCGATAGCCTTTGTTTACTGAGGTCTGAGAGGGACTATCAAGACCCCAGTTGATGAGCTTAATTAGTTTTAGCTTTTCTCGACATCCTATGGAAAAGATATTTGAATCAGAGGCTAACTAAATTCCAAAAAGATGATTTGGAGATCACCATTTCGACGTGCAGGTTCTTAGTGATCAAATTGAAATTTTTAGGTCTGCCAGCATGGATAAGAAGCAAAACAAATAAGCTACAGTATAACCAAGTAAAATTTCCAAAAAGTCGATTCCGTCAAAGAGTAGGTTTTCAGTACAGAGCATAGATAAGAAGCAAAACTAACAAGCTACAATAGAACCAACTGTAGTGTCCCTGATATTTTGATTTTATTGGTGATAGTCACCGATATGTGTTGAGACACTATATGTGTACGTGGGCAAAGTTTTCTATTCCGTCGTTACCCACCAATTACGCAAGTTCTACAACAGAGACAGAGAATTGGGTTTCAAGCTGAAGCAGCTGCCTTGCAAACAGGAAGATCCTTCTCAACATTTGGTGGGATCCGAAGAATGGGGTTACTCTCAAAGAAATTCACTGGCTTCAAATCAAAGCTTGAGGATACAGTAGGCATAATGGGAAAATCTTCCTGGCATGGTATATGATGGAACCCAAGCGTGTACCAGAGAACAATGTCCTTATTCTCAATCGATCGATCCCTAGGAAAAGCAAAATTCAATGATTACTCAGAAACTAAAATGCAGCTTAATCTTGAGTGATTGCAACATTCAAATTGAAAAATCAAGGGCAAATCAGCTCTCACCTGTCAGACCAAACTGCAAGAGTGTCTTCACCTTTGCTTTGATAAACAAACAACCCACCAGCCCATTGCTCGCTCTCGTTATACGGGGTAACCCATATCTGATTATTAGTAAATGCGCCCCGCTTTTGAGGTGGATCTTCACGATCAAGCAAGCTAGCAGCAGTGCCACCAGGAACCACCTTGTACCCAACCGGGTTCCCCACCCGTGTCTTCTTAGTCGGATTGATCACATGGAATTCAGCTGGGTCGTAGAGTTTAAGCTTAATTTGTGCATCTTTCTCCGTTTTAGCCACATTTCTAACAGCTTTCAAGTAACTCCTCCTTGGTGACTCTCCAGGTGAGGTTTCCTGCCTCTTAATATTTACCTTCACGAAGGAATTATCAGAGCCATCTATGTCCATATCGAGGTAGAATGTGATAAAGTGGTCATGGATTACACCGATAACATTTTCGGACAAAAGGGTGCCAAATAGATTTTCAGCTTGGTTGGAAATTTGGTTCATATTCTCATAGGCTGTGCCTTTCACCATCAGAATCCCACTTAGTCCAACCTGTGGTTAAAATTTCTAAAAAATAATTAGCGAAAAAGTCCATTTGACCAACAAATTGAACTTTACCTGCCTTCAAAATTCAAAATGGAGCGATCCAAATTAAAGCTAAGGATAAAATAAGTGTGACATAACATTTCATTCATGCAATCCTGGTCATAAAAAGCCACTTGCCTTAATTCTGATTAGTCCGTCTGTTTGAAACTCCCAATCAACAATATAATCATAATTGGCAACGGATGCTGCCATTCTAACCACTAACGTCACCTTTGGCCTTACTTCTTTAATCTGCCAAAAGAAATTTAACAAAACAAGCAATAAAATTAAAGACACCTGCAACTCATATTATGCCATCAAAACATTTAACCGTGACATGCGATTTCGTAGTACAGTGAAAAAATTAGAAACTTGAGAAAAGAAAAATGTTTGTGCCTCGTAAGTTCGGAAAAAACCTTACCCCCATACCCGTAATCGGACTCTCTGCGTGGCGCCACCCAATATCACCGGCATAGCTCTCAAATATGCAAATCATGTTTGATCGAACGTACGGCCTTCCATCAGCAGCTGGAAACACACCATCCATATAGTGGGCGTTCCGCGGACAATCATTAAGCGGGTCAAGGGGCATGGCCTGCAACCCAAACCCATATTCACCCGCATCCATATAAGTCTTAAAATACCATGCATCAGTGGGGTCCATGTAAGGCACAAACAATTCACTCGTAAACCCTTTATACATCACATTCCTTATCTCCCCACTATCCGGGTCCCTCACCCGAGCCTGAGAAACAATCGCCCCAGCTCTCGGGTCGGGTTTCAAGTGAAATTCCCAGTTTGCCCATTTAACAAGATGCTCATCTTCAATTACAAAACTTGGACCTTCGGGCTGCTCTAATGATATTGGATTTATCAGCTTCATTCGTTGGTGCAACCCCTGAGCGGAATATCTATAATCCGTGTTGACGGCCTTTGGTATTGGTATGTTCTTGCCCTTGTCCGTAATTTCCAACACTTCCTTCGTGTCCATGTCGAGGAGTATGGTCAACCCTTCGATTGGTCGCATGTAAAAGTTTGCAGTATCCTTCATGGAGTAGCACTGCACCTTAATCAACCTCCTGTTCTCCTCTTTCTCTCCATACCAACCCAACGAAATCGGAAGACACGCCAAGTCCTTCAGATCAACCCCTCGCTCAAGGATCGTACGGTTGAACTCCTCGTCCGCAAGTGGGGCCCATGTTGACGACGTCATGTCTTCTATAGTCATGGCAGGATAACCGGACGATGAATCTGTCTCGTGTACGGTTACCTCTTCGGTCGTTAAATCGACAGCTAACACGTATGATATGTTTTTCACACGTGCGACAACGGAGGCTTTCCTCGGTAACAAAGAGTCACCTTTGTTCCAGTTCAGGACAAGTGATTTTTTGGGTTCTTGCAAGGTGATGGAGTGGAACGCGTAGGGAAAGGAGTTCTTGAAGAGCTCGTGGGAGGTGAGGATGGTACGGACGCGATTGATTTCTTTGACGGTGAGCGGGTCTAAAGGGTGATGAGGCGTGTCTGAAGCGTGGTCGTGGTGGTGGCTTGTGGATTTTGCGGGTTCTTTAAGGGGTTTGCTTTGGAAGCGATTCTTGGAGGTGCACCATGATGAATAGGTGGTGCAGTCGAAATCCTCAGTCGCGTCGGGCGGCGCGTAGGGGAGATTGTTCCATGTGATGGCTAGAAGAGTGGCTATGCCGACGAAGAAAAACAGGAAGCGAATATAGTGTCTTGATTCCATAAACTAAATGATTAGGAATGAATTATTATTTTGAGTGAGCGACCGATCGCGGATCAGTGTGATGGGGGAGAACAGAGAGTGAAAGTATGCGAAGTATACAGTACTATGCAGATATATCAGTGGAAAGATAAGGAAGCTAAGAAAATTCCAAACTATATAGAACGAGAGATGCAGAGAATCACGACACAAGTATCGCATTAAGTGTCGAATATACTACACGTCATTGTTGACGTGGTTGATTTTTTATGAGGAATGATATAATTATAAATTCTTGTACAAACTGATTAGGGATGGCAAAAATCCTCACGGGGACGGGTACCCTCAGGGATTTTCTCCATTCGGGGAGGGTATGAGGATAATTTTATATCCAATTTCTTATTCGGGGAAGGGATGGGGAAATTTTTTTACCCAATTTCTTATTCGGGGAGGGGACGGGGATGAGGTGGAATCCCCATCCCTACCCATTTCCCCATTTTAATTTTTAATTTTATTTTAATTTTTTAAAATTACTAGTAAATAAATTATAAAATTTAAATTATAAAATTATAAATATTGGTAAAAATAAAAAATATCAAAATATTTATATTATTAAACTTTTAGGCCTAATTAACTAATTAAAGTCCTAAATTTTTATTTAGGACATTAAAAAGACCGAGTAGATTCTATTAGCCCAAAATTTTTTTTAATTTTAATATTCTTTAAATATTTTAAACTTAAATCTATTTTTTTATTTATTTTTAGATGTTATAATTGGCCACAGCGAATCACAATTTTAATATCTAATCTAATCTAATCTAATATTTACTTTTGATTTGCTCCGATTTAACTATTGTGTTGTAAAGGTAATAGTCCACATTTATAAAGTGCCCACGCCACCATTGAAAAAGTTAATTTTGAATCTAAATTTGATTTTATTTGTAACAATTTTGTATTAGACTATTAATTTGTTCATGATAGTTTGTAAAAGAAGTTTGTATCCCTTGCATGTTGCGTTACTTACTAATTTAATGTATGTGACTTTTGTAATAGATATTAATGTAAGATATATTTCGAACTTTACTTTTATTTGAATTTTTTATTTTAATATGATTAACTCAAAATCGAAAACAAAAAAAATGTATTAGTTATTCGGGGATCGGGGACTCTCGGAGATCCCCTGTTATTATTCGGGGAGGGGATGAAGATTCTCTCAAATAATTCTGACGGGGACGGGGACATACTCAAAATATCGAGGATTGGTACGGGGAGATCGGTCCCCTCCCCTCCCCTCCCCATTGCCATCCCTAAAACTGATGTGCTATAATAAAATTAGTTGAATTAAATATCTCTTGGCTCACATGATTTATTTTTGTTATTTTTTATTTTCATTCAACCAATAAATTAATGCAACATCAGTTTGTACAAGAATTTATGACTTTATCATCACTCTTTTTTATTTATATGATCTAGCGCTTGCAAAGTTAAAATAGAAAGCTTGTATAATAAATTATATAAATTTTGACTAAAACCAATAGCTCGTTCGGTATTTTTCAAAATAATTTTATTTAATTAGTTACTTAAATTCATAAAATATTTTTAAAATAGTGTATTTTATCGATTTTTCTGCCTTCGAAGTTATCATTTGTTAGTGTGAATTTTGTCCTAGTAAGAATAATTCCAAAAAATAGGTCTTTTAATTAGGACTATATTTTCTCTTTGTTGAATTAGAAGGTGATGAATTTCTCCTTTATTCTAATGTTAATGGGCCTCTAAATTTTCTTTTATGAGTCCATTTCCTTAGGCGATAAAGATAACTTTATCAAATGATCTTCTATAAATACAAGAAAAATATTAGACGCTCGACTTTGTCAGTATAAATCCTCACACGGTCAAGTCGATCATCAAATTTTTAGAAATATGAATTTTAGAGAGAGAAAGTTAGTATTTTTTTCTCTTGAGTGATTTTTTTTCTTATCTTTGAAAAAGGATGGTGGGTCTATACTTATAAGTGACTCTGATTTGGCTTGAGTCCTTGTGACACTTAGCGGCACTTGCCTTCTTGTGCCTATAAAGACTGACTCTTGAATATGTGATTTTATTCTCAATCCTCTTTATTTGTCAATGGATCTAGTCTCATGGTGCTTAGTTCAAAGGAGATTTGTTCTAAGAGATTTTTTCTAGGTGATTTATTCTAAAATCTTATGGTCCTAAGGCTACATTTGGCTGCTGGGATAAAGGTAGGATAAAACTAATTTTCAGGACTAAAAATATTAATCCCATCCATATCCATGTTTGGCTGTAAAGATTAAAAAATAAACCTAATTTTTTATCCCATAATCTTGGGATTATCAATCCCTTTTTTTAGGTGGGTTTATCTTGGATAAAAAAATCTAGTGAATCTATAATCCTCTCTTCTCTTTCATCAAGTCGAAAGCAAACCCAATTACAATTACTCTCAAACAAATGCAAAGCACGCACATCTTCCTTCCTCAACAAATCTTGATTCTCCAAAAATTATTTTAGATGATTTGAACAACAATCAAAGGTACTCAAAATATTATTTAAATTGATTCTTATCTTCCAATTAAATTGGGGCTTCAAGTACAGATCTTAAACTTGACTTTTTTTCCCTTTTTCTTTTGTTGTTGGCTTGGTTGCAGGAACTGAAAACTCACTTTTCTTCTTCAATCAGTAAGTGAATCTATATGCTTTCCCTACTTAAATCTTAATTACTTTTTCCAAACTTACAGTAATATTCCTTTAATTTTTGCATTGCCAATATATATTGTTTAGATGTTGGTGGGTTTTTATTATTTTTCTCCCTCATAACAGTTTTGTTTCATTTGGACCTTATTATTATCAATTGTGCGTTACTTTATTCTCTTCAATTTATTTTAATTAACTGAATTACAAAGACATATCATTTGCATAATTTTATTCCAGTATGTCAAGTGCACCGTCCAATTTGTGCTTGATTATGAAAATTAATTGAATTATTTTTACTATATATAAGTAAGGATTGAAAGTTCATTCACCTATACGGCTGTTGGTGGCTTTTTATTATATATATTTGCACATGGATAACATGTTCCACAACTTATGTGTATCATTACATGCAAACATTTGTTATTAATTGTCCTCTGCTCTATTTTCTTTATTTTATTTATAATTACATAATTACAAACCTTACATTATAATAGTGTTATCCTATTTTCTTTATTTTCTTTTTCGATAATGTTATATATTGGAGGTACTGGTTATATAAGTTGTTACATATTGAGATGTGAAATATTATTGAATCAGGTGCTGTATTTTTTTTTTATTATTGATTTCATTTATAGAAGGCAAATTTTATGCAAAAGTTATTGTCAAAATTTAAGCATATGGCATTTCACTTAATTTTCCTATTAATTATTATTATTTTTACTATCCGATCCTGTAAAATGCCAAACATAGGATAACACTATTATAATCCTATCTGACATGCACCAAACAAAAGACAATACTATATTTAATCTGGTGTAATCCAATCTAATTTAATCCAATCTAATCCTAAAAGCTAATCCAATCCAATCATGTCTTCCAAACGTAGCCTAAGAGCCTAAGGTTTATCCTAAGTAGCGTGTCTCCTAGGAACCTAGGAGATTTATCATAGGTGGTCTGCTTTAATTTATTTAAGGATCCTCGAATCTTAGAAACTTAGGAACTTTATTATGAATGATTTGTCCTAGAATCTTCGGATAATAAGAATTTATGATTTTTTTTGTTTTGTTTTAGGATTTGATCATAGAACACATGATGTTTATCCTAGGTGATTTGTCCTAAGATCCTCAAGTCTTAGGAGCCTAAGAAATTTATCCTGAGTGGTTTGTCCTAAGATAATCTAGGTCTCGTATGAAGTTTGTCTTCGTTTGTTTCAGGAACATAGAAGGTTTATTACTTTATCTTGTGTGATTTGTCCTAAAATACTCAAATTCTAGAAATCTATGAGGTTTTTTTTTTTTTTTGTGATTTGTCAAACATGAGGAACTTAGGAGGTTTGTCCTATGGTCCTTGAATTATAAGAACCTAAGAAGTTAATCCTGAATTTTTTTGTTAATAACTTTTTTGGCTTTGTTGGGAGTATATTTATTTGTGTTTTAGTTAGGTCCACAATATTTTTTGGTCCAAGGTTATTTATTAATAAGTGATATAAAACTATCACATTAATTAGTGAAAATAAAGTCAACTAATACCTAACATGTGTTAAGCAGTAGTTAGTAATACGTTACTTGAAATATAAATCAAGTACCATAACTTTATGAGTATAACATTATTGTTTTATTATGTAAGATTCGTTTTATTAAATCTTTTAAAGCATATATATGAGAGCAAACAATGGATTTGATTTGTACAAATTTTTTTCAGTTTAGGTCGAGTTGGGGAGAAAAGGAAAGATTTGTACAAACTGTACTTATGTTCGCTAGAATCCAAAGTATATTATGAGTACTTTAGCATTGGTTTTATTCTGCTTTTTCCGTTGCTTCGACACGGAAATTGAACTGTTGGCACGTGATCACAATCACAGTTATACTCATATATGAAATACAAATTATTGAAAATAGCGGGGCCAGATTGATTCAAACGTGACTAATAAGAAACTCTTGTAACTATTTCTTCTGATATCAATGGAAATGAACAAGGCAAGGCCCAGATCATGGCTATTTTAGTTTTGGTAAAAGTAGTGTCTGTTGAAAAATTTTTAAAATAAATGTGTCTTATGGTAAAGACATGTCTTATTAATTGTGCCTTATAGAAAAGGTACCTTTCACTAAAGACATGTCTAATTAAATGATGTCTTGTTGTAAGGACATGTCCATTTAATTGTGTCTTGTAGAAAATTTATTTTTTTACTAAATGATATAACTTTTCATGGCACCATTTTATGGTGACATTTCATTTGAAATGGTGATGGTTCAATTTGGACAATTGATTAAAATCAAATCTAGATCCAATGACCATGAATGAAGGGGTATCATGAAGATGATAACCCAAATTAGAGGGCACAAGTATATCTACAAATAGGGGTCATGTTTAAGCCGTTTAGACATGAAATTAATGATCCTACACCACTCTTTTCTTAGCATTTACTTTCTAGTACGAATTTCAACACAAAACACCCATTTCTTTTGTGCATTCACATTCCAATATATTGTTTTCTGCTGAAACAATATATTCTTTCTTGGCAGGCTTGCAACATTCAAGAGTATTCTGGTTTGCTTTCGTCGATGCACAACGCAAGCAAACAAACAAGTGCTTCATTGTATCCTGGAGGCATATTTGCTTAACCCATGTGCATCACTCAATTGGTGGGAGCAAATAACGTCTTAAGGAAAGCAACATTTGTAACGTGCCTTGAAGCACACAAAATTTTTGCAGTTTACTTATTACTATTATTTTTCTTCCTACATACAGAGTTAATTGAAAACACATTACTTTACGTAATAAAGTTCCATCATTATTATTGTATTTCTCTACATTTGTCATTCCCCATAAATTTACCACCAACAGTGTCATATGAAGAGGTGATAAGTAAAACTTTAGAGGGAACTTTAGAGACAAAAGAAATTGAAAATCGGAAACTTCTACTTTCGTTTGTGCCAAAACGTTAGTTGCAACTTTTTTTTTTGTTGTATGCTATGGCTCTTTTGAAACCCGTTATTACCAAATATTTCCCCCCTTCGTTCATATAATTTTATGTTTGTTTACTACGGCGCTTTTGTTTGTGTACAAGCATGCATATATCTCTTTCTCGCATACTAGAAATTAAGATTATACATTTTCATTTGTCATTTATATTTCTTAAGAGGTGCTCTTAATGCACACTTTTGATCTTTGTCACATGCAAATGTCAAGACACTCCTAATAGTTCTTGTTATATGCGCATGTCATAAATAATAATATCTTAGTTTTTTTTATTATATTTCCATTCCAAAATAGCTAGTTTGATTCTTTATAATGACCTTAATTGCGAGGGATGTGATACTTATCACTAGAGGTGTATCTCGATCACCTTTGAATTTTTGGTTGAATTTAGTTTCGGAGAGGGTATTTTTTTATTGAAAAGTAGGGAAAGCATTAAGCATGTAATTCC